>NC_142461.1:137112500-137737500 GCF_049115385.1 Moschus berezovskii | reverse complement strand
AGCCCACCAGGCTCCTCTGTCCATGGTATTTCCCCGGCAAGAATACTGGAGTGGGTTGCCATTTCCTCCTCCAGGGATCTCCCTGACAAAGGAGTCTAACCCATGCCTCCTGCACTGGCAGGCGGATGCTTTAGCACTAAGCCACCTAAGCAGCCCACATGACATAAGTTGCCACAATTCCTTGAGAACTGGCCTCAGAGAAATGGAAACAAATTGATCCTGGAACAGAAGATTAACTGTACCTAGAACAACCAACATGACACTGGTCAGTCCACTGATGACCAATTTGAAGATGACTGTCAGAGCTGACTGTGTTCTTTTTGCATGGAGCCCTCTCCCTTTGTCTACAGTAGCTCTCACCCTCTGATTGTCAGGTAGTGGGAGTCAGCCTTTGGACAGACACCACCCTTACTCTCGAGTTGCTGGCATCCAAAATAAAGCAAACTTCTTTTCACCAATCAGGTCTCTTTCTGGCTTTTGAGTGGCAAGCATTTGGACCCTGCTTTTTGTAACAATCTGTTCAACATTTCTATAATTTTGTTATTTCAAGACTGTTATATAAATGGAATCATACAGGATGGAAAATTTTGAGATTATCTTTTTCACTCAGCATATTTTCCTAATATTGATCCAAGTTACTGCATGTATCACTAGTTCATTTGATTTTTATTGCTGAGTCTTACTCTGCATCATGGATGGACCATTCTTGCCATTCATTTATTGAAGGAAATTTGCTTTGTCTCAGGTTTTGGCTATAATGATTAGAGTTGCTAAGAATAGTCCTTGAATGTAAGTTTTCATTTCTCTGGGATAGATATCCAAAAGTGCAAAAGGTAAGCACATGTTTAATTTTAAAAGAAACTGCTAAACTATTTTCTAGAATGGTTGTTCTGTTTTACATCACTATTGGCAATGTACTAATGGCCCAGTTTCTTAGCATACTCACCAGGCTTTATTACTATATTTTATTTTAGCCATTTTGATAAATGATATCTTTTCACTTGTTTTTGTCTTTCTGACTTACTTCACTTAGTATGATAATCTCTAGGTCTTTCCATGTTGCTGCAAATCACAATATTTCATTCTTAAGAAAGAATGGCCGAGTGGCATTTCATTACACATATGTAGCACGTCTTTATTCATTCATCTGTTGATGGACATTTAGGTTGCTTCTATGTATTGGCTACTCTAGATAGTGCTGCTGTGAATATGGGGGTATATGTAATTTTTTGAATTAAAGTATTCTCTAGTTATATGCCTAGGAGGAAAATTGATGGATCATATGGCAACTCTAGTTTTGATTTTTTAAGAAACCTCCATACTGTTCTCCTTAGTGGCTGCACCAACTTACATTCCTACAAATCGTGCAAGAGTGTTTCCTTTCCCCACATCCTTGCCAACCCTTGTTATTTGTTTTCTTTTGGATAATAACCATTCTGACAGGCATAAAGTTAAATCTCATTGTGGTTTTGATTTGCATTTCCCTGATAATGATTGATACTAAGCATATTTTTATGTACCTGTTAGGTATCTGTTTGTTGTCTTTAGAGAAACGTCTATTCAGTTTTTCTGCTCATTTTAAAATTATTTTTTGATGTTGAGTTGTGTGAGTTCTTTGTATATTTTGTTTATTAAACCATTAACAGCTATATCTTTGCAATTATCTTTTCCCATTCAACAGACTGCTTTTTCATTTTGTTGACAGGTTTCCTTGACTGTGCAAAAGCTTTTTAGTTTGATATAGCTCCATTGGTTTATTTTTGCTTTTGTTTTCCTTGCCTGAGGAGACTTCCAACAAAATATTGCTAAGAATGTCAAAGAGCATATTGCCTATGCTTTCTTCCAGAAGCTCTATGGTTTCAGATATTACATTAACGTCTTTAATCCATTTGAGTTTATTTTTGTATATAGTGTGAAGAAATAGTCCAGTTTGATTCTTTTGCATGTAGGTCACCAGTTTTCTCAACACCTTTCATTGAAGAGGCTGTCTTTTCCCCATTGTATATTCTTGCCTCCTTAGCTATATAGATTAATTGACCATGTAACTGTGGGTTTATTTGGGTTTATGTGGGTTTATCCTGTTCCATTTGTCTATTAATAATTTTGTACCAGAATCAGTTTGTGTGTGTATGCTAGTTGCTCAATCATATCCAACTTTTTGTGACCCCATGGACTGTAAGGTTCCTCTGCCCATGGAATTCTCCAGGCAAGAATACTGGAGTGGGATGCCATTTCCTTCTTCAGGGGATATTCCTGACCCAGGGATTGAATAGCTATTTCACGTTGCTAATATCTTAACTTTGAACTCATTCTGATAATCCTGCATATTTACCCCCCACCCTTACAGTTAAAGTTTTTAACATCATGTTTTACATGTTTTGTGTTTTTTGTATGTGTATGCCTTAACTATTTGTTTCGTGTATACTTTTTGTTTTGTGTGCCTTAGCTAGTTGATTGTAGATATAAATGATTTTTACTACTTTTGTCTTTTAACCTTTTTCTAGCCTCATAAGTGATTGTTCTACTACCTTCAGTGTATATTGCCTTCAGCAGTGAGATTTTCCCTTTCATAATTTTCATATTTCTAGTTGTGGTCTTTTTTTTTTCAGGCTTAGAAGAGTCTCTTTAACATTCTTTTAAAGCTGGCTTAGAGGAGCTGAACTCTGAGTTTTTGCTTGCCTTGAAACTTTATGTCTCCTTCAAATCTCAATAATTGCTTCAATGCATAGCATATTCTTGGTTGTAAATTTTTCATCTCATCACTTTGTATATCTTTCACCATTCCCTTCTCATCTGCAAAATTTCTGCTGAAAAATCAGTTGTTCATCATATGGAGTTCCCTCATATGTAACTTCCTTGGTGGCTCAGCTGGTAAAGAATCCACCTGCCATGTGGGAGACCTGGGTTCAATCCCTGGGTTGGGAAGATCCCCAGAAGAAGGGAAAAGCTACCCACTCCAGTATTCTGGAGAAGTCCAGGGACTATACAGTCCATGGGGTTGCAAAAAGTCAGACACGACTGAGTGACTTTCACTTGCATATGTAACTAATTGTTTTTCCCTTTCTGCTTTTAATACTCCCTCACCATCTTTAATATTTGCCCTTTTAATTACAGTGTGTCTCGATGAGGATCTCTTTGAGGTCATCTTGTTTGGGACTCTCTGTGCTGCCTGGACCTGGATGTCTGTTTCTTTTCCCAGGTTAGGGAAGTTTTCAGTTATTATTTCATTAAATATTTCCCTGCCCCTCCTCCTCTCTCTGGAGTTTCCCTCATAGCCCTGTTGGTAAAGAATCTGACTGCAATGCAGGAAACCTGGATTTAATTCCTGAGTTGGGAAGATCCCCTGGAGAAGGAAATGGCAACTCACTCCAGTATTCTTGCCTGAGAAATCACATGAAGAGAGGAGCCTGGCAGGCTACAGTCCATGGGGCTGCAAAAGGGTCGGATACAATTTAACAACTAAACAACAACAACATCTTTGGTATATCAGTTACATTTTCCAGTCCTGGGGAATCACCTTATGTGGGAGATGTGTGTGTCCCAGCAGAGCACTCCCCTCTGTTCCTGGAACTCCATGCTCTAGGGGTGCTCCCTCTGTGTGCTGCATGGGTCTGGGTGATGTGATCGGACAATCACAGAGGATGTGCCCTACCTGGCCCTACCGGCTGTCAGGCCTTTCCTCACGTGAAGGTTGCCAGTCATTGTAGGAAGGGCTAGTCCCAGAGGAGTGGCTAGTTGGGGGTTCCAGGGAGTCCTGGGGCTGGTGCCAGCCCATTTTTGTCTGTGTGTGGTTCTTCTCATAGCTGGCTGCTTGAGACCTGGTCTCAGGACTGGCTCCAGCTGGCTGATGCCCAGGCAAAAAGAGGCTAGAGGGAAGACTCCAATCTGATATTTGTCATCACCAGTGTTTTCGTGGGGCATCAAGATCCCAAAAATGGATTCACCACTCTCTATGTCCCTAGGGCGAGTGTTAGCTGCCTCCTGGAGACTCTCCAAGATCAGCAAGTTTCCTACAGCTTTCTGACTCTCCTAAAGCAGACCCCTGGCCCTCAAGACCAGATCTTCTGGGGGCTTATCTTCTCAGTTCAGGATCTTTGGCTGGGGAGTTTCTACCCCTCACTCCTTGGGGAAAACCTCTACAGTTGTGATTATCCTTCTTTATGGAAGTCGCCCACCTGGAGTTTGGGTCTTGACTGTACCGTGAATCCACCCCTCCTACATGCCTCTTTGTGGTTCCCTCTTTATGTCTTTAGTTGTAGGAGATCTTTTCTGCTAGCCTTAAGGCTGTTCTCATAGATAGTTACTCTGTAAATAGTTGTAATTTTCTTGTGCCTGTAGGAGGGGGTGGACTCAGGATCTTCTTACTGTGCCATCTTGACCATTCCCTGCCCAGAGTCTTTCAATATTTTATTTTTAAATTAAGAGAAAACTGTGTGTGTATGCTAATTTTAATTTCATAACACCTTTGATTAACTGTCAAAAATTCTCTAAGTGAATTGAGAGTTTTCTGCCTGATTTTTCACCTGAACTTTGAGTGTGAATGTGTGTATGTATGTGTGTGTGTGATATATGTAGGTTGAAAACAATGCAGCTGTGACCCTTTGGTTTGATTTTCCTTTTGTGACAAAGTACAGTGAATTCCCTATATTTAGACCTATATTGTTTTTGTCCACTGATGGATGAAAGTAAAGACAGGTCAGAGCCCACACTGTAGCTTTTCTATTTTTAAGTATATGACATAGGTTGAGCCCAGTTCTCCAAGTAGGGTCTTCCTTGTTACAAGCGCTTTTCTCATCTTCACGAGCCATGGGTTGAGGAACTCCTCCAGGACTTCATATGCATACATCCAACACCTGCATGCAGGTTTAGGATGGACACAATGTCTGGACTCTGCTGCTCTGTTTGCTGGTGAAGGGAGAAGGAGGAAGTATCTCCTTTCACAAAGGGGTTAAGTGCCTTCCCAGTACCAAGCTTTAGCAGAAGGCTGTGGGGAGAGAGCCCAGGGTGATGTCAATGAGGCCAGAATGAGGAGAGTGAGGGTGCAGTGCCACCAAGGCCCTGCTTGAGTGGTAAGAGCTTAGTCCCTTTTATTGCATTAGTTTTAGGAGGTAATCCTTCTTCTTACCCCTGTTTTGAAAGTGAGAAAATTAAAGTTTAAAGTTGGTTTGTTGTTGTTGTTTAGTTGTTAAGTCATGTCCAACTCTTTGGCTAACCCATTGACTGTAGACCGCCAGGATCCTGTGTTCACAGAATTTTCCAGGCAGGAATACTGAAGTGGGTTGCTATTTCCTTCTCCAAGGGGTCTTCCTGACCCAGGGATTGAGCCCATGCTTTCTGCATTGGTAGGCAGATTCTTTACTATGGAGCCACCTGGGAAGCCCTCGTTGGGGTGGTTTAACTTGTCCCAAGTCTTCCTACTGGGGAGCCATTTAATCTGTGTAGGTAACCATGCAGATGGATTCTGCAGCCCCTCGTTACAGAGGAGGTGGGGAGGAGGCATGGCCCTCTTGTAGCCACTTTTCTGTCAGCTTCCTTAAGGCCCTCAGGGACTTGTTTTCAGATGGGATCAGGCCAGGTGGAAACCACCCCCACCACACAAGAGCTGTGGTCCCAGTTAGTGCAGAGCTGGGAAACAGAACATCCCTGTTCAAAGACAGAGGTTCGTATGTTATCCATCCAGTCTCTCTCCAGTCAGGTGTGAGTGTGTGAATGAGAGTGCTAAGGACAGAGAGTGTGTAAGTGCACAACATGGTATGTGGGGACAATCTCAACTTTTAAAAAAATGAGCCAGAACAAAGAGTACCAAGTTATATATGACCAGGACCCAGAGAGGCCACACTGGCACACAAGCTGGGCTGAAGGATGAATGCCTGCAGAGTGATCTGGTGGGACTTAGCAGTCAGGACACAAGCTTCCCATGAGACATAGTGGGCAGAGTCACGATCTGAGTATCCCAATGCCTTGGAAGGACCTGGAGCTTGGTGGTGCTTTCAAAGATTGATGAGTGGATACATGAATCAACAACAACAACAACAAAAGACTCATATGATCGAGGCCAAGAGGGTCTTCCTACAAATTTCATTTTTGAGTTTGGATGACTGGGGCTTCAAAAATCAAGAATGTCCTTGGGATCACGTATTCTGCTTTGGCCACCTGACATGAAGAGCCAATTCATTGGAAAATACCCTGATGCTGGGAAAGATTGAAGGCAAAAAGAGAAGGGGGAGGCAGAGGATGAGATGGTTAGATAGCATTACCAACTCAATGGACATAAATTTGAGCAAACTCTGGGAGATAGTGGGGGACAGAGGAGCCTGGTGTGCTACAGTCCATGGGGGTCACAAACAGTTGTACATGACTTAGTGACTGAACAACAGCAACAATAACAATTCTTTGCGTAACTTTGGTAAATCACTTAAAATTTTGACACCTCAGCTTCCTCATTACTGCACTGCAGGCCTGTTAGGAAGTTGGGACAGGCTGCAGGAGGAGACACATAGAACCATCGGTACAGGGCTGGGAGCTGGAACCCTCCTATTTGCCCTTTAGTGACAACTTCCCTTCCATGGCTTTTATTCTCCCCTCCATGTATGAGCTTGTTTGCACTGTCTCGTTCCTTCTCTGTTTTCTGCCACCTTTTCTCTGTGCCTCTGTCTAATATGATCATCCAACCTGAGTTCAATGCAACTCTGTTAACTAAAATTCTCTCACCAATTGCACATGCTTTCTCTGTCGCTCATTTCCAGCCTTTGAGGTGGAGGTGATTGATGGCTGATTAGCCAATGGATCACGTGGTTTGATCTGTGCTCATGCAATACTTTCATTTGGAGCAGTTATATTGTGGGAGGAGAAAGCAAATTGATAGACAATCTGGGGATTAATCCTCAGGAGCCTGTGCTGGTGGGATGTGTGACTGGTGCAGGAGTTGCTGGACACAGGCTAGCTTTTCTCTCCCTGGAAGCATTGTTTTCCTCCTCCTCTGAGACGGTCTCTGCTTATGGGTCTTCAAGAAGATAGAGGAACCTGTGTTTGGAGGGAGTTCACCAGAACTATTTGGTAAATTCATGTCTTGGAATCACCAGGATTTTGCTGCTAAGATTCACTTCCTTCCCTTTTGCTGTCCTGTTATTTGCAAGATGCTATCTCAAGCAAATTTATGCTTTCAATCATTTGGAAGGAAGATGAAGGGCGATTTCTCATACATGCATACTTTCCCTTCTGCTTCACAGTTGCCAGCTGCTCAGTGAAGTTGTAATTCAATTGCTTAAAACAAACAAAAAACCTAAACAACCACAAACAAATAAAAATGCGCTATCTTTCAGTGAAACGGAACAGGATTCTAAGTTAACTGTGGTCTTTCACCCAAAGTCAGTAATAGTTTATCAGTTTATCTTATGTAATTATAAGGTTAAGTTCAGTCTCAAAGCCAACAGAGGAAAACTGACAGGGTGTACCTATGTCCCAGGATGTCAAGATGAGAGCGATTCAGAAAGCAGTAACTGCCTATCAGTGCAGGGTGGGAGGATGCTCATGTCATTGGCTGAAGGTGCATTTTTCCCATCTGGGTGGCAGGGCAAGTATTAGGTGATCAGGCAAAGAAATTGGGTATTTGAAGTTGCTGTGAAGAGCTGCTCTTTCAAATTCCTCCCCACATTGGGGTGGAGAGCAGCAGTGGGGTGGGCAGGAAAGCTGCAGGGGGAGCTTGTGTTTCCTTAGTGCCCACAGTGCTGCCAAGGAGCCTGGATGAACCTGTGGGTGGCTCCACAAGCCCTACTGGCAAGCCTTGCAGACTTGGGGAGCCTGACTCAGGGGTGGGGAAGCATCTCAACTGAATACGAACATCCTAGAGTGGTGGCAGCTTAACAGAACCTTTGTCTAAATGCAGCCCAAAGTCCACTCCCACCTGGAAACCAACCTGGAGGGCAGCAGTTCTGGAGAGGGGGCGAAGCTGGTGAAGAAGCCTCATTGGTCTCCGAGTTTCTGTGTGTCCCTGGGCTCCATGAACCTGACCTGGAGAGTGCTCATTTGGGCAGGGCTCCATTTCAGACATAGAGATATCTCAGAACTCAGAGAGAGTTGGAGGCAGATGGCAGAGCTAGGGATGGGTCCCTCCACACTCTCTAACTCCCATCTCAAAGCTTAGTCATTGTCCATCTGTCATGTGCTAGATAGCATTGTGGAGCATGGTGTGCCTGTCTTTGAGCATTGGCTGCACTAACTTGCTGACTCGTGCCTCTGCAGAGTTCAGGTTTTTCACATTGTGACAGGGACAGGAATGACCACCCCACTGCAGCTGTTTCATAAACATCATGAACATCACGCTGCTTTGTGCCCTCTTGGGGCAGCTGCTCTCTTCCTGTCCTTTGGCTCATGGACACCTCCTCTAGGGAGCTGCCTGGTTGAATTCAGGCTCCTTCTATAGCCACCTGGCCCAGGCCTTCCGCAGGATCAAGGGATCCTGTTTCCTTCTCTGTGTCTCTGCCTCTGCAGACGACAGGGCCAGGGTTGGCTGGGCTTCCAAACTCTGACAGGAGCAGAGTCAGACAGGAGGCACCCCCAACTTCACCTCCACTGATGCTGGAAACCCACCAACGTTGTGACCTGAGGTTCAATTTCCAGCTCTCTCTATATGGGAGCTTACCTGAGCAAGCTGGAGTGGTAGAAAGACCAGAATATTTGAGTTAGCCACAGATCATATCCTAGACTTTTTGCTAATTATGTATCTAATCATGTGATGATTATGAGTCAATCACTTCGTCAGTAGTTTCCAGGCCTGTAAGGTAGATTGGTGCTAACAGTTCTGAGAAGAGTTTACTAAGGTAAGATTCCGGAGGTTGGAATTGAGTGGGTCTTCTCTCTGCCTCCCAAGCCTAATAAGGAAAGTGACCTCCAACCCCCTTCAGAGCCTAAATTTTATCATCAGTAAAATGCTGATGATGTTGATCGTAGGTTCGGTTCAGTTCAGTTCAGTTCAGTTGCTCAGTCGTGTCTGACTCTCTGCGACCCCATGAATCACAGCACGCCAGGCCTCCCTGTCCATCACCAACTCTTGGAGTTCACTCAAACTCATGTTATTCCCTCCTACCTGCCCTACTGTTATCTGACTGACATTTGTTGGCTGCTCCATCCTAGGCACTGTGCCTTGCCCAGGGGATTGCTATAAGACCATAGGCAGCAGCCCACAGCTCCCAGCTGCACACACAATTAAACACTCTGTGAGCATGCTAGAACAAGATGCTACTTCCAGTCTGTTCTGCCGGAACAGACAGACAAACGACACTAGGCAGCCACACAATGACCTGGTAACTCCATTGGCTCCTGACTCTCCTCCCACAACAACTCCAGGCTTGATCTGTTCTCCTTGCCTCCCAGATAAAATTTACCAAGACATCTGCTTTTTGAATTGTTTCCATGTCCTGCAGCACTCAACCTACGGTACACTCCTGCTGCCTTGAACGTTTTCCAAAGTCACCGACATAAGCTCCAAATCCTATAATCAGCCTCTCTGGATTCCCTTGCATCAAAGCACCTCATGTCACCTATTCCAGCCACCTCCCTTGTTCCAGCAAGTAAAGCACCCAATTCTGTTTCTGTTCCTGGTGGTCTTTGGCTGGTGAGCAACAACAGTTAAGATTGGGACAAAATAAAATATTGGAAATCAAAGTGCTTTGTAATTTTCAAAGCCCTCCACAAGTGAGGAGGCAGGATTATTCCTCTCCTGGGACAAAGGACTGAATCCCTCAGAGGACAGCTTCAGCTGTGCCCTGTGGATGATGGCAAGTTCTACCTGTATATCAAGCCAGCCTGACGAAATCCAGCATATTCCAAATTGATGGACTGTGGTTTGATGCTTTCTTGGGCTAGTTTAACAAACTTGCAATGACCTCCACCTAGTAGAGAAGGTGATAGGCAAACAAGGAAATCCAAAGTAGCAATTTTAATCATGTTTTAATTCAGTTCCCACTTAGTAGCAGCAAAAGTTCAACCCAAGAACTCATCACACCTTGTGGGCACTTTCCTACCTTCCAACATCTGGTCTTTAATTACCCTTTAGTATTTGTTTCATCCAGGAAACAGGCTGACTCCTCTGCCAGATCATCACAGAGCAGGGGATGACATTAACAAATAGAGTGAGAAACACACACGTTTGTCGACAGATGGATTCCAAGGAGTACAGTCCTATGCAAAATGCCTTTGCTTTTAAAAAGCATTAGTACATAAATTAGTCTGTCAGAAAACATGTGCAGCTAATTGTACAGAAAAAAATTGTAGTCCTACAGTTAATATCCTCTACATATAGTCACTTCTTACAAAGCAAGAGTGATTGGGCATATTATTAATGGAATGGAAGTCAAACTGTATTCATTAAATTGTTTTTTTTTTGAGGAAAGAAGCTTATTAGAATCAATTTTATAACATATTTATTTTTCTTACAAATTCATGAGTATTTAACTCCTGTTTGCAGACTGACTAAAGAGAGATTTTGCCACTTCTGGGGTAATATTAAAAACAATAAATTGTAAAAAGCATAGATTTTCAGACCAGGAAGAGGGGGAGATATCCTAATACTCTGTGTTTCTGTGTCTGTCTGCAGGGCCTGAGCTGGGCAGGGGCAGCTTCCTAGTGGCCACAGGAAATTGGAGGCTGATGGTGTGACCATGGAGAAGGGCGATAACTCTGTTAAAATGATCAGGTTTGATGTGTGTAGGTCAGTGAGCCAGGCTCCACATGTGAACTGTGAGGAAGCACCTAAACCTTGTGTGGATAAGCACTGCCAGTCCACCAACAATCCAAGGCATCCTGGCTTGTTGCAAATCTGACTGGTCTTTGTGATGAGGAATCCTTGATGCCTGGGCTGGATATTCTCATTTCTGGACCTGGCATGCAGCAGGACTACTTAGTGTTTCCTGATGTATGTTTTCTAGCAGGAGCAGTCCTCTGCAGTATCTTGCAGGCTGCATTTGTAGAGGTCAGTGTCGTAGAGTGGTTAGGTACTCAGACACTGGAGCCATGTGCTTGGCTCCATTCTTGCTCTGCATTTCTCAGCTGCATGACCTTCCTGGGCAGGTCACTCTGACTCTCTGCATGTCAGTTTCTCTTCTATAAACTGGGGCAACTATAAGCCTTTTTTTGTAGGACTGTTGTGAGAATTAAAGGAGCCATAAAACCTTTCATGCAGGGTCTGGTATGAGATTCTGGGTATGACCCTGTGGGCTGTGGTTTTTGAACATCTGCTAGGGGCATGGACATCTGGGTGGTTTTGTGGAAAGCAAAGTTGTGGCCAATAATGAACACACTTGTTTAGTCTTTTATATTTTCTAAGAACTTTTTGTGTTGCACTTTGACCTTCTGGGAACAAAAACAACTATTTTCTTGAGGATATTTCCCCCAAAGAGAATCTGGCATTCAGTTTCTCACAAACCCTTCCCAATCTTACAAGTAATGGAAGTAGCTCTGGTCTGTTGGCCTGGGTACTGCTCAGTGGTGGGGTGCGGGGAGAGTGTTTTTCCATTAACCTCTGCATCCCCAGGGCCCAAGTCGGGGCAACTGAAGGTGGGGACTGAACTCCAGGGAGAAAGTTCCATGTGAATGCTGGTGGGAACAAGAGAGTCAGAAACAAGCCAGCCCAGTAGGCTTTGGGGGCTGAGGGTGGGAAGACTGGCAAGAAATAATCTTAGAGGGATTCCAGCCTGGAGCACTTCAAGGATCAGTGAGCCAAAAGTGCTGGACATATGCTGTCATCCAGGCAGACAGGCTACAGGGGCTCATGACAGTGGATAAGGCAGGCAGAGGCTACAGGTTCTGGGTGGCCACACAAGAGGCCCAGCTATGGGATCTCAGAGCAGTTTGAGAGGTCCATCTTGGCAGAAGCAAGACTTCTGGGCCAGGTCTGGGCCAGGTCCTGTGTCTGTAGGGGCCAACAATTTATTCGCCAATTTATTCTTTACCTTGGTAAAGTCCTTCCTGTGTGGACTGGGAACTGTGTTCACTAATTCTGGCTCAGCAGTGGCTGGACATTTATAAAAATTAGTTAATAAGATGAATCAAATGACTTGTTAGATTTTAGAACAGGGTGTTGCTGTTCTCCAAGAATGGCAACCACTCTCCGTATTTTTATTATGTTTTAGCAGTAACTATCACCCTGGAAAGTCCTCGAGGAGACTTGCTGAGCTGGCAGAACAACCTTCCCTCGGATCAGCTATTATTAAAATAAGCCTATTAGCTGAGATACTTTATAAATTTCAGATGATCTCTTTTCTATTATTCTCTAAGAAGATTAACATTTTTTTTCTTTAATGAAGATTTGGGGCAAGACAAATAACCCAAGGTTAAATGAAGCATCATTTCCTGTCTTGCCAATTTCTTTTTCTTAAGAGCCTGGAGTCAGAAATATGAGTTGTATTTCCCTGTGTCTTTACCTGTCTGGTAATTTTTGATTGGATGAGCTATTTCAAATTCTAAAAGATGATGCTGTTAAAGTGCTGCACTCAATATGCCAGCAAATTTAGAAAACTCAGCAATGGCCCCAGGACTGGAAAAGGTAAGTTTTCATTCCAATCCCAAAGAAAGGCAAGGCCAAAGAATGTTCAAAGTACCATACTATTGCATTCATTTCACATGCTAGCAAGGTAATGCTCAAAATCCTTCAAGTTAGGCTTCAACAGTATGTGAACCGAGAAATTCCAGATGTACAAGCCGGATTTAGAAAAGGCAGAAGAACCAGAGATCAAATACCAACATCTGTTGGATCATAGGAAAAACAAGGCAATTCCAGAAAAACATCAATCTCTGCTTCATTGGCTACATGAAAGCTTTTGACTGTGTGTATCACAACAAACTAGAAAATTATTAAAGAGATAGGAGTACCAGACCATGATACCTGCCTCCTGATAAACCTGTATGCAGGTCAAGAAGCAAGAGCTAGAACCAGACGTGAAATAATGGACTGGTTCCAAATTGGGAAAGGAGTATCTCAAGGCTGCATATTGTCACCCTGCTTATTTAACTTATATGCAGAGTACATCATGTGAAATGCCAAACTGGATGAATCACAAGCTGGAATCAAGATTTCCAGGAGACATATCAACAGCCTTGAATATGCAGATAATACCGTTGTAATGGCAGAAAGAGGAAGTAAAGAGCCTCATGATGAGGGTGAAAGAGGAGAGTGAAAAAACTGACTTAAAACAACATTGAAAAAACTAAGATCATGGCATCTGGTCCCATCAGTTCAGTTCAGTTCAGTTGATCAGTCATGTCTGACTCTTTGCAACCCCATGAATCACAGCACGCCAGGCCTCCCTGTCCATCACCAACTCCCGGAGTTCACTCAAACTCATGTCCATCGAGTCGGGTGATGCCATTCAGCCATCTCATCCTCTGTCATCCCCTTCTCCTCCTGCCCCCAAGCCCCCCCAGCATCAAAGTCTTTTCCAGTGAGTCAACTCTTTGCATGAGGTGGCCAAAGTATTGGAGTTTCAGCTTTAGCATTAGTCCTTCCAATGAACACCCAGGACTGATCTTACTTCCTGGCAAATCGACAGTGAAAATGTGGAAATGGTGGCAAATTTATTTTCTTGGGCTCCAAAAGCACTGTGGATGGTGATTGCAGCCATTAAATTAAGAGACAGTTGCTTCTTGGAAGAAAAGCTATGTTTTAGCCAGCATATTAAAAAGTTGAGACATCACTTCACTGACAAAAGTCCATCTATTCAAAACTATGGTTTTTCTAGTAGTCATCTATGGATGTGAGAGTTGGGCCATAAAGGAGCCTGAGCACTGAAGAATGGATGCTTTCAAATTGTGGTGCTAGAGAAGACTCTTGAGAGTCTCTTGGACTGCAAGGAGATCAAGTCAGTCAACCCTAATGGCAACCAACCCTGTATATTCATTGGAAGGACTGAACCTGAAGCTAAGCTCCAATACTTTGGCCACTCAATGCTAAGAACTGACTTAGTGGAAAAGACCCTGATGCTGGGAAAGATTGAAGTCAGAAGGAGAAGGGGATGGCAGAGGATGAGATGGTTTGTTGGTATCACTGACTCAACGGACATGAGTTTGAACAAGCTCCAGGAGTTGGTGATGGACAGGGAAGCCTTGTGTGCTGCATTCCATGGGTTTGGAAAGAGTCAGACATGACTTAGTGACTGAAAAACAACAACAGCCTTTGTGTGTTTACCTTGTAGTGCCTCCAGTTTCCTTGAATTTTATTGTGAGATTCAGTTAAATTATTTAGGTCAACTTTGATCCTTTTTGGATTTAAAATTCTTTTTGACAGAACTGGATGTTTTACTCACCCTAAGGTTAATTTCCCCACACTCCTAAGGCAAGACCATTTGGTATACTCCACCCAGTGTCCTTTAACTTTGAGATTTTCCAGTCTGAGTGTTGGAGACGGGCAATATTTCCATCTCCATGTGAGTTCTTGGAACTGCTACCTTCCATTTTTTTGAGGTAGTTTTTCCCTGATTGACCAAGTTTCCTTACATGATTATGTTTCCTTGCATGATTATGCATAGTTTCCTTGCATGATTGTGCATAGATTAGGACTCTATGACTACTCAAGAAGAGTCCTCCGCTAGTCTGCATTTTTTCTCTCTCTACCCTGATGATCTGTTCTGGAAACTAGCTAGTCTCCCAAGAACCTCAATTAAAAGAGACTGTGGGTCCTAGGGAACTCTCTCATTTGGCTGTGACTTGGAAGTTTTTTTCTGGGCAGTAATCTGGGACCATCATAAGGCTGTTCTCACCTGTTGACCACCTCTCAGGGGCCCCTGTCTTTTGCTGCTTGATGCAGAGTATCTTAAAAACTGTTGTTTCATGTATTTTGTCTATTTTTCCAACTGTTTCAAACAGGAGGGAGAATCTGGTCTTGTCACTCCATCTTGGCCAGAGGCAAGAACCTCTTGTTATCTCATTTTATAGGTTAGAGAGTTGAGACTCAAAGATTTTAAGTAGTTTGTCCAAGCTAGTAGATGTTGGAACCAAGAATCAAGCCCCATACTTTTTCCAGTATACCATGCTATGTGATCTTGGACTAACTACATAAATTCATTAAATTTCAGGATTTTTTTTTTTCTTAGAAAAATGATGCAATGATGAGATTTGTATGTACAGCAGCCAGGCTGACTCAGAGGCATTGTTCACTTTTTGTCAATTCCTTCCTGCTTTTTAGCTAAGTGCTTAATTCACAAGCTAGGGTCTCATAGCCAGGATGGTGCACAGCTCTGAGTGACATCTGGGTGAAGTGTACTTGAGGGGACTCTGCTTCTTCTCAGTGAATGCCCAGAACCTTGGGAGTGAGATGGCTGAAGTGTCACTTTCTGCAGCTTCTCTGGATCCTACTCTCAACACATAGTTATCATTAGTGAAAATCAATCTTGACACCAAATCAAGGTGAGTACTGGCCTGTTGGTCCTCATAAAACCAAGTAGAAAAGTAACTTCTGAATTCATAGTGTCATGACAACTTTGTTGAAATGATGCACCTCCTTCTTTCCTGTTAATACTTCTATGGACTAGTGATACTTATTCCGTTCCGTTCCGTTCAGTCGCTCAGTCATGTCCGACTCTTTGTGACCCCGTGGACTGTAGCCTACCAGTCTTCTCCGTCCATGGGATTCTCCAGGCAAGAATACTGGAATGGGTTACCATCTCCTTCTCCAGGGGATCTTCCCAACCCAGGGTGATACTTATTGGGATGAGACAAATCCCCAGTGCTCAGAAGAAGGAGGGTCTAGAAACTCATTCCTAGCTGTTGGCTCTGGGAGGCTGCATGATTTAGGATTAGAGACTCATGGTAAACTCCACTCCAGCAGTGTTTCACTTGTTACCCCAGGCAGGGTCATCTCCCTTCTGCAAGCATCATTTTCTTCATCTGTAAAATGGGGGTATTAATACCTAATTTTGTAAGGTTGTTATGAGGTTGAGAGATAAGGCATATAAAGTGAATATCACATAGTGGAAGCTCAATAAATAATTAAACTAGAAAACTTAAATTGTACCT
The DNA here is from genome assembly GCF_049115385.1 of Moschus berezovskii. Lineage (NCBI taxonomy): Eukaryota > Metazoa > Chordata > Mammalia > Artiodactyla > Moschidae > Moschus > Moschus berezovskii. The sequence continues at coordinate 137,721,495 of NC_142461.1, read as the reverse complement.
GACCAAGCATGTTTCCAAAGGAGGTTTTGGGATCAAGAATAAGGATGGATCATATGAAGTGATTAGGCTACCAGGATCTCACATCAAATCAATCTTAATTAAGTAGGACCTACTAGCCTAGCGTGCTGTGATTCATGGGGTCGCGGAGAGTCGGACACGACTGAGCGACTGAACTGAACTGAACTGAACTATTAATTTGTACTGTGAAGGCTCCATTTTACTTTATGGTGGCTGGAGTAGAGCAGGATATTTAGAATACCTGTGCCACGAGGAAACTTGCCAAGACAATCACAGAAGGGCTGAGTTTATTTCAAGAAGGACAGGAAAAACCCATTAAATTTGGCTTTAGACACACTACTGTTTAGGAAGATGTGAACATTCTCACAGCAAAGCATGTTTTCCTGACATCTCCCATCTGTCTTCATTTTGAAACATTTACTGTATGTCAGGCCCTCACCTGACCAGGTACTGTCTACATTATATTGTACTTAAATCTTACATCAGCACTACAATGTCAGGATTGTGTGTGTGGACATGCAAGCTCAGGGGGGACACACAAGCTTCAGCAGGTTGACCACCCTGGGACAAAAACTGGCGTTGGCCTGACTCCAGGTTGCCTATTTCAGAGGAAAGTGAGCATGCCCAGTGGGGTGGGGCAGATGTATGCAGTCAGCAGAGCATCTTCAGAGCAGGACAGGGAAGTGGATGATGTGAGGAGCCAATCCAGAGCACAGGACACTGGTAGGCAGGTCTGCTAATGGCAGGTGATACTTGAGGACTCATAGACTGGCCTTGACTGGGGACATGGGTGGTTCCAAAACCTCCAGTCAGGCCGTGGCTGTTTGGGGAAGCAAGTGCAGCTCCTAGGCTTGGAGTCGGCAGCCCTGGGGGACCTGTGCTAGGCTCAGGACAGGGACTGACCAAGATGAGGTAGGGGAGCAGACTGGGAGCTGGATTGGATGGCTTTGAGTTTATCGCTGAATCTGGGGAGAACTACATGTTTGCATCACAGAAACTTACAATGTATGAGTTTATGTGTCTTAAGATTTCCCTCTATAATATTGTGTTTCTGTGTAGAGGATGTGCCCCCTTCCTTTGTTAGATTTAATCTCACCTATTTCATGTTTCCTGGCTGTTATAAATGGATATCCTTTCTCAAATTTCATTTTCTTTCTTTTTTTGTTGCTGGAATATAGAAATATAAATTATAGTTTTATCTTTTCCTTTCCAATCCTTTTATTAGTTTTTGCGTGCCTTAGGCATTGGCCAGTATCTCCAATAAAGTGTTAAATAGAAATGGTTATCAGTGGGCATTCCTTCTTGGCCCTGAATTCAGAGAGTAGGTCTTCAATATTTTACTGCTTAGGGGAAAAGTTTTCTGCAGGGATTGTTTATAGTAGATACTATTTATTAGATTAAGGAAGTTGCCTCTGTTCCTAGTTTGCTAACATCTTTTTTTCCTAAATGAATGTTGAATTTTATCAAATGCTTTTTCTGCATCTATTAAGATGCTCAGATGATTTTACTCCCTTATTGAATACTCTGTTGAATTACATTAGTTGAATTTACTTGTAAACTAATTTTGCTTTCCTAAAATAAATATAGCTTGTTTCTTTGTATATGTCACTGGATTTAATTTGCTAGTATTTTGTTTATGACTTTTGCAACCACGTTCATGAGAGATATTGGTATGTGATTTTTCTTTCTTGTAATGCCCTTGTCAACTTTTGGTGTTGCTGCTAAGTCACTTCAGTCGTGTCCAACTCTGTGTGACCCCACAGACGGAAGCCCACCAGGCTCCCCCGTCCCTGGGATTCTCCAGGCAAGAACACTGGAGTTAAAATGAGCTGGAAAATGTTCCTCTTTTTCCTTACTATCTGGAAGAGTTTGTGTTATTTCTTTTTAATATTTAATAGAATTTATTGTTAAACTAGTTCAACCTGAAGATGTCTATGTGGGAAGAATTTTAGTTAATAATTCAATTTTTAAAATATATCTACTTATTTAGATTTTCTTTTTGGTCTGTCTTGGTAGGTTGTATTTTTCAAGGAATTTATCCATTTTGTTTAAATTTTCATGTGTATTATCATAAAGTTTTTATAAAATTCTTTTTCTATCTTTTAAATCTCTGTATAATCTATACCAGTGATCCCCTTTTTGTTTCTGATATTAGTTGATTGTGACTTTTCTCCTTATTTCTTGACTGACTATCTTAGAATTAAAAAAAGAACTGGTGATGCTGATTTTTTGTATTATGTTTCCTGTTTCTTTAATTTCTATTCTTAATATTATTGCTCCTGATGCGTTTTTGTTCTTCTAAGAATGTTTACTTATTTATTTGGCTGTTCTAGGTCTTAGTTGTGGCACGTGGGATCTTGTTCCTTGACCAGGGATTGAACCCGGGCCCCCTGCCTTGGGAACATGAAGTCTTAGCCACTGGATCACAAGGGAAGTCTTTACTTTCTTTGTTTTTATTTTCTTTGCTTTTCCTGAGATTATTTTTTAGCCTCCCTTCTTCTAATATCTACATTTATGGCTATACAATTCTCACTAATTTTGAATCTAGCTATATTCTACAAACTTTCATGTGTCATATTTTCATAATCAGTTAAAAGTATTTTAAAATTTCCACTGTGACTTTTTTGTTTGACTTTTGAATTTATTGGGCTTCCCGGGTGGCTCAAGTAGTTAAAAATCTGCCTAGCAATGCAAGAGATTCAGGAGGCCCAGATTCGATCCCTGGGCTGGGGAGATACCCTGGAGGAGGAAATGACCACCGACTCCAGTATACTTGCCTGGAAAATTCTATGGACAGAGGAGCCTGGTGGCCTGCAGTCCATGGCCTTGTAGAGTTGGACACGACTTTGCAACTGAACACACATGAATTTATTTTTCAAGTATTTTGCTTAAATTTCCAAACATGTGAGGATTTTATACTTACCTTTTGTTATTGACTACTGATTTAGAATGCTCAGGGAACATACTCTGCGTGATTCTAAGACTTGAGACTTACTTACTTAGAGGCTCAATATATGAACTGTTCGATAATTATTTCATGTGGGCTTGGAAGGAGCATGCATTCAGCAAAGGGATACTGTCTTCTGTACGTATCTGCTAGGTGGATTTGTTGATGGTGCTGTTCAAATCACCTGTATTCTCAATACTTTTTTGTCTACTTGCCTTATTAATTGTTCAGGTCTGTCACTATGATTGTGTATTTGTCTGATTTTCCTTTTAGTTTCATCTGTTTTTGCTTTATGTATTTTAAAATTATTTTATCAGGTGCATCTATGTTTAGAAATATTAATTCTTCCTCATGGATTGATCCTTTTATCACATGAAGATGTTCCTGTTTCTATCTAGTAATGTGTTTTCAAAAATTTTGACTTGATCTACTTTGGCCAATATATTCGTATTTTCATATCAACTTTCTTCTGATTAGTTTTTTCATGTATATCTTTTTCATTCTTTCTCAATCTTTTTGTTCTTATGTTTAAGGTGTATCTCTTATATGCAATGGCTTCCCTGATAGCTCAGTGGTAAAGAATCCACCTGCCAATACAGGAGACTCAGGTTCGATCTCTGGGCTGGAAAGCTCTCCTAGAGAAGGAAATGGCACTCCACTCTAGTATTATTGAAAGTGAAAGTGAAGTCATTCAGTCGTGTCTAACTCTGTGACCCCATGGAATGTAGCCCAACAGGCTCCTCTGTACAAGGAATTTTCCAGGTAAAAGTACTGGAGTGGATTGTCATTTCCTTCTCCAGGGGATCTTCCTGACTCAGTGATTGAACCTGGGTCTCCTGAAATTGCAGGCAGGTGCTTTACTGTCTGAGCCACCAGAGATGTGTTATTATTGCTTAGGACATCCTATGGACAGAGCAGCCTGGTGGGTTACAGTGCATAGCATTGCAAAGAGTCAGACATGACCTAGTAATTAAACAACAACAACAACTTACAAGCAACATGAAGGTTTTTCTGATGTCTCAATTTTTGGAGTATTCAATCCTTTTACATTTAATTCAATTGCTGCAATATTTTGGACTTAAATTGATCGTTTTCTTTTTCAATTTATCTTTCTCATCTAAACTATGTTCCTTTTTCTTTTCTTTCTTACCTTTTTTGGAGTAGTCAGGTGTATTTTTCTTATTCATTTTTTTTAACCTCTTAATTAAAAGACTCTTGAGAGTCCCTTGGACAGCAAAGAGATCAAACCAGTCAATCCTAAAGGAAATCAACCCTGAATATTCATTGGAAGGACTGATGCTGAAGCTGGAGCTCTAATACTTTGGCAACCTGATGCAAAGAGCTAACTCATTGGAAAAGACCCTGATTCTGGAAAGACTGAAGGCAGGAGGAGAAGGGGATGACAGAGGATGAGATGGTTGGATGGTATCATGGAATCAATGGACATGAGTTTGAGCAAACTCAGGGAGACAGTGAAGAACAGGGAGGCCTGGTGTGCTGCAGTTCAGGGGGTTTCAAAGAGTTGGACACGACTGAGCAAATAAACAACAACAAAACCATTTTAGGTATACATTCGTTTATTTTTTAAGGGCTTCCACTTAAGGTTACAGCGTGTATCTTTGACTAATTACAGTCTAATTTAAAGTAGTATTTTTACTATTTTCCAGGAATAGAACACTAAATTTATTTATTCCCTTCCAACTTTTGTGATATTTTTGTCATGTATACAAATTCTACATATGTTTTTAAACCACACATGGCATTATTATTATTCTTGTTTGTATAGTTAGCATTCATTTAGATTTTTCCATAGCTTTATCCTTTGCATTTTTCTTTTCTTCCTGTACTTCCATAATTTTTGCTCAAAAAAATTACTGGAGTATTTTTTAGAGTGAATTTTCTGATGATGAACTCTGTGTTTTGTTTGTTTGAAATGTTTTATTTTGCTTTTTTTCAAGGATATATTTTTCTGGGTATAGAGTATCCAGATTGACAATCACTTTTTTTCTTCTGCACTTTAAAGATGGTGTTCTGTTTTCTTCTGGCTTTCATTACTTCTGAGAGGGATTTTATTTCAGTCTTATTATTCTGTTAGAGGTAATTTTTTTCTTCTGGCTGCATTAAAAACTCTCTCTGTCTCTCGGCTTTTTGATGTACCCAGTGTCGTTTTCTTTTTTTTTATTGGAGGCTAATTACTTTACAATATTATATTGGTTGGTTTTGCCATACACTGACATGAATCTGCCCCGGGTGTACATGTGTTCCCCTGCTTGAACCCCCCTCCCTCCTCTCCTTATCCTCCCTCTGGGTCATCCCCGTGCACCAGCCCCGAGCATCCTGTATCATGCGTCGAACCTGGACTGGTGATTCATTTCACATATGGTAATATACATGTTTCAATGCCATTCTCCCAAATCATCCCACCCTCGCCCTCTCCCACAGAGTCCAAAAGACTGTTCTATATACCCATGTCTCTTTTGCTGTCTCGTATACAGGGTTATCATTATCATCTCTCTAAATTCCATATATATGCGTTAGTATACTGTATTGGTGTTTTTCTTTCTGGCTTACTTCACTCTGTATAATAGGCTCCAGTTTCATCCACCTCATTAGAACTGATTCAAATGTATTCTTTTTAATGGCTGATTAATTAACATTGTGTATATGTACCAAAGCTTTCTTATCCATTCATCTGCAGATGGACATCTAGGTTGCTTCCATGTCCTCGTTATTATAAACAGTGCTGCAATGAACATTGGAGTACATGTGTCTCTTTCAATTCTGGTTTCCTCGGTGTGTATGCCCAGGAGTGCGATTGCTGGATCATATGGCAGTTCTATTTCCAGGTTTTTGAGGAATCTCCACACTGTTCTCCATAGTGGCTGTACTAGTTTGCATTCCCACCAACAGTGTAAGAGGGTTCCCTTTTCTCCACACCCTCTCCAGCATTTATTACGTGTAGACTTTTGGATAGCAGCCATTCTGACTGGTGTGAAATGGTATCTCATTGTGGTTTTGATTTGCATTTCTCTGATTATGAACGATGTTGAGCATTTTTTCATGTTTATTAGCCATCTGTATGTCTTCTTTGGAGAAATGTCTGTTTAGTTCTTTGGCCCATTTTTTGATTGGGTCATTTATTTTTCTGGAATTGAGCTGCAGGAGCTGCTTGTACATTTTGGAGATTAATTCTTTGTCAGTTGTTTCATTTGCTATTATTTTCTCTAATTCTGAAGGCTGTCTTTTCACCTTGCTTATGGTTTCCTTTGCTCTGCAGAAGCTTTTGATTTTAATTAGGTCCCATTTGTCTATTTTTGCTTTTATCTCCAATATTCTGGGAGGTGGGTCATGGAGGATCCTGCTGTGGTTTATGTCGGAGAGAGAATGTTTTGCCTGTGTTCTCCTCTAGGAGTTTTATAGTTTCTGGTCTTACATTTAGTTCTTTAATCCATCTTGAGTTTATTTTTGTGTATGGTGAAGGGGGTCAGTGTTGTTTTCTTACCGGTTATAGCCTCTTTGAATCTGTGGTTTGATATCTTCCATCCTTTGGGGGAAGATTCTCTGCGTCATGTTTTGGTTGTTGCTCCATCCTTCCTCTCCTCCTTTGGACTACAGCTACCATATTCAAGACATCTCCACCATGTCCCTGTGTTTCTTGCTTGTTTCTGTACTTCTCAACTTCTGTGCCTCAGTATACATGTGTTCTTGTGAATCATTTTTTATTTCATTAATTATCTCTTTGTTATCTTTAAGATGCATTTATAGAGTTTTCACTTCTGTTTTTAATTTAGAAATTTCATTTGATTTTTTTTTTTTTTTGCTAAAACCTTGTATCATTTAACTTATGGAACATAGTAATCACAGTTATTTAATACAAATTTCTGATAACTCAGATCTCCAGTGGTCTGTTCCTCATGTCTCTTGTTCCTTTTTGTTTTGATCAGTTCTTGACTTTTTTCACAGCTTTTTTTTAAAATTTTGAAGACCAGAAATGTTTGTAACAAAATCATGGCTATAATTCAAAGCTCTAGATGAGGGTTATGCTTCTCCAGAGAGGATTTACGTGTTTCTGGCAGGCTTTTAATATGAAGAAATCTCCTTAACCTACTCTAGTTGAAGCTGGGTCTTAGTGTTTGTGAGGTGAGCCCTCTGGGAGACATGACTGTGCTCACCAGATCACCTCCTCCTCATTGGGCGAGACTCAACTCCCAATGCACAGTCCTGAAAGACTGCTCAAAGCTTTGTTTAACTTTCAGCTCTTAGCAGTTGCCTGCTTGCTTGACTTGGAAGTGCGAAGGTGCCCTCAGTCCTTGAGGACAGAAGGAGATGGAGAAAGTGTACGCAGGATATTGCTAGGACAGACAGGGGCTGCAGGAATCCAGACACTGACCAGTATGGTGGCCGTTCTGCATTTGTCCTGTAGTCTCTCTCAGACTGTGCCTTCCTGGTAGAAAAGAGGACCAGAGCCCTAAGGCAGTGCCTCTAATTGCTCTCAACCAGCTGCTGCCTTGCAGGTTAATCCCGTTTGCAGGGAGCTGTGGCTGTCAGAGGCAGAAGTGGTGGACCAGTATGGTGAGGGCAATAGACAGACGGGCAGCAGACAGGGCTCCAGCAAGTTCCCTGGAGTGTCCCTCAGGGACCTGGCTTTGCACTGAGAAGGGCTGAAATCCCCATGCCACACATCTCCCTGAGTAAGGAGGACTTTCTTTAGTAGTGCTTTCTGTTGTTTTTATTCATTTTTGTCTCTAGGTTGAAACTAAGTTGAGATTTAAATTACTTTGGGAAACTAAAAGCTGCACTATTTTTCTTCAGTAAAGAGTGTAAATCATTCTGTTTGCAGAGTGAAGTTTAATATTTTACTCCAGAAGTTAATTTTATGGCTCCAGAAAAGCAATTTGTTTCAGGAACACAGGCTGCTTGGTCAAACATCCTGGCTTGTGCTGAGCCTCCAGAGCTATGCACAGGCAGAGAGGTGGCAAGGAGGGGACCCTGGGCAAGTGTGCTCACATCGTGAACCACCTATACACAAGAAGATAAAGGCAGAATAGAGACATGTAGCTAGAAACTGTTGTAGCAGTTCTTCTGAGAAATTTCATGTCTGTTAGGTCTAATCACAAGGATGTAGGGGCTTGTATTCTGTGTGTCACTGCTTTTGCATTTCATTTTTACAGTATTTTATTTTTATTGCAATGTGCTAAATAATCAGTCTACAACATAAAGGAGTTTAATGAAATAGGCCCTTCTCCACAGAGAGTTAGAGAAGCCCAGACTTGCTGTGCGAAGTGAGTGAGGTCTGGCTAGCTTGTTTGTTGAGTGTGTGTTACTGAGCCTCGGGCTGTGGGGGTGAGGGTGGTGGGTTCCAGGGAGACCAGGAACATGTGAGCCCCTCTTGAGGAAGAGATAAGTTGGGTTGTGTGTGAGGCAGCCACGCCTGCAGGGGACTTGCTGCAGGACAGAGCACAGAGGGGCTGATGAGGCCTGAGGTATGGATGATGTGAGAATCATTGAGGATACTGGGGTAGAGCTAAAAATTCCACAGACCCATGAAGCCTAGAGAAATGCAGGGTGATTTCTCTGCTGGTGAACTTTGGGGGGTTTGAAGGAACTCAATACATTTTTTTTTCTCCTAATTTCTGCCTGAATCAGTTAAGGGAAAGGCAAGCAGTGAACATTTTTCCTGATAGAAACTGGGTTTTCTAATACCAGTCTCCAACTTTGGACAGACTTGCAGTGCATGAGCGGCTCCTCGGTGGGTCAGACCCATCCCACCTTCTGTGGGTGAGCCCCTCAAGAGGAGAACCCCAGGTGAGGTGGGGGAGAGGGGGCCAAGAGCCCCCTTCTCCTCACCACTCCGTAGGATGAGCCTCTCTCTCTCGGGGCAAGTGCTTGGCATGACTCCCTCCACAAGGAGTGGAGAGTAGGTTTTGCCTGTAACATAAGGCAATTGAGAGGTTCCAGCCTCATAAAAATAACAGCTTTTTTCTTCCCCTCGGTATCCCATTTGTGCACATCCCTGCTGCCATTTTAGCCGCCTCCTTTCTGAGATGTTCATTCACAGTGCAGGTGCTCTGAGATGTGTGGTTAATTACATGTAAAACCTAGTAGCAGCTAAAGAAGCATTTACGTTTCCTTTCCCCCCAAAGATGATGACCCAAGGTAATCAGCTGTGCAAAAGTGATAGTGAAGCAAGACATTCCAGAGCTCAAGATTTCACTAAATTGTTAAATTCCCAGTTACATCCTTCAGGCTGCTCAACAGACCTTTCCTACAGCAGTGCTGTCCTCACACTGGCCATTGTGGCAGTAGGACATTGCTAAACTATCATCTTCACAGGTCAGGAGCACTACTGAGTTCCCAGCCTAGGGCTGGCCATTGCAACAAGAGCTTGATGAATGGGTAATTGAAAGAATGGATGTGTGGGGCTGGCCTGTCGGTCAGTGGATCTTTTCCCCAAGGAGCAACATTTGGCTCTGTACTGGCAGGCTCTCTAGCCCTGGCTGTAGTTGACCAGCATGCACAATGGCCTGTTTATTCAAGCCAGTGCACTTGTCTCCTTTCCTCAGATTTCTGAGCATAGGGCTTGCGAAGGGAGCTAGTCTCTCTCGAGGGTGTGATGACTGATACAGAGCTTGGGAGGTGGCCTTACTTGTTTCTCTCTGCAAGGAGAAGACTGGGCTGTGTTAAAACTGCACCCCTGGCCTGGCATCACCTGTCTTCACTCTTTCTGCAACTCCTATTATTAAATCTGCTACATCGGACCGTCAGTTTTCTTATGGTTTTTTATACTTATCTTGAATTTTTAGAGATTTTGTTAATTTTAGTTTCTAATTTTTCTAGGACTTTTAAACAAAATTTCACCTATCTTTTTCAAAATTGAAGTATAGTTAATTTATAACATTGTGTTAGTTGTGTACAGAACAATAATGACCCAGTATTTTTGCAGATTATACTCCATTGTAGATTTTTACAAGGTAATAGGTTATAATTCCCTGTGCTATATGGTAAATCCTTGTTGTTTATCTATTTTATGTATAATAGTTTGTGCTTGTTAATCACATACTCATAATTTATCCCTCCCTTCCCTTCTCCTTTGTTAGCCACAGTTTGTTTTCTATCTGTGAGTGTTTCTTTTTTGTATATAGATTCGTTTGTGTTTGTATTTTTTAGCTTCCACATGTATGTAAGTGATATCATATAGTATTTGCCTCTCTCTGTCTGACTTAATTAACTAAACATAATATTCTCTAGGTCCATCCATGTTGCAGCAAATGGAGTATTTCATTCATTTTATGGATTCACAATATTCCATTGTATACATATTCTACATCTTTTTAATCCAGTTGTTTGTCTATGGGCACTTAGTTTGCTCCCATGTCTTGACGTTTATAAATTGAGATGCTGTGGACATTGGGGTACAAATTGAAGTTTTTGTCTTTTCAAGGTGTATAACCAAGGGTGGAATTGCTGGATCACATTATATTTTTGTTTTGGTTTAAAAAATAATATCCATACTCTTCTCCACAGTGACTGCACCAATTTATGTTCCTGCAAATGGTGTAGGAGGGTTCCCTTTTCCCCACATCCTCCCCATTTGCTGTTGGTAGACTTTTGATAATGACCATCCTGACCCGAGTGAGGTGATACTTTTTTGCAGTTTTGATTTGCATTTCTCTAATAATTAGCGATGTTGAGCATCTTTTTATTTTATTTTTAATTGGAGGATAATTGCTTTACAATGTTGTATTTGTTTCTGCCATACAACATTTGAGCATCTTTTCATGTGCCTCTTAGCCATCTGTACATCTTCTTCGGAGAAATATCTATTTAGGTCTTCTGCCTATTTTGTTTAATTGGAATTTTTTTCCCTTGTATTGAGTTATATGGGCTTCCCTAGTGGCTCAGACGATAAAGCGTCTGTCTGCAATGCAGGAGATCCGGGTTTGATCTCTGGGTTGGGAAGATCCCCTGGAGAAGGAAATGGCTGCCCACTCCAGTATTCTTGCCTGGAAAATCCCATGGATCACGAAGCCTGGTAGGCTACTGTCCATGGGGTCGCAAAGAGTCAAACATTTTGTACATTTTGAATGTTAACTCCTTGCTGGTCACATTATTTGCAAATATCTTCTCCCATTATGTGGTCATTTTTTTGTGGTTGATCATGGTTTTCTTTGCTGTGAAAAAGCTTTTTTAAGTTTAATTAGGTCCCATTTGCCCATTTTTTGCTTTTATTTATTTTGCCTTGGAAGGTTGACTTAAGCAAATATTGCTAAGATTTGTGTCAGAGGATGTTCTGCCTATGTTCTCTTCTAGGAATTTTATGATATTATGTTTTATATTTAGGCCTTTAAGTCATTTTGAGTTTATTTTCGTGTATGGTATAAGGGTATGTTCTTACTTTATTCATTTATATGCATCTGTTCAGTTTTTCCAACACCATTTACTGAAGAGACTATTTTTTATCCATTGGATATTCTTGCCTCCTTTGTCAAAGATTAATTGATGTATATGTCTGTTTTTGTGCCAATACTATGCTGCTTTGATTACTATAGCTTTGTAACTAAAGTCTGGAAGGTCATGCCTCCAGCTTTGTTCTTTTTTTCTTGGATTGCTTTGGCAATTCTGGGTCTTTTGTGGTTTCATACAAATTTTAGGTTTATTTGTTCTAGTTCTGTGGAAAATGTCCTGAGTATTTTGATAGGGATTGCAATACATCTGTAGATCGCTCTTCACCTGCTGCTGCTGCTGCTGCTAAGTCACTTCAGTCGTGTCCGACTCTGTGTGACCCCATAGACGGAAGCCCACCAGGCTCCCCCATCCCTGGGATTCTCCAGGCAAGAACACTGGAGTGGGTTGCCATTTCCTTCTCCAATGTGTGAAAGTGAAGTCGCTCAGTCGTGTCTGACCCTTAGCGACCCCACGGACTGCAGCCCACCAGGCTCCTCCGTCCATGGGGTTTTCCAGGCAAGAGTACTGGATTTCCAAAATCATTTTGTGTCCTCTTCCCATCATTACGCCCTCTTTTCCTCAAAGGTAACCATGATCCCTATTGTATAGATAGTGTGTTCTCTTCTGCATCTGGTTTCTTTTTTCTTACTTTGCGATTTGTGTGTGGTTTTGCGTAGTGTAGTTTACTCATTTTTGTTGCTCTGTATTTATCCATGGTCTACCATCATCTATGTATCCATTCCACTATTGGTAGACTTTGGGTTGTTTGCACTTAGTTCTTACAAGAGAAACTGTGATGAACGTTCTGTGCACATCTCTGAGGATACCAGTTTGGGTGGGGTGACAGTTCCAAGTAAGAGCAGTGCTGACCCTGGGAGCCTGTCCTTGTGGGCACACCTTGCAGCTGCCCCCCACTAATGGGCATCACTATGCACCAATCAGGAAGTGGCCAGCTGCACCGGGACCCTACCGAGCTGAATGCTTTTTATGGCCTCTCATTTCTGTTTGGTGTCCTGTTTGGATGTAGTTGGTATACAACTCCTAGTTGGCTGGCCTCTGTTCTGCTTTCACCCTCATGTCTTGCTGTTGCCTAAAGTCACAGGATTCTCTGAGGCTCACAGGAGTTCAGACGTGTGTTGGGATAGGCAGTAAGGCTGTGGAGATGATTCCTCTGAGGTCAGGTGGACGTGGCTTGTGTCTGGCATTGCCCTGCTCCCCTCCTTGTCTCTACAACCTCATCTGGGTGGCTCCCAGGTTGATTGCAGTACTTGGCACAGTCCAAAGGCAAGAGCTGAGCATGGACTGCAAGCTCAGAACACCATGCAGAACAAGGGATGGATGTTACATGTGTTATCACTGATGCTCGGCAAGTGACCCCAAAGGGAGGGAAGGACTGACCTGTTCTGAGTCTAGGAGGGGGTGTCCATGGACTATGGTGGTGGACATAGTACTTATTATCCTAGACACTGCTGTGCATCAGCCCACAGTGCCTCCCCCTCAGTGCCTTCATTTTCCCCACCTTCTGCTCTGAGAGTTTGCACTTGAGTCTGAGTTGAGAGTCCTGAGCAGACCCTAGGGTTGGGCCCTGGACTCAACTGTGGCTGGACTTCCCTGACATGTGAACTGAGGGCAGAATGGGTGGGATGCCCTGTGGTCCTGCTCTTGACTGAGAATCTTGCTCCTCTTGAGTCCTTAGGTGTGGTGAGAAGGAACTGAGCTATGTTGACTGGAAAAGTGATTGAAGGCAGAACAATTAACAGCAGCTTGGGACCCGGTATGCAATTGTTAAACAGAATATGTGAAGAAGGTTCCCTTTCCCCTCCCAGCCTGTTACAAAGAACTCCCACTCAGTTCCTGGTCTCCATGATCCTCCTAGTACCCCTGCAAATGTCCTAACTCCTCCACCTAGTTGGGCTGTGCTTGTGGCTTGGGGGAAGGAGTGTGGCAGCCCCAAAGGCACTCAGTGGTCTGCAGTGTGGTCAAGCTGTTTGCAATGCCAGCCCCTTCCACGAAAGGAAAAAAGGTGCAGTTGGGGAGACTTGCCAGAGGGGATGTTTTGGGGACTGGGGTGGATGAGAAGGAGCACATTGAGCAGTGTCCCTTGAGGCTTGTTCAATGATAGGCCCTCCACCCACCAGGAAGAGCCCCTGCTTTCCTCTGAAATTAGTTTCCTGGGGCTAGTATAATTAACTGCCACAAACTGGATGGCTTAAGTCAATAGAAATTTATTATCTCAGAGCTCCGAGTGTCAGAAGTCTGAAATGAAGGTGTTAGCCCTGGTCCAGCCTTCAGAGCCTCCAGGGAGGATCCGCGTCTTGCTGCTTGCAGCTTCTGGTGGCTGCTGGCCTTCCTTGTTCTTTAACTGCATCCTTCCGCTCTCTACCTCCCTCCTCTTCTTCTTTCTCATAATATTTGTTTATTTTATGGCTGCATCTGGTCTTAGTCGTAGCGCATGGGGACTTCGTTGATGCGTGTGAGCTTCTCTCTAGCTGTTGCGCTTGGGCTCCAGAGCGTGTGGGCTCCGTAGCTGTGGCATGTGAGTTTTGCCCCATGTCATACAGGATCTTAGTTCCCTGACCAGAGATCAAACCTGTGTCCTCTGTATTGATTCTTAACCACCGGATCCCAAGGGAAATCCCTCTGCCTCCCTTTTATAAAGGTACTTGTGATTGCACTGGACCTGCCTGGAAAAATCCAGAATGATCCCCTCCATCTTAACATCGTTAACAATCACATCTGCAAAATCTTTCTTTCACCACGTAGTATGTATTGTCAAAGTACTGGAGTACTTCGGCCACCTGATGTGAAGAGCTGACTCATTAGAAAAGACCCTGATGCTGGGAAAGATTGAAGTGAGGAGGAGAAGGGGGTGACAGGATGAGATGGTTGGATGGCATCACCGACTCAATGGACGTAAGTTTGAGCAAGCTCTGGGAGATTGTGAAGGACAGAGAAGCCTGGCGTGTGAGGCTGTAAAGAGTCAGACATGACTGAGCGACTGAACAACAAATGTATTGTCAGATTTTCCAGAGAGTTAGAATATATATATACATGCTGATATCCATCCCTCTCCCAATTCTTCTGCAATATTATCTCACTTGTCTGTCTGTCTGTCTAGCCACTTAGATTCATTTTAAGGAACTGACCCATGAGACTGTAAACGTTCAAGTCTGAACTCTACAGGGTGGGCCAGCAGGGAGGGCCCAGGAAGAAGTGTTGCAGCTCAAGTTCAAAAGCAGGCAGAATTCCCTCTTCCCTGGATGACCTCGGTCTCTGCTTTCAAGGCCTTCAACTGATTGGCTCAAATCCACTCACCTTATGGAGGGTCAAGTGTTTTACTAAAAGTCTGCTGATTTGAGTGTTAATCTCTTCTAAAAACACCTTCACTGAGACATCTACAATAATATTTGACCAAATAGCTGGTTCTGCGGCCCAACCAAGTTGACACATTGAAATTAACCTTCACATAGGGTAACACGGTATCAGGGATCAGGATATGGACATTTTTGGGGCGTTCATTGTCCAGCTACTCCTGTCCTAAGCTGGGTGTCCCTGTCTGGGTCTGGACTTGGCATGTCCCACCCACACCCGCTCACTTAGATGGTCAGGGCCTTGTAATGATGGCATGTAAGGGTGGCTGCAGGTTACGGTGGCAGAGCATGGCCTCTGAGCCCGATGGCTGGTCCAGTCCCGGCTCCACCCCCTTCAGGCACTGCATGTGTGCGTGCTCTGTTGTGTCTGACTCTTTGCAACCCATAGACTATAGCCCTCCAGGCTCCTCTGTCCGTGGGCTTTCCCAGCCAAAAGATGGGAGTGGGTTGCCATTTCCTACTCTAGGGGATCTTCCCACCCAGGAACTGAACTTAAGTCTCTGTATCTCTGCATTGGCAGGCAGATTCTTTACCACTGAGCTACCTGGAGGCCCTCTTGCACTTCAGCTGTGGGCAAGTGGCTTGGTCTCCCTCAGCCTCAGTTTCCTCCTCTGGAAAGCAGGGCTAGTCACTGCTGTAGTCATGTGAGGAGTAAACGGAGTAAGGTGGGGTCCCCTTCTCCCTCCCTGTGCCCTTCCCAGTGAGCGTAGTGGCGCATTTAACAGACTCTGACAGATACCTGCTGACTGATTGTCTCCCCCCAGGCCCGCCTACCATTTCATTCTGGTGCAGTTTAACTGACCCAAGAGTTTTTATTATTTCCATTTTACTTAAGCTAGAGAAGCAGTAAATTTACTTTAAGGCTAAGATCTTGTTCTTTTCCTCTCATGCCCATAAATTATGACCCAACAGGTTGTGCACAAATAGTTTGGTTTGATATCTCTCATTAATCTTCACTATATTTTGTAAGTGAACTCAGTATGGTGAACTGGGTTTTAATTAAATCTTGGACTTTCCTGTATTTCACAACTTGCTCTCGCCTTGGACTATCAAAGGAGGAGTCTATATAATTTCATGGGGAGCAGTTACCTTTACTACAAATATGCAAAGCAGAACTTGCTTTCTTTGAACTCTTGTTCTAGAGTGTTTTATTTCCTTTGCAATGCCTGATGGAATTTCCCTGTGCTTTCTCAAACGAACAGGGCACATCTTAGGGCTCTGCAAAGAGGTCACAGAGATCCCAGCAGCTTCAGCAGGCCCCTAAGCCCTCTCCCCAACACTGCACCCAGCCCCATTCCTGCCTCCAGCACCCCCATGTCTGCTTCCTCAAACAGGGACAGAAGCCAGAGCTGTCACCTCCAACCGCCTTTCTCTTGCAGGTGCCAGTGGTGAGCATGGAGTCAACCACTGACCCCCTTCCAGGGCAGTGGGCAGTGGGCAGCATCCAACTGTCAGTTCCTTCAGGTCCTCTTTTGTGGTCTTCATGAGATGGGTATGCAAAGGCCCTGCCACCTCAGCCTGATGAAGGACCATCCTGATGGCAACACGTGCCCCAAAGGGCTTCCTGCCTGGCCGAGCCCTCTCCAGCCTGCACTGTGTTGCCTGGCCCCACCATCTCGGCTTCTTTTCACAGGTTCCTGATGCCTATCTTACCTCCAGTGCAGACATCTCACACGCAGACATCATGGCATCTGCTTCCCCTTAATCCAGCTCACGAACAAAGCCCCGATCCCGGTCTCTAAGCTATCTCTGCCTCACATGCATCCTCTCCATTGCCACCCTCCGTCTTCCTAGACCCAAGAAGCAGTCTCTCCACTGAAAGGTCTACCTGCCCCCTGGGTCTCCTGCCTCCAGCACTGTATTGGAGTGGTTCTCAAGGAGACCTGTCACTCCCCAGAGTCAAGCTGCCCTGATGATGTTATGCGCCTTGTCCTGGGGCACGGGGCCCATTCTGTTTTCATTCCTGCCCGTTTCTCCAGTCCATCTTTCCTTAAGCCACGCAGGCTCTGGGTGCTGGACTTCAGGAGCATAGGGGCTTATGTCACCCTGGGCTTGCTGGTGCCAGGGTATTCTTTTGACTCTTGACCACCCTGCTTCTAACTGGACTGTGAGGCTCTTAAAAGCAAGAGTTAGTCTTATTCAGGCTGTAGCCCAGTGGAAGCTCCAGAATTTCTGTAGTGGAGGGACTCAGAATGGGTTAGGGTTCTGGTGACTCTTGGAAGACTGCGTTTGAATAGGAAAACTGCTTTTGCTTAGACCAAGTGATAATTTAGAATGGTTTAGAGCCTGTGGAGATCTGAGGTTCTAAATGTCTTCAAGGCTTCACTTAGGACCACTCCTGTTTCCTGCCAGTGCCTGGTACTGAGAAGTATGTAGACTCCACAGTGCACGTCTGAACGGCTAGTGGGGCAGCAAGCCCCATGGGCGAGAAATCAAAATATGCGTACAGTGGAGGAGACACCCATTCTCATGTTGCTGGAGTGTGAGGGCAGAACTTCAAGGACAAGCAGGGGTCCTGGGGGAGGGGCAGCGGGAGCAGCAGTTGCAGGTGTGCCTGCAGTGCCCAGGGCTCACGGGCACCCAGCCAGGTCAGTTCTGGAGCTCTGAGATGTAGCAGATGCCCTGAGGATTTGCCCATTGCCACCATGGAGCCTCAGTGGATGTCCTGGGTTGGTAGCACCCGGTTGCCTTTCCTGTGTATAGAGGTATGTGTTCTAAGTAGGTTCAAGAGGGGAAATTCACACTGCTATTTCACATTGTCCAGATTGATCCAGGCACATGTTGTTCTTGTGGGCAAATGAAGGTGGTGATGAAACTTAACACTGACTTGATGCTGGGTGTGTTCTCACAGCTGTCCAGGAAAGTGAGGTGCTCCCTGTCTTGCCAATGAGGACTCTGGGCCATTTTCTCAGGACTGCATGGCCACAATTAAGAAAAGCTAGAACCTGGTCCCCACTGTTCTGCTGTGATCTCTGTGTGGCCACCCCAGTGGGTGGCTAGGGAGGTGGGAGAGGTTCTGTGATGGCCTGGGCACCTGGGTGCTGGCCTGGGCCATCACACAGACCTTTATAACTTTCTGCCAGGAGGGTGTTTTCACCCCACTGATCAAACAGGCTCAGATGAGTTACAAGACTCCTTTTACCCAGCTCGTTAGGAGAGTGTAGGGATTTGAGCCCAGGCTGTCTGATGCAAAATCAGACAGGGAAATCACATTGCTCTTAGATAGCTGAAATGACCACATTTCTTCCAGGACTGTTTTAGCAGAACATAACACATAGGGGATGTTAACTTTTCTGCTCACTTATGAAGAGCAGAAACTTTATCAACAGCATGGTTTTTATACAGAGCAGGTTTCTCTTTTCATTTTTGGCCAGAATCACAAGTTTTCATTTCTGCTTGAATATCTTCAGTGTCCCCTGGATCCCTGCCAATTAACAGTGCTGGGAGTTCCACTTTTAACAAAATTACACTTAATCATACTATCTGTGGCCTAGAGGGAGAACCTAAGAAGTGTGTGGATGCTGTCTCTGAGTTTCAGGTAATTAAAAATCCAGTATTCTCCAAGAAGGAAAGGAGACTCAGAATCATGATGGTCTAAAAGTAAACATGATTAAAAAAATCTTCCTTCATAATGAATTAATATTTAATCCTCATCCTCGTAACCAGGGTTTAGGTGTGGAAACTATTTCTTTTCTAGTCCTGGGTTGAATGTCAAGATTTACATTTAAATGGGCCTGTTTTGCATAGAGCCTGTAGCTGGGGCCCTGATGAGAGAGTTAATTTATATAGTTTTAGATGTGCAGGTTTCATTCGAGTTCAGCCTTGAAGTAAGTTGTGGAGGCAAGTCTTCAAAGCTCCCTAAGCAGGTACTCTTCCTAAAGGAGCAGCCTCACATTTTGAATGCCACTTCCTATGGAATTTATCCTTTACTGGAATCTTTTTTCCTTCTGTTGTCTGCAAGCAGGATGATGCCCCTCTTTCCTCCTGCAAACCCAGGGACAATGACAGTGGGGAGGCAAGGGGGTCCCTGCAGTACTTGTGTAGCCCCAGGCAAGTGCCTCAGGAAGCAGCTGCTTTGTTCACACTGGGCCTAACTGAGTATTACACAGGTCAGGTGCATTTAAGCCTCTTTAGTGAAGACCAGCTTAGCTGATTCTAGAGCTTTAGAAAATCCAGAGATTTACTTTTGGTGGAATGACCACTTAAGGCCTAGGGTGACAAGCATCATGGCTGTTCATGGTTAAGTTACTTTGGATTAGGGTGAGAAAAAGTGATTAAGCCGAGATCCTCTCCCAGGGGAACTTCGCTGAACACTTTTGTGAAGAGCTGTGTGACTACATGAAGGTCTGACCTGGGGAGCCTGAGAGATGGCTTTACCTCTTGCCAGTGACTGCACCTCTGTTGTGGACCAGCGCAGTGCCATGCAGACTGTGTGATTATCCCTCTTTGGTAAGGAAGAAGATGAGGCTCTGTGAGGCCACCTAGGCTGCTCCAGAGGCCACCACTAAATCCTGATCAGAACCAAGGCTTGAAACAATCCCTGGGCTCATGTCAGGCATGGCCATTTTCATAAAATTTCTGCTTGCCCTCCAGTCTTTCCCCTTAGCTTGGAGACAGGCATCTCTTCTAGGTCTGTCAGGCAAAGGAATCAGAGGGCTGGCTGTTGGGGAGGATGTACATCTATGTTGCCCGTCCTGCCCAGCCCTCCATTAGCCTGGCAGTGTTGGTAGATCTTTTTGTAAAAGATGCTAAGAAAGATTGAGGGTAGAAGGAGAAGAAAGTGTCAGAGGATGAGATGGCTGGATGGCATCACTGATGCAATGAACATGAACTTGGGCAAACCTCAGGAGATGGTGAGGGACAGGGAAGCCTGACATGCTGCAGTTCCATGGGGTTGCAGAGTGTCGGACACGACTGGGTGACTGAACAACAGTAACATCAGTATATCTGCCTGGCCAGCTTGCACTTTCGCTCCCTGCAACAGTACATCTGGACTGTCCTCCCACCTCCAGCTCCTCCCTCTCCTTTAGCAGGGGACACCTACATACTTCTCCATGAAGGTGGAAGCCATCCAGGGATATCTGTAGCTTCCATTTCCAAGGCCATCTGTCATCTTGCATCTATAGCCATTCTTTCCCTCCCCGTCCCATCACAGCAGAGGAGCTGTGAGCTTCTCTTTCTGAGGCCAACATCCTCCCATGCTCTGGATTCTGCCCTTTCCTTCTGCTTTGGGATCTTTCTTTGTCCATGAGACCTCCCCTCCAACTCTCACGTCTCCTATGGTACGGACAGA
Source organism: Moschus berezovskii (assembly GCF_049115385.1). Classification (NCBI taxonomy): domain Eukaryota; kingdom Metazoa; phylum Chordata; class Mammalia; order Artiodactyla; family Moschidae; genus Moschus; species Moschus berezovskii. The sequence goes on along the minus strand of NC_142461.1, from coordinate 137,701,421 downwards.
AAACCAACTGAGCACACAAGAGAACCAGCTAGGAAGTCGTGTCCTCACAGTGGAACTTCTTATCTTTTCCAGTCCCACCCTGTCCCTTACTCCCGCACCCCTACCCATCAGGTGGGTTGCCTGCACTCCCTCCCCATGTGGTGTCAGGATTCACAGATCCCACACATGCAGATTGTCACCTGCTCATCTGCTGGGAGCCAGCACGCGAGATCCCACCCATGACAAGGTCATGAGGAGAAGAACTGACAAGCAAGGCAGATCAGGACTTCAGGGATTTAAAAAAGCTGCCCTGGTGCTCACCTTAAAGATGATATCTGTCTTTCTGACGCTTATCTTTCCGACTGCTGTCTTTCTGAGTGCTCCTTAATTTCTGTGACACAGGCAGAAGGCCTTCCCCGATCTCTTTCCAAATAAAATCAACTTGTTTATGCCCTTGGCACTAATGCACATGACTGCTCACAACACCTTAATCATAAATAGCGTAAAGTACCTGATCACCCAATAATCCCTAATAAATGCAGAGCCCTTTGGGGGGTGAAGAAGTCCTATAAGAGAATATAAAAAATATTATTCTAGAAGTTGTTACTGAATCAACGTGTCCTAGCTGTGTTTTTGCTCTTGATGTAGAAATTATTGTTACTATAGTTGGAATTTAGAATAATAAGAGTTTAGCCCTGGTGTAGAAACCATAAGACAATCGTCATATTTAACTGGGAATGCGAGGCAGAGGCTGTCTCACCGGAGCCGCAGAGTCTGTGTGTAGTAACTAAAAAGAACTGACCATTGTGTTAAATTTCTAATATGCTGCAACCTGCTGAACCTTTACCCTATAAGATTATAACTTTTCTGTTTTCTGTTTAGCTCAAGGCAAGTGGAAAAATAAGAATAGCTTACAAAAAACAGCTTTGCATTCACCTAGCTTGTAAGAAAAGGTCATGAAATGTTAATAGGCCTCAAGGCCAGAAGATAATGTATTAATATCTACTATAAAAAAGACTCCCGTAAACAGAGAAGTATGCGGGAAGCATTCTGGTTTTGTAAAGGGCAAACTGACGTAATGTTAAGCTGACTTTGTTCACTCCCCTTTAGAACTGTACTAGTTTAGGGTATATAAACACTGATGTAAAAAAAAAAATAATCTTGATTCAGCACTCAACCAAGACTCGACTCGCTTTTTTTCTTTCTTTTCTCGCCAACACCGCTCATCCTGAGGGTATCCCTGGACTCAACCGAGGCTGGACCTCGGTACTTATCTTCAGCCTGGTCTCTCACCAGAGTCCCAGATCCAAACATCCTCTTGCTCTCTTGACATCTCGCTTGGACCGACAGTGCTTGGACCCTTGGATGTGCCGAATCGCAGCCTGGCACATTCAGATGCCCCTCCCTTCCTCCCATCCCTGTCCCTCCTCCGCCGTCAGTGCAGCTTTCACCCCATAAGCCGTTTGGACCCTGCAGGCTAGTCTACTCACCTGCCGCATCATTGCCCACATTGCCCTGGGAACCTCTGTAGCACCGAGTGTTTCTCTGGAAATCTGGCACCCTCCTCAGCACAGCCTCCAAGATCCTGGACATGTGGTGACATGTTCATCGTCACGTCCTGAGGCAGCTGCCCAGTACTTCTAGGCCACGAGGGTGCTTGCTGCTGCATTGGCAGATGTTAATCCCCTCTTCCACAGGGCTGAGTCCTCTCACCAGACTGTGGACTCTTGAATATGGGGCTCGTAGCCCATGTGCCTATCTCAGTGCTGTGCAAAGAGCAGGCAATTGGTAAGTGTTTGACAAATTAATGAGAGAGTAGAAGAACACACAAATGAGTCACGCTGAACAAATCATACGCATTTGGCTTTGCATTTCTTCACCTTTAATATGGGGTTACTGCCTCAATCTTAACCTTTTCCTGGGATTCTCAGAATGGTGGCTTTCAAATTTTACTGTACACTGAAATCACCTAGAAGGCTCATAAAGCACAAAGTGATGGGCTCCAACCCCCAGGTGTCAGAGCCAGCTGATCTCAGCTGAGTCCTGTGAATGTGGAGTTCTAACAGATTCCAGGTAATGCTGACGGTGCTGGCCCAGGACCACACTTTGAGAACAACTGCTGCAGAGATGCGGATCAAAGACTTGTAGAAAGAACTTCTCAATTTATAGCCCAGCCTCTCTGCTGCCCCAAGGAGCTCTGGTCAGAGTGTACACTTTCAGGAAGGCTGGGCCTTCAGTTAGGCATCTGTCAGCTTAAAAGGAAGAGTGAGAAGCTGTGGAATAGATCCTCAAATGATCAATTTGCAACTGCTTGGGAGAGCAGAAATGGGCAAGTAGCAATCGATAGGCTACAGTAGATAGTGAGTAGGGGTGAATACCTGACTTGCTCTCAAGAGTGGGGGCCCAGCCCTCTAGCAGCACAGAGTTCAACCACAAGCCCAACCACCCATTCTGTCCATGCCAGCTGAGACCCTCCATAAGCCAGGCTGTGCTGGGTGCTGGGATCCCACATGGGGCAGCCTGGTCCACTGTGCCTGGGGAGAGGCCAGTAAAGACTGCCCACATGGTGGATGCTGGATCACAACTTCTACTGAGTGCCTGCTATGAGCTGAGTCCCAGCAGGTTGTCCAAGTCCCAGTCCCTTCTGGTTTTCCAAGTAGCTGTCTCTCCGTGAGACCCTGTGTTGGCTCTGCTCACCTGACCCCTCATTTCACAAATGGCCTCACTCAGGCACGGGCACCTTTGTTTCTCCCCAGGGCACCCCCATGTCTTGTCAGCACAAAAGAAGGCTCACTACCTACAAAGAACTTGTGGCTTATTTTTTAAATTGAGGTAGAGTTGATTTACAATGTTGTGCTAGTTTAAGAGGTATAGCATAGTGATTCAGTTACATATCTATGTAGCCATCTGTCTATATCTAACTTGTAGTTTATTTAAGGGTACAAAACTACAACACAAGTCAAGTAATTGTTGCCCCTAAATTGAACTGAGCTGGACAGGCCAGCCTCTGCATTCTCCCCAACATGGCCTGGGTGAGGAGGGTTGTAATGAGCTGAGAAGTTGGGGCGGATGCCAGCACATCACATCTGGAAAGGAAGTTCTCACTCAAAGTTGCCAGATTAATTGACACACCTGTGAAGAGATGCATACAGCTGGCATCTAAATTGAAATGTCACCTATGATATAGGCAGAAACAACTGTACCAGATCCACTTCTCATGAGAAAATGAACAGGGGTCCGCACCAGAGACTGAATGCATCAAATACCTGATCCTTGCGGTGGTGAGTCACTGAGCGATGGTCACCAGCTCAGAAATGGGCACAGCACCTAGTATCAGGCACTGTCTCAACCCTCATGCCCACTAGCTTACTCATCCTTACGACAATCTGTGAGCGGGGAGGTTCTATCACCCCCACTGTACAAATAAGGAAACTGAGGCTCGGCAAGGTTCAAGAACTTCTCTGAGGTCACATGGCTATCAAGCATACCTGAAGGCTTAGGCAGAATTTTTGGAAGATGGGTTTCAGAGTGTGGTCTCTCCACTTAGAGTCCCAGTGCCCTGTGCCTTAACAACCCTCCGAGTGTTTCTGATGGGGGCTGAAGTGTGAGAGCCATGGGCTTGTAGTGTGTGGGGGCTGGTAAAGAACATTTGTGGGAAAAGAGATTGCAGGAGAGGGTGCTTTACAATCTTGAACACACGCTGGTGGACTGTTCTGTGTTCGAATTGAAAAATTACTTTTTCCTGTCAAATCTAGTGGCAGAGGGGCTGAAGCTAGTTCCACAGTAGGCTTGCATGTTGATGGAGCAACTCACAAACCATCTACAGGCACGGGAGTGGTCTTCCTTATTGATTGGTCTCAGGGGGGCAGTGGCTGAGGTGCTGAGGAAAGGATGGGAGGGGAAAGAAGATGTGCAGATGAACAGCAGATGCTCACAGGCCTGCTCCTCTGACTACCCGGCCTCCCCTTACACAGGTGCCTCATACCTCCGCCACCCTCCTACCTGGGTCCTGCAAATCCGAGCCTTGCTCCCTGATTGGAAGTACTGTCTGCCTTGCCTTGGTGTCTTGCTTGCCTTCCTCTGTGGCAATAGTTTGCATAAACTCTTGGTGACAGCTTTCCTTGAGAATCATCAAATGATGCCGCATCTGCTTGACTCCCTTTACTCCTCCCCCTTCTCTGTCTCTCTAAGGACAGTGCCTTCCTGGACCTTCCCAGTCTTCTGAGACTGACCAAACTGATGTGACACAGTTGTCACAACCAGATCATCCTCATATCGAATCCATCAACTCAAAGCTGTCCTTTTGTTATGTGTGTGTGCTTGTGTGTGTATACGCTGTGTGCTAAGTTGCTTCAGTCATGTCCAGCTCTTTGCGATCCTATGGACCATAGCCCGCCAGGCTCCTCTGTCCATGGGATTCTCTATGCAAGAATACTGGAGTGGGTTGACAGTGCCTTCCTCCAGGGGATCTTCCCAACCCTGGGATCAAACCTGCATCTCTTGCATCTCCTACATTGGCAGGTGAGTTCTTTACCACTAGCCCCACCTGGGAAGCCCTCTTTTTGCTAATATGTTTCTAAAAGGAGATCAGAGGCTGCAAAGAGATTGACATCTTAATCTGCCCCAAACATAATTGTTTCACATGTTTGTAAGGTGTGTGTGTATGAGGGTTTGTGTTTGTGTGTGTGTCTGATTGCTGGACACTCATGAAGAAATGACTTAGGCTGAGAGTCTTCAGATCAATTATAAAGCGCATTTCAAAATGGAATATATTGTACAGAAGTTATTCCTGTTATCTCAGGAGTGTTCCAGTTAGTTAGATCATAATCTGGAGCCATAATCCTTCATAAATTGCTCCACGGATTTTCTTCAATGAAGGCATGATTCCTGCTCCATGGCTATGGTTGTGTCCTGCCCAGGCAAGGCTAGTATGGAATATGTTAATGATCTGAAACACTTCACACACAGGAAATTTTGTTTAGTCAGGTAAAATAAAATTTACATTCCATACATTTTACCCATTAAAAGTGGGCAGTTCAATACTTTGGGGTTTTTTTTGTGTAATAAGAGTTATGCAATTAATAGAATCTAATTTTAGAGTATTTCATCACACCCCAAAGACATCTAATACTCACTAGCAATTCTTCCCCAATAACCTTTCTCCAAGACTCTGGCAATTACTAATATACTTTCTGTCTCTATAGATTTGCCTATTCTGAACATTTAGTATAAAAGAATCAAATAACATGTAGCCTTTTGTTTCTGGAATTTCATTTAGTATACTGTTTTTGAGGTTCATCCACATAGTGTTTATCAGCACTTCATTTTTTTATGAATGGACAGTATTGCATTGTGTGTATTCAGTTCAGTTCAGTTCAGTGGCTCAGGCGTCTCCGACTCTTTGCGACCCCATGAATCACAGCACGCCAGGCCTCCCTGTCCATCACCAACTCCCGGAGTTCACTCAAACTCATGTCCATCGAGTCGGTGATGCCATCCAGCCATCTCATTATCTGTCGTCCCCATCTCCTCCCACCCACAATTCTTCCTAGCATCAGACTCTTTTCCAGTGAGTCAACTCGACACATGAGGTGGCCAAAGTATTGGAGTTTCAGCTTTAGCATCAGTCCTTCCAATGAACACCCAGGATTGATCTCCTCTAGAATGGACTGGTTGGATCTCCTTGCAGTCCAAGGGACTCTCAAGAGTCTTCTCCAGCACCACAGTTCAAAAGCATCAATTCTTCGGCGATCAGCTTCCTTCACAGTCCAACTCTCACATCCATACATGACCACTGGAAAAACCATAGCCTTGACTAGACGGACCTTGGTTGGCAAAGTAATGTCTCTGCTTTTTAATATGCTATCTAGGTTGGTCATAACTTTCCTTCCAAGGAGTAAGCGTCTTTTAATTTCATGGCTGTAATCAGCATCTGCAGTGATTTTGGAGCCCAAGAAAATAAAGTCTGACACTGTTTCCACTGTTTCCCCATCTATTTCCCATGAAGTGATGGGACCAGATGCCATGATCTTTGTTTTCTGAATGTTGAGCTTCAAGCCAACCTTTTCACTCTCCTCTTTCACTTTCATCAAGAGGCTTTTGAGTTCCTCTTCACTTTCTGCCATGAGGGTGGTGTCATCTGCATATCTGAGCTTATTGATATTTCTCCTGGCAATCTTGATTCCACCTTGTGCTTCTTCCAGCCCAGCGTTCCTCATGATGTACTCTGCATATAAGTTAAATAAGCAGGGTGACAATATACAACCTTGACGTACTCCTTTTCCTATTTGGAACCAGTCTGTTGTTCCATGTCCAGTTCTAACTGTTGCTTCCTGACCTGCATACAGGCTTCTCAAGAGGCAGGTCAGGTGGTCTGGTATTCCCATGTCTTTCAGAATTGTCCACAGTTTATTGTGATCCACATAGTCAAAGGCTTTGGCATAGTCAATGAAGCAGAAATAGATATTTTTCTGAAACTCTCTTGCTTTCTCCATGATCCAGCGGATGTTGGCAATTTGATCTCTGGTGCCTCTGCCTTTTCTAAAACCTGCTTGAACATCTGAAAGTTCATGGTTCACGTATTGCTGAAGCCTGACTTGGAGAATTTTGAGCATGGCTTTACTAGCGTGTGAGATGAGTGCAATTGTGCGGTAGTTTGAGCATTCTTTGGCATTGCCTTTCTTTGGGATTGGAATGAAGACTGACCTCTTCCAGTTCTGTGGCCATTGCTGAGTTTTCCAAATTTGCTGGCATATTGAGTGCAGCACCTTCACAGCATCATCTTTCAGGATTTGAAATAACTCAATTGGAATTCCATCACCTCTACTAGCTTTGTTCGTAGTGATGCTCTCTAAGGCCCACTTGACTTCACATTCCAGGATGTCTGGCTCTCGGTGAGTGATCACATCATCGTGATTATCTGGGCCATGAAGATCTTTTCTGTACAGTTCTTCTGTGTATTCTTGCCACCTCTTCTTAATATCTTCTGCTTCTGTTAGGTCCATACCATTTCTGTCCTTTATCGAGGCCATCTTTGCATGAAATGTTCCCTTGATATCTCTAATTTTCTTGAAAAAAATCTCTTGTTTTTCCTATTCTGTTGTTTTCCTCTATTTCTTTGCATTGATCACTGAGGAAGGCTTTCTTATCTCTCCTTGCTATTCTTTGGAACTCTGCATTCAGATGCTTATATCTTTCCTTTTCTCCTTTGCTTTTTGCTTCACTTCTCTTCACAGCTATTTGTAAGGCCTCCTCAGAGAGCCATTTTGCTTTTTTGCATTTCGTTTCCATGGGGATGGTCTTGGTCCCTGTCTCCTGTACAATGTCACGAACCTCCATCCAGAGTTCATCAGGCACTCTCTCTATCACATCTAGACCCTTAAATCTATTTCTCACTTAAACTGTGTAATCATAAGGGATTTGATTTAGGTCATATCTGAATGGTCTAGTGGTTTTCCCTATTTTCTTCACTTTAAGTCTGAGTTTGGCAATAAGGATTTCATGATCTGAGCCACAGTCAGCTCCCGGTCTTGTTTTTGCTATCTGTATAGAGCTTCTCCATCTTTGGCTGCAAAGAATATAATTAATCTGATTTCGGTGTTGACCAATTGGTTATGTCCATGTGTAGAGTCTTCTCTTGTGTTGTTGGCAGAGGGTGTTTGCTATGACGAGTGCGTTCCTTTGGCAAAACTCTATTAGCCTTTGCCCTGCTTCATTCCGTGCTCTAAGGCCAAATTTGCCTGTTACTCCAGGTGTTTCTTGACTTCCTACTTTTGCATTCCAGTCCCCTATAATGAAAAGGACATCTTTTTTGGGTGTTAGTTCTAAAAGGTCTTGTAGGTCTTCATAGAACTGTTCAACTTCGGCTTCTTCAGCATTAGTGGTTTGGGCATAGACTTAGATTACTGTAATATTGAATGGTTTGCCTTGGAAAAGAACAGAAATCATTCTGTTGTTTTTAAGATTGCATCCAAGTACTGCATTTCGGACTCTTTTGTTGACCATGATGGCTTCTCCATTTCTTCTAAGGGATTCCTGGAAACAGTAGTAGATATAATGGTCATCTGAGTTAAATTCACCCATTCCAGTCCATTTTAGTTAGCTGATTCCTAGAATGTTGACGTTCCACTCTTGTCATCTCCTGTTTGAGCACTTCTAATTTGCCTTGATTCATGGACCTAACATTCCAGGTTCCTATGCAATATTGCTCTTTACAGCATCGGACCTTGCTTCTATCACCAGTCACATCCCCAACTGGGTATTGTTTTTGCTTTCTGGAGTTATTTCTCCTCTGATCTCCAGTAGCATACTGGGCATCTACCGACCTGCGGAATTCCTGATTCAGTATCCTATCATTTTGCCTTTTGATAGTGTTCATGCGGTTCTCAAGGCAAGTATACTGGAGTGGTTTGCCATTCCCTTCTCCAGTGGACCACATGCTGTCAGACCTCTCCACTATGACCCGCATGTTTTGGGTGGCCCCACACGGCATGGTTTAGTTTCATTGAGTTAGACAGGGCTGTGGTCCATGTGATCATATCAACTAGTTTTCTGCGATTATGATTTCAGTGTGTCTTCCCTCTGATGCCCCCTCACAATACCTACTGTCTTATTTGGGTTTCTCTTACCTTGGTCATGGGATATCTCTTCACAGCTGCTCCAGCAAAGCGCAGCCACTGCACCTTACCTTGGATGTGGGGTAGCTCTTCTTGGCCACGCTTCTGCGCGTGGTCGGTTGCACCTGTGCCGCCGGAGCCGGCGTCTCTCGCGTCTGCTTCATTGACTATGCCAAAGCTTTTGACTGTGTTGATCACAATAAACTGTGGAACATTCTGAAAGACATGGGAATACCAGACCACCTGACCTGCCTTTTGAGAAACCTGTATGCAGGTCAGGAAGCAACAGTTAGAACTGGACATGGAACAACAGACTGGTTCCAAATAGGAAAAGGAGTGCATCAAGGTTGTATATCATCACCCTGCTTATTTAACTTATATGCAGAGTACATCATGAGGAACGCTGGGCTGGAAGAAGCACAAGGTGGAATCAAGATTGCCAGGAGAAATATCAATAAGCTCAGATATGCAGATGACACCACCCTGATGGCAGAAAGTGAAGAGGAACTCAAAGGCCTCTTGATGAAAGTGAAAGAGGAGAGTGAAAAGGTTGGCTTGAAGCTCAACATTCAGAAAACAAAGATCATGGCATCTGGTCCCATCACTTCATGGGAAATAGATGGGGAAACAGTGGAAACAGTGTCAGACTTTATTTTCTTGGGCTCCAAAATCACTGCAGATGCTGATTACGGCCATGAAATTAAAAGACGCTTACTCCTTGGAAGGAAAGTTATGACCAACCTAGATAGCATATTAAAAAGCAGAGACATTGCTTTGCCAACCAAGGTCCGTCTAGTCAAGGCTATGGTTTTTCCAGTGGTCATGTATGGATGTGAGAGTTGGACTGTGAAGGAAGCTGATCGCCGAAGAATTGATGCTTTTGAACTGTGGTGCTGGAGAAGACTCTTGAGAGTCCCTTGGACTGCAAGGAGATCCAACCAGCCCATTCTAGAGGAAATCAATCCTGGGTGTTCATTGCAAGGACTGATGCTGAAACTGAAACTCCAATACTTTGGCCACCTCATGCGATGAGTTGACTCACTGGAAAAGATTCTGTTGCTGGGAGGGATTGGAGGCGGGAGGAGACAGGGACGACAGAGAATGAGATGGCTGGATGGCATCACCAGCTCAATGGACGTGAGTTTGAGTGAACTCCGGGAGTTGGTGATGGACAGGGAGGCCTGGTGTGCTGTGTTTCACCGGGTCGCAAAGAGTCGGACACGACTGAGTGACTGAACTGGACTGATATTACCCCTCCCTCTTCCCTCTCTCCATTGGTAACCACTAGTTTATTCTCTGTATCTGTGAGTCCGCTTCTTTTTTGCTTTATTCACTAGTTTGCTCTATTTGTTAGATTCCAAATATGTATTTGTCTTCCTGTGTTTGACTTATTTTACTTAGCATAATCCCCTCCATGTCCACGCATGTTGTTGCAAATGGCAAAATTTCATTCTTTCTTATGGATGAGTAGTATTTCTTATATATACATACATCACATATTCATTCCTTCATCTGTTGATAGACATTTAGGTTGCTTCCATGTCTTGGCTGTTGTAAATAGTGCTACTATCAACACTAGGGTACATGAACCTTTTCAAATTAGAGTCTTCATCTTTTCCAGGTGTATATTCAGGAATCGCTGGGTCATATGGTAGTTCTGGTTTCAATTTTTTTTAAAAGAAACCTCCATACTGTTTTCCACAGTCATTGCACCAATTTATATTCCCACCAACGGTACAATAGTGTTCCCTTTTCTCCACATTCTATTCAATAAATGGTAAAAAAAAAAAAAAAAAAAAGATTATCTTTTTACTTTCTGAATGGTATCCATCTATTTTTTACATTTTGTCAGCTGTGTTTTTGGCATGGTGTCTAAAAGCTTATTCATGCATTCCGTTTGCTGGTGCATGTGCTCTGGTAGCTCCCAGGAAGCAGAGAGAGAGGGAACAAGAAGCTAACTGATTTGTGCTGCAGATTGTTGCTGAGTTCCGCCCACCCCACTCCCTGTGTTTCCAACAAATCCTCCCTCTTCAGTAGTGATCCTCCACTCAGCCACCATGGGGAGGACAGCTTCTGCTCTTATGGCTGAAGGAAAGGATCTGTCTTGGTCAGTAGATTATAGGTTTGTGTAGCGAAGTCATGGGAAAAGACCCTGATGCTGGGAAAGATTGAGGAGAAGAGGGTGACAGAGTATGAGCTGGTTGGATGGCATCACTGACTCAATGGATAGGAGTTTGAACAAATGCTGGGAGATTGTGAAGGACAGAAAAGTCTTGAGTGCTGCAGTTCATGGGGTGTCAAAGAGTTGAATACGACTTAGCAACTGAACAACAACTCTTTGCCCTTTTTAGCCTCATCCTGTAAGCTCACCAGGAGTGTCTGTAGTTCCCAGCTCTGGGCTCTTCTAGAATTCTGCTGTTTAAGCTGCCTTTCTTCCTAACTTCTCCAAGCAACTGTAGGTACCCAGGCTTCTGCTTTCTCTGGTCTGCCAAATTAGTTGCCACCTTCTTAGCTGCTCTTTCTTCTGCAAAATGTAGTTGATATCTCTCATCTGCTGTTCTTTTCATGTGTTTTCATTGTACTTGAAGATTTATACCTTTTCCTTTTTTTAAACTGTTACTTTAGTGGTATTTTATGAAGGAATAGACACAGACTTGTGTTTTCAATTTATCTGTATCAAATGAGGTATGGTGAGGATGACAGAAACCACGTAAGACATTTCAGTTAGAGGAGATTTAGCACAAGGTATCGGAGAAGGCAATGGCAAGCCACTCCAGTACTCTTGCCTAGAAAATCCCATGGATGGAGGAGCCTGGTAGGCTGCAGTCCATGTGGTCGCTAAGGGTCAGACACGACTGAACGACTTTACTTTCACTTTCACACATTGGAGAAGGAAATGGCAACCCACTCCAGTGTTCTTGCCTGGAGAATCCCAGGGAAGGGGGAGCCTGGTGGGCTTCCGTCTATGGGGTCACACAGAGTCAGACACGACTGAAGTGACTTAGCAGCAGCAGCAGCACAAGGTATTGGTGCTGGGGGCTTCCCAGGTAGTGCTAGTGGTAAAGAACCCACCTGCCAATGCATGAGAGGTGGGTTTGATTTCCTGGGTCAGGAAGATTCCCCTGGAGGAGGACATGGCAACCCACTCCAATATTCTTGCCTCGAGAATCCCATGGGCAGAGGAACTTGGCAGTCTATGGTCCACAGGGTTGCAAAGAGTTGGGCATGATGAAGTGACTTAGCACACTGGTGTTGGAGGACTGAAGGAGCATAGTGAAGGGAGCCGTGCAGTAACTCAGGTATGAGGAACAACATGAAAAACCAACTATGCTTAAAGTCGTAGAAACAAATGGGTTTCCCCAGGTTTTAGAAACTCAGAGATGGGGCCACTGAGATCTTCAAGGAGTTGGCTTGTGGCTGGACTTCTGAGGGCACAGCATCTTTGTTGGGCTGTTGAGGGGTACTTCAAGAGCATTTGTCCTAATCCTGAGGGGCGTGCTGCAGAGCCAGGGCTGGGAGTTCCACAAAATGTTGGAGCTAACATGTTTTACTCCTCTACAGGGAGGCTAGTGATGTTGGTGCTGGCAGGAGTCCATTCTCCCTTCCTGTCACCAGTGCCTTCCAGTGGGGTATCTTAACGAGAACCATCTGGTTCTGAAGTCTGGGAGTGGCTGTCTGCAGACTTTCAGACTTACTGTCACAGAATAGAGTGGGGAAGGACAGGCTTGGGGCTCAAAGACAGGATTTTAAGCAGCAAACGTGATACAGCCGCCTTGGTGGCCCATGAAGGATGGAATGAAAAGGATGGAGTTTCAGGGAGCTTTAAAGAGGGTGGAGCAACAGTTTTGGAGAAAAGCTATGAGAACTGGCCTGCAGATACAAGGTCAGTTAGAGAGTTATTTGGAAAGTAAAGTCCTTGCTGTTTGAGGAGTAGCTAGAGCAGTGGAGGAAGAGGGAGAAGGAGAAATCAAGGATGCACTTCCCGCATTAGATTTGGAAAACTGGTTGACTGTTAGTCTAATTCATTGTGTCTGGGCACAGAGCATAATGCTGAGCTCAGTTCTGAGTTCCATTCTTGTGGGACATACATGTGACAGGCTGTGGGATGTTAGGTTGAGAGTCATATGAGAAGTCTCTGCTGGCGTCCCAGCTTTGGGAGCTATTGGCATATGAGTGGTGATTTTGGCTCTGCAAATGTGTGTAGAGGGTCCTAGAGTAAGCTTTGGGGGGCATCAACCTTTACCTACGGACAAGTTGTCCTTCTAAGTTGTGATTTCCTGGGGATGAGCACCAGGTCACGTTGTGTGATTTGTAGTTGGCAGTTCTGCAGAGTGAACCTTGTTCCCAGACACCTTTGCCTGGGGGGATCCCACCCACTGGCGCCTTCACAAGTTATCTATCCATCATCCAATCAGTGTTGACCGCTGAGTCCTGTGCAGCATTGGAACCTCCAGGATTCTGTTCTCCTTTCAGGAAACCTGCTGCTGTTCAGGGCAGGAAAGGGGGGTGGGTGGTAGGTTGGAGCAAGGTGCTTTGGCCCCCTCCCCCTGCAGACAGCTACCTTCTAGCTCAGGAACACATCCAGCTGCTGTTCTGGGACAGTCCTTGTCCTTCTCGTCATCTCTCCACTGAGCTGCACTGCCACACAGGCAGCCCCCTTTTTCTCTAAGGGGACACTGTTTAGTTATTGTTCTCACAGGCTTCCCTCATCTTGGTGGCACCTGGTCAGGGATTTGTGATGGTCTGTCAACTGCTCCCCCATTCGCTCATTATTCATTTATTCAACAGAATATTTCTGAGAGCCTATTGCAGGTGAGACACAGCTAACGAGATGCTGTGGTGTCCTTGGAAGATGGGTTCTGGAGAGTGCCCCTGAGCTGGTCCCTGAAAGTCTAAAAGTGGGCAGGGGAGTGTGGCAGAGACTGGAGCACAGAGTCTGCTAGAGCCAGAATAGGGGCCCCAGAGGTGGGAGGGGCTGACGGGTCACTTGGCCCAGGTTGTGCAAACCTCATGAGCCACAGCAAGGAGTCTGGACTGCACCTTGGGGCCATCAAAGCACAGGGATGTTTGAAGCTGTGATGCTGAGAAGCTGCTTTTTAGGAAAGGCTGCAAGGTGGGGGATAGGTTTAAGATGGCAAGGCTGGACTATGGTCACCAACGTGCCAAGAAAGACCTTTAGCGCCATCCTCTGCACGTATCACCAATGATCTTATCTACACTTGTTCCTTCTGTAAAGATGGTTATTGGAAAAAAAAAATCTTTTCTCACCTGTTTGTTTGAAGGAAGGCTGCATTATCGATATGCTAAAGATTGTTGCCCCCATCTGCTGTGATAATTAGCTTCTTTTATATCACTCGCTAATACTCTTAGGCTGCCCAGGTTGTTTACAAGAAAAAGATGCTGTTTATGTATCTCATGAGACCTATAATTGCATATACCTAGTGTTTGCCTCAAGTCGCTTTAAAATGTATCAGGCAACGGGCAGTGTACTGTCTATAGAGAACATATTAATACTTTTCTAAATTAACATTTTGCATTTTTTCAGCAGATTTGAGCTATGGAAATATTCCAATAAATTCTTATTGTTCCATTAATTAAAGCAGTTCTCTCCTGAATATAGAAAAAGTAGTTTGTGTGTCCACGTTGGGACATAATGAAGACTTATGTAAAAAGTATTGGCGAGAAACTTCTAGAGGAGAGCTTTGAAGTGGGGAGCAGGGGTAACTGCTGTATCACACTGGGTGTCTTTCCATCTTGACATCATTATCAAAATCAGTGCATTTTCCTGAGAAACTTATAAGGTTTAGTTGCTTATGGAATACACTGTACACATAGATTATGCTGGTTGATTCGTCAAACATTGTTGGGTTAAAAATTTTTCAAACTCAGTATTTTTTGGGGTGGTCCTAAGTCACTCATTTTCCATAATCAATTTCACTGACCAAGAATCTGCTTATTGCTTTTGATGATTGATTCCATTTACTCATCAGGTGGCTTCCCAGGTGGCTTAGTGGGTACAGAATCCACCTTGGTTCGATTCCTGGGTGGGTTAGATCCCCTGGAGGAGGGCATGGGCACTCAAGTATTCCCACCTGGAGAATTCCATGGGCAGAGGAGCCTGGTGGACTACAGTCCAAGGGGTTGTGAAAGAGTTGGACACGACTGAGCAACTAAACAACAACGACAATCGACATGCATAACTGTGTCCTTTTTTCCTATTTATAAAATGTTTCATCTGGGTATAGTTGCTTTACAGTGTTGAGTTAGTTTCTACTGCATAGCAAAGTGATTCAGTATATGTACACATATATCCCCCTTTTTGGATCTCCTTCCCATTCAGGTCACCACAGAGCACTGAGTAGAGGTCCCTGTGCTGTGCAGCAGCTTCTCATTGGTTGTAAAGTTTATGCACAGTATCAACAGCATACAAACATGTCAGTCCCAGTCTCCCCCTTTCCCCTCTTAGTGTCCACACCTTTTGTTTTGTGTCGTTCTAATGACCGTGTCCTGAAGTCGCGTCTCCTGATTTTGCACACAGGTGAAACTCGTACAGCTCCTCATTCACAGACACAAGCCTGAGAGGCACAAAGGAGCACAGTCTGTGACTGGCGGGGATGCTGTGGGTGAAGAGCCACATCCTGCAGCTCCAGGTGGGCGTTTTCTTGACCCCTGTTGACATCAGGGGAGGATCTGTGCCCATTTCTCCCACCTGACAGTGGCTCTGAGTCAGGCTGATAGGGTAATGATTCCCTGGAGAGCATGGAGCAGACTCTGAGCTGGGCCCCAGAGGGCCTGGCCTCCCCATAGTCACATTGCTGCTGCCTTTCACTCGGCCTTGCCCGGCAGGTGCCACACTTAACCTCTGAAGCTGGTAGCCCTCCTTTCCAGGCACATGTGCTTGTCATCCTGCCTGTGCCCACACTCCTGTTACCATCATTACACCACTGTCACTCCAGGCTGTCACTCCAGGTCACTTCCCCTGTGGCTCTGGACTGCATGTCCAGCTACCTTTTTGGTGTCCTGAAGGTACCTCCAGTGGACCTTCCTGTCTTGGGTCTTGATCTTCCCCACTTGGTGGGTCGTTTCCCTTGACCACCTATTTCAATGGTCCTCTCATGACCACACAGGCAGTGAATTCGGGGTCGTTCTGGATGTCACCTTCTCTTCTGCTCCCTTGGCCTCTCTTCCTGAGTCCACCTTCAAATTATAATTGAATGCAGACAACTCACCATGGCCACCACCAAGCACCCTTCACCTCTTCCATTTGTATGAATGCAACGGTTTTCTGCCTGTTTGGTCTTTACGAACCAAGTCACTGCTTGGCTTAAAACTCTCCTTCAGTTAAAACAAAAATCATGGTTGTGGCCCACTAGAGTCCGCATCGTGGTCACCCCCTCCTCCTCAGGCACACTGGGTGTCACTCCCTCCTTCCCCTCCCCAAGGGCAGCCACACAGTCCTTCCTCATTTCTGGCTGAGTGTGTTCCTTGCACCCAGGTCTCTTGTGGGCTGCTCCCATCTGAAGCACCCCAGGTAAGCCCACGTTCCCCTGGCCTAGAGCCTGTGACTTGGGCTGCTCCAGTTGGCATCTGCCAGGGAGCACTGAGGACCAACCTACCCTCCTCAATCCCTCCCCAGCCCCACTGCAACCCTCTGCCTCTAAATCTCCTGGACTGTGCGACTCTGAGTTTCAGAGGAAACAAGCTAGGAGACGCACTAGTGCCAGGTGGGCGCTTGGGTCTTCTTCTTAAAGGTCAGGAACTTGACTGTGACCCAGGGAAAGGGGCTGCCTCCGCTGAGCCTCAGCTTCTCCTTGATATAACAAGGCTGCTTCTGGCCCTCTCTCCTCCACCGCGGTAACCAACACAGCAGTCAGCTCAGTCTCCGGAGCTCTCCCCTGACTGTACTTCCTCTCAGTTGGACCCAGCGTTACTTCAGGAGAGCACTGCTCTCCCCGGCCTCACTGGCCAGGCAGGCTCGGTTCTGCAGCTGCAGGAGGATGCCAAAGCGTGGCTGATGGGGGATGGGGTCCTTCACTGGGGAGAGTTCTGGCTCCTGAGGGAAGAACTTGACAAAGAACACATGCAGCTCAGTTACCTTCTAAGGAGGTCTTTGTTCTGGTGGCCACTGGAGGCTTATTATGTAGGCTTGGGGGCAGTCACTGTGAAAGCTCTGAGTCCTTGCAACACTGAGGAAAGAGGGAACAGTGGTGACATATCCTGGGTGGGGCTTGATTTTTGGAAGACTAGAAGTCTAACAAGAATTCAAAAGTTTTTGGCTAAGTTGTGTGTGATTTAATTCCCTCCCTGTCTGTCTATCTTGGGTCTAGCAGCAAAAGTCTGGAAGCTTGCTGGCTTTTCTATGAGAGATGATTTTTCCTGGAACCTTGAAGAGATGCTGTGTTTTGAAAGAAAACAGAGACTGTGTGTGGAACATAGGGGTCAGAGAACTGGGTGCATAGATAAGTGGCAAACAAACCAAACCATTTTATGTCCCCAGAACATAGACTGTTAAGAACAGAGATTCAGAATCATCATCCTATCTCATGTGAGGCCACACACTCTCTCTTTTCTGAGGTTGTTCAAGGGTGGAAACTGCCTTTCAGAGATGCCTCTGGGCATGCTCAGTCCCACTACCCTGCAAGGAGCAGAAGCCTCAAAGCTGGTTTTGGAGACCTGTCCTCACCTACTTTATGCTGTTTCCTCCAGCCTCCTGAAAACAGGGAAATTTAATATAATTTAATATTCAAAATAGACAGCAGAGAGCCTTGTTCTCCAGGTCCCAGGCACGTTGGCACATATCTTGGGCCAGCAATGGGGATCAGAGGAAGTGCCTGGAGGTACAAGCCTCCTGCAGATGGCACAGATCCTTAACCTCTATGAATCTGAGTTGACCAACAGGAGCTGAGGGGGGCAGAGTCCACTGGAAGGGTTTAAAAGGAGCCTCCTGCTCATCATCTCACTATGAATGCCTGCTCCTTGAAATTTAAAGGGCAAAGCAAATTCTAGGAAGAGAGAAGAAAGCAAGGTGTAGAAAAGGAAATCGTGATTTTTAAAAGCATCCGTGTTACTATTATGCCTTACATGACATTTGTGTTAGTCAGGATTCTTAATGCTAGCTGATGTAACAAACAACCCAACATAATAGAGGTTTAGTTTTGTTGACATTAAATCCTGAGCAGGCATTCAGCAGGCAGCTTTCAGCTTGGCAATTCATGAACAGGCTCCTCAGTGTGTAAGTATTGCTATCAGTTTGGGCTTCCTCAGCATCCTCCACTTGTTCCTCTGGATCCAGCAGTGAGCTGTCAGGGGAGAAAGAAGGCTTGCTGTTCAGCATAGGTAGGTCTGGCCTACAGGTGCTGTGTGCCACTTGCCACTGGCCTCACCAAGCTCCAGAGAGGCTGGGGAATGTGACCTTCCTTGAGTCCAGAAGGGAAGGGGGCTTGGGGAGCACTTGCCACTGTTGCCACATCGTCTCCTCTAGTCCTTATGATGGCCGTGAGGACAGCTGCTATTCACTGGGAGGCTGGGAGGTCAGGGAGGCTGAGGCACCCCACTGGGTGAGTTAAGGAGCAAGGCCTTGACCTAATTCATGTCTCTGGTCTAAAGTCCCTGCTTTTTCCTAGAATCAGTGTGAATGAAGTTTTGCTGGCTGAGGCTGGGCGCCCAGGCTCTGTGCTGGGCTGTCTCACACTCACAGTGGGATGTATGTCCTTGTGATAAACTGAGGACCAGATCATGGGATTAGGTAATTTCCCAAACTTTGCTCCCACTAGCTGAGGTATTCCATGAATCTGAGTTCTGTTCCCTCCCAGGGGACCCCTAGACTCCCAGCCGTCTGAGACCAGATACTTAGAGCTTCACCTCTTTAATCTAAAACTTTGCTCCTAAATCAGATGTAAAAGCACAAGCAAAATGTACCCTAGGATGTTAAACTGCTAACAGTCTACATTCACGTGTAAGTGGAGGGTCTTGAGTGGGTCTGCAGTTACACTTGATCATCCCTTGGCCTCTCAGAGATGCTGGAGCCTCAGAAGGCAGTTTTCCAGGCATGTCAGCTGAGGTTGGATGGCTCTGGCTTTAGTGAATCCAGCCTTTCAACAGTGGCTCATGTCCTTGTCCACATTCCCACCCCATTATTCTCAGTCTGCCAGACATGGCATCCTCATGTTCCCAATGCAGCTGCCACAGTGTGAGGTGTCATGTGCTGACTCCTCCTCCAGTGGAAGAAGAGGGGGTGTTTCTTCTCCTAGGGCTCTTTTACCAATGTGAAAAACTTTCCCATAACAATCCCTAGAAGACTCTTTGTGTCTCCATTGCAAAGATTTCTAATATGTCACAGGTCCAGGTTTAGGTTAATTGATGGTATGAGAAACGCTTTGGGCCCCATCCCACTCCCTGTTCAGGGATGGGCCCTTTCCTATGGAGTACACAGATACGTGGTAGAGGATGGCAAGCTGAACAGACTGGAGTCTGTTGGAAAGAAGGAAGGGGAAGCATTGTTTAGTGGGTGCCCAATGATGACTGCAATGTCCACAGTGATTTTGAGGCCCTTAAAGTTCTAACAACAGTTTAATATTCCACTTGATGTAAATCCACAAGTATGTAGGCAGTTTCATCTTTCAGGAGGAAATTCAGTTCAGTTCAGTTGCTCAGTCAGGTCTGACTCTTTGCTACCCATGAATCGCAGCACGCCAGGCTCCCTGTCCATCACCAACTCTCAGAGTTCACCCAAACTCATGTGCATCGAATTGATGATGCCATCCAGCCAACTCATCCTCACTTGTCCCCTTCTCTTTCTGCCCACAATCCTCCGAGCATCAGGGTCTTTTCCAATGAGTCAACTCTTTGCATGAGGTGGCCAAATTATTGGAGTTTCAGCCTCAGCATCAGTCCTTCCAATGAACACCCAGGATTGATCTCATTTAGAATGGACTGGTTGGATCTTCTTGCAATCCAAGGGACTCTCAAGAGTCTTCTCCGACACCACAGTTCAAGAGCATCAATTCTTTAGAGCTCAGCTTTCTTTATAGTCCAACTCTCACATCCATACATGACCACTGGAAAAACCATAGCTTTGCCTAGATGCACCTTTGTTGGCAAAGTAATGTCTCTGCTTTTTAATAGTCTATCTAGGTTGGTCATAACTTTCCTTCCAAGAAGTAAGCGTCTTTTAATTTCATGGCTGCAATCACCATCTGCAGTGATTTTGGAGCCCCCCAAAAATAAAGTCTGACACTGTTTCCACTGTTCCCCATCTATTTCCCATGAAGTGGTGGGACCAGATGCCGTGATCTTCGTTTTCTGAATATTGAGCTTCAAGCCAACTTTTTCACTCTCCTTTTTCACTTTCATCAAGAGGCTCTTTAGTTCCGCTTCACTTTCTGCCATAAGGGTGGTGTCATCTGCATATCTGAGGTTATTGATATTTCTCCCGGCAATCTTGATTCCAGCTTGTGCTTCTTCCAGCCCAGCGTTCCTCATGATGTACTCTGCATATAAGTTAAATAAGCAGGGTGACAATATACAACCTTGACGTACTCCTTTTCCTATTTGGAACCAGTCTGTTGTTCCATGTCCAGTTCTAACTGTTGCTTCCTGACCTGCATACAGGTTTCTCAAGACGAAGGTCAGGTGGTCTGGTATTCCCATATCTTTCAGAATTTTTCACAGTTTATTGTGATCCACACAGTCAAAGGCTTTGGCATAGTCAAGGAAGCAGAAATAGATGTTTTTCTGGAACTCTCTTGCTTTTTCCATGATCCAGTGGATGTTGGCAATTTGATCTCTGGTTCCTCTGCCTTTTTTAAAACTAGCTTGAACATCTGGAAGTTCACAGTTCACGTATTGCTGAAGCCTGACTTGGAGAATTTTGAGCATGACTTTACTAACATGTGAGATGAGTGCAATTGTGTGGTAGTCTGAGCATTCTTTGGCATTGCCTTTCTTTGGGATTGATATGAAGACTGACCATTTCCAGTCCTGTGGCCATTGCTGAGTTTTCCAAATTTGCTAACATATTGAGTGCGGCACTTTCACAGCATCATCTTTCAGGATTTGAAATTGCTCAACTGGAATTCCATCACCTCCACTCTCTATGTTCATAGTGATGCTTCCTAAGGCCCGCTTGACTTCACATTCCAGGATGTCTGGCTCTCGGTGAGTGATCACATCATTGTGATTATCTAGGTCGTGAAGATCTTTTCTGTACAGTTCTTCTGTGTATTCTTGCCACCTCTTCTTGATATCTTCTGCTTCTGTTAGGTCCATACCATTTTTGTCCTTTATCGAGCCCATCTTTGCATGAAATATTCCCTTGATATCTTGAATTTTCTTGAGGAGATCTCTAGTCTTCCCCATTCTGCCGTTTTCCTCTATTTCTTTGCATTGATTTCTGAGGTAGGCTTTCTTATCTCTCCTTGCTATTCTTTGGAACTCTGCATTCAAATGAGAATATCTTTCCTTTTCTCCTTTCCTTCTCACTTCTCGTCTTTTAACATCTATTTGCAAGGCCTCCTCAGACAGCCACTTTGCTTTTTTGCTTTTCTTTTCCATGGGATGGTCTTGATCCCTGTCTCCTGACAATGTCCTGAACCTCCATCCATAGTTCATCAGGCACTCTGTCTATCAGATCTAGTCCCTTAAATCTATTTCTCACTTCCACTGTATAATCATAAGGAATTTGATCTAGATGATACCTGAATGGTCTAGTGGTTTTCCCTACTTTCTTCAATTTAACTCTGAATTTGTCAATACGGAGCTCATGATCTGAGCCACAGTCAGCTCCTGGTCTTGTTTTTGCTGACTGTATAGAGCTTCTCCATCTTTGGCTTCAAAGAATATAGTCAATCTGATTTCAGTGTTGGCCATCTGGTGAAGTCCATGTGTAGAGTCTTCGCTTGTGTTGTTGAAAGAGGGTGTTTGCTATGACCAGTGTGTTCTCTTGGCAAAAGTCTATTAGACTTTGCCTGCTCATTCCATGCTCCAAGGCCAAATTTGCCTGTTACTCCAGGTGTTTCTTGACTTCCTACTCTTGCATTCCAGTCCCCTATAATAAAAAGGACATCCTTTTTGTGTGTTAGTTTTGGAAGGTCTTGTAGGTCTTCATAGAACTGTTAACTTCAGCTTCTTCAGCACTACTAGTTGGGGCATAGTCTTGGATAGTCATGATATTGAATGGTTTGCCTCGGAAATGAACAGAGATCATTCTCTCATTTTTGAGATTTCATCCAATCTCAAAAACCCTACGTCAGAGGTCAGGGATGACAGCCGAGAGGAGCAACCACACATGTAAGGAGCAGCGGTTGTGCGGGCACAGGAGGGCCGAGAGGAGCTACTCCACATTCAAAGTCATGAGGGGCGACTTTGTCCAAGGTAAGGAGCAGTGGCTGCACTTTGCTGGAGTAGCTGTGAAGAGACACCCCACGTCCAAGGTAAGAGAAACCCAAGTAAGATGGTAGGTGTTGCGAGAGGGCATCAGTGGGCAGACACACTGAAACCATAATCACAGAAAACTAGCCAATCTGATTACATCGACCACAGCCTTGTCTAACTCACTGAAACTAAGCCATCCCATGTGGGGCCACCCAAGATGGATGGGTCATAGTGGAGAGGTCTGACAGAATGTGGTCCACTGGAGAAAGGAATGGAAAACCACTCCAGTATTCTTGCCTCGAAAACCCCATGAACAGTATGAAAAGGCAAAATGATAGGACACTGAAAGAGAAGCTCCCCAGGTCAGTAGGTGCCTAATATGCTACAGGAGATCAATGGAGAAATAACTCCAAAAAGAATGAAGGGATGGAGCCAAAGGAAAAAAAAACAAAACACTTGTGGATGTGACTGGTGATAGAAGCAAGGTCTGATGCTGTAAAGAGCAATATTGCATAGGAACCTGGTATGTTAGGTCCATGAATCAAGGCAAATTGGAAGTGGTCAAACAGGAGATGGCAAGAGTGAACGTCGACATTCTAGGAATCAGCAAAATAAGATGGTCAACAAAAGAGTCCAAAATACAGTACTTGGATGCAATCTCAAAAACGACAGAATGATCTCTGTTCGTTTCCAAGGCAAACCATTCAGGAGGAAAATTTATAAGAAATAAGTCAGTTGATACAGTATATTTTGCCAATGTACTATGTATAGTACTTAGATTTACAATTTGTTCTACAACAATTTTCTGTATCCTGAGGAATGTCCTTAGCTGATGTCCTTAGCATTGGACTTAATGTATAAATAGCACATAATTCTATTTGTCAATCCATATGCCAGTGTGACACAATCTTGAACATTATAACCTTAAGATTTGTAAATATGGTATCATTAATTTTCTGACATTCTTAGAAGTCTTTAAGATTGTTATGGTCCTTCTAGTCTACTACATTTCCATATATATCTTATGATAAGCTTGTCAGTTTCTGCATTTCTATCTGATGCTTTGTGTTTCTAAAGATTGAATCAAAATAAAATATTCACACAGTTAAACAAAAAGGAAGAAATCTTAGCTACTGAACCTCAGCAGAATCGGCCACAGCAGGAAGCCCCCTGGCTGCCCAGGCAGGGTCCTGTGGTCTTTGTGGCGTACACTTGCTGTGCCTGTCCCTGCATCCAGTCCCACACTGCCCTGTGGAATGGTGCTACTTATGTCCTTCTCTGTTGAGACTGGAGGCTCCCAAGGGCCTGGGGTGGTCTGGCTGTCTGGCCCGGGTGCTATTGGAATGGACAAATAGATGAATGAGGGATGGAGACTAGTAGAGGTTGGGGTGTCTTTAAGGCTGGAGTGTGAAAATGGGCTGAGGAGAATCCCCATGGTCTTTAGACTAAACACAATGCCGTGTCTGGCCAACCAGAAGGTGAGCATACTGGGGAGACCCCGTCTCTGATCTTGGTTACAAAGATGATATTGCTTGCAATGAAGTGTTATACCTACATAGAACTCATCCTCCCAGAAGGTGGCACTGGGGTGTCCCTGAGGAGGCCCACCATGTGGCACAGAGATGAGCCAGTGTGCTTTGGGGTCTCCCTGCAATGCTGGCCCTTTCTTGGAAACCTGGAAACCTTCTGGGATCTCCTCACTGTGACCTCCCCACACTCTGGCCTCATTCCCATCCATGTGCTGTGCTCAGCCACTCAGTCATGTCCAACTCTTTGTGACTCCATGGACTATAGCCTGCCAGGCTCCTCTGTCCTTGGGGATTCTCCAGATAAGAACACTGGAGTGGGTTGTCATGACCTCCTCCAAAGGATCTTCCCAACCCAGGGATTGAACCCAGGTCTCCCGCATTGCAGGCGGATTCTTTACCATCTGAGCCACCAGGGAAACCAATCCATACATCTTCTTAATCTCATTTTTGCCCTGCTCCAGAGCCTTTGCATCTGCTGCTCCTCCTTCTCACTTCTCAGGATGCCTCTCCCTCACACCCACACAAAACTGCCTATTTCTCATTCCTCAGGTCTCATATCAAATACTACCATCTCAGTAAGCTGTCCTGGGTCATCATAAGCAGCTCTTTATGATGCACCTTTTATTTTTTCCGTCACACTTCTCCATACCTGAAGTTACCTTGTTTATTTAAGTATTTTACTGGCTGTCTTTACTGGAAGACTGCAGCAAGCTCTCTGAAGGCAGCTATTCTGCCATATTTACACTGTTTCCAGTGCCCAGCACAAGGTTAGACTTGATGCTCATAAAGCATAAATTTGCCTGACTTCTGGACTGTGGAGTGTTCTGGAATAAGGAAACACTGACCCTTATTGTTTAAAAAAAAAATAGCATGTCATGTATGAGGGCTTCCAAAAAGGTAGGTCTATTTTCTAATGTGTGGTTTCATTTTCCTCCTTGGGGGAAGATTTTGCACAATCTCCTTACTTCTTTCCCAGAATAACCAAGTGGGTGTTTGAGTGGGGAAGGGTTACCCATAGGCCTCGAGCTCCCAGATGCAACTTCAGACCACTCAGAATCCATGTCCTCTCTTGAAGGCTCCATCCATTCCAGACAGGCCCAATTAAGTGGAAAGCCTCCTGCCCTGAGAAAAAATAAGCACACTCCATGTCTTGAAAACAAATTGGCAACTGGTCATAGGATCTATAAAAAAAAGTGAGGTCTTAATAAAGTAGCAGGGAAATGGGTCAAACCCTAAGACAAATGGAGTGTTCTTCATGGCAACCTCATTCTTTCTTCCTTTACACTCCCTTTGCTCTGGAAAGCTCTGTAATTAAAAAAGTCAATACATGTGGGACTTTAAATAATTGATTGATGTTTCAAGCCCTGTCAGAAAGCTCTGTGGTAAGGTGCCAAGTAATATTTAGTTTCCCCACGCAAATAGCCCTGCCTACCATTAATACATACTCAATCCCTTGATAAACAGTTATGGTTCTTTTTAATAAATAAATAATTAGAAAGACTGTGAAACAGTGAGCTGTACCTACTTTCACAGTTCAATTAACCTCCTCTGTTCCATAGGGACTGGGCTGGCCTATGTCTGTGTAGGATAGGGTTGTAACAAAGCTACCAAGTGACCACGGCTCTGGGGGAGGTCAGAGTCCTGGGGACAGCAGAATTCTTCCTTGACAAAGGGAGCAAGCCTGTGGGCTTCTGGAATCACCTCTTGTCTGCCCACATAGAGCTTTTTCACAATTTGGAGCAAATTGACTTTGATGCAGAAACATTGGAAAGAATGCCCAGCTAAAGTCAGGAGGAAGTAGGGCCTGCAGATCTTGGAGATGTACTGGGAGGGGGTACCTGGCCTACCTCTGTGGACCCATGGGGAACATGGAGCTGGAGGAAAGGGCTGGTCTCAGGCTGCATTTTAATGTGATTGTTCACTTGAGGATTTTTCTTTTATGACATGATTCTCAGTAGGGCGATATCATCCCCAAAGGAACAAAACATTGGTTTTTGGGGGGACAAAAATCTTAACTATTACAATGGTTAGTTGTTCTCCATAGCTCAAGTCTATATGACAAACTCATACTCCTTAATATCTAATTTCTCTCTTAATAAATTAGTGTACATTTGACATAGAACAATCATTAAACATTATTTCTCTTCCCTGTGACCTGCTCTCCCTACCCCACTTTTTTCTGTTTTTTTTTTTTTCTTCCTGATTTATTTCTCTCATAAAATTAAGTGCAATATTTCTCCTTGCTCGGGGCAGGGGGCGGGGGGTGGGGGTGGGTGTAATCTGTTGATGGTGATGATGACAAAAGTCTGAGAAGTTCTGCTCTAATCAAGTCTCCTGCCCACATCAACATTCCAGGACACACCCTGGCTTGTAGCCCACGGGGAAAGGTGAATGTAAGTGAATGTCTTGAAGGACAAGTGGCAAGACACAGACATCTTAGGTGGGAGGGTGTCAGTGGAGGTTTTGGGCCCATGGAGTGGCTCTAACAGACTTTGAGCTGAGGGTCTGTTCTGAAACTTTCTGGGGAGGTGGTGTCTAGCTGGCCCTGCAGACTTGTGGGAGAGTCTGTCTTACAGAGGCTGTGCCAGACTGTCACCAGAGAGCCTGGAGCTTCCCACGCTGCCCAGGAAAGGTCTAGGCTGTAAGGGTGGAACCTGGGCAGTGACTGAGATGGAGTGCAGGAATAAATGTGCCCAGGGGCAGGGGCTGTGGCTTAGGCTCTCAGCATGGAGGGTGGCTCTCCTCCAGGACTCTGATGTGCTGAGGCCCTGCCACTGGCCTGAAGCCCTGTGCCCTGGGACTGGAGCATGCATGGGCACCTGCTTTACTCCCTCCTTTCAGTGAGTACTGTACTCTAGGAGGGCAGGGGTTGACTCCCAGGGCCAAAGAGTCAGGGATTTTCAAGGGGTTGCCTAGGAAGGGCTGATGTGAGGGAAAGGAATCATGAGCTGTCCACTGTAATCTGAGCTCTAAGCTGAGCCAGGTCAAGTCATTGTTAGAAATGCAAATCTTCTTAGGGAAGTCATCTCCCAGGGGCTGCTCAGGTTTGTGGACGCTAATTACCTGCTGCATCTCTGGCTAAGCCCTGTTTGCCCCTAACACCATACACAAATGCCACATCCCCGCCTCCAGGCCATAGATGGCACAGACCTCTCCCCACCTGACCAGGGGGGCCTTGGGAGGTGGGATGCCGATCCCAAAACTGCTCATGGCAGTGAGGGGCAGCTGACCTGCTCCTCTGTCTTCTGGACTC
This sequence comes from Moschus berezovskii, assembly GCF_049115385.1. NCBI lineage: Eukaryota > Metazoa > Chordata > Mammalia > Artiodactyla > Moschidae > Moschus > Moschus berezovskii. Next base: position 137,674,674 of record NC_142461.1, on the reverse strand, counting down.
TGGACTTTGAGACATTGCTGTAACTTCAGTGCTTAGTACAGGTTGCTCCCTAAATGTTGCTCAATTGAACTAAAATCAGTATTCTTTAAGTTTGGAGTTTATTTTGTCTAATGCTTCTCTTAAACACTGGAGAAAAAGAGACATTTCTGCTCTTTTATTCAGGATCTTTGGGTGAAATCACATCTCTGATGCTTTAGGGAGACAGTGGTGGTATCATTGGTTACCTCCAGAGATGGTGAATATGGCTTGGAAAGCAACCTGGGGTGGAGTGGGTGAAAGCCCATCAGCCTTGGGTTCTGGGATCAGATCTTCCACTCTCTGCTCTTATAGAATGGTGGTCATCATCATCATCATCCCAACATTCCCTGACCTGTGTACCCTAAGGAATTTTTGTGAGTCCCAAGTAGGCCCATGTAAGTAAAAACAGATGAGACTCTCATCTTGGGTTCAGGAATATCTGGATTACTGGCCTTTTTCATTAGGACCAAACCCTATGCCTTGAGAACCCCATGAACAGTATGAAAAAGCAAAATTATAGGATACTGAATGAGGAATTCCCTAGGTTGGTAGGTGGCCAGTATGCTACTGGAGATCAGAGGAGAAATAACTTCAGAAAGAATGAAGGGATGGAGACAAAGCAAAAACAATACTCAGTTGTGGATGTGACTGGTGATAGAAGCAAGGTCCGATGCTGTAAAGAGCAATATTGCATAGGAACCTGGAATGTTAGGTCCATGAATCAAGGCAAATTGGAAGTGGTCAAACAGGAGAAGGCAAGAGTGAACGTCGACATTCTAGGAATCAGTGAACTAAAATGGACTGGAATGGGTGAATTTAACTCAGATGACCATTATATCTACTACTGTTTGCAGGAATCCCTTAGAAGAAATGGAGAAGCCATCATGGTCAACAAAAGAGTCCGAAATGCAGTACTTGGATGCAATCTAAAAATGATATAATGGTCTCTGTTTGTTTCCAAGGCAAACCATTCAAAATTACAGTAATCCAAGCCTACGCCCAGACCAGTAATGATGAAGAAGATGAAGTTGAACGGTTCTATGAAGACCTACAAGACCTTTTAGAACTAACACCCGAGATGTCCTTTACATTATAGGGGACTGGAATGCAAAAATTGGAAGTCAAGAAACACCTGGAATAACAGGCAAATTAGGCCTTGGAACATGGAATGAAGCAGGGCAAAGGCTAATAGAGTATTGCCAAGAGAACACACTGGTCATAGCAAACACCCTCTTTCAACAACCAAGAGAAGACTCTACACATGGACATCACCAGATGGTCAACACCGAAATCAGTTTGATTATATTCTTTGCAGCCAAAGATGGAGAAGCTCTACACAGTTAGCAAAAACAAGACCAGGAGCTGACTGTGGCTCAGATCATGAACTCCCTATTGTCAAATTCAGACTGCAGTTGAAAAAAGTAGGGAAAACCACTAGACCATTCAGGTATGACTTAAATCAAATCCCTTATGATTATGCAGTGGAAGTGAGAAAGAGATTTAATGGACAAGATCTGATAGACAGAGTGCCTGATGAACTCTGGACGGAGGTTCGTGACATGGTACAGGAGACAGGTACCAAAACCATCCCTATGGAAAAGAAGTGCAAAAAAGCAAAGTGGCTGTCTGAGGAGGCCTTACAAAGAGCTGTGAAAAGAAGAGAAGCAAAAAGCAAAGGAGAAAAGGAAAGATATAAGCATCTGAATGCAGAGTTCCAAAGAATAGCAAGGAGAGATAAGAAAGCCTTCCTCAGCGATCAATGCAAAGAAATAGAGGAAAACAACAGAGTAGGAAAGGCTAGAGATCTCTTCAAGAAAATCAGAGATACCAACGGAATATTTCATGCAAAGATGGGCTCGATAAAGGACAGAAAAGGTATGGACCTAACAGAAGCAGAAGATATTAAGAAGAGATGGCAAGAATAAACAGAAGAACTGTACAGAAAAGATCTTGGTGATCAAGATAATCACGATGGTGTGATTACTGACCTAGAGCCAGACATCCTGGAATGTGAAGTCAAGTGGACCTTAGAAAGCATCACTACGAACAAAGCTAGTGGAGGTGATGGATTTCCAATTGAGCTACTTCAAATCCTGAAAGATGATGCTGTGGAAGTGCTGCACTCAATATGCCAGCATATTTGGAAAACTCAGCAGTGGCCACACGACTGGAAAAGGTCAGTCTTCATTCCAATCCCAAAGAAAGGCAATGCCAAAGAATGCTCAAACTACCGCACAATTGCACTCATTTCACATGCTAGTAAAGTCATGCTCAAAATTCTCCAAGCCAGGCTTCAGCAATATGTGAACCGTGAACTTCCAGATGTTCAAGTTGGTTTTAGAAAAGGCAGAGGAACCAGAGTTCAAATTGCCAACATCCGCTGGATCATGGAGAAAGCAAGAGAGTTCCAGAAAAAGATCTATTTCTGCTTCCTTACTATGCCAAAGCCTTTGACTGTGTGGATCACAATAAACTGTGGAACATTCTGAAAGAGATGGGAATACCAGACCACCTGACCTGCCTCTTGAGAAACCTGTATGCCGTTCAGGAAGCAAAAGTTAGAACTGGACGTGGAACAACAGATTGGTTCCAAATAGGAAAAGGAGTACGTCAAGGTTGTATATTGTCACCCTGCTTATTTAACTTATATGCAGAGTACATCATGAGGAATGCTGGGCTGGAAGAAGCACAAGCTGGAATCAAGATTGCCGGGAGAAATATCAATAACCTCAGATATGCAGATGACACCACCCTTATGGCAGAAAGTGAAGAACAACTAAAAAGCATCTGTGAAATTGAAAGAGGAGAGTGAAAAAGTTGGCTTGAAGCTCAATATTCAGAAAACAAAGATCATGGCATGTGGTCCCATCACTTCATGGGAAATAGATGGGGAAACAGTGGAAACAGTGGCAGACTTATTTTTGGGCTCCAAAATCACTGCGGATGTTGATTGCAGCCATGAAATTAAAAGACGCTTACTCCTTGGAAGGAAGGTTATGACCTACCTAGATAGCATATTAAAAAGCAGAGACATTACTTTGCCAACAAAGGTGCATCTAGTCAAGGCTATGGTTTTTCCATTGGTCATGTATGGATGTGAGTGTTGGACTGTGAAGAAAGCTGAGCACTAAAGAATTGATGCTTTTGAACTGTGGTGTTGGAGAAGACTCTTGAGAGTCCCTGGTACCGCCAGGAGATCCAACCAGTCCATTCTAAAGGAGATTAGTCCTGAGTGTTCATTGGAAGGACTGATGCTAAAGCTGAAGCTCCAATACTTTGGCCAACTCATGCGAAGTATTGACTCACTGGAAAAGACTCTGATGCTGGGAGGGAGTGGGGGCAGGAGGAGAAGGGGACGACAGAGAATGAGATGGCTGGATGGCATCACTGACTCCATGGACATGAGTTTGAGTGAACTGTGGGATTTGTTGATGGACAGGGAGGCCTGGCGTGCTGTGATTCATGGGGTCACAAAGAGTCGGACATGACAGCGACTGCACTGACCTGAACTGAACCCCCTATGAACTTTCACTGATAGCAAAAGAGGAATTCCTTGTAAAGGACAAAAACATCAAGTGAAAACTGTAGAACTACTGAGGATGTTTCCTGGGACTCCTCAGGGTTAGGAGCTGGCTGTGCTTCTCACTTGGCTGCTACTCTCTGGAGCTCATTCCAGGGCTGTGCAGTTTGTCGGTTCCTGAAGATAGATTGCCCTTGCCTTTAAGAAAACCCATTAGGGGAAAATTAGAACTTTCCTAAAAGAAACAAGGGAGATTCTTCATAAATATCCAGCTCCTTTAATGAATTTAAAATAAAAACTTAATTTCAAAAGTTGATTTGATTTTTAAGGACTGTATCACATTAATTTATATATTATATAAATTGAGGTACATTGTTAATCATCTTAGTCATGCAGAAGCCCTGAAGAGACAATATAAATATTTGAGGAGTCCTCTTCTTTCACTGTTCAGTTCAGTCACTCAGTTGTGTCTGACTCTTTGTGACCCCATGAACCACAGCATGCCAGGCCTCCCTGTCCATCACCAACTCCTGGAGTTTACCCAAATTCATGTCCATTGAGTCGGTGATGCCATAACACCATCTCATCCTCTGTCGTCCCATTCTTCTCTTGCCCTCAATCTTTCCCAGCATCAGGGTCTTTTCAAATGAGTCAGTTCTTTGCATCAGGTTGCCAAAGTATTGGAGTTTCAGCTTCAGCATTAGTCCTACCAATGAACACTCAGGACTGATCTCCTTTAGGATGGACTGGTTGGATCTTCTTGCAGTCCAAGGGACTCTCAAGAGTCTTCTCCAACACCACAGTTCAAAAGCATCAATTCTTTGAGGCTCAGTTTTCTTTATAGTCCAACTCTCACATCCATACATGACTAATGGAAAAACCATTATCTTGACTAGATGGACATTTGTTGACAAATTAATGTCTCTGCTTTTTAATGTGTTGTCTAGGTTGGTCATAGCTTTCCTTCCAAAGTGTAAGCATCTTTTAATTTCACTGGAGAGTGAGGCTTTAAGGGGATGGGGACCAAAGATGAATGTTGATCATCTAATAGAACTTTCAGAATAGTCCCATCATTTCCCTTAGCCCCTGAAAATTTTATATATAGACCCATTTACATTCTCCCAGGAAAATTAAGGCAGCATTTGCTGTGAGAGTGCACTTTCAACAGCATCAGCAATATATAATGCAATATAACCACAGCTGTGACCATCACCACAACAACTACCACCAATATTCATAGAGCAGTTTGTGTAACAGAATCTCATTTACTCTTCAGAATACTCATGTAGAGAATAAATTATTATTTTATTTAGTAAATAAATCATTATATTCATTTAGCAAGTGGAATGGAATCCAGAGAACTGAAGATAATTTAAAGGATACCTTAGAGTATACCCTCTCAGTCATTCATTCAACAACAAATAATTATTGATAGCCTCTATATTCTAGATACTCTGTTAAATACAGGCTGTATTAGTTGAAAAAAGAATTCCCTGACTTAAGAAAATTAAAAACATTAAGCACAATATCAAACACTTACCATCCCTTTAGAAAGTGCCAATTATTTTATATGCATGAAATAATTATATTGAGATATAATTTACATAAGTGAAATGCACATAAATATAGAGTTTGACAAATGTACGCATTCATGTAACCTACATCTATATCATAATATGGAGCATTTATGCATGCATGCAAGCTAAATCACTTCAGTTGTATCTGACTCTTTGTGACCCTATGGATCATAGCCCACCAGGCATCTCTGTCCATGGCATTCTCCAGACAAGAATACTGGAGTGGGTTGCCATGCCCTTCTCCAGTGATGGAGCATTTATATCATCCCAGAAAGTGTGCTGAAGCCCACTTGTGGTTAGTTTCTGGAGTAATGGTTAGCACTCTGGACTCTGAATCCAGTGATCCAAGTTCAAATCTCGGAGGGACCTTTCTATAGGGCTTCCCTGATAGCTCAGCTGGTAAAGAATCCATTTGCAATGCAGGAGACCCTGGTTTGATTCGTAGGTTCGGAAGATTCATTGGAGAAGGGATAGGCTGCCCACTCCACTATTCCTGGGTTTCCTTTGTGGCTCAGCAGGTAAAGAATCTGCCTGAAATTCAGGAGACCTGGGTTTGATCCCTCAGTCAGGAAGATCCCCTGGAGAAGGGAATGGCAACCCACTCCAGTATTCTTGCCTGGAAAATCCTTGGGACAGAGGAGCCTGGTGGGCTACAATCAATGGGGTCACAAGAGTCAAACATGACTTAGTGACTAAACCACCACATGTTCTTGTATGTGTCAGTATTTCATTTTTATTTTTCTTGCTTAATTTCTTTTGCTAGTACATCCAGCACAATGTTGAGTAGCAATGATGAGAGTGGGCATTCTTGACTTATTCCTGATTTTAGGTAGAAAGTTTTTAGTCTTTAATCATTGAATAGCTATGAGATTTTACATATGCTCTTTATTACTTTAGCACAGTTTTTTCTAGTCCTAGTTTTCTGACACTTTTATCATGGAGGCAGAATTTTGTCAAAAGTTTTTTTTTTTTTTTCCATTGGGATGATCATGTATTTCCCTCCTCATTTTATTAATCTAATATATTACACTGATTGAATTTTTATGTTGAACCAAATAAAATACTAATATTTAACCATCTCATTGGAAGGATTTCCCTGGTGGCTCAGATGGTAAAACAATATGCCTGCAATTCAGGAGACCCAGGTTCGATCCCTGGGTTGGAAGATCCCCTGGAGAAGGGAATGGCTATCCACTCCAGCATTCTTGCCTGGAGAATTCCATGGGCAGAAGAGACTGGGAGGCTACAGTCAAGATGGCAGAGTAGAAGGATGTGCGCTCATCTCCTCCTGCAAGAACATCAAAATCACAACTAGCTGCTGAACAGCCATCAACAGGAGAATGTTGGAACACACCAAAAAAGGTACTCCAAGTCCAAGGGCAAAGGAGAAACTGTGGCAAGATGGTAGGAGGAGTGCAGTCACGTTTAAAGTCAAACCTCATACCTGCAGGAGATGCTTGGAAGGCACAAACTAAACCTTGTGTGCACCAGGGCCCAGGGAAGGGCGCAGTGACCCCTACAAGAGACTGAGCCAGACGTGCCTGTAACTGTTTGAGGGTCTCCTTCAGAGGCGTGGGTCGGCAGTGGCCTGCTGCAGGGATGGGGATCTGGCAGCAGCAAGCCTGGGGGGCTCAGTGTGTGGCATAAATCCTCGTAGAGGAGATTGCCATGAGCTCTAGAGCCACTGGGTGGGTGATACTCAAACTGAAGAACAAATATATCAAAGAAGTTCTTGCATTGTTATGAAAGTTCTACCTCCCACACAGACTTCCCAACCTGGGGATCTTGCAAAGGGGTGTGAGAATCCCCCGGGAATCTGACTTTGAAGGTCAGCAGGATTTAATTTCAGAATTTCCATGGAACCGGGGAAGCAGAAACTCTTGGAGGGCACAGACAATACTTTGTGTGTACCAGGACCCAAGAGAAAGTAGCAGTGACCTTACAAGAGACTGAAGCAGACTTGCCTGTAGTGTTTGGGTGTCTCCAGTGGAGGCAACTTGCCATGGGGTCAAGGGACACTGACATCAGCAGTCTGGGGAGGCAAAGCGTGCTGGCATAAGTCTTTTTGGAGGAGGTCAACATTACCCATACCATAGTTTGGCCTCAGACCAAACTACAGGGAGGGATCACAGCCCAACCCATCAGCTGAAAACTGGATTAGCAATTTACTGAATATGGCCTTTACCACCAGAGCAAGAGCCAGTATTCCCACAGCCAGTCCCTCCCATCAGGAAGCTTGCACATGTCTCTTATCCTCATTCATCAGAGGGCAGACGGAATGAAAACCAAAATCAGAGAAAACTAACCAAAATGATGACATGGATCACAGCCCCCAGTGGCTATATGCTCTTCTCTTGCCCCAAGAACATTACCACTTTGACTACATGTCTTAAATTACTGCCCCAATCCCTCTTTAGCAGCTGCATTCCTGAAAATTTTGTTTGTTTTATTTTCACTTCTTCACCTCTCTCTTTTGCTCAATCCATTGAATTTGGATTCTCCCACAATCCCAGGGCACCAGAAGTTCATGTGCTCCAGTCACTTATTAGTTGCCAAATGCAGCAGATACTTGCAGACTCCTCTGCAGGGTTGGGCATTACTGAACCCCGATTCCCACCCCTTTGGATGGTTCTTCCCTCTGTCTTGGACTGACCATTTCTCGATGGCCATGGCAGTTCTATGGTGCTCTGCCATCCCCTTACCTTTCCTCCCAAGCATGCGGGAGGCTGGGCTTCCACATTTTCTCGGGCCTTCCATGGCCCTGTGGTCAGATCTGGACAGTGAGCCCAGAGTGACACGTATCACTTTTGAGCAGGGACACTGAATGCTGCCAGAGTTTCTTTTTCCTTCCAAACTGGCAGTTGTCCTGTCCACCTGGCTCCGCATCACTGCAACAAGCAGGACTCCTATGTTAACCCACAACATCTTTAGAGTTTTAGCTACAAAATAAGCCTTCATTGTTTTAAGCCCAGAGATTTGGGGCTTGTTATTACTATAGCACAACCCAACTTGTGGTGATCAATGAGTGGTTTTCCTTGTGCCTTCATAAGTAAATGTTTTTATGTGTTTATTCAGCAAATTGTACTGGGTTCCTATGCTGGGTCAAAGTGTAAGTGACAGCAAGACAAATTTCTTACCGTCATGGTGTTCACTCCTATCCTAGTAAAAGAAAATGCTCTAAGCAATTGAGTAATAAACAGGACAGTTATGGACTGTGTAATGAGGGAGATAAACAGGTAATGTGACAGGAACATACAAACAAACGGGGAAACTGCTCCAGGAGATGGGGTACAGAGAGGGCTCTGTGTGCTCATTCTGAAGGGAGGAGTTGATGGAGCAAAAGTTGATGGAGCAAATGGGAGGGGGAAAGGAGAGGGAGCAAGTGTGTGCAATTCTTTTGAAAGGCTTTCTCGTGAGGATAGAATAAGATAAATGCAGAAGTATCTGGAAGAAATCATTCTTTTTTTCATGGGAGATTCTAGAGAATGCTTGTTTGCTGATGGGGATGATAGTAGGAAAGGGAGAGACAGGGGGATTAGAGGAAGGGACACCTAAAGGGTGAGCCTTCTGCAAAAGGGGGAGGGGCTTTGGTCTGTGGCCATATGGGGCAACATGACCACCTACTGGGAGGAGGAGGAGGAACCTCTTCAGTTGACACCTAGGGTAGGAGGCTGGGCTGCCTGTGGGAGTCGAGGACTGGGCTTTGGCATCCCTGTGTGGTCTCACCTGCTCCAGAACTGGCATCTTCCATGCCAGACCTGCTCGTGCCATCCCCTCTGGGGCATCTGCACCAAAACCAACTCATAATCTTTCTCCTCAAACCTGCTCCTTTTTCCAGGCCTTCCACAGCATCAGGTATTTAATTATTAGCAGCTGATTAATTCAGTGGTACTGAATGAAAATAGTCACTCAGTCATGTCCAACTCTTTGCGATCCCATGGACCAACACCCTGCCAGAAGCCTCTGTCCATGGAATTCTCCAGGCAAGGATGCTGGAGTGGATTGTCATACCCTTCTCTAGGGGGTCTTCCTGACCTGGAATTGAACCTGGGTCTCCCACATTGCTGGCAGGTTCTTTATCGTCTGAGCCACCAGGGAAGCCCATGATTAATTCAGTGTGACTTAATGAAACTAATACAGTGTGCCATCAACATAGACACCTCCATTATCTCTTTGTGTGCTCAGTCACTCAGTCGTGTGATGCTTTGTGACCCCAGGGGCTGTAGTCTGCCAGGCTGCTCTGTCCATGGAATTTTCCAGGCAAGAATACTGGACTGGGTTGCCATTTCATTTTCCAGAGAATCTTCCTGACCCAGGGATTGAAACTGTGTCTCTTGTGTCTCCTGCATTGGCAGGCAGATTCTTTACTACTTGAGCTACCTGGCAGCAACTAACACTATCATCCCTTTAAGTGAAAGTGAAGTTGCTCAGTCGTGTCTGACTCTTTGTAACCCCATGGACTGTAGCCTACCAGGCTCCTCCGTCCATGGAATTTTCCAGGCAAGAGTACTGGAGTGAGTTGCCATTTCCTTCTCCAGGGGATCTTCCTGACCCAGGGATCAAACCTGGGTCTTCCACATTGCAGGTAGACGCTTTACCATCTGAGTCACCAGGGAAGCCCAATAAAAGTCACTTCCCCTTATGTAATGGCTTACACACTATAATATAATCTTCATATCCTTATGGGATCTCTGGGCAGGAGGGGCAGGTGATAAGAATACCTAGTAGAGAAGGAAGCTGAGGCGTGGGGAAGTAGGGTGGTGTTTAAGTGCAGAGTACTTCTCATTCCACCTGCTCAGTTTCCACTACTATAGTAAGTCTCCTATGTAAGAACCTTCAAGTTTCAAACTTTCAAAGATGTGAATGTGCCCCTGTATGCCAGCTGTTGTACTGTACTACTGTACTTTTCAAGGTAGTGTACTGTAAGATTCAAAATGCTTTCTTTGTTTTTTATGTTTGCTTCTTATATATTATTTTTGTGAAAAGTGTTATTACAATTCAGTACTATATATAGCCAATTGTGTTAGTTGGGCACCTTGGCTAAGTTTGGCTAAATCTGTTGGGCTTACAAATAAATTGAACTTACAAATGTTCAAGGTTGGGAAGATTCCTCACTTGACTGATGGCAAATCTGAGGCCTAGACACATTAAAGCAGCCAAATTCTGACATGAGCAATAACCTGAGTGCCCCTAAATCTGCCCTAAGCCTCTTCCCAGGCCTCTGTTGCTCTTGGGCCTCAGGGTCCATATCACCCCAGTTCTCCTCCCACTGCCCAGGGCTAGCTGTCAAGATTTTCTTCAGAGGTTTCAGGGAGCATTTGTCAAGGAAAAGAAAAAAAAAAAAAAAGGCCTCTTCCTGCTAGCTGATTGATTCTTCTTCCCATTGTACAGAATTTCTGATTTTATTGGGTGGTTGAAATGTTATGTCCATATGAGAAAATAAATTAAGCTATTAATCATTAAGTGAAGTAGTGCAAGTGGCTCAGTTATGTCCTATTCTTTGCAACCCCATGGACTATACAGTCCGTGGAATTCTCCAGGCCAGAATACTGGAGTGGGTAGCTGTTCCCTTCTCATTAATACCTCAATATAAGCCCGTTTCATTTTTAGTAAAGAACAGATTTCCACGTTGCTTTTCCTCAATGTTAGTGGGGATTAGAGGAAGAGAAAATTGGTTGGTGTTCTAAAAATTTTAGGAAACATTAAGTTTCCTTTTTGCAGAACTTGTCCAAGCTTTTGACATGTTACCATTCAATGTGACTCTCCTAAAAAACCTTCTAAAGGTTCACTGCCAAGCAGCCTTCTTGGGGAAGGACTAGCTCAGGGCACTTCTCCTCCACCAGGAAACACAGGGAGGAGGGTTGAGAGTCTGGCTGCCAGGAGACCTGGGTTTGTGTCGCCCCCACACTCAGTGGCTAAGTGGTTCTGTGTAAGTCCCAGACTGATTTACACCTCAATCTTTTGATCTATAAGATAGCAATCCTCACTTAGCATCCACTGAGAAAGTATGCAGGTTCTATATTTGATGAAGAACACTGCAAATATAAAATATTACAATCTCATTTACTGGGCCACTCAGTGTTGAATATTTATGCTTTGCTCAAGATTTGGCTGAGCCTCCACTGTGAAGATGCAGGGGTCTGGAGCTTGTGGAACTAACTGTTAAAAAAAAGACAAATATCTTCTTATAAAGTAAAATAACTGTCAACAATCAGGAATCCATACTATCCTGGCTCAAGCCAGGTTTAAATTTTGAGAATCCAGCCCCAGGAAGTTCTGGGAATTCAAGGGTCAGTCATGAGCGACATTAACTGTACCTCTTGGCCACTATGGGGCTACCATTTTCCTCCTGCTCCTATGGCTTGGATGGCAATGTCTCCTGCTCTTGGCAACACTCAAGGTCATGATGATTTTGTCATTGTTCCCACAAAAGCCATGATTGCTGGTCATGCCCAGCACTATGTCCTTTGACAGGCAGAAATGCCTCCCCATCCCCCCAAGCCCCCACCACATCTCTCAGCCTGCTGGATCCAGAGGTACCCAAGCTGCCCATGGCTGACTTCCTACTGCTCTCAGAAGCAGTTGTGAGATGCCCCACTTAATAGTTCTCTTTCTAGGACCCAAGCCTAGTCTCTAGGACTGTACTGGGGCATACGCTTTATGACAGGAACTAGGCAGGCTCAGGACTAGCCCTTTCTTTCTTGGCTCTGGCACCTCCTCTCCTGGCAGGTAAGGGTGTGACCTGACTCTCTTGTAAATTATTTTTCAGCCTCTTGTTGGCCTTCTGCAAACAGATCCTGGAGAAGCAGACCCAGACCTGAACCTCAGGTTCTTAGGCTGCATTCACCTAGACTCTCACCCCTTTAGTTGTCAGTGGTCTACACAGGATGGCAGGCTTGGAAGGGGCTGAGTACAGGGGACTGGCAACAAGGAGATGGGGACTCAAAAAGAGACAAGGAGGGTTAAAGCCTAGCTGTGTGGCTCTGAACCTAGTGTCTCCCTTCCCTGGCCTCCTGGCATCTCCATTTCTTGTGTTCATCCCTACCTGTAGGAAAGGTATGCAGGAAGTCTACTCAGATCAACTGCCTGGTTGTCGAGTGAATGAGTTTGGTGCGGGGTATCCTTTTGTTGTCCATTTGTTGTGGATAATGAATGTGGTTCATATAATTCCTGCTTTAGGGAATTATTTGCCATTTTCATTTGGACTTATACATGACCAAGCATCTACTTCTGCTTCATTGACTATACTAAAGCCTTTGACTGTGTATCACAACAAACTGTGGGAAATTCTTAAAGGGATGGGAATAGCAGAACAGTTTACCTGCCTCCTGAGAAAACTGTACACAGGACAAGAAGCAACATATAAAACTGGACATGGAACAATGGGCTGGTTCAAAATCGGTAAAGGAGTACATCAAGGCTGTATATTGCCACCCTGCTTATTTAACTTATGTGCAGAGTACATAAGTGAAGTGCTGAGCTAGATGAGTCACAAGCTGGAATCAAGATTGCAGAGAGAAATATCAACAACCTTAAATGTGCAGATGATACAACTCTCATGTCAGAAAGCAAAGAGGAACTAAGGAGGTTCTTGATAAGGGTGAAAGAGGAGAGTGAAAAAGCTGACTTAAAACTCAACATTAAAAAAACTAAGATCATGGCATCTGGTTCCATCACTTCATGGCAAATAGAAGGGGAAAAAGTAGAAACAGTGCCAGATTTTATTTTCTTGGGCTCCAAAATCACTGCAGAAGGTGATTGCAGCCATGAAATTAAAAGATGCTTGCTCCTTGGAAGGAAAGCAATGACAAACCTAGACAGTGTATTAAAAAGCAGAGATATCACTTTGCCAACAAAAGTCCATCTAGTCAAAGCTGTGGTTTTTCCGGTAGTGAAGTATGGATGTGAGAGCTGGACCACAAAGAAGACTCAGAACTGAAGAACTGATGCTTTTGAATTGTGGTGCTGGAGAAGACTCTTGAGAGTTCCTTGGACAGAAAGGAGACCAAACCAGTCAATCCTAAAGGAAATTAGTCCTGAATATTCATTGGAAGGACTGCTGAAGCTGAAACTCCAATACTTTGGCCACCTGATGCAAAGATCTGACTCATAGGAAAAGACTCTTATGCTGGGAAAGATTGAAGATGGGAGGAGAAGGGGACGACAGAGGATGAGATGGTTGGATGGCATCACCGACTCAATGGACATGAGTTTGAGTAAGCTCTGGGACTTGGTGATGGACAGGGAAGCCTGGTGTGCTGCAGTCTATGGGGTCGCAAAAAGTCAGACATGACTGAGTGACTGAACTGAACTGATATATGTTTTATAATATATATGATTTTGAAGCCAATATCTATTGATTTGATGATGGGCTGAGGATGGAGAGGGACAATTTGCTACAGAGTTTCAGGTTCTGGCTTATATGATCCAGTTGATGGAATTTCCACTGGAGAAGGACCTAGTGGTATGGGGAACAAGATGAACTCAACAGGATGTATTGAGTTTGCTATACTATTGCAACATCAGGATGGCAGGTCAGCTGGTCTAGAGGCCACAGATGTGGTCAGGGCTGATATAAAGAGATGAGTTGCTGGCATGCAGGTGGCACCCATGGTTGGGGTTGCCCAGGGGACGGCATCCAAGAGGGAAATGGGAGACTGAGCGGCACCTTGAATAGCTCAAACATTTGTGGTCAGTGCCCAGAGAATGAGTACAAAGGAGACTGAAAAGCAGCTTGAGAGACAGATGTGGGAAGACAACTTGTGGGAAATGTTGACACAAAAGCCAGGAAAGAGGATGCTTCAAGAAAAGTCAAACACTGCTGAGAGTCAACTGTGTTTTTTTTGCACCTTGCTTTGGGTACCATTTTTTATTAAATTCCTAGGAACTGATATTGTTGAATTTCTGCTTCCTTTCTGTAGCTTGGGTTTTAATTCAAACCATTTTTCCAAAAATAAACTTCCAATAAAAAGAACTTTTGAGAGAGTGTCCTGAGGACACTCTTCATTAGAGTTATTAGACTTATTCGCAGCTGAAGTGGGGATTAGACATTTAAAGTTAAGCTCCTGTACATGTGTGTGTGTTGTGGGGGTGAGGGGTGGAGAGGGGGAGGCAAGACCCAGAGCAGGCCTACCACTCAGTGACTTCAGCACTCGTTGTGGGGTTTGGAGCATGATTTGTCCCCATGATCACTGTGACGTTGACATGTGTCTGAGATGGGGCAGGGAGCTCTGCGTTGAGGCCCTATAATAACTCACCACTGCTGACCAAGATGAACTGGTGGCGGGCACTCCTTTAGCATTTTTAATTAACTTCATCTTGGGTGGCGAGCACAGTTTGCATATTTCACGAGATGGGATTGTGGTGGAAAGGAGGACAGTAAATGAAAAAACACATTAGCAAATTAATTTTCTTTTAAAAAATGCAAAAATAGCTGTTGGAAGGAACTGAAAAACGTAAAATCATCATGTATATGCTAGAGCTTAAAAGGCCCCCAGAGAGCCATCATTCAGCTCACTCCCCTCATTACGTGATGGGGAAACCAAAGGACCCAGGGAAATAGTGCTAGGTTGACGTCACCCAATGTCCTTGAGGAAAGCCTTTCCTGTGACTCAAGCCTGTCTGGCTTAGCAGGAGGGGTTGCAGAGACAGCATTGCCATTCAGCACCTTCCTGTTGGACCAGTTGGGGTGGCCTGTATTACGCTGAGCTGTGGAGCTCAGTGTGTTCCAGCAGGGTACTGAGGGCAGCTACTCTTGGATCTGGCAACCCCTCCAGATTCTGCAAGGAGACTCTGGCCCTGTGGAGGGCTGTGTGACATCCCGGTCACCTGTAGTTTTGAAGGCAGTGACCCACAGGCACTAGGCTAATAGTGGAGCCTCCAATTGTGTGACAAATGGAAACAGACTCTCCACTGAGGGGTGGGCTTTCTAGCAGGTGGGGTTCCACTGCAGGAAAAGCCAGTCTTCCTCTCACAGCTCAAAGGCCCCTCACTTCTGAGTAAACGTGGGTCCTGTTTGCTTTTCTTTCTACTTTTGAAATTGAATGCTGTTAAGAAAAAATGGACTTTTCCCATTACTTCTGGCCTTGGACAGCAGATACCTTTGAAACACTCAAATAAGCACTGAATGAATACAATAAACATGGTGACAAAATAAATCACTTGCATTGAGAGTCCCTGTGGCTGGTCTCCACCTGACTCTGCTGTCTTCTGCTGCCAAGGGCATGAAGCTGGTCTCAGCTGGTGAGGCCTACAATGAATGAATGCTTCTCGTATTGAATTCCCAATTCAGCATTAATGATAATAATAATAGTAATAGTAATAACAAAGTACAAACTTCCTTGGTGTGAAAAATGCTCTAAGTTAGACTCCCACAGGTCAAGAACAAGTAATACATGGTAACCATCTGTGCCAGTGGAAGTAAAACATCGTTAGTAGAGGGGCAGTGATTTAAAGAGAAGAATTTCTCCCAAGAAATGCAGGGTCTGTTCTGACCTTCCTGGTGGGCTCTACTTCCCTTGAACATACATTTTCCTCAAACCATTGTTTGCCCTGGGAAGATTTATTCCCTCTGTCTTTTCTTTTATTGTTCTAAAATAACTGATTTGCTGGAACGTTGAAAACTGAATACATGGACATCTATTGCAGCAGTGTGAATTATTTGTGTTGGTGGAGGAAAACTCCTGGGCTCATTCATTAGTTTGTTCACTCACTCACTTACTCATTATCTATCCCTTCTTTCATTTCCACCCATAATTATTCAGCAACTCTGTGGTTTGCCCACATCTGTCCCTTTTGCCTCTGGCCCAGCCTCCCTCACCAAGCTCATGGTCTTGTAAGGATGCTGTGCGAGGATCCACGAGAGCTCACTGGAGTGAGTTGAAGGTTTATGCTGTGACCATGCGGGACAGGTCTGCTGTATCCATGAGCAAAATATGGTGGCCTCTGGGACAGAGAATAATTGAAACCAGTTCACAGAAGAGAACTATATACTGTTTACTACAAAACTGACTTTTACACACACACAAGTATGCACATGTGTGAATACTTACATATGCATATATAGGTATATGTAAACTTTGTTGCTCAGTCGCTCAGTTGTGTCCATCTCTATGCAACCCCATAGCCTGCAGCATGCCAGGCTTCCCTGTCCTTCACTATCTTCCAGAGTTTGCTCAAACTCATGTCCATTGAGTCGGTGATGCCATTCAACCGTCTCATTCTTTATCACCACCTTCTACTCCTGCCCTCAATCTTTCCCAGAATCAGGGACTTTTCCAGTGAGTCAGCACTTCACATCAGGTGGTCAAAGTATTGGAGCTTCAGGATCAGTCTTTCCAATGAGTAATCAAGGTTGATTTCCTTTAAGATTGACTGGTTTGATCTCCTTTCTGTCCAAGGGATTCTCAAGAGTCTTCTCCAACACCACAGTTTGAAAGCATCAATTTTTTGGTGCTCAGACTTCTTAATAATCCACCTCTCACATTCGTACATGACTACTGGAAAAACCATAACTTTGACTCTCTGAACCTTTGTCAGCAAAGTGACGTCTCTACTTTTTTAATACACTGTCTAGGTTATTCATAGCTTTCTTTCCAAGGAGCAAACATCTTTTAATTTCATGACTGCAGTCATCATCCACAATGATTTTGGAACCCAAGAAAATAAAGTCTGTTACTGTTTCCATTTTTTCCCCTGTCTATTTGCCATAAAGTGATGGGACTGGATTCCATGATCTTAGTTTTCTGAATGTTGAGTTTTAAGCCAACTTTTTTCACCCTCCCTCTTTCACTTTCATCAGGAGGTTCTTTAGTTTCTCTTTGCTTTCTGCCATTAGGGTGGTGTCATCTGCATATGTGAGATTGTTGATATTTCTCCCAGCAATCTCAATTCTAGCTTGAGCTTCATCCAACTCGGGATTTCACATGATGTACTCTGCATAGAAGATAAATAAACAGGGTTACACTATATAGCCTCGATGTACTCCTTTCCCAATTTTGAACTAGTCCATATCTGGTTGTAAATGTTGCTTCTTGACCTGCATACAGGTTTCTCAGGAAGCAGGTAATGTGGTCTGGTATTTCTATCTCTTTAAGAATTTTCCACACTTTGTTGTGATCCAGCATATTCTGTAGTAAACTATATATAGTAATAATATATGTGTTCATTGAAGGGACTGATGCTAAAGCTGAAACTCCAATACTTTGGCCACCTCATGCAAAGAGTTGACTCACTGAAAAAGACCCTGATGCTGGGAGGGATTGGGGGTAGGAGGAGAAGGAGATGACAGAGGATGAGATGGCTGGATGGCATCACCAACTCAATGGACATGAGTTTGAGTGAACACCGGGAGTTGGTGATGGACAGGGAGGCCTGGTATGCTATGATTCATGGGGTCGCAAAGAGTCGGCCACGACTGAGAGACTGAACTGAACTGAACTGAATATATGTGCAAGTTGATGCATATATATCACATATACAGCACAATGCATAAACCTACATGTGTATTTATGCACACACATGTAACATATAACTTACTCGTGCATGTGTATGTCTCTATACACATATTATAGAGAACACATGCAGACACACTTGTAGCACATACAACAAACACACCCTCTTTTCTGATATAACCCCTATCCTTTCTTTTTTTTTTTTTTTTGAATTAGAATCTCCTTTTTTATTTTTTTTATGTAATTAATTTATTTTTTATTGGAGGCAAATTATTTTACAATATTATATTGGTTGGTTTTGTGATACATTGATATGAATTTGCCCCGGGTTTACATAAGTTCCCCCTCCTGAACCCCCCTCCCACCTCCCTCCTCCCTTTATCCTTCCTCTGGGTCATCCCCGCATGCCAGCCCCGAGCATCCTATAACATCAGTTCAGTTCAGTTCAGTCGCTCAGTCGTGTCCGACTCTCCACGACCCCATGAATCACGGCACGCCAGGCCTCCCTGTCCATCACCAACTCCCGGAGTTCACTCAAACTCATGTCCACAGAGTCAGTGATGCCATCCAGCCATCTCATTCTCCGTCGTCCCCTTCTCCTCCCGCCCCCAACCCTTCCCAGCATCAGAGACTTTTCCAGTGAATCAACTCGTCGCATGAGGTGGCCAAAGTATTGGAGTTTCAGCCTTAGCATCAGTCCTTCCAATGAACATCCAGGATTGATCTCCTTTAGAATGGACTGGTTGGATCTCCTTGCAGTATAAGGGACTCTCAAGAGTCTTCTCCAACACCACAGTTCAAAAGCATCGATTCTTCGGCGATCAGCTTTCTTCACAGTCCAACTCTCACATCCATACATGACCACGGGAAAAACCATTGCCTTGACTAGACGGACCTTGGTTGGCAAAGTAATGTCTCTGCTTTTTAATACACTGTCAAGGTTGGTCATAACTTTCCTTCCAAGGAGCAAGCGTCTTTTAATTTCATGGCTGCAATCAGCATCTGCAGTGATTTTGGAGCCCAAAAAAACAAAGTCTGACACTGTTTCCACTGTTTTTCCATCTATTTCCCATGAAGTGATGGGACCAGATGCCATGATCTTTGTTTTCTGAATGTTGAGCTTCAAGCCAACCTTTTCACTCTCCTCTTTCACTTTCATCAAGAGGCTTTTGAGTTCCTCTTCACTTTCTGCCATAAGGGTAGTGTCATCTGCATATCTGAGGTTATTGATATTTCTCCCAGCAATCTTGATTCCAGCTTGTGCTTCTTCCAGCCCAGCGTTCCTCATGATGTACTCTGCATATAAGTTAAATAAGCAAGGTGACAATATACAACCTTGACGTACACCTTTTCCTATTTGGAACCAGTCTGTTGTTCCATGTCCAGTTCTAACTATTGCTTCCTGACCTGCATACAGGTTTCTCAAGAGGCAGGTCAGGTGGTCTGGGATTCCCATCTCTTTCAGAATGTTCCACAGTTTATTGTGATCCACATAGTCAAAGGCTTTGGCACATACATTGACCCAAAACTAGTGATTTGTTTCACATATGACAACATACGTGTTTCAATGCCATTCTCCCAAATCATCCCACCCTCACCCTCTCCCATAGAGTCCCAAAGACTGTTCTATACATCTGTGTCTCTTTTGCTATCTCGTATACAGGGTTATCATTTGCATCTTTCTAAATTCCATATATATGCGTTAGTATACTGTATTGGTGTTTTTCTTTCTGGCTTACTTCACTCTGTATAATAGGCTCCAGTTTCATCCACCTCATTAGAACTGATTCAAATGTATTCTTTTTAATGGCTGAATAATACTCCATTGTGTATATGTACCAAAGCTTTCTTATCCATTCGTCTGCAGATGGACATCTAGGTTGCTTCCATGTCCTCGCTATTATAAACAGTGCTGCAATGAACATTGGAGTACACGTGTCTCTTTCAATTCTGGTTTCCTCTGTGTGTATGCCCAGGAGTGCGATTGCTGGATCATATGGCAGTTCTATTTCCAATTTTTTGAGGAATCTCCACACTGTTCTCCATAGTGGCTGTACTAGTTTGCATTCCCACCAACAGTGTAAGAGGGTTCCTTTCTCTCCACATCCTCTCCAGCATTTATTGCATGTAGACTTTTGGATAGCAGCCATTCTGACTGGTGTGAAATGGTATCTCATTGTGGTTTTGATTTGCATCTCTCTGATTATGAGGGATGTTGAGCATTTTTTCATGTGTTTGTTAGCCGTCTGTATGTCTTCTTTGGAGAAATGTCTGTTTAGTTCTTTGGCCCATTTTTTGATTGGGTCATTTATTTTTCTGGAATTGAGCTGCAGGAGCTGCTTGTATAATTTGGAGATTAATCCTTTATCAGTTGCTTCATTTGCTATTATTTTCTCCCATTCTGAAGGCTGTCTTTTCACCTTACTTATAGTTTCCTTTGCTGTGCAGAAGCTTTTGATTTTAATTAAGTCCCATTTGTTTATTTTTGTTTTTATTTCCAATATTCTGGGAGGTGGGTCATGGAGGATCCTGCTGTGATTTATGTCGGAGAGTGTTTTGCCTATGTTCTCCTCTAGGAGTTTTATAGTTTCTGGTCTTACATTTAGCTCTCTAATCCATTTTGAGTTTATTTTGGTGTATGGTGTTAGGAAGTGTTCTAGTTTCATTCTTTTACAAGTGGCTGACCAGTTTTCCCAGCACCACTTGTTAAAGAGACTGTCTTTTCTCCATTTTATATTCTTGCCTCCTTTGTCAAAGATGAGGTGTCCATAGATGCGTGGATTTATCTCTGGGCTTTCTATTTTGTTCCATTGATCTATATTTTTGTCTTTATGCCAGTACCATACTGTCTTGATGACTGTAGTTTTGTAGTAGAGCCTGAAGTCCGGCAGGTTAATTCCCCCAGTTCCATTTTTCTTCCTCAAGATTGCTTTGGCTATTCGAGGTTTTTTGTATTTCCATACAAATTGTGAGATTATTTGTTCTAGTTCTGTGAAAAATATCTTTGGTAGCTTGATAGGGATTGCATTGAATGTATAAATTATTTTGGGTAGTATACTCATTTTTACAATATTTATTCTTCCAATCCATGAACATGGTATATTTCTCCATCTATTAGTGTCCTCTTTGATTGCTTTCAGTAGTGTTTTATAGTTTTCTATGTACAAGTCTTTTGTTTCCTTAGGTAGATATATTCCTAAGTATTTAATTCTTTTCGTTGCAACAGTGAATGGAATAGTTTCCTTAATTTCTCTTTCTATTTTCTCATCATTAGTGTATAGGAATGCAAGGGATTTCTGTGTGTTGATTTTATATCCTGCAACGTTACTGTAATCATTGATTAGCTCTAGTAGTTTTCTGGTAGAGTCTCTAGGGTTTTCTGTGTAGAGGATCATGTCATCAGCGAACAGTGAAAGTTTTACTTCTTCTTTTCCAATTTGTATTCCTTTTATGTCTTTTTCTGCTCTGATTGCTGTAGCCAAAACTTCCAGAACTATGTTGAATAGTAGTGGTGAGAGTGGGCACCCTTGTCTTTTTCTTGACTTTAGGGGAAATGCTTTCAGTTTTTCACCATTGAGGATAATGTTTGCTGTGGGTTTGTCATATATAGCTTTTATTATGTTGAGATATGTCCCTTCTATTCCCACTTTCTGGAGGGTTTTTATCATAAATGGATGTTGAATTTTGTCGAAGGCTTTCTCTGCATCTATTGAGATAATCATATGATTTTTATTTTTCAGTTTGTTAATGTGGTGTATTACGTTGACTGATTTGCGGATATTGAAGAATCCTTGCATTCCTGGGATAAAGCCCACTTGGTCATGATGTATGATCTTCTTAATATGCTGTTGGATTCTGATTGCTAGAATTTTGTTAAGGATTTTTGCATCTATGTTCA
The DNA here is from genome assembly GCF_049115385.1 of Moschus berezovskii. Classification (NCBI taxonomy): domain Eukaryota; kingdom Metazoa; phylum Chordata; class Mammalia; order Artiodactyla; family Moschidae; genus Moschus; species Moschus berezovskii. Next base: position 137,653,209 of record NC_142461.1, on the reverse strand, counting down.
TCAGTGATATTGGCCTGTAGTTTTCTTTTTTTGTGGGGTCTTTACCAGGTTTTGGGATTAGGGTGATGGTGGCCTCATAGAATGAGTTTGGAAGTTTCCCTTCCTCAGCAATTTTCTGGAAGAGTTTGAGTAGAATAGGTGTTAGCTCTTCTCTAAATTTTTGGTAGAATTCAGCTGTGAAGCCGTCTGGACCTGGGCTTTTGTTTGCTGGGAGATTTTTGATTACAGTTTCAATTTCCGTGCTTGTGATGGGTCTGTTCAGATTTTCTATTTCTTCCTGGTTCAGTTTTGGAAAGTTGTATTTTTCTCGGAATTTGTCCATTTCTTCCAGGTTATTCATTTTATTGCCATATAATTCCTGATAGTATTCTCTAATAATCCTTTGTATTTCTGTGTTGTCAGTTTTGATCCCTCCATTTTCATTTCTAATTTTATTGATTTGGTTCTTCTCCCTTTGTTTCTTGATAAGTCTGGCTAGTGGTTTGTCAATTTTATTTACCTTCTCAAAGAACCAGCTTTTGGCCTTGTTCATTTTTGCTATAGTCTCTTTTGTTTCTTTTGCATTTATCTCTGCCCTAATTTTTACAATTTCTTTCCTTCTACTGACCCTGGGGTTCTTCATTTCTTCCTTTTCTAGTGGCTTTAGATGTAGAGTTAGGTTATTTAGTTGACTTTTTTCTTGTTTCTTGAGGTGTGCCTGTATTGCTATGAACTTCCCCCTTAGCACTGCTTTTACAGTGTCCCAGAGGTTTTGGGTTGTTGTGTTTTCATTTTCATTCATTTCTATGCATATTTTGATTTCTCTTTTGATTTCTTCTATGATTTGTTCGTTGTTCAGCAGCGTGTTGTTCAGCCTCCACATGTTGGCATGATTAATAGTTTTTCTCCCATAATTGAGATCTAATTTTACTGCATTGTGGTCAGAAAACATGCATGGAATGATTTCAACTTTTTTGAATTTACCAAGGCTAGATTTATGGCCCAGGATGTGATCTATCCTGGAAAAGGTTCCATGTGCACTTGAGAAAAAGGTGAAATTCATTGTTTTGGGGTGAAATGTCCTATAGATATCTATTAGGTCTAACTGGTCTATTGTATCGTTTAAAGATTGTGTTTCCTTGTTAATTTTCTGTTTAGTTGATCTATCCATAGATGTAAGTGGGGTATTAAAATCTCCCACTATTATTGCATTATTGTTAATTTCCCCTTTCATACTTGTTAGTAATTGTCTTACATATTGCGGTGCTCCTATGTTGGGTGCATAAATATTTATAATTGTTATATCTTCATCTTGGATTGATCCTTTGATCATTATGTAGTTTCCTTCTTTGTCTCTTTTCACAGCCTTTGTTTTAAAGTCTATTTTATCTGATATGAGTATTGCTACTCCTGCTTTCTTTTGGTCTCTATTTGCATGGAATATCTTTTTCCAGCCCTTCACTTTCAGTCTGTATGTGTCCCTCGTTTTGAGGTGGGTCTCTTGCAGACAACATATATGGGGGTCTTGTTTTTGTATCCATTCAGCCAGCCTTTGTCTTTTGGTTGGGGCATTCAACCCATTTACGTTTAAGGTAATTATTGATAAGTACGATCCTGTAGCCATTTTCTTTATTGCTTTGGGTTCGAGTTTATACACCCTTTCTGTGTTTCCTGTCTAGAAAAGATCCTTTAGCATTTGTTGGAGAGCTGGTTTGGTAATGCTGAATTCTCTCAGCTTTTGCTTGTCTGTAAAGCTTTTGATTTCTCCTTCATATTTGAATGAGATCCTTGCTGGGTACAGTAGTCTGGGCTGTAGGTTATTTTCTTTCATCACTTTAAGTATGTCTTGCCATTCCCTCCTGGCCTGAAGAGTTTCTGTTGAAAGATCGGCTGTTATCCTTATGGGAATCCCCTTGTGTGTTATTTGCTGTTTTCCCCTTGCTGCTTTTAATATTTGTTCTTTGTGTTTGATCTTTGTTAATTTGATTAATATGTGTCTAGGAGTATTTCGCCTTGGGTTTATCCTGTTGGGGACTCTCTGGGTTTCTTGGACTTGGGTGATTATTTCTTTCCCTATTTTAGGGAAGTTTTCAACTATTATCTCCTCAAGTATTCTCTCATGGTCTTTCTTTTTGTCTTCTTCTTCTGGGATTCCTATGATTCGAATGTTGGAGCGTTTAACATTGTCCCAGAAGTCTCTAATATTGTTCTCATTTCTTTTAATTTGTTTTTCTTTTTTCCTCTCTGTTTCACTTATTTCTACAATTCTATCTTCTAGCTCGCTTATCCTGTCTTCTGCCTCTGTTATTCTACTGTTTGTTCCCTCCAGAGTGTTTCTGATCTCATCTATTGTATTATTCATTGTATATTGACTCTTTTTTATTTCCTCTAAGTCCTTATTAAACCTTTCTTCCATCTTCTCAATCCTTTTCTCCAGGTTATTTATCTGTAACTCCATTTTGCTTTCAAGATTTTGAATCATTTTCACCATCAAAATTCGAAATTCTTTTTCATGTAGATTCCCTATATCTTCCTCTTTTGTTTGTGTTGGTGGGCATTTATCTTGTTCCTTTACTTGATGGGTATTTCTCTGCTTCTTCATCTTGCTTATAACGCTTTGCTTGGGGTGGCCTTTCCCTCTTCTGGCCGTTTGTGGAGTTCTCTTTATTATGTAGTTTCCTTGCTGTGTGTGGAGTTGGACAGGTGACTTGTCAAGTTTCCCTGGTTATGGAAGCCTGTGTCGGTGTTCTGGTGGGTGGAGCTGGATTTGTTCTTTCTGGAGTGCAATGAAGTGTCCAGTAATGAGTTATGAGATGTCAGTGGGTTTGGAGTGACTTTGGGCAGCCTGTATATTGAAGCTCAGGGCTAGTTTCCTGTGTTACTGGAGAATTTGCGTGGTATGTCTTGCTCTGGAACTTGTTGACCCTTGGGTTTAGCGTAGGTATGGAGACGTTTGATGAGCTCCTATCGATTAATGTTCCCTGGAGTCAGGACTTCTCTGGTGTTCTCAGGATTCGGGCTTAAGCCTCTTGCCTCTGGTTTTTGGTCTTATTCTTGGAGTAGTCTCTAGACGTCTCTATCTGTCATTTCCAAGGTGGTTCCCTCTGTTTTAGCTTCTGTCTGCTGGTCTCTTCAGTGTCTAATTTCCGCCCTGATACTAGGGGCTGGGTGGACACTTTTTAAGGCTCAGTTGTTCAGTCCTGTTCTGGGAAGGGAGGAACGCTGCAGTCGATTATCTCTGGCGTCTGTGGGGAGTGCTCGCAGCGTCTTGGCCACACTGGGTTTGCCCCCACTCACAGCACGTATGCTGTCCCAGTCTACACTGCACAGGCTCTAGGTTGCTCTGCCGGGAACTGTCCAAGGCCGGCACCGGGTTGTATGCACTTCCCAGGTCTGAGCGGCTCAAGTTCAGGTTCTCAGGTACTCCACAAAGGCGCAGACTTGGTTGGGCCTGCGTTTTGTGCCTTCCCCGGTCCGAGCAGCTCAGGGGACCAGGTGTTTGGCGAGCGCGGTCTCTGCGACTTATCGCCTCCCCAGTCCCCGCCACTCAGTTTACTGGGTGTACAACCGGCGCACTTTCTCAGGGGGATATCGACCGGCCCGAGCGCAAGAAGTCCTGATTAGCAACAAGCCTGCCTGCAGTTTGTATCAGACGCCTTTCTGGGGCCGCGGTTGCCCGCTCCGGCTCTGGCTGCGCTCCCTGCCTGTCTCGGCGGGGAATGGGGGATGGGCTGACCGCAGCCGGCTCACTCTGCTCAGTCCTTTATTCTGTGAGCGGGGCTGGCCGAGTCATAGGTTAAAGCTTTCCGCCTTTTCGTGGGGAAGCTATCCCACAGTCTGCTTTGCTCTCCCCAGTTCTCTCAAATTGTTCTCGCGGCATTCAAGCCCAGTCCTCTCTCTAAGCAGTTCAGCCGGCTCCTCCCTGCCCAGCCCCCGCTTGCTAATGGCCTATGCAGGCATCTGCGCTGCTTCTCCGCTGGGAGTTACCGTTTGGCGGGTAATCTGTGGGTTTTAAAAAAACCTTTAAAAAAAAAAAAGAGGGTTATGTGGCCCTCTGAGCTTCCAAGGCTCGCCACAGATTCGCCAGTGAGAATGTTTCCTGGTGTTTGGAAACTTCTCTCTTTTTAAAGCCTCCCTTCCCGGGACGGAGCTCCGTCCTTACTTCTTTTGTTTCGCTTTTTATCTTTTATGCTTTTTCCTACCTCCTTTCGAAGACAATGGGCTGCTTTTCTGGGTGCCTGACGTCCTCTGCCAGCATTCAGAAGTTGTTTTGTGAACTTTACTCGCGTTCAAAAGTTCTTTTGATGAATTTGTGGAGGAGAGAGTGGTCTCGCCGTCCTATTCCTCTGCCATCTTGTTCCTCAACTCCCTATCCTTTCTTGCTATGGAAGTGCTACACCTAGCCATGCTCTTGCTCACTCCCTGTGCCTGCCATGATGCTCACTGGTGTCTGTGACAGCAGGCCAAACTCTCCTAGCGCACTTTATTCTCACACAGCCCCCTGTCGACTTACAGTTGCTTCTGACTAACGCAGTGAGTGCTGCTGAGTCACCACCAACTGTAATTCTAAGTTTTGAGGAGTAGCTTACTCTTCTGAGAATATTAGTGAAAATGCTGAAACATAAAGAGGGTTCAGTCAGTTCAGTCCCTCAGTCGTGTCCGACTCTTTGCGACCCCATGAACCACAGCACGCCAGGCCTCTCTGTCCATCACCAACTCCCGGAGTTCAGTCAAACTCATGTCCATCGAGTCAGTGATGCCATCAAGCCATCTCATTCTCTGCCGTCCCCGTCTCCTCCTACCCCCAATCCCTCCTAGCATCAGACTCTTTTCCAGTGAGTCAACTCGTCGCATGAGGTGGCCAAAGTATTGGAGTTTCAGCTTTAGCATAAGTCCTTCCAATGAACCCCCAGGATTGATCTCTTTTAGAATGGACTGGTTGGATTTCCTTGCAATCCAAGGGACTCTCAAGAGTCTTCTCCAGCACCACAGCTCAAAAGCATCAATTCTTCGGCGATCAGCTTTCTTCACAGTCCAACTCTCACATCCATACATGACCATGGGGAAAACCATAGCCTTGACTAGACGGACCTTTTTTGGCAAAGTAATGTCTCTGCTTTTTAATATGCTATCTAGGCTGGTCATAACTTTCCTTCCAAGGAGTAAGCATCTTTTAATTTCATGGCTGCAATCAGCATCCAAAGTGATTTTGGAGCCCAAAAATATAAAGTCTGACACTGTTTCCACTGCTTCCCCATCTATTTCCCAAGAATTAATGGGAACAGATGCCATGATCTTCGTTTTCTGAATGTTGAGCTTCAAGCCAACCTTTTCACTCTCCTCTTTCACTTTCATCAAAAGGCCTTTGAGTTCCTCTTCACTTTCTGCCATAAGGATGGTGTCATCTGCATATCTGAGGTTATTGATATTTCTCCTGGCAATCTTGATTCCAGCTTGTGCTTCTTCCAGCCCAGCGTTCCTCATGATGTATTCTGCATATAAGTTAAATAAGCAGGGTGACAATACACAACCTTGATGTATTCCTTTTCCTATTTGAAACCAATCTGTTGTTCCATGTCCAGTTCTAACTGTTGCTTCCTGACCTGCATACAGGTTTCTCAAGAGGCAGGTCAGGTGGTCTGGGATTCCCATCTCTTTCAGAATGTTCCACAGTTTATTGTGATCGACACAGTCAAAGGCTTTGGCATAGTCAATGAAGCAGAAATAGATGTTTTTCTGGAACTCTTTTGCTTTTTCCATGATCCAGCGGATGTTGGCAATTTGATCTCTGGTGCCTCTGCCTTTTCTAAAACCTGCTTGAACATCTGGAAGTTCACGATTCACAAATTGCTGAAGCCTGGCTTGGAGAATTTTGAGCATGACTTTACTAGCGTGTGAGATGAGTGCAATTGTGCGGTAGTTTGAGCATTCTTTGTCATTGCCTTTCTTTGGGATTGGAATGAAGACTGACATTTTCCAGTCCTGTGGCCATTGCTGAGTTTTCCAAATTTGCTGGCATATTGAGTGTAGCACTTTCAGAGCATCATCTTTCAGGATTTGAAATAGCTCAATTGGAATTCCATCACCTCCACTAGCTTTGTTCGTAGTGATGCTCTCTAAGGCCCACTTGACTTCACATTCCAAGATGTCTGGTTCCAGGTGAGTGATCACGCCATCGTGGTTATCTTCTTCGTGAAGATCTTTTTTGTACAGTTCTTCTGTGTATTCTTGCCACCTCTTCTTAATATCTTCTGCTTCTGTTAGGTCCATACCATTTCTGTCCTTTATCGAGGGTTTACTCTGTAAATATTCTTTTACAGCCTCCTCTCACTTGTTTTTCTTTATGCCCATGTCTGCTCTATTGAAGTAGTATAAGAGATATTTAGTGACTTGCTTTTGACAGGAGAGAAGCAAGCTCCAGATGAGCTGTTTCCACTGTGTAGGGTGTCCTCTGGCCATAATCATTCTGTGCCCGTCTCCCTTAGCCTCTATAATATTCTAGGGCCTCAATGGTTCACCCCCTTATTTCTGGATTCCACCCAAGGGTGCTGTTCCAAACATTAAGCAGCCAGAGTGGTTGTCTTTGAGAACCCTGTTCCACATCACCTCCTATTTGAGGTCGTCTCTACCTGAGGTTGTGACCTCATGCTTCCAGGGCGCCATATTCTCATCTCCATTAATTACAAATATATATGTTTGTAGCAAAAGGACTCCTGAAGAAACCTTGTGCTGGAGCCAACTTTGCCACTCAAATCCACTTCCCCACGAGCACCTCTTAGGATCTGAAAGAAGTATGTTTTGATTTCAAGTAAGCCTTCAAGACAGAGGGTGTTTACAGTGTTAAAGTCCTCAGTGAGAACCTGTGATTTGGCAGATCAGTCAGCCCTCTAGTTCTCAGGGAAGGATGCCAAGAGTGAACCAAATTCTTAGATAATTGAATTGTTCTTTCTAATAACTTGGCATATCAATATCTTATGATTGTTCTTATGATCCTCATTAATTAAAATTTGATATTTTAAAACATTTAGAAAATCCTGTTGAATATACTTGTTTAGTTTTTTGAGGACAAGGGATTTAATAGTTTTCACATAGGTTGAAATTTTCTTTGTTTAACATTCTGGCAAATTGGGTTTTTCATCTTTAGTTTCTGTCCTTCTGTCCTTTCTAGTTCCTCTGTATACTGCTACTATATTCACTTTCCTGGTCTTTTTAAATTAAAAATATATTTTCTATTATAAAAGTGATATACATTTATTATATAAACCACCCAAATATAGAAAAAAAAGGAGAAATGGATTTTTAAAACTCACTCATAACCTTCATATTCAGAGACAGTATTTGTTAAAGACTCTGGTCAATTTCCACAGGAAAGAGTCATAGATTTTTTGGTTTCTTTGGCATTCAGTTCAGTTCAGTTTAGTCGCTTAGTTGTGTCCGATTCTTTGCGACCCCAGGAATCACAGCACGCCAGGCCTCCCTGTCCATCACCAACTCCCGGAGTTCACTCAAACTCATGTCCATCGAGTCAGTGATGCCATCCAGCCATCTCATTCTCTGTTAACCCCTTCTCCTCCCGCCCCCAATCCTTCCCAACATCAGACTCTTTTCCAGTGAGTCAACTCGTCGCATGAGGTGGCCAAAGTGTTGGAGTTTCAGCTTTAGCATCAGTCCTTCCAATGAACAACCAGGATTGATCTCCTCTAGAATGGACTGGTTGGATCTCCTTGCAGTCCAAGGGACTCTCAAGAGTCTTCTCCAGCACCACAGTTCAAAAGCATCAATTCTTCGGCAGTCAGCTTTCTTCACAGTCCAACTCTCACATCCATACATGATCACGGGAAAAACCATAGCCTTGACTAGATGGACTTTGGTTGGCAAAGTAATGTCTCTGCTTTTTAATATGCTGTCTAAGTTGGTCATAACTTTCCTTCCCAGGAGTAAGCATCTTTTAATTTATTGGCTGCAATCAGCATCTGCAGTGATTTTGGAGCCCGAAAAAATAAAGTCTGACACTGTTTCCACTGTTTCCCCATCTATTTCCCATGAAGTGATGGGACCACATGCCATGATCTTCGTTTCCTGAATGTTGAGCTTCAAGCCAACCTTTTCACTCTCCTCTTTCACTTTCATCAAGAGGCTTTTTATTTCCTCTTCACTTTCTGCCATAAGGGTGGTGTCATCTGAATATCTGAGGTTATTGATATTTCTCCCGGCAATCTTGATTCCAGCTTGTGCTTCTTCCAGCACAGCGTTCCTCATGATGTACTCTGCATATAAGTTAAATAAGCAGGGTGACAATATACAACCTTGACGTACTCCTTTTCCTATTTGGAACCAGTCTGTTGTTCCATGTCCAGTTCTAACTGTTGCTTCCAGACCTTCATATAGGTTTCTCAAGAGGCAGGTCAGGTGGTCTACTTTTCTTTCACGTCACTGCCTGCCCTAAATCAGTGTATCAAGACTTTGTCTAGCCATTGGGCATCTGGTCCAACTCATCACCTCTTTGATGTTGTCTTTAGCACATATTTCTGCTCTGACTCTAAGACTTCCCTGGTGGCTCAGACAGTAAAGAATCTGCCTGTGATGCAGGAGACCTGAGTTTGTTCCCTGGGTCTGGAAGATCCCCTGGAGAAGGAAATGGCAACCCATTCCAGTATTCTTGCCTGGAGAATTCCATGGACAGAGAAGCCTGGTGGGCTATAGTACATGGTGTTGCAAAGAGTTGGACACAACCGAGCAACTAACACTTTCACTTCTCTGACTCTAAGGCCTTATATTTCATCCACTCATCAATATGTTCATTCAACAGACATTTACTGAACATCTACCATGTGCCAGAATATGTTCTAGAACCTAAGCATTTAGGAGTGAACAAGGCAGACAAAAATATAACTTTAATGGAGTTCACATTCTGCCATGGGACAATAAACAGGCAAACAGATAAATACAGAGCAAGATTTCAGTGGTGGTTCATGCTATAAAACTAGGAGGGGTTGGAAAGCAATCTAGTGGAGATAGACATTTACATAAGATTATCCCCAAAGACTGTCTGATATATGGCAGGTGGGCAGAGTGTTTGTGGAGGGTGCTCTCCACCATCTGCCTGTTTAAATCAGGCTCATCTTTGAAATTCAGTTCAAGGTTCTCCTTTTCCAGGATGGATGGCACCTTGTTCACTAGAGCCTGTGTCCATTTCCCTTTGGAACAACTGCCAGGTTTTCTCTCCTTTATTTTGTAGTTTACACTGTGTTATAAGTTTTCTTTTTGCTGTTTTACTTCTCCAACAAATATAACTATCTTCAAGGCCAAGACTGTGAATCACCTCACACAGAGTTGCATAGTGTCAGGGCCATGGAGGGTGCTATATCAATATTTGTTGTTTGAATGGAGCATTGAGGTCACTCTTAAATCACTTTTGCAGGCTGCAGTTAAAAGATCTATGTTCATAGAAGGAAACTATTTCATAGAAGGAAACTATCTCAAAACAATAAAGGTTATACATGAAAAGCCCACAGCTAACATTACACTCAATGATGAAAACTGAAAGCTTTTCCTCTAAGATCAGGAACAAGACAAGGATACCCAGTCTAATCAATACTATTCAACGTTGTGCTAGAAGTCTTAGGCAGAATTTTTAGACAAGAAAAAGAAATAAAAGGCATTGAAATTGGAAAGGAGCATGTAGAATTATCTCTATTTGCATGAACTTGTGTGTAGAAAATCCAAAAGATTCAACAATAATATTAGAACAAATAAACAAATTCAGCAACCTTGCAGGGTATAAAGTCAACATACACAAATCAGTTGCATTTATTCTTGCTAACAGTGAACATTCTTAAATAGATATTAAATATAATTCCATTTTCAATAGCATCCAAGGAACAAAATATTTAGGAACAAACTTAACCATGAGACCAAAGACTCTTAAACACTGAAAAACATAAGATGTTGATGAAAGGAGTTAAAGATACAAATAAAGGGAAAGACATGCTGTGTTCATGGAGTGCAATAATCAACACTGTTGTCAGTACTACCTAAAGTGACCTACAGATTCAACAGTTCCTAATAAAATCATAATGATTTTTTTTTTTGCAAAAATAGAAAGGAGTCTTGAATATCCAAAATAATCTTGAAAGAGAAAAAACAAGTTGGACTTACTATTCCTAATTTCAAAACTTACTACAGAACTTCAGTAGTCAAAATGTTTGGTATCTGCCTAAAGAAAGACATACAAAACTAGTGGAATTGAATAGACAGTCCAGAAATACCCTTAAACATATATGATCAAATGATTTTGATAAGAGTTCCAAGACTATTCAATGGGTGGTCATTTCAACAAATAGTGCCAGGAAAAATGGATATCCACATGAAAAAGAGTGAAGCTGGACTCATCTCCCATTGTATGCAAAAATTAACATAAATGGCTCAAAAACTTAAACATAAGGCCTAAAATTATAAAACTCTGAGAAGAAAATATAGGAGAAAAGCATCATGACACTGGATTTGGCATTGATTTCTTGGATATGACACCAAAGTACAGACAACAAAAGTGAAAATGGATAAATTGGACTCTATCAAAATTAAAAACTTCTTTTCATTAAAGGACATAAGCAGCAAAGTGAGAAAGCAACCTATGGAATGGGAGGAAATATTTGCAAATCATGTATCTGCTAAGGGGTTAATATCCAGAACATAAAAAGAATCCTAAAACTCAGTAACAATATAATAAAACAACTCATTTAAAATAGCAAAGGATTCTGCCCAGTTTTACTGAGGTATGATTGACAAATATAAAGATTTTATATTTAAGAAATATAAAGTGATGTTTTATTATCCATATATATTGTGAGATGATTACCACAATCAAGCTGATTAATATATTTATCACCTCACATAGTTACCATTGGCGTGTGTGTGTGTGTGCATGCATGTGTGTGTGTGTGCTGTAGTGAGAACACTTGATACCTACTCTCTAGGCAAATATAAGTATCAGTTCAGTTCAGTCACTCAGTTGTGTCCGACTCTTTGCGACCCCATGAGTCAGGACTCCCAGTCCATCACCAACTCCTGGTGTTCACCCAAACTCAGTCCATTGAGTCGGTGATGCCATCCACCATCTCATTCTCTGTCATCCCCTTCTCCTCCTGCCCCCAATCCCTCCCAGCATCAGAGTCTTTACCAGTGAGTCAACTCATCGCATGAGGTGGCCAAAGTATTGGAGTTTCTGCTTTAGTATAAGTCTTTCCAATGAACACCTAGGACTGATCTCCTTTAGAATGGACTGGTTGGATCTCCTTGCAGTCCAACGGACTCTCAAGAGTCTTCTGCAACACTGCAGTTCAAAAACATCAATTCTTCAGCGATCAGCTTTCTTCACAGTCCAACTCTCACATCCATACATGACCACTGGAAAACTGTAGCCTTGACTAGACAGACCTTTGTTGGCAAAGTAATGTCTCTGCGTTTTAATATGCATACACAATGCTTTATTATTAACTATAGTTGCCAGGATATACAGTAGGTCTCCAGAATTTGCATATCTTGTCACTCAAAGTTTGTATACTTCGATCAATAACTCCCCTATTTCCCTGTCCCCATCCTCTGGTAACTACCATACTACTCTTTTTTATTATGCATTTGGCTTTTTTTCTCTAAGATTCCATATAAAATTGAGATAATGGGATATTTGTGGTTCTGTATCTGGCTTATTTCATTTAGAATAATGTCCTCTATGTTTATCCATGTTGTAGCAAGTGGCAGGATTTCCTTCATTTTCAAGCTGAACTGCTGCTGCTGCTGCTAATTTGCTTTAGTCGTGTCCGACTCTGTGTGACCTCATAGATGGCAGCCCACCAGGCTCCCCCATCCCTGGGATTTTCCAGGCAAGAACACTGGAGTGGGTTGCCATTGCCTTCTCCATTCAAGCTGAACAATATTCCATCATTTACATATACCACCTCTTTTTTACCCATTCACCCATCAACTGGCACTTAGGTCTTTCCATATCTTGACAACTATGAATAATGCTTCAATGAACATGTGAGTGCAAATATATTTTTGATATCTTGATTTCACTTCCTTTGAATTTGTACCCAGAAATGGAATTGTTAGATCATATGATAGCTTTATTAAATTTTTTTGAGAAACCTTATACTGTTTTCCATAATGGCTACACCAGTTTACATTCTCATTAAGAGGATTCTGTTGTCTCCATATCCTCACCAATACTTGTCCTTTGGCTTTATGATAATAGCCATCCTAAGAGACATGGAGTGAAACCTCACTGTGATTTTATTACATCACCCTGATGATTAAACATAGGCCTAACACTATAAAATTCTGATATGCTGGTCATCCTTTCATGTGCCTATTGGCCGTCTGTAGGTCTTCTTCAGAAAAATATCTATTCAGGTCCTTAACCCATTTGAAAATTGTGTTATTTGCTTGTTTGCTATTAAGTTGTATGAGTTCCTTATATAATTTGAATATTAATCCCTTATCATATGTTTGGCTTGCAAATGTTTTCTCCCATTACATAAGTTGCATTTTCATTTTTCAAGATTTTCCCTCTGCTGTGTAGAAACTTTTAGTTTGATATAGTCCCACTTACTTATTTTTGCTTTTGTTGCCTGTAATTTTGGTCTCAAATTAAAAAATAAATCATTGCTAAGATCAATGTTCATGAGTTTTTCTACTATGTTTTCTTCTAGTAGTTTTATGATTTCAAATTTTAAAACCATTTTGAGCTAATTTTTGTCTGTGGTGGCAAAGGACTTGAAAAGATGTGCAAATGGCTAAGAAGCACGTGAAAAGATCCTCAATGTCATTAACTAGTAAGCATGCAAATCAAAATCAAAAGTCATCCCACACCCACTGAGAGAGCTAATACAAAAAACATAAAAATAACAAGTTTTGGCAAGGATGTATAGAAATTGGATGACTTGATTACTCTTGATGGGAGCATAAGGTGGTAGAGTCACTTCAGCTATTCCTTAAAACAAAAACAGAAACAAAAACAAAAACAGAATTAACATAGGATCCAACAATTCCATTCTGGGTAAGAATTCAAAAGGATTGAAAGCAGTCTCAAATAAGTATCTGAACATAGATCTGAACATCAGTGTTCGTAGTAGCATTATTCACAATAGCCAAAATGCGGAAGCAACCCAAGAGTCCATTAACGGATGAAAGGATAAATGAAATATAGCATATGCATCAGTTCAGTTCAGTTCAGTTCAGTCGCTCAGTCGTGTCCGACTCTTTGCGACCCCATGAATCACCTCACGCCAGGCCTCCCTGTCCATCACCAACTCCCGGAGTTCACTCAAACTCATGTCCATCGAGACGGTGATGCCATCCAGCCATCTCATTCTCTGTCGTCCCCGTCTGCTCCCGCCCCCAATCCCTCCCAGCATCAGACTCTTTTCCAGTGAGTCAACTCACCGCATGAAGTGGCCAAAGTATTGGAGTTTCAGCTTTAGCATCAGTCCTTCCAATGAACATCCAGGATTGATCTCCTTTAGAATGGACTGGTTGGATCTCCTTGCAGTCCAAGGGACTCTCAAGAGTCTTCTCCAGCACCACAGTTCAAAAGAATCAATTATTCGGTGCTCAACTTTCTTCACAGTCCAACTCTCACATCCATACATGACCACTGGAAAAACCATAGCCTTGACTAGATGGACCTTTGTTGGCAAAGTAATATCTCTGCTCTTTAATATGCTATCTAGGTTGGTCTCACTGGAAAAGACTCTGATGCAGGGAGGGATTGGAGGCAGGAAGAGAAGGGGACAACAAAGAATGAGATGGCTGGATGGCATCACCGACTCGATGGAGGTGAGTTTGAGTGAACTCCGGGAGTTGGTGATGGACAGGGAGGCCTGGTGTGCTGTGATTCATGGGGTCTCAAAAAGTTGGACACGACTGAGCTACTGAACTGATATACACTATTGATACTATGTATAAAATAGACGACTAATGAGACCCTATTGTATAGCACAAGGAACTCTACTTGATGCTCTGTGGTCACCTAAATTGGGAAGAAACCCATAAAAGCATGGATATGTTAGGTAGTTGAAATGGGAAAAAGGAGTCCAGAATGGTAGTGGCAAAAAGACAAAGAAGGAAAAAGCCCTTGAATATAGAACAAAGGAAGGTATGAGGACTGGAGTGAGAACCTCAGGTGAAACAAACAGTCCTCCTGGCTAGCCAAATTTACCTAGGGCAAGGCTCAGGGGGAGGAGAAAAAAACATGAGGAGCGAAAATTGATCTCTTCTCTTTTCGATTCTTTTGGGTTGTCCTGCCCACACACCTTAAGGATGTATTTTCCTTTGCTTACCAAATAAAGCTGAGCTGTAAAACTGGTCTGCCATTTGTTTTTTATTTTTTCAAAAATTTTTATTAGAAAACTGAAATTTACAATGTGTTTATATCACTCACTGAGTATATGGCATTTAAAAACAACATCATTACAGAAATCTAACAAAAATACAAAGTCTTAAAACCTACGGGATATGGAAAACATTATCCACTGAGGTCTTAAATGTAGTGGACTTTACATAAAAAGGAAAAGCAATGAGTTTACAAATATACAGCCAGTTTAAGAAGTTAGCAAAATAAACAGAATAATCATAAAGAAAAGAAAGCAACTAATACATACCAGGTATTAATGCAATAAAAATAAAGCTAAATTGAGAGGCTCAACAGAATCAAAGCTGCCTTAAAAAGCTACTCTAAAAAGGGAAACATCAGGTAACAATAATCAACGAGAAAAGTCTTGCAAATAAACAATACTCAAAATGGGAATTACTCATAGAAGCATTAAGAATATAAATAATAGAAACAGCTTTACGCCTATACATTTGAAGATTAGTTGTCTCGTATACAGGGTTATCGTTACCATATTTCTAAATTCCATAAATATGCGTTAGTATACTGTATTGGTGTTTTTCTTTCTGGCTTATTTCACTCTGTACAATAGGCTCCAGTTTCATCCACCTCATTAGAACTGTTTCAAATGTATTATTTTTAATTGCTGAGTAATACTCCATTGTGTATATGTACCACAGCTTTCTTATCCACTTGTCTGCATAGACATCTAGATTGCTTGTATGTCTTGGCTATTATAAACAGTGCTGCGATGAATATTGGAGCACATGTGTCTCTTTCAATTCTGGTTTCCTTGGTGTTGTATGCCCAGGAGCGCAATTCCTGGATCATATGGCAGTTCTATTTCCACTTTTTAAAGGAATCTCCACACTGTTCTCCATAGTGGCTGTACTAGTTTGCATTCCCACCAACAGTGTAAGAGGGTTCCCTTTTCTCCACACCCTCTCCAGCATTTATTGCTTGTAGACTTTTGGGTAGCAGCCAATCTGGCTTGCGTGAAATGGGACCTCATTGTGGTTTTGATTTGCATTTCTCTGATTATGAGTGATGTTGAGCATCTTTTCATGTGTTTGTTAGCCATCTGTATGTCTTTGGAGAAACGTCTGTTTAGTTCTTTGACCCATTTTTTGATTGGGTCGTTTATTTTTTTGGAATTGAGCTGCAGGAGTTGCTTGTATATTTTTGAGATTAATTCTTTGTCAGTTGCTTCAGTTGCTATTATTTTCTCCCATTCTGAAGGCTGTCTTTTCACCTTGCTTATAGTTTCCTTCATTGTGCAGAAGCTTTTATTTTAATTAGGTCCCATTTGTTTATTTTTGCTTTTATTTACAATGTTCTGAGAGGTGGGTCATGGAGGATCCTGCTGTGATTTATGTCGGAGTGTTTTGTCTATGTTCTCCTCTAGGAGTTTTATAGTTTCTGGTCTTACATTTAGATCTTTAATCCATTTTGAGTTTATTTTTGTGTATGGTGTTAAGGATTGCTCTAGTTTCATTGTTTTACAAGTGGTTGACCAGTTTTCCCAGCACCATTTGTTAAAGAGATTGTCTTTTCTCCATTGAATATTCTTGCCTCCTTTGTCAAAGATAAGGTGTCCATAGGTGCGTGGATTTATCTCAGGGCTTTCTATTTTGTTCCATTGATCTATATTTCTTTCTTTATGCCAGTACCATACTGTCTTGATAACTGTGACTTTGTAGTAGAGCCTGAAGTCCGGCAGGTTGATTCCCCCAGTTTCATTCTTCTTTCTCAGGATTGTTTGGTTATTCGAGGTTTTTTGTATTTCCATACAAATTGTGAAATTATTTGTTCTAGCTCTGTGAAAAATACCATTGGTAGCTTGATAGGGATTGCATTGAATCTATAAACTATTTTGGGTAGTATACTCATTTTCACAATATTTATTCTTCCAATCCACGAACATGGTATATTTCTCCATCTATTAATGTCCTTTTTGATTTCTTTCACCAGTGTTTTATAGTTTTCTATATATAGGTCTTTTGTTCCTTTCGGTAGATATATTCCTAAGTATTTAATTCTTTTTGTTGCAACGGTGAATGGAATTGTTTCCTTAATTTCTCTATTTTCTCATTATTAGCGTATAGGAATGCAAGGGATTTCTATGTGTTGATTTTATATCCTGCAACTTTATTATATTCATTGATCAGCTCTAGTAATTTTCTGGTGGAGTCTTTAGGGTTTTCTGTGTAGAGGATCATGTCATCTGCAAACAGTGAGAGTTTTACTTCTTCTTTTCCAATTTGTATTCCTTTTATGTCTTTTTCTGCTCTGATTGCTGTGGCCAAAACTTCTAGAACTATGTTGAATAGTAATGGTGAGAGTGGCACCCTTGTCTTTTTCCTGACTTTAGGGAAAATGCTTTCAGTTTTTCGCCATTGAGGATAATGTTTGTTGTGGGTTTGTCATATATAGCTTTTATTATGTTGAGGTATGTTCCTTCTATTCCCACCTTCTGGAGGGTTTTTATCATAAATGGATGTTGAATTTTGTCGAAGGCTTTCTCTGCATCTATTGAGATAATCATATGGTTTTTATTTTTCACTTTGTTAATGTGGTGTATTATGTTGATTGATTTGCGGATATTGAAGAATCCTTGCATTCCTGGGATAAAGCCCACTTGGTCATGATGTATGATTTTTTTCAATGTATTGTTGGATTCTGATTGATATAATTTTGTTAATTTTGCATCTATGTTCATCAGTGATATTGGCCTGTAGTTTTCTTTTTTTTGTGGCATCTTTGTCAAGTTTAGGGATTAGGGTGATGTCGGCCTCCTAGAATGAGTTTGGAAGTTTACCTTCCTCTGCAATTTTCTGAGAGAGTTTGAGTAGGATAGGTGTTAGCTCTTCCCTAAATTTTTGGTAGAATTCAGCTGTGAAGCTGTCTGGACCTGGGCTTTATTTTGCTGGAAGATTTCTCATTACAGTTTCAATTTCTATGCTTGTGATGGGTCTGTTAAGAGTTCTATTTCTTCCTGGTTCAGTTTTGGAAAGTTGTACTTTTCTAAGAATTTGTCCATTTCTTCCAAGTTGTCCATTTTATTGGAATATAATTGCTGATAGTAGTTTCTTATGATCCTTTGTATTTCTGTGTTGTCTGTTGTGATCTCTACATTTTAATTTCTAATTTTATTGATTTGGTTTTTCTCCCTTTGTTTTGTGATGAGTCTGGCTAGTGGTTTGTCAATTTTATTTACCCTCTCAAAGAACCAGCTTTTGGCTTTGTTGATTTTTGCTATGGTCTCTTTTGTTTCTTTTGCCTTTATTTCTGCCCTAATTTTTAAGATTTCTTTCCTTCTACTAACCCTGCGGTTCTTCATTTCTTCCATTTCTAGTTGCTTTTAGGTGTGGAGTTAGATTATTTAGTTGACCTTTTTCTTGTTTCTTGAGGTATGCCTGTATTGCTATGAACCTTCCCCTTAGCACTGCTTTTATAGTGTCCCACAGGTTTTGGGTGGTTGTGCTTTCATTTCCATTCGTTTGTATGCATATTTTGATTTCTTCTATGATTTGTTGGTTATTCAGCAGCGTATTGTTCAGTCTCCATATGTTGGAATTTTTAATAGTTTTTCCCCTGTAACTGAGATCCAGTCTTACTGCATTGTGGTCAGAAAAGATGCCTGGAATGATTTTAATTTTTTTGAATTTACCAAGGCTAGATTTATGGCCCAGGATGTGATCTATCCTGGAGAAGGTTCCATGTGCTCTTGAGAAAAAGGTGAAATTCATTGTTTTGGGGTGAAATGTCCTATAGATATCTATTAGATCTAACTGGTCTATTGTATCATTTAACAGTTGTGTTTCCTTGTTAATTTTCTGTTTAGTTGATCTGTCCATGGGTGTGAGTGGGGTATTAAAATCTCCCACTATTATTGTGTTACTGTTAATTTCCCCTTTCATACTTGTTAGTAATAGTCTTGCATATTACGGTGCTCCTATGTTGGGTGCATATGTATTTATAATTGTTATATCTTCTTCTTGGATTGATCCTTTGATCATTATGTAGTGTCCTTCTTTGTCTCTTTTCACAGCCTTTGTTTTAAAGTCTATTTTATCTGATATGAGTATTGCTACTCCTGATTTCTTTTGGTCTCTATTTGCGTGGAATATCTTTTTCTAGCCCTTCACTTTAAATCTGTATGTGTCCCTCGTTTTGAGGTGGGTCTCTTGTAGACAACATATATGGGGGTCTTGTTTTTGTATCCATTCAGCCAGCCTTTGTCTTTTGGTTGGGGCATTCAACCCATTTACATTTAAGGTAATTATTGATAAGTGTGATCCCCCTGTCATTTACTTTATTGCTTTGGGTTCGAGTTTATACACCCTTTCTGTGTTTCCTGGCTAGAGAAGGTCCTTTAGCATTTGTTGGAGAGCTGGTTTGATGATGCTGAATTCTCTCAGTTTTTGCTTGTCTGTAAAGCTTTTGATTTCTCCTTCATATTTGAATGAGATCCTTGCTGTAATCTGGGCTTTAGGTTACTTTCTTTCAGCACCTAAGTGTGCCCTGTCATTCCCTCCTGGCCTGAAGAGTTTCTATTGAAAGATCAGCTGTTATTCTAATGTGAATCCCCTTGTGTGTTATTTGTTGTTTTTCCCTTGCTGCTTTTAATATTTTTTCTTTGTGTTTGATCTTTGTTAATTTAATTAATATGTGTCTTGGGGTATTTCGCTTTGGGTTTATCCTGTTTGGGGCTCTCTGGGTTTCTTGGACTTTGGTGATTATTTCCTTCCTCGTTTTAGGGTAATTTTCAACTATTATCTCCTCAAATATTTTCTCATCGTCTTTTTGTCTTCTTCTTCTGGGACTCCTGTGATTCAGATGTTGGGGCGTTTAACATTGTCCCAGAGGTCTCTGAGATTGTCCTCATTTCTTTTAATTCGTTTTTCTTTTTTCCTCTCTGTTTCATTTATTTCTACCATTTTATCTTCTAACTCACTTATCCTATCTTCTGCCTCCGTTATTCTACTGTTGGTTCTCTCCAGAGTGTTTTTGATCTCTATTGCATTATTCATTGTATATTGACTCTTTTATTTCTTCTAGATCCTTGTTAAACCTTTCTTGCATCTTCTCAATCCTTGTCTCCAGGTTATTTATCTGTAACTCCAATTTGTTTTCAAGATTTTGGATCACTTTCACTATCATAATTTGGAATTCTTTATCAGGTAGGTTCCCTATCTCTTCCTCTTTTGTTTGGATTGGTGGGCTTTATCCTGTTCCTTTACTTGCTGGGTATTTCTCTGCCTCTTCATCTTGCTTATATTGCTGTGTTTGGGTGGTATTTCTGTCTTCTGGCAGTTTGTGGAGTTCTCTTTATTGTGGAGTTTCCTCACTGTGGGTGGGGTTGGACAGGTGACTTGTCAAGGTTCCCTGGTTAGGGAAGCTTGTGTTGGTGTTCTGGTGGGTGGAGCTGGATTTCTTCTCTCTGGAGTGCAATGAAGTGTCCAGTAATGAGTTATGAGATGTCAGTGGGTTTGGAGTGACTTTGGTTAGACTTTATACTGAAGTTCAGGGCTATTTTCCTGTGTTGCTGGACAATTTGCGTGGTATGTCTTGCTTTGGAACTTGTTGACCTTTGGGTGGTGCTTGGTTTCAATGTAGGTATGAAGGCATTTGGTGATCTCCTATTGATTAATGTTCCCTGGATTCAGGAGTTCTCTGGTGTTCTCAGGATTGGGACTTAAGCCTCTGCCTCTGGTTTTCAGTCTTATTCTTGCCGTAGCCTCAAGACTTCTACATCTATCACTTCCGAGGTGGTTCCCTCTGTTTCAGCTTCTTCTGTTTGCTGGTCTCTTCAGTGTCTAATTTTCTCGCTAACACTAGGGGGAGGTGGACAGTTTTTTAGGCTCCCTTGTTTTGTTGTGCTGTGGGGAGGGAGGAACGCTGCCAACAAATGTCACTGGTGTCTGTGGGGAATACTCGCAGTGTCTCAGCCACACTAGGTTTCCCCCCACTCACAGGCTCACAGCGTGTGTGCTTTCCCTGTCTATACTGCTTAGGCTCTAGGTTGCTCTGCTGGGAACTGTCTGAGGTGGGACCTGGGTTGCATGCACTTCCCACGTCAAAGCCGCTCAGGTTCAGGTACTCTGGTACTCCACAAAGGCGCAGACTCGGTTGTGCCTGCGTTTTGTGCCCTTCCCCGGTCCGAGCAGCTCAGGTGACCAGGTGTTTGGCGAGCGCAGTCGCTGCGACTTATCGCCTCCCCGTCCCTGCCGCTCAGTTTTCTGGATGTACAACCGGCACACCTTCAAGGCGGATGTCAACCAGCCAGAATCCCAAGAAATCTTGGTTAGAAAGAAAGCCTGCTTGCAGTTTGGTATTGGATGCCTCTTTGGGGCCGCGATTGCCCCCTTCTGGTTCTGGCTGCCCTCCCCTGCTTGTCTTGGTGGGGGATGGGGGGTGGGCCGTCCACAGCCAACTAGCCTTGCTCAGTCCCCCACTCTGTGAGTGGGTCCGGCGGTGTCCTAGGTCAGGGCTTTTCGCCTTTTCCCGGGGTAGCTATCCCACAGTCTGCTTTCCTATCTCAAGTTAGATTCCTCAGATTACCCTGGGGGCATTCAGTCCCAGTCCTTACTTTAAGCAATGCAGCCTGCGCCTCCCTGCCCAGCCCCTGCTTGTTAGTGGGGGATGCGGGCGTCTGTGCTGCTTCTCTGCTGGAAGTTACCATTAGGCCTGGTCTGCCATTTAAGCTGAGCTGTAACCGAGCTGTAACATTGGTCCGCTGCTTCAAATTTTTGCTGTGGCAAGGCAGAACCAAGGAAATAACACACACACACCCCTGACATCTCTGGTGCCATGACTCGGATTTAACCTGGCTGAAACAACCTTGGCTCAGCCCTTGCAAGGTAGATGCCAAACATAGCAGAAGCCCAACTGGGCAAAAACTCCCACTGTGGAAGCTGAATGCAAAGAAAACCCAGCACAGTGGAAGTGACAAGAAGCCCACATGCTGGAAACCAGGACAGCAAAAACAAACGCAGCAGAAAGCTCAAGTGACTCAGCCTCAGATTCCAGAAAATCTCAAGTTAAGGTAGAAGGTCCTTGCTCCTCTGGCTGGAAGTACATATGGCCAACAAAATCTTAATTCCTTTACAATCTCTCCTTTCTTGTTTCCTTGAATACCCTGTGAAAAGGTGAGTGGCAGTGGGTGCAACTGAGGGACTCTGGCAGGGGCTACTCCCCAGTGTGTCCTGAAGGCTCCACTATGCTGTTTCCCAAGTGGACGAGGGTTCTATCTTTAATATTCTTTGTGCCAAGGATAAGGGCAATGAAAACTGTGAGCACAAGTCAGATATTTAGCAGATTTTCCAGCAGGTTATGAAAGGGATTCCTCAGCACATTTCCCCCACTGTTTTTCCCTCCTGTTCTTCAGCTCCTCTCTCCATCTATGCCACTGCTTACAAGTATTGGGAAGGTCACCATTATTCCTGAAGGGGAAAAATTGTGTTTGAAACTGTTTACCTAAGATTGGGACTCAAACCCACATAGCAGGGACTCTGTGTTATGCTTTGTCACTCAGTTGTATCTGACTGGGACTTTAGCCCAACTAAAACCAACAGTGCCTGGTTTCAGGACCTAATGAGCTCAAAGCTATGGTTTTTCCAGCACTCATGTATGGTTATGTGAGAGATGGACTATAAAAAAAGCTGAGTGATGAAGAATTGATGCTTTTGAACTATGGTGTTGGAGAAGACTCTTGAGAGTCCCTTGGACTGCAAGGAGATCAAACCAGTCAATCCTAAAGGAAATCAGTCCTGAATATTCATTGGAAGTACTGATGTTGAAGCTGAAACTCCAATGTTTTGACCACCTGACTTGAAGAATGGACTTATTGGAAAAGACCCTGATGCTGGGCAAGATTGGAGGCAGGAGGAGAAGGGGATGACAGATGATGAGATGGTTGGATGGCATCACTGACTCGATGGACATGAGTTTGAGCAAACTCCAGGAGTTGGTGATGGTCAAGGAATCCTGGTGTGCTTCAGTCCATGGGGTCACAAAGAATCAGACATGACTGAAAAACTGAACTGAACTGAGTGAAGCTCAGGTTCTTGATGGCTCATTGAAAATAAATTCAGTGAGAGACACAACAATAGGTAAGAAGTGGATTTGTTCAGACTTAGAGAGAAGCACACTCCAAGAGTGTGGGCCATTACAGAGGGTGAGTGCAGTGGCCATGGAATGTGATGTGGTTAGTTTTCACAAGGTTGGTGATTTCATATACTGAGTGGAGGATCATTCCAACAATTGGGGAACCACCCACCCCTTGGTCTTTTGATAGTGACTTGGAACTGTTCTGGCACATTTGGGTGTGTCATTTAGCTTGCAGATTGAGAATCAAGGTTTAGTTGAATTTGACTTGTCATCTTGGACCCATTTGATTTTAACTGGTTTACGCCATTCCCTTGGGAAGATGAGGAAACAGTTGAAACAGTGACTGTCTTTGTTTTTCTGGGCTCCAAAATCACTGCATATGGTGATTGAAGCCATGAAATTAAAAGACGCTTACTCCTTGGAAGGAAAGTTATGACCAACCTAGATAGCATATTAAAAAGCAGAGATATTACTTTGCCAACAAAGGTTCGTCTAGTCAAGGTTATGGTTTTTCCAGTGGTCAAGTATGGATGTGAGAGTTGGACTATAAAGCAAGCTGAATGCTGAAGAACTGATGCTTTTGAATTGTGGTGTTGGAGAATACTCTTGAGAGTCCCTTGGACTGCAAGGAGATCCAACCAGTCCATCCTAAAGGAGATCAATCCTGGGTGTTCATTGAAAGGACTGATGCTAAAGCTGAAACTCCAATACTTTAGCCACCTGATGCGAAGTGCTGACTCATTGGAAAAGACCCTGATTCTGGGAAAGATTGAGGGCAGGAGGAGAAGGGGACAACAGAGGATGAGATGGCTGGATGGCATCACCAACTCGATGCACATAGGTTTGGGGGGACTCCAGGAGTTGGTGATGGACAGGGAGGCCTGGCGTGCTGCAATTCATGGGGTCACAAAGAGTTGGACATGACTGAGCAACTGAAGTGTGACTGAAATGATATCATTCTTTCATAAGTTGTGCCCTGCCCCCTTTGCTCCTGTTTCATGCTCTTTTCCCAAGCCTTGTCCAAGCCCACAATGTTGCCTCGACAATCTTCTGGAGGGACAACCAGAAAATAGCTGGCCCTTGGGAGGGAAATACTGTATAATATCAAATCTGTGTAGCTATTCAGGCTTTCATCTTCTATGTTGCCTACAACATGTTCAACAACAGCATCTCTCAGTGAATGCACTAGGGTGAAAAACAGGGACACAATGCCTGCTAGAAGTCCATCTGTTGGTGGCATCCCTTCAGTGGCAATTGGGCTTCCAGGGAGATTGTTTGCCACTTTGGGAGGTAACCCTGCAGGCCATTTGGGCCCCAATCCTTACCACCCTTCTGGATCAAATCTCCACTCCACTTTTATGGAACATCTGGTCTGTTGCATTTTATCAATTTGTTCTTAAACCACTTACTAACTCCTACAACCAGGACCCTGCCCCCTTGTAGGCAACATCCTGTTTATTATTAAAATACTCTTAATGCCCCTAACAGGACCAGATAACCCACTCCTTTTTCATTACTTATTCTATTACCTAAAGTGGGTCTATGACATGAGATGTTTACCTTTGGAAACATCCTAAACTGTTCTTATGGAGGACTGGGGAGGAAATCAATGACTTATATTCCCTCAGAGCAATAAGAGGATAAAGCTTATGGCTGTTTCACCAGGTTCCCAGTCTCAGGACACAGGCTTGGATTGCTTTACATAGTGACGTCTATTCCCATCCATGGTGGAAAAAACAACAATGAGTTAAGATTACAACCCCTCAATCCTACCTAGCAGTGGTCATGATGAAGACCTTGGGGATGTCCAACTCCAGTCAGTGGGTCCCAGGAGGTTGACCTGCCTTGACCTGCCCAGAGATTTGATATCAAGAAGGCAGTCACGCCTCAGCCTGCCTGGGGATCTGCACCCTGACCTGGGTACATCCGACTCTCAGGTTGTAACAGTACTGGGTAGGATAAGCTTCAGAAAGATTCACCCCTAAAAATGTCCACCCATAAAATAGAAGGAGGCCTATTAGATTTTTTTTTTCCCTCCCTGTCATCACTGTCTTTCAGATGGGAAATAATCAATCCACTTCTTGACAGAGGCTCTTGAGATGCATCCTTGATAACCGGAAGCTGTTCGATCCTCTAATTCTAAGGAGAAGTTGCTTAAAATTCTTTTGTGCTACTACATGGCTGTAGTATCCTCTGGAGCGTAAGGAACACTGGCCTGAGGCAAGAGTTTAAATTACAATACCATCCTGCAGCTAGGCTTATTCTGCAAAAGACAAGGGAAATGGACAGAAATCCCCTATGTCCAAATTTTCTTCCAACTAAGAGATGTGAAGGAGCTCTCTTTTACGTATGGGATTGTTGTATGCCCTAAAAGTGAGACTACTAGGCAGATGGTGTTAGGCAGACAACCAAAAGAAAGAAGCCGCCCATGATGGCTCACCTCCCACAGCTCCCGAGTTGCCTGGTCCTCCTTCCTTGTATTCAAATGTGCCCCCATATCTGGGAGCACCTCTCCACAAAAGACAACTCGAGTATATCCCTTAGTTGATACTGGAGGAGAATTTGGTCCAACCCGGGTCCATAAGCCTTTCTCCCTCTTAGAACGAAGACAGATGAAACAAGACCTGGAAAGCTATACAGATGACCCAGGCAAATATATAGATACATTCCAACACATTACCTTGGCCTTTGACTTGACGTGGAAGGACATCATGTCCATATTTAGTTAAACTTTATCTGACCCTGAGTATATTAGGGTATTAAAGGAAACCCACAGGTATGCTACAGAGCTTCCCATGTCAAGTAGTGAATACCCAGTGAGGGAAACTGCTGTCAGATCCTAATTGGAATTATTATGACCCTGAGCACATCATGGAAAAGGATCATTTTCTGATCTGTATAAAGGCAGGACTAAAAGCAGCCCAGCAAAAAGTAATCAGCTATGCCCAGGTCTCAGCAATAACTCAAAAGCCCAATAAGAACCTCATTGCTTTTCTGGAATGTCTAAAAGAGGCCCTCCAAAAGTTTACCAGTCTGGACTTAGACTCTTACGAGGGACAGGTGATTTTAAAGGACAAATTCCTGTTTCAAAGTGCATCAGATATTGGGATAAAGTTATAACAGCTACAACAGCAGGACCCTGCTCCCTCTTTAGATGAGATGGTCCAGACAGCCACCAATACCTTTTATAACAGAGAATAGGAGAGGGAGGCCAAGGTCCAGGAAAAGGAGAGAAGAAGAGACAAGGCATGCCCAGATGCTGGCTGCCCTCCAGGGAAGCCCTATGGCAAACCCCTGAGTCCTTAAAGGACAAGGCATGATGCATATGCCTAATTTGTAGACAGGCAGGATATTGGGCCAAAGAGTGTCCAAACCATGGCAAGTCTCCTAAAATGGCTTGCTACAAATGCCATCAATTGGGACATTGGGTGCACTCTGCCCTTGAGACCCAAGAGCCTCAAGGTCAAGTGCCAAGCCTTCCCTCATGGTGGTTCAACAGGACTGAAGCAGCTTACTCCAGTCAGCCCACCTGTCACAGATAACTATCACAGTTGCCAAGGATGCAACTGGATGTGGCAGGTAGGTCCGAGAATTTCATGGTTGATATAGGGTCTAACTACTCTGTCCTGACCTCCTACTGTGGAGACTTCTTCTCCCAAACCTGTACCATTTTGTGTGCTACAGGAAAAACAATTACAAAAAGATTCACCTGACCATTTCTTTGTTGCTAGGATGGACAAATATTTTCCTACCAGTTTCTGGTGGTCCCTGAGTGTCCTACTCCCTTACTGGGAAGAGATCTTTCCCCACCTTTGAAATCTTGCAGCTATTGCAGTCCTGATAGAAGATGCTTTAAAACTCTCTCTCGGGGGCAAATTAACTACTTTTACCAGCCACAGAGTGAAAAAACTCCTGAATGGGAGAGGCCATTTATGGATGTCTGATCAAATGATCCTCAGATATCAACTAATGCTGATGGAAAATCCAGGCATGGCTATATTCCCTTGTGAGGTTCTTAACTGAACTACCCTCCTGCCTACCCCCGAGGGCTCACTCGCCTTTCACTCTTGCCTAGAAACCTTGGACCACTGGACAAAACCCCAAGAAGGATTGTCAGAAGATAGTCTGATCAATCCTGAGGAAATCTGGTACACTGATGGAAGCAGCTTTGTCTTGGATGGAAAAAGAAGAGCTGGATATGCAGTAGTCTCCAATCTTGAGACCATAGAGACTAAACCTTTTCCACAAGTTACTTCAGCCCAATTGGCTGAGCTTATAGCCCTGACTCGAGCTTTACAGCGGGGCAAAGGAAAAAGAGTAGCCATTTACGCTGACTCCAAATATGCCTTTCTGGTGCTACATGTATATGCTGCTATTTGGAAAGAAAGAGGCCACTTGACTACCCGAGGGCCCCCAATCAAATTTGGTGATCAGATCCTCAGGTTATTGGAGGCAGTCCATCCGCCTTCTGAGATTTCAGTCTCCCACTGTAAAGGACACCAAAAAGGGAGCACAGAATTGGCACGAGGGAACCAAGCAGCTGATCAGGCAACTAAGAGAGCAGCGTTACAGAACAATGACTTAATAGGGGTTGCCATCCTAGTTCCACAGACTAATTTGCCAGAAACTCCTTCATATACTGAAGGGGAGACTCATAAAGCTAACAGTGATGGCTTTCAAGAAGATCATATGGGGTGATTCCGAAAGGAGGGACTCTTTTTTCTACCTGGGAACCTCCAATGGAAGTAGGCTAACTCCTTATATGCCACCACTCATTTAGGGGAGAAGGCCCTCCAAAGATCAGTAGAAAGGTCCTTCAGAGGAACAGGTCTCCAAACGACTATAAGACAAGTGGTCTTCTTTTGTCCCACTTTCCAATTAAACAATCTCTAAGGAGCTCAAAGGCACTAGCTGGCCCAGTCTGTCCAATGGCGTGGGACCTAACTAGGAGTGGATTGGCAGATGGCCTTTACCCAGACGCCAGTTTCTCAAGGGTATTAATATCTATTAGTCATGATAGATACATTCACAGGATGGATTGAAGGCTTTCCCACCCAGACTGAAAAGCCTGAGGAGGTGGTAAAAAAGCTGCTCCCTGAACTCACTCTGAGATTTGGTCTGCCCAGGTCATTGCAAAGTGACAATGGGACATCATTTACTTCTAAGGTAACCCAAGGGGTCTCTAAAGCATTGGAAATTCCTTATTATCTCCATTGTGCATGTAGGCCCCAGTCTCCAGGAAAAGTAGACAGAGCCAACCAATTCTTAAAATCACGAATAAAAAAGATAACCCGGGAGACCTCTCTGGTATAGAAGGAGCTTTACCAATAGCTCTCCTCCACACCTGTATTGCCCCTAAGGAAAAAGTTGGTCTTAGTCCTTATGAGATGCTATATGGGATAACTTTTATTTATGACAGTGACCTCTTCTTAGATCCAGAGGCTCAGACCATCCAGTCTTATGGCACAGCCATTTGGCAATTCCAACAAGATATACAATTGTGGGGTGTCAACCAGGACCCAAAAGATTTGAAAGAGCAACCAGTATATATTCCAGGGACTCAAGTCTTAATTAATGTAGGGAAAGTGAAAGTGAAGTTGCTCAGTCGTGTCTGACTCTTTGCAACCCCATGGACTGTCGCCTACCAGGCTCCTCCATCCATGGGATTTTCCAAGAGTACTGGAGTGGGTCGCCATTTCCTTCTCCAGGAGATCTTCCCAACCCAGGGATTGAACCCGGGTCTCCCGCACTTCAGGCAGACACTTACCGTCTGAGCCACCAGGGAAAGATGGGCCTAAAAAACTCAACTACAGCCCACATGGAAGGGCCCCTACCCTGTAATACTTTCTACCCCCACAGCAGCCAAGGTACCAGGACACAATTCCTGGATTCACTACTCACGAGTCAAGCTGTGAAAGAAAACAGAAGAGGACACTCAATACACCTGTGAGCCCCTGGGAGATCTCAGATACCTATTCAGGACTACAAATGAGTGCCATTCTAATGAACACCCCCAAAATTAAGTTTCTGGGGATAATATTTCTCAGGATAGCTCTAAAGAGCCAACAGAGCTTGGCAGGGGTTGTACTCCAAAACAAACAGGAGATAGATCTTCTGATCCCTGAACAAGGACAGACTTGAGTCATCTTGAATGAGACATGCTACTTCTGGGTCAATAACTCCAGATAAGTTAAAGAACGTGTCACAGACCTCAAGAAAAACATTCAGATCCCATAGGATTTCAAAGAACAAGCTGGAGAGTTCTCAGGGTGGCTACAATCTCTCTTTGGGGGATCCTTCTCCTGGCGAGGGGGGATTTGGAATTAGCTACTTTGGCCACCTCATGCAAAGAGTTGACTCATTGGAAAAGACCCTGATGCTGGGAGGGATTAGGGGCAGGAGGAGAAGGGGAAGACAGAGGGTTAGATGGCTGGATGGCATCACCGGTTCAATGGACATGAGTTTGAGTGAACTCTGAGCGTTGGTGATGGACAGGGAGGCCTGGCGTGCTGTGATTCATGGGGTCGTAAAGAGTCGGACACGACTGAGTGACTGAACTGAACTGAACTGAACTGAATGCCCCTACTAATATCTGTTATCACCATATTGATGCTACTTATGATTCCTCCAAGTATTATCAATTGTCTAACCCATTTTGTCTCTTCCCAGGTCAACAAGCTACAACATGCTGTGCCAATTCAACAAGGATATATAAAACTACACCCAACCACAGAAAATATTACTCACCCTTAGATGCACACAACTATAAGGACTCTGAGGCTTGAGAATAGCAAGAAGGGGAGGCCCAATTCCCCTTGCCGTTCAAACTCAGCAGGAAGTAGCTAGAGAGACCTCAACACCGCTATTCTCAAAGAACTGCACCTCTTGAGTGGGGAATGTTAGGTAGTTAGAATAGGAGTTCAGAATGACAGTGGCTAAAAGACAAAGCAGGATAAAGCCCGTAAAAATAGAACAAAGGAAGATCTGAGGACTGGAGTGAGAACAGCAGGTGAAACAAACAGCCCTCCTGGTTAGCCCAGTTTACATAGGGCAGGCTGAGGGGGAGGAGAAAAAACATAAAAAGAGGAGCCAAAATTGAGCTCTTCTCTTTTCTCTTTGCTTCTTTTGGGTAGGCCTTCCCTCACACCTCAACGATGTATTGTCCTTTACTTGACAAATAAAACTGAGCTGTAACACTGGTCTGCCATTTAAACTGAGCTATACCTGAGCTGTAACACTGGTCTGCCACTTCAAATTTTTGCTGTGGTGAGACAGAACTGGGGAAATTACACACTCCCCCAACAGATATATGTAAATATTTAGGAGGTTCACTTTGATTCTCACTCACAACTAACACAACATTACAAATCAAATATACTCAAATAAAAATTAATTTTTAAAAAAAATTTTAACTTTTTTGTTAGGTCATTTTCTTCATTCTTTACTCTTCCTTAGAGGAACCATGCATGCTTAAAGAATCTCAGAATGTTTCTAGTGGTTGCAGATATCAATTGGTGATTCCCAGTTGTCAGAAGGTAAATTTCCAGCCTCTGAGGGAGGCTGACCACGTGGACAAATAATAAGCTCCATTCATCAATGAAGACTTGAGAAATTCAGTTCATGGCTGTTACTTTCTTTTCTATATCCCTTGATCATACCACCTACACTTTATGTTGGTGTTAGTGCAACAAAATTTCACTGAGTAATGTGTTGGCCCGTGTTCATAATGTACAGTGGCCTATGATCTCTCTTGTTCACAACTTTATTGAAGAAGGCAAAACCCCCACATTCAAGGAGGACTATGAATGTCAGATCAGAAAAGCAAAATTAATATTTTCCGTTTTGGCAAAAATAATTTATAACCAAGGACTTTAGGTTAAAAAAAGAAAAACATGAAAAAGAAATAAATGAATGGTAGGAGACGCTAAATTTAAGTGGGTTTTAAAGGTTTTGTGTTCTAGGGATGAGGGACAGTACAATATCATGGGGACTTCAAAGGTCATGATAAATGGAGCCCATTTTCTGCTCATGAGGTCCTGGCATAAGAATTTAAGCCTTCTGAGTTTCATTTCCCTTGTTTCTAAATTGGGGACTGTGATAACTGAGATCTAACATTTGTCAGGTTATTTATGTGGTTCCTGGCACATAATACACACTAAGTAGACAGTAAGCAATGAGAAATAGTGCTGTGCTTCTAGGCACTGAGTCAGCAACTAAGCCATTGTGACTGGGGGAGCAATTTGGCCATTTAGAGACAGACAATAGATTTAACAGCCATGTAAATAATGGATGCCTAATATTAAAAAGCAGAGACATTACTTTGCCAACAAAGATCCGTCTAGTCAAGGCTATGGTTTTTCCCGTGGTCATGTATGGATGTGAGAGTTGGACTGTGAAGAAAGCTGATCGCAGAAGAATTGATGCTTTTGAACTGTGGTGTTGGAGAAGACTCTTGAGAGTCCCTTGGACTGCAAGGAGATCCAACTAGTCCATTCTAAAGGAGATCAATCCTGGGTGTTCATTGGAAGGACTGATGCTAAAGCTGAAACTGCAATACTTTGGCCACCTCATGCGATGAGTTGGGAAAGGTTGCGATGATGCTAGGAAAGGTTGGGGGCGGGAGGAGAAGGGGACGACAGAGAATGAGATGGCTGGATGGCATCACCGACTCTGTGGACATGAGTTTGAGTGAACTCCGGGAGTTGGTGATGGACAGGGAGGCCTGGCGTGCTGTGATTCATGGGGTCGCAGAGAGTTGGACACGATTGAGCGACTGAACTGAACTGAACTGAATGCACAGAGTACCTAATGTACAGTAGAATTATGCTTATCCTACAACCAACATCATAAAATAACAGTATGGAGTAGTTGCATTGCATAATTCTTGTTTAGACATGGACATCTTATCTAAACATAATTTAAAATAAAGAGTCAAAATACATTTTTTAAAAATTGTAGTAGAGTTGATTTATACTGCTGTGTCAATCTCTACTGTACAGCCACACATATACATATACATATATTCCTCTTTCTTGGATACATTCTTTAAAAGAACTTTTTTGATGAAATATCAATTGTTACAAATTATTGCTTGACTTTATCTTAAATTTGATTTTCAAATTTGACCGCTGTTCATCTAGTTTCATTGTTCCTGGTATTGTTCTGAAGAATGCAATTTTCAGTGTGGTAATTTTTTTTTTTTTGTCCACAAAATTACATGTAATTTTTTCAAAATTGTATTTTATGGAAAAATATGTCAGCCCAAATATGTCAGTAGGAATTATCTCATAGCCTCCTCTATGAGCACTTTCTTTAAAGAAACTTTTTATATGCCAAAGCTTATTATTATGTTATCTGTATGATTTTTTGAAGATCTTGATAAATTTAGATGCTGTGAAATCATGGACTTTCTTGATTTTATTTTATTACAATTTAGAGCATAAATTTATGCAATAAAAACAGTTCTATTAAAAGATTCTCTGTAAGAGTCGAAATATTCAGTTCAGTTCAGTTCAGTCGCTCAGTTGTGTATGACTCTTTGCGACACCATGAATCACAGCATGCCAGGCCTCCCTGTCTATCACCAACTCCCGGAGTTCACTCAAACTCATGTCCATCGAGTCGGCGATGCCATCCAGCCATCTCATTCTCCATCATCCCCTTCTCCTCCTGCCCCTTATCATTTTATATAAAACCTCATATACAACTTGAGATTTTAATTGCTTATTTTGTTAAGCTCATGTTTGAGGGGAACAAATTCCAATGGATTCCTGTTTGTTTCCAATAATTAAATTTTGATAAAAGCCTCAAAGCAAATTTGTGTGAATGTGTGTGCATGTATTTCTTTAAATACTTTTGATCAAAATGCAACTAGACTTTCATGGAGTCATTTGAAGAAAGCTGTAGTATCATTCTCTTGTGTTGTTGGAAGAGGGAACACCCTCTTCCGACAACACAAGAGAAGACTCTACACATGGACATCACAAGATGGTCAATACCAAAATCAGATTGATTATATTCTTTGCAGCCAAAGATGGAGAAGCTCTATACAGTTAGCAAAAACAAGACCAAGAACTGACTGTGGCTCCTAATTGTCAAATTCAGACTTAAATTGAAGAAAGTAGGGAAAGCCAATAGACCATTCAGATATGACCTAAATCAAATCCCTTATGATTATACAGTGGAAGTGAGAAATAGATTTAAAGGACTAGATCTGATAGACAGAGTGCCTGATGAACTATGGACAGGGATTCGTGACATTGTACAGGAGACAGGGATCAAGACCATCCCCATGGAAAAGAAATGCAAAAAAGCAAAATGGCTGTCTGAGGAGGCCTTACAAATAGCTGTGAAAAGAAGAGAAGTGAAAACCAAAGGAGTAAAGGAAAGATAAGAGCATCTGAATGCAGAGTTCCAAAGAATAGCAAGAAGGGATAAGAAAGCCTTCCTCAGTGATCAATGCAAAGAAATAGAGGAAAACAACAGAATAGGAAAAACAAGAGATCTTTTCAAGAAAAATAGAGATATCAAGGGAACATTTCATGCAAAGATGGGCTCGATAAAGGACAGAAATGGTATGGACCTAACAGAAGCAGAAGATATTAAGAAGTGGTGGCAAGAATACCCAGAAGAACTGTACAAAAAAGATCTTCACAACCAAGATAATCACGATGGCGTGATCACTCACCTAGAGCCAGGCATCTTGGAATGTGAAGTTTAGTGGGCCTAAGAAAGCATCGCTATGAACAAAGCTAAGGGAGGTGATGGAATTCCAGTTGAGCTATTTCAAATCCTGAAAGATGATGCTGTGAAAGTGCTGCACTCAATATGCCAGCAAATTTGGAAAACTCAGCAGTGGCCACACGACTGGAAAAGGTCAGTCTTCATTCCAATCCCAAAGAAAGGGAATGCCAAAGAATGCTCCAACTACCGCACAGTTGCACTCATCTCACACGCTAGTAAAGTCATGCTTAAAGTTATCCAAGCCAGGCTTCAGCAATACGTGAACCGTAAACTTCCAGATGTTCAAGCAGGTTTTAGAAAAGGCAGAAGCATCAGAGATCAAATTGATGACATCCGCTGGATCATGGAGAAAACAAGAGAGTTCCAGAAAAACATCTATTTCTGCTTCATTGACTATGCCAAAGCCTTTGACTGTGTGGATTACAATAAACTGTGGAACATTCTGAAAGAGATGGGAATACCAGACCACCTGACCTGCCTCTTGAGAAACCTGTATGCAGGTCAGGAAGCAACAGTTAGAACTGGACATGGAACAACAGATTGGCTCCAAATAGGAAAAGGAGTACATCAAGGTTGTATATTGTCACCCTGCTTATTTAACTTATATACAGAGTACATCATGAGGAACGCTGGGCTGGAAGAAGCACAAGCTAAAATCAAGATTGCCGGGAGAAATATCAATAACCTCAGATATGCAGATGCCACCACCCTTATGGCACAAAGTGAAGAGGAACTAAAAAGCCTCTTGATGAAAGTGAAAGAGGAGAGTGAAAAGGTTGGCTTGAAGCTCAACATTCAGAAAACTAAGATCATGGCATCTGTTCCCATCACTTCATGGGAAATAGATGGAGAAACAGTGGAAACAGTGTCAGACTTTATGTTTTTGGGCTCCAAAATTACTGCGGATGCTGATTGCAGCCATGAAATTAAAAGACGTTTACCCCTTGGAAGTAAGTTTATGACCAACCTGAGTAGTGTATTAAAAAGCAGAGACATTTCTTTGCCAACCAAGGTCCATCTAGTCAAGGCTATGGTTTTTCCCGTGGTCGTGTATGGATGTGAGAGTTGGACTGTGAAGAAAGCTGATCGCTGAAGAATTGATGCTTTTGAACTGTGGTGCTGGAGAAGACTCTCGAGAGTCCCTTGGACTACAAGGAGAGCCAACCAGTCCCTTCTAAAGGAGATCAATGCTGGGTGTTCAGTGGAAGGACTGATGCTAAAGCGGAAACTTCAATACCTTGGCCACCTCATGCGATGAGCTGACTCACTGGAAAAGGGTCTGATGCTGGGAGGGATTGGAGGAGTGAGGAGAAGGGGACCACAGAGAATGAGATGGCTGGATGGCATCACCGACTTGATGGACATGAGTTTGAGTGAACTCCGGGAGTTGGTGATAGACAGGGAGGCCTGACGTGCTGTGATTCATGGGCTCGCAGAGTTGGACA
Organism: Moschus berezovskii; assembly: GCF_049115385.1. Classification (NCBI taxonomy): domain Eukaryota; kingdom Metazoa; phylum Chordata; class Mammalia; order Artiodactyla; family Moschidae; genus Moschus; species Moschus berezovskii. Next base: position 137,618,541 of record NC_142461.1, on the reverse strand, counting down.
CGACTGAGCGACTGATCTGAACTGAACTGTCGTATCATTCAGCCATTTATGCTGGTTCACAAAATAGTTTTTGAGTTATTTGTATTTGAAGTAGTTCTTTCAAATACTTCTAATATCAGCTTGATAATATACTACAAAGATATAAATTAGAGGAGTACACTGGTGATTTTTTTTTCCATGTCAGTTTTATTATAATCATTTTGAAATCCATTTCTCTATGTATGTATAAATGTATTTTAAATGTGAAAACTGTGTTTTCTATTTGAATAAAATTGTGCAGCTTTCTGGAATGCAATTATAAATTATGTGTAGACTATAATTTATTCCAAATGTATTCTGCTACACTTTTTTTTTAATTTAGTAAGAGTATTATTTTTATACCACATACTGTGTGCTACTAAAATTTTTTAATCATATTGTCATTGCAAAACAATTATTTCATCTTCAGCATTGAACCTTTAAAATGATTTATAATAGTCATAATAATGTCAAATGTTTCCCCTTTGATGAATGAACTTACAAAAGCTTGATGTTGATTCCCTAGATTGATGAGAAAATAAAACCATTATTGAAATGAAATAATTTCTACTTGAGGCGTCTAAGGACAGTGTGTAAACCTGGCATCATTTCATTGTGTGTGATGTTCTTTTTTGCTGATGAAGTCAACTATCATTTTACGTTTTATAACTACGCATCAATCACTTCATTAAAACAAAAGAAATACATTGTAGAACATATCTGTGTATGTAAATAAAAAGTCATGCTAATTAAGAGTTTGGGATTTACATGTACACACTACTAAACATGGGCTTCACTACTAGCACAGATGGTAAAGAGTCTGCCTGCAACGCATGAGACCGGGGTTTGATCTCTGGGTCAGGAAGATCCCCTGGAGAAGGGAATGACAACGCACTCCAGTATTCCTGCCTAGAAAATTCCATGGACAGACCATGGGGTCACAAAGAGTCTGAGCACTAAATAGCAACTATTATATATAAAGTAGATACCGATAAGGAACTACTGCATAGCACAGCGAATTATACTCAATATCTTGTTTTAATAATAATTTACAAAGGAAGAGAATGAAGAAGAATATACATATTCTGAATTGCTGTGCTGTACTACTTGAAACTAATATGATAGTACACTTGCAAATCAAGTATACTTTAATATGAAATTAAATAAAAACAAAGAAACCAGCCATATAAAAATACAGTTATACTTATGTTAAAAAAAAGAAAAGTCATGCATCACAGATAGAGTGGTACATCCTGCAGTCGTGGGGTTTAGTCATCATCACAAGGCACAGTGTTAAAACACACACACACACAAGACTTTGAACTTTGGATTAAAAGTTGATCCCTTTCTTTTAAGTTTGGGGCTTTGAGTTTCCAGGGTTCTCATGGTAAATGTTGACATTTTGTGCAAATTAACGTGCATATCTATTACCAACTTCCTTCGGAAGGAGAAATTCAGTACTTAATTTTCAGTACATTTGAATATGAGTTCCTTTGAGCTTATTGAAAAACTTTTTTTGAAAGTGTTACAGAATAATAAAGCAAGTAAATGGCTGCCTGACAAACACTGTAGCTGAGCCTTCAAGGTCATCTGTGCATGCTCCACAGCTGGAGTTCTTAGCTTTACTCTCCCACAAGTGTTCATGGGCTGTTGCATGCCACAACCTGAGCATGACTGACCACGGGCCCCTGGAGCAGGAGTGGTAGCCTTGGATATTTCTACCACCCCAGTGGCCAGGAGCAATTAACTGTCCCTAAGAGCTTATGTTTGAGTGACTTTTCTCATGGGAGCAGCGACCTGGCATTCTATCCTTGAAAGGAAGATGATTACACAAGACTTATCCCTATCACCTTTCAGCTGCTGGTGGAAAAGCTCTGTGCATGTTCATTGTAAATGCTACTTAGCAGACCTTAGCAGAAGCTTGAGGTGTAAAACGGATGTCTGAAAATTTATCTTGGATTATTTGAATACAACTACTAGTAACTGGATTTCATTAATAAACCCAGGGCAAATGCTAAATTGGATATGGCTCCAGGACTCTGATGGGCTGATGTTGGGAACCCTGCTTGTAGAGAGCAGGACTTGCTTCTTATTGCTCACTGTAATCAGATCATAAAATATATGAAAAACTCAGCTGTCTCTTCACCCTCACCTCTGCTCAGAGGCCTTTCTGTCCCTTGGTTTTTTCCCAGGTTTCGAATTCTGGCCAGTAGGTCAGGCTCCTTGGCCTTGGAAGTTCACCATGTTTGTGGCATCCACTAAAGATTCACATTTAATTAAACTCTAAATTACTGGGATGAATCTTCCTATTTTTGCATCATTTAATTGTCTCTGATTTTTCTACTCTCTAAATACACCTGTGAAAGCATCTTTGTGAATGTGGTTTTTCTGTATTCACAACATTCGTCACTCTGGAGTGACCATTGTGTTTCAGCACAGTCCACTGGACTTGTGACTCTTGACTCACAACCGAGGGAGGAGGTGAGAGGAGGGCAGGTAACGTTCCCATATGACAAGTGAGTGAACATGGAGTCAGGATGTGAACCCTGATACGTGTGAAGTTCAAGGCTGCTCTCTTTCCACTGTCATGGATGCATTCCCAGAAGTGTAATAACTGGATCAAGCGACATAAATATTTTAAAAGTTCTTGGAACACATTTTTACCACATGTAAGCTCTTATAGACCCTCACAACTCAGGACACATTAGCGTGTGTGCCCCTTATGCCAGGAGGAAAGTGGTGACCATACGCAGATCAGTGAGGCAAACTCCTCATGTTAAACAGCAGCCACACAAATCTGGGAGCACCCAAGCACTGGGCGTCAGTTCCCTCCCTCCTGCTCTTCTTACTCCCTGGACCATAGGCTCTGCCACATGTCATGAGGTCACTAGGCAGATCCAGACTATTGAGGCCACTGCCTCCATGTGGCCTCAGCCCAGCCTTTGAAGTCCAAGTCCAAATCCAGTCCCCTCTCTTGGAAGAGGTAGAGGATCACAGCCCTTGTTTTGCAAAGTGACCTGGTGAGGGCCAAACAAAAGAGCAGATGTTATCAGGCTTTGAAATAACACAAAGCACTGTACTGTCAGAAAGTGTCACTGTAATTGATAATAATAATATTTCAGCACTGGACTCCCCTGCTGGGCCCCTTTCCATCTCATTTTAGAAGGCAGATGAGGATATTCTTAGATCTTGCCACCTGTCACACTCCCCAGGCACACGCTAGAATAAAAGCAATGTGTCGTGGGAGGACTTTCACATGAGGCACAGGGGAGATACTTGTTTGATGAGTAGTGCATGTGACAGGCATTGCAGGCTGTTGTCACAGAAGGAAATCACTAGGCTCTTCTTTGGGCTTTATCATTATTCATGTTCTTCCAAGGACTGCTCCGGGGCACCTGCTGTCTGCCTGCTGGGAGACCATGGCCTGTGGGCCTGTTCGCTCACCTCCCCTGACACCAATGTTCATTGACTGGGAAGCTGAAGTTAAAGCTGGGTCCCCAAGTGGGCTCTGTCTGATGATCCCCCAGGCAAGGCTTTGCATAAGTAAGGATTCAGGACTGACTCTTGAGGAAGGTGTGAATTACCCTCTCCTCTTTCTTTGTGGCTGGGCTGCACTATTGGCAGAACAAACAACATTGGCGTCATGAATAGGAAGTTTCTGGGAGACACTCCTTCCTCCATTCAAGGCACTAGGTTAACAAATGCCCACAGCCCAACCACTGTTTCCTTTAGTTCAGGGCATATTTACTGTGACCAGAAACTGCAGCAGTGACGAGGACAATCACAGTGGCGGTGGGATAGGGATTTGACGCTGGGGTTGGCCTGTGGGCCTCTGGGTTGGATCCTGCACCACCTACCTCCGCGTGGTTCTGAGTGTACAGAGAAAGGAAGGAAGGACCCTGCCTCAGCTGACCTCACAGCCATAGGAGAACTGATTAACATAAATCATCTTAAAATGTGACCATTTGGACACAAATCTTATTTTCTTATCAAAATAGACCCTATTGAAAATGACTGCCTTGTTGATGAAAACCACACTTCTCCCACTTGTGGAGCAAATCCGGAACCAAGGGAATTCTGGGGCATGCGTCTCCCTCTCCACTCAAACCCCTTTTGAGCCTTCACTGTACAGTCTCAAGGAAAGATTATTGGAATAAGGGGGACATTTGGTTCGCAGAATGTGTGGGCATGTATGAGCGTTTATGCTCTGGAGAGCTGGCGCCATTGAGGGGCCTGGCACCTGAGCTGGGTCCTGGAGAAAGGGCATGAATGGGTTGGATGAGGAAGCCAGGGCCAGCTTGTGAAAAGCTTGCAACCCCAGGATTTCCTATGGCCCATGATGAGGAGAGTGGAAAGGTGGGAGAGGTGTGTGCCTGGAGGGGGTAGGGCTGGGGGACATGGAAGGCCCTGCCTGCAGGGCCAGCCCATTGGAACTTCCTCCTGTTGGTGGTGGGTGGCAGAACCTGAAGGTCTGCCATTGGGTAGAGGGGAAAGAGGTGGCATAGACTACTGGCTGCTTCAGGGAGGTATTTTGGCAGATGTCCACTTGGAAGGGCTATGATAGAGGGGACTGCAGACCACCTGGGGACAGTGTGAGGGTCCTGGAAACCTAGGGGAGGATAGGAAGAAGGAAGAGAGTGAGGGAAGGAACCACTGGACCCAAGAAAACAAGACCAAAACAGAGAAACAAACTACTCCTCTTCACGATCTGGGCTCCTCTGAGAGCTGCTTTCTCCTATCCCACAGCCCCCCAAGACAGCATCTTTCCCCGTGTGCCCTGGGGTGATGCTGATGACATGGTGGGGGTGGTGGCTCAGTGAGGACTAGTAGAAGGCACACCTCCCCAAGTGAGTTTTTCATTCTCTTCTGCTGGGTCCCTCCCCAGGTGGCTGTGGGGCTTCATCTCTGATCAAACTCAGGGTCAGGTTCTGGCCCAGGGCTGGTAGGCAGCTGGCCCAGGATGACAACCCCCTCAGCAAAATCAGGAGTTTGCTGGGGATTCCCACTCTTCCCCACCTCCCTTCTCTGCCTCTTGGAGATGTTCTCACCGCTCGCGCTTGACAGCAGCTGCTGTGTGTCCTCTTTTCAGAAGGGAGGACATCAAAAGACACTTTCCTCTACCCCCTCCCTTCTTCCCTGCCCCCTGCATGTTTGTATTTTGAAAGAATACAGAAAAAACAGGGTGGTATTGGTCCATCTTAGACTAGTCAGTGAAGGAACGATTTTTGGTCCTCTGTTGGGGTAGATCCTCTCAGATGCAAATCTGACCCCTCCATGGAGCAACCCCCTCTGTTCTTTCCCTTCCACAACACTGACCATCTCCCATTGTGGTCACATGTCCTGCCTGTTTCACAGTCAGAGTTGCTGCTTCTTGGGGTTAAGGCCCTGGTGGTACTTACTTTCCAAAGCCCATATGTGTGCCTGGCCCTTAGTGGTAGTTGTGGCTATAATAATAATAATGATGATGATAACAATAACATTAACTAGTATTAATACATACAGCCTACTGTGCCCCAGGCATATGGTAACTTATTTAAATTTAGAGCAGTCCTGTGAGCTACAGGTGATAATTATTCTTATTCTATAGGTAAGGAAATTGAGCACAAAAAGCAAATTGCTCCTCTGCAGTCACTCAGCAGTGAGTGGTGGAGATTACTCAGGAGCTTGTGGATCCCAGGGGACCAATGGATATTTGGTGAGTAAATGAATAAATTAATAAATGAGTGCGTGAAGGAAGATTTTTAGCTGAAAGCACCAGAGACCAACTCTGGCTGATTGGAAGCAGAAAAGCAATTTATTAAATGGTTCCTGGCCATCGTTCCTGAGTAGGAGTGAGGAAGGAAGGCTGCAACCAGGCTCCTGGTCCACCTGCAGCCCACCTGGGCCCAGCACAGTACAGTTTCTACCTGGCACAGGGCCAGGCCCCCAGGGCAGAGTGTGGATGGGGTGTCTGCAAGCTTCCAGCTCTGATCCATCTCTCTGGCTACCTAGCAGTCTGGGAAGTCAGGCTGTGGCTATGAGCTTCTGAGGAGGGGCTGAGTTCTTCCTCCAGGGCTCACACTGTGGGCATTTTCTCAAACAGGGGGAGAGGCTCTGGGGCTTGGCAGTAAAAGTGAGCAATGAGCTGGGCGAGTGGGAGCTGGTAGAATCTGGCTGCTCCAGAGGCTCTGGAGAGTTGAGAGCTGCTGTAGAAGGACATGACTCCAGTCGCCACAGGGCGAGCAACTTGTGTCTTCGGCAGGTTTTCCTATGGTTTCCCATACAGGTTTTCTTTCTTTTTGGCTGTGCTACATGGCTTGGAGGATGTTAGTCCCCCAACCAGGGATTGATTCTGGCTCTGGCAGTGAAAGCACAAAGTCCTAACCACTGGACCATCAAGAAATTCTCCCACGCAGATTTTCTTTGGGGTGAGGGCTGACCTGGCTCCTGGCTGTGGGTTTCTTATGGACTTTCTTGAGGATCACTTCTATTGTGAATGCTTTGTGGACATAAGGTGAAGCTAACATGCAAAAAGGTGGCATGGGCTGCTGGGACATGAAAAGTCTCTGGAGGTGTGCAGCCTGAGTTCAAGCCCTGCTTGCCAGCTGTGTCATCTTGGACATGCCACCTATCCGCTGAGCCTTGGTGTCCTTTTGTGTAAAATGGAATGGGCAGTACCTGCTAGGGTTTGTGTAAGCATCAAGTTTAAAATGTCTTCAATGCCCCTTTTCTTGTCTGGCATTCCACAATAGTAGCTTTTAGAACTGGTTTTTAGAACTGTTTACACTTACTCCCTGTACATGTTCCAGGTAAAGAGCCCATGCCTACTTGAGAGCAAGGCAAGGTTGTACGCATAAAAGAATCTATTTGTTCACTCAAGCAGCTGACAGTGGCTCCTCTCTCTGATTCCTTCCAGAGTGATCCCCACCCAGGGGTCTTTTCCTCTTCTACAGCCCCACTGAATGTAGGGAGCATGATCTTTGCATGAGCTGTAACCTTGATGTCTTACTGGCTGCATGCATAGCCTTGGTTAGTTACTTAATCTCCCTGAACCACTGCCTTCTCATCTGTGAAATGAATTCAAAATATCAATCCGGTCCTGGGTATAGATCAATGTCTCCTTCACTTTCTTTACCTGCTGAAAGGGGCGCACCCCTCCCCTCTTTGCCTGTGGGAAATTCCTCCCTTTCTCTTAGGCCCCAAGGAGCCCCTGAAGGAGGGACTCTTGGCTGGTGGAGAAGGCCCACTGTCAGACCCTCGGGTACAACTCCAATCCCTTCGGAGGCACACATTTGGGACTGACACTCAGGGTTCCTCTCAGGGCTAAGTGTAATTAACCTCATTTTCCCTGAGTGCCCTCACCTCAGCTGCTGCTCACTTTCTGGGCGTAGCCTCAATTCTGCGGGTCTGGACAGCCCATGTGGATTAGTTATTTTGCTGTCCTTCAGGGGCCTCCCTTACGCCCCCGCTCAGTCTCTCACCCGCGCTCTCTCCCCGCCCTATCCATCCCTCTCAGTCCCTCACTCAGTCACTCTTTCGCTCACTCAGCTTTTTCTTTCTTTTTTATTGGAGGTTAATTACTTTACAATATTATATTGGCTTTGCCATACATTGACATGAATCCGCCCCGGGTGTACGTGTGTTCCCCTTCTTGAACCCCCCTCCCTCCTCTCCTTATCCTCCCTCTGGGTCATCCCCATGCCCCAGCCCCTAGCATCCTGTATCATGCTTTGAACCTGGACTAGAGGTGATTTGTTTCACATAAGATAATATACGTGTTTCAATACCATTCTCCCAAATCATCCCACCCTCGCCCTCTCCCACAGAGTCCAAAAGATGTTCTATACACCTGTGTCTCTTTTGCTGTCTCATATACAGGGTTATCCGGAGAAGACAATGGCACCCCCCCTCCAGTACTCTTGCCTGGAAAATCCCATGGATGGAGGAGCCTGGTAGGCTGCAATCCATGCCGTTGCTAAGAGTCGGACACGACTGAGCGACTTCACTTTCACTTTTCACTTTCAGGCATTGGAGAAGGAAATGGCAACCCACTCCAGTGTTCTTGCCTGGAGAATCCCAGGGACAGGGGAGCCTGGTGGGCTGCCGTCTATGGGGTCGCACAGTCGGACACAACTGAAGCGACTTAGCAGCAGCAGCAGCAGCATACAGGGTTATCATTACCATCTTTCTAAATTCCATATATATGTGTTCAGTTCAGTCGCTCAGTCGTGTCTAACTCTCCGCGACCCCATGAATCACAGCACACCAGGCCTCCCTGTCCATCGCCAACTCCCGGAGTTCACCCAAACTCATGTCCCTTGAGTCGGTGATGCAATCCAGCCATCTCACTCTCTGTCGTCCCCTTCTCCTCCAGCCCCCAATCTTTCCCAGCATCAGAGTCTTTTCCAGTGAGTCAACTCGTCGCATGAGGTGGCCAAAGTATTGGAGTTTCAGCTTTAGCATCAGTCCCTCCAATGAACACCCAGGATTGATCTCCTTTAGAATGGACTGGTTGGATCTCCTTGCAGTCCAAGGGACTTTCAAGAGTCTTCTCCAACACCACAGTTTAAAAGCATCAATTCTTCGGCGATCAGCTTTCTTCACAGTCCAACTCTCACATCCATACATGACCACGGGAAAAACCATAGCCTTGACCAGATGGACCTTGGTTGGCAAAGTAATGTCTCTGCTTTTTAATATGCTATCTAGTTTGGTCATAACTTTCCTTCCAAGGAGTAAGCATCTTTTAATTTCATGGCTGCAATATATGCGTTAGTATACTGTATTGGTGTTTTTCTTTCTGGCTTACTTCACTCTGTATAATAGGCTCCAGTTTCATCCACCTCATTAGAACTGGTTCAATTGCATTCTTTTTAATGGCTGAGTAATAGTCCATTGTGTATATGTACCAAAGCTTTCTTATCCATTCGTCTGCAGATGGACATCTAGGTTGCTTCCATGTCCTCGCTATTATAAACAGTGCTTCAATGAACATTGGAGTACATGTGTCTCTTTCAATTCTAGTTTCCTCAGTGTGTATGCCCAGGAGTGCGATTCCTGGATCATATGACAATTCTACTTCCAGTTTTTAAAGGAATCTCCACACTGTTCTCCATAGTGGCCATACTAGTTTTCATTCCCACCAACAGTGTAAGAGGGTTCCCTTTCTCCACACCCTCTCCAGCATTTCTTGCATGTAGACTTCTGGATAGCAGCCGTTCTGACTGGCGTGAAATGGTGTCTCATTGTAGTTTTGATTTGCATTTCTCTGATTATGAGGGCTCTTGAGCATTTTTTCATGTGTTTGTTAGCCATCTGTATGTCTTCTTTGGAGAAATGTCTGTTCAGTTCTTTGACCCATTTTTTGATTGGGTCATTTATTTTTCTTTTAAATAAATGCTCACTCAATTTTACATGCAACCTCTGGTGTTGGTTTTGGGGCTGCAGACTCGGGTCAGGGTGGGGAGGGGAGGGGAGCAGGTAGCACTCTTATATCATTCTCCAAAGCCCCCAATCTGTAGAAGAGGCAGCAGTGAAGACATCCTATATGAGTTTATCATTTATACCATCAAGAAACCAGATGCCTGCTCTGGTCAGTAGTGGAGTAGGGGTAAGAGGAAGAGCACCTGAATCCACTGAAGGGGTCAGTGGAAACGTTTGAGATCATACTTCAGACCAGTATTTTACAAATATTATTTCCAGCATGTACAGAAAATCCACAGGTCAGCTTTATTCCTTCTGTCCCATGGAGAGGAAAATCCAAGTTTCAATGGACTTGAGGGGCTTGACTTGGACTTTGAGAGCTGATTCTTAAAATACTGAAGCAGGGATTTGACACATGTTCAACTACAACTGTTACTCTGTTTACCACACCACATTTATATCAGCATAAGAGATTTGATTTTTGATTGGGTCATTTATTTTTCTTCAGCAATCTTGATTGCTGGAGAAATATCAATAACCTCAGCTATGCAGATGACACCACCCTTATGGCAGAAAGTGAAGAGGAACTAAAGAGCCTTTTGATGAAAGTGAAAGAGGAGAGTGAAAAATTTGGCTTAAAACACAACATTCAGAAAACTAAGATATGGCATCCGGTCCCATCTGTTCAGTTCAGTTCAGTCGCTCAGTCGTGTCCGACTCTTTGCGACCCCATGAATCACAGCACGCCAGGCCTCCCTGTCCATCACCAACTCCCGGAGTTCACTCAAACTCATGTCCATCGTGTCGGTGATGCCATCCAGCCATCTCACTCTTTGTCATCCCTGTCTCCTCCCACCCCCAATCCCTCCTAGCATCAGAGTCTTTTCCAGTGAGTCAACTAGTCACATGAGGTGGCCAAAGTATTGGAGTTTCAGCTTTAGCATCAGTCCCTCCAATGAACACCCAGGATTGATCTCCTCTAGAATGGACTGGTTGGATCTCCTTGCAGCCCAAGGGACTCTCAAGAGTCTTCTCTAGCACCACAGTTCAAAAGCATCCATTCTTCGGCGATCAGCTTTCTTCACAGTCCAACTCTCACATCCATACATGACCACGGGAAAAACCATAGCCTTGACTAGACGGACCTTGGTTGGCAAAATAATGTCTCTGCTTTTTAATATGCTATCTAGGTTGGTCATAACTTTCCTTCCAAGGAGTAAGCGTCTTTTAATTTCCTAGCTGCAATCAGCATCTGCAGTGATTTTGGAGCCCCCCAAATAAAGTCTGACACTGTTTCCACTGTTTCCCCATCTATTTCCCATGAAGTGATGGGAACAGATGCCATGATCTTCGTTTTCTGAATGTTGAGCTTCAAGCCAACCTTTTCACTCTCCTCTTTCACTTTCATCAAGAGGCTTTTGAGTTCCTCTTCACTTTCTGCCATAAGGGTGGTGTCATCTGTATATCTGACGTTATTGATATTTCTCCTGGCAGTCTTGATTCCAGCTTGTGCTTCTTCCAGCCCAGCGTTCCTCATGATGTACTCTGCATATAAGTTAAATAAGCAGGGTGACAATATGCAACCTTGACCTACTCCTTTTCCTATTTGGAACCAGTCTGTTGTTCCATGTCCTGTTTTAACTGTTGCTTCCTGACCTGCATACAGATTTCTCAAGAGGTAGGTCAGGCGGTCTGGTATTCCCATCTCTTACAGAATGTTCCACAGTTTATTGTGATCCACACAGTCAAAGGCTTTGACATAATCAATGAAGCAGAAATAGATGTTTTTCTGGAACTCTCTTGCTTTCTCCATGATCCAGCGGATGTTGGCAATTTGATCTCTGGTGCCTCTGCCTTTTCTAAAACCTGCTTGAACATCTGGGAGTTCACGGTTCACATATTGCTGAAGCCTGGCTTGGAGAATTTTGTGCATGACTTTACTAGCGTGTGAGATGAGTGCAATTGTGCGGTAGTTTGAGCATTCTTTGGCATTGCCTTTCTTTGGGATTGGAATGAAGACTGACCTTTTCCAGTCCTGTGGCCACTGCTGAGTTTTCCAAATTTGCTGGCATATTGAGTGCAGCACTTTCACAGCATCATCTTTCAAGATTTGAAATAGCTCAACTGGAATTCCATCAACTCCACTAACTTTGTTTGCAGTGATGCTCTTGAAGGCCCACTTGACTTCACATTCCAAGATGTCTGCCTTGAGGTGAGTGATCACGCCATCGTGATTTTCTTGATTGTGAAGATCTTTTTTGTACAGTTCTTCTGTGTATTCTTGCTGACTCTTCTTGATATCTTCTACTTCTGTTAGGTCCATACCATTTCTGTCGTTTATCGAGCCCATCTTTGCATGAAATGTTCCCTTGATATCTCCATTTTTCTTGAAAAGATCTCTTATTTTTCCTATTCTGTTGTTTTCCTCTATTTCTTTGCATTGATCCCTGAGGAAGGCTTTCTTATCTCTCCTTGCTATTCTTTGGAAGTCTGCATTCTGATGCTTATATCTTTCCTTTCTTCTTTGTTTTTCACCTCTCTTCTTTTCACAGCTATGTGTAAGGCCTCCTCAGACAGCCATTTTGCTTTTTTGCATTTCTTTTCCATGGGGATGGTCTTGGTCCCTGTCTCCTGTACAGTGTCACGAACCTCCATCCAGAGTTCATCAGGCACTCTATCTATCAGATCTAGTCCCTTAAATCTGTTTCTTACTCCCACTGTATAATCATAAGGGTCCCATCACTTCATGGCAAATAGGTGGGGAAACAGTGGAAACAGTGGCTGACTTTATTTTTCTGGACTCCAAAATCACTGCAGATGGTGATGCCGCCATGAAATTAAAAGATGCTTACTCCTTTGAAGGAAAGTTATGACCAACCTAGACAGCATATTTAAATGCAGAAACATTACTTTGTTAACAAAGGTTCGTCTAGTCAAGGCTATGGTTTTTCCAGTGGTCATGTATGGATGTGTGAGTTGGATTGTGTAGAAAGCTGATGGCCGAAGAACTGATGCTTTTGAACTGTGGTGTTGTAGAAGACTCTTGAAAGTCTCCAGGACTGCAAGGAGTTCCAACCAGTCCATCCTAAAGGAGATCAGTCCTGGATGTTCACTGGAAGGACTGAATTTGAAGCTGAAACTCCAATACTTTGGCCACCTGATGCGAAGAATTGACTCATTTGAAAAGGCCCTGATGTTGGGAAAGATTGAGGGCAGGAGGAGAAGGGGACAACAGAGGATGAGATGGTTGGATGGCATCACCGACTCAATGGACATGAGTTTGGGTGAACTCAGCGATTTGGTGATGGACAGGGATACCTGGTGTGCTGTGGTTCATGGTGTCGCAGAGTCGTACACTACTGAGACTGAACTGAACTAAACTGAAGAGATTTGCAGTGGTGGAAGTTGGGGATGAATGAAAAGCCATAGGAGGATGTGTTGGTACACACCGCCTTTAAGGCCACTCTTGGGAGGGTGCAGCTCTGCACAGGTAGGTGTGGCCATGGGACGACCCAGATTCCTTGTTCCAGGCCTCACACACCTCCCTAGAGATAGAAGCTCAGAGAGATCCAGAGGAAGGAGTGACTGCCAGCCCTGGGGCACATACCCAACCTTGTCTGATTTTCTGTTCTCTCCAGCAAATATATTTCAGCTTGCACAGAAATCTCCAGTGAAGGGAAATTTACACTTTGAGTGGGTTGTGGCTATCCCTGCTTCTGAGAGAAAATAATTTTGCTGCTAAACGTGCTCAGCTACTCAAGGAAAGGAGAACGGAACTTCCATGTAGGGTGGTCTTACAGGAACAGGGAGATATGAAAGAATCCTCTCCCCCCACAACAGAAGTAATTCTCATCTCTTGGAGAAGAAAGGCAATGGCAAGCCACTCCAGTACTCTTGCCTAGAAAATCCCATGGATGGAGGAGCCTGGTAGGCTGCAGTCCGTGGGGTCACTAAGGGTCGGACACCACTTCACTTTCAGTTTTCACTTTCACACATTGGAGAAGGAAATGGCAACCCACTCCAGTGTTCTTGCCTGGAGAATCCCAGGGACGGGGCAGCCTGGTGGGCTTCTGTCTATGGGGTCACACAGAGTCGGACACGACTGAAGTGACTTAGCAGCAGTAGCAGCACCCTTCATGGGTCTAGTGTCTTGCCTGAGATGGTGAGACAAAGCTGGCTGGCTTCCTGTGGGCTCCTACATAGGATCGGGAGAGAAGAACCTATTCTTCCCACTAGAAACTAGGTATGGACAAGTAAACAAATTCCCTGACCCACCAATTATTATTTACTTATTTTACTATCAAAAGGTTCTATTATGAAATATTTCACATATACAGGCAAGTATAGAGAATTCTATAAAAGAATATTCATGTGTACACCACATAGCTTTGTTCAGCCTCGAGGTTTCATCGTATTTACTTCATATCTTATTTTCTCAAAAGAAAGAACATCCTATGGATAGTGTTAAGGTGCTCCATGAACCCTTTCCTTCCCATTCTTCTGTTTCTTTCTCCAGAAATATGGCTATCATGGTCTTTGTATTTCTCATCCTCATCCATCTCTGTACTTTACTGTTTATGTATTCAGTGAGTAGCAACTATTTATAAGCTGTATCTAAACAATGAGTAGGAGAAGGCAATGGCAAGCCACTCCAATACTCTTGCTTAGAAAATCCCATGGACAGAGGAGCCTGGTAGGCTGCAGTCCATGGGGTCACTAAGAGTCAGACAGGACTGAGCGACTTCACTTACACTTTTCACTTTCATACATTGGAGAAAGAAATGGCAGCCCACTCCAGTGTTCTTGCCTGGAGAATCCCAGGGACGGGGGAGCCTGGTGGGCTTCCATCTATGGGGTCGCACAGGGTCGGACACGACTAAAGTGACTTAGCAGCAGCAGCAGCAGCAGCAGCAGTAGCAAACAATGAGTAGAATTTCTTTGCATGTTTTTAAATCTATATCACCTGTACCATACTTTATTTTTTTTTAATTTTTATTTTTATTGGAGGCTAATTATTTTCCAATATTATATTGGTTGGTTTTGTCATACATTGACATGAATCCACCCAGGGTGTACATGAGTTCCCCCTCCTGAACCCCCCTCCCACCTCCCTCCTCCCTTTATCTTCCCTCTGGGTCATCCCCGCATACCAGCCCTGAGTGTCCTGTAACATGCATTGACCCTGAACTGGCGATTTGTTTCACATATGATAATATACATGTTTCAATGCCATTCTCCCAAACCATCCCACCCTCACCCTCTCCCACAGAGTCCCAAAGACTGTTCTATACACCCGTGTCTCTTTTGCTGTCTCGTATACAGGGTTATCATTTGCATCTTTCTAAATTCCATATATATGCGTTAGTATATTGTATTGGTGTTTTTCTTTCTGGCTTACTTCACTCTGTATAATAGGCTCTAGTTTCATCCACCTCATTAGAACTGGTTCAAATGCATTCTTTTTAATGGCTGAATAATACTCCATTGTGTATATGTACCAAAGCTTTCTTATCCATTCGTCTGCAGATGGACATCTAGGTTGCTTCCATGTCCTGGCTATTATAAACAGTGCTGCAATGAACATTGGGGTACATGTGTCTCTTTCAATTCTGGTTTCCTCGATGTGTATGCCCAGGAGTGCAATTGCTGGGTCATATGGCAGTTCTATTTCCAGTTTTTTGAGGAATCTCCACACTGTTCTCCATAGTGGCTGTACTAGTTTTCATTCCCACCAACAGTGTAAGAGGGTTCCCTTCTCTCCACACCCTCTCCAGCATTTCTTGCATGTAGACTTCTGGATAGCAGCCGTTCTGACTGGCGTGAAATGGTATCTCATTGTGGTTTTGATTTGCATTTCTCTGATTATGAGGGATGTTGAGCATCTTTTCATGTATTTGATAGCCATCTTTATGTCTTCTTTGGAGAAATGTCTGTTTAGTTCTTTGGCCCATTTTTTGATTGGGTCATTTATTTTTCTGGAATTGAGCTGCAGGAGCTGCTTGTATATTTTGGAGATTAATCCTTTATCAGTTGCTTCATTTGCTATTATTTTCTTGAATTCTGAAGGCTGTCTTTTCACCTTACTTATAGTTTCCTTTGCTGTGCAGAAGTTTTTGATTTTAATTAGGTCCCATTTGTTTATTTTTGCTTTTATTTCCAATATTCTGGGAGGTGGGTCATGGAGGATCCTGCTGTGATTTATGTCAGAGAGTGTTTTGCCTACGTTCTCCTCTAGGAGTTTTATAGTTTCTGGTCTTACATTTAGCTCTCTAATCCATTTTGAGTTTATTTTGGTGTATGGTGTTAGGAAGTGTTCTAGTTTCATTCTTTTACAAGTGGCTGACCAGTTTTCCCAGCACCACTTGTTAAAGAGACTGTCTTTTCTCCATTTTATATTCTTGCCTCCTTTGTCAAAGATGAGGTGTCCATAGGTGCGTGGATTTATCTCTGGGCTTTCTATTTTGTTCCATTGATCTATATTTCTGTCTTTATGCCAGTACCATACTGTCTTGATGACTGTGGCTTTGTAGTAGAGCCTGAAGTCTGGCAGGTTAATTCCCCCTGTTCCATTTTTCTTCCTCAAGATTGCTTTGGCTATTCGAGGTTTATTGTATTTCTATACAAATTGTGAGATTATTTGTTCTAGTTCTGTGAAAAATATCTTTGGTAGCTTGATAGGGATTGCATTGAATGTATAAATTACTTTGGGTAGTATACTTATTTTTACAATATTTATTCTTCCAATCTATGAACACGGCATATTTCTCCATCTGTTAGTGTCCTCTTTGATTACTTTCACTAGTGTTTTATAGTTTTCTATGTACAAGTCTTTTGTTTCCTTAGGTAGATATATTCCTAAGTATTTAATTCTTTTCATTGCAACAGTGAGTGGAATAGTTTCCTTAATTTCTCTTTCTATTTTCTCATTATTAGTGTATAGGAATGCAAGGGATTTCTGTGTGTTGATTTTATATCCTGCAACTTTACTGTATTCATTGATTAGCTCTAGTAGTTTTCTGGTAGAGTCTTTAGGGTTTTCTGTGTAGAGAATCCTGTCATCAGCGAACAGTGAAAGTTTTACTTCTTTTTTTCCAATTTGTATTCCTTTTATGTCTTTTTCTGCTCTGATTGCTGTAGCCAAAACTTCCAGAACTATGCTGAATAGTAGTGGTGAGAGTGGGCACCCTTGTTTTGTTCCTGACTTTAGGGGAAATGCTTTCAGTTTTTCACCGTTGAGGATAATGTTTTCTGTGGGTTTGTCATATATAGCTTTTATTATGTTAAGATATGTCCCTTCTATTCCCATTTTCTGGAGGGTTTTTATCATAAATGGATGTTGAATTTTGTCGAAGGCTTTCTCTGCATCTATTGAAATATTCATATGATTTTTATTTTTCAGTTTGTTAATGTGGTGTATTACGTTGATTGATATGCAGATATTGAAGAATCCTTGCATTCCTGGGATAAAGCCCACTTGGTCATGATGTATGATCTTCTTAATGTGTTGTTGAATTCTGATTGCTAGAATTTTGTTAAGGATTTTTACATCTATATTCATCAGGGATATTGGCCTGTAGTTTTCTTTTTTTTGTGGGATCTTTACCAGGTTTTGGGATTAGGGTGATGATGACCTCTGTACCATACTCTATATGTCTTTACACAACTAATTTTTTCCAATCACTGGTATGTTTAACGTTTTCCTACACTGATGTATCAGAACTAGATAATTTATTTTTGAGTATTTTATTATTTTTCTTGGAACATGGTTTAACTTGCTTGCCCATTTAGATGATTTTATTTTTTTCTCATCCTGCTCATGCCTGTGTGTGGACATGAATAAAAGTTTCAAGAAGTCAAATTACTGGTCCAAGTGTATCCACCTTAACCAGGTAATACAAAGTCACTCAACAAGGTGGTTGAGTCGTTTCACATTCACACCTTCAGACCATGAGCATCCTTGTTTTACCATATCGTTCCAACTGTTGGCATTTTCAGACTTTAAATTGTTGATAGAGTGATGGTTATGGTTTTTATTTGTATTTTCCTCTTTACTAATGAAGTTGAACATCTTTTCATGAGTTTATGGCCATTAAGGAATTTTATGTTTTCCATGTGAATTGCTTAATCATAGCCTTTGCTCATTTTTCTTTGTTTTCTGTGTTATCTTTCTTGTTGTCTATTTTGGAATTTTTATGTATATGTAAGGGTTCTGTAATTACTATATGATAGTAATCCATTTTTTATATGTAGAGTGATTATGTGGGCTTCCCAGGTGGTGCTAGTGGTAAGGAACCTGCCTGCCAATGCAGGAAACAGAAAAGATGCGGGTTTGATCCCTGGGTCAGAAAGATGGTGGCATGCAACCCACTCCAGTATTCTTGTCTGGAGAATCCCATGGGCTGAGCCTGACTGGCTACAGTCCATAGGGTCATGCAGAGTCAGACACAACTGAAGCGACTTGGAATGAATGCACAGAATGATCATATATCATACTAGCTAAGGAGTATGTCAAGGCTGTAGATTGTCACCCTGCTTATTTAACTTATATGCAGGGTACCTCATGAGAAACACTGGACTGGATGAAGCATAAGCTTGAATAAAGATTGCCAGGAGAAATATCAATAATCTCAGATATGCAGATGACACCATACTTACATTACAAAACGAAGAAGAACTCAAGAGTCTCTTGATGAAAGTGAAAGAGGAAAGTGCAGAAGTTGGCTTAAATCTCAACACTCAGAAAACTAAGATCATGGCATCCAGTCCCATTTCTTCATGGCAAATAGAAGGGAAAACAATGGAAACAGTTATGAAATTTATTTATTTTTTTGGTTGGGGGCTCCCAAATCATGGCAGATGGTGACTGCAGCCATGAAATTAAAAGATGATTGCGGCTTGGAAGAAAAGCTATGACCAACCTAGACACATATTAAGAAGCAGGGATTACTTTGCCAACAAATGTCCATCTAGTCAAAGCAATGGTTTTTCCATTAGTCATGTATAGATGTGAGAGTTGGACTATAAACAAACAAACAAAACTGAGCACCGAAGAATTAATGCTTTTGAACTATGGTGTTGGAGAAGACTCTTGAGAGTCCCTTGGACAGCAAGGAGATCCAACCAGTCTATCTGAAAGGAAATCAGTCCTGAATATTCATTGGAAGGACTGATACTGAAGCTCCAATACTTTGGCCTCCTGATGCAAATAACTGACTCATTTGAAAAGACTCTGATGCTGGGAAAGATTGAAGTCAGGAGGAAAAGGGGACGACAGAGGATGATATGGTTGGATGGCACCACTGACTCAATGGACATGAGTTTGAGTAAGCTTCGGGGGTTGGTGATGGACAGGGAGGCCTGGTGTGCTGCAGTCTATGGGGTCACAAAGAGTCAGACACGACTGAGAGACTGAACTGAACTGAGGTATCTTCTGAGAGTGATGTTCAGTTCAGTCATTCAGTCATGTCCGACTCTTTGTGACACCATGGACTACAGCACACCAGACTTCCCTGTTCATCACCAACTCCCAGAGTGGCTCAAACTCGTGTCCATTGAGTTGGTGATGCCAGCCAACCATTGCATCCTCTGTTGTCCTCTTCTTGTCCTGTCTTCAATCTTTCCCAGCATCAGTGTCTTTACCAATGATCAATTCTTAGCAAGGGTGGCCAAAGTATTGGAGTTTCATCTTCAGCATCAGTCCTTCCAATGAATATTCAGGACTGATTTCCTTTAGGATGGACTGGTTGGATCTCCCTGCAGTCCAAGGGACTCTTAAGAGTGTTCTTCAACACCACAGTTCAAAAGCATCAATTCTTAGGCACTCAACATTCTATATGATCCAACTCTCATATCCATACATGACTACTGGAAAAACCATAGCTTTGACTATATGGACCTTTGTCTGCAAAGTAATATCTCTGCTTTTTAATATGCAGTCTAAGTTTGTCATAGCTTTTCTTCCAAGGAGTAAGCGTCTTTTAATTTCATGGCTGCCGTCACCATCTGCAGTGATTTTGGAGCCCAAGAAAATAAAGTCTGCCACTGTTTCCTTTGTTTCCCCATCTATTTGCTATGAAGTGGTGAGACCAGATGCCATGATTTTAGTTTTTTGAATGTTGAGTTTTAAGACAGCTTTTTCACCCTCCTCTTTCACTTTCATCAAGAGGCTCTTGAGCTCCTTTACACTTTCTGCCATAAGGGGATGTCGTCTGCTTCTTTGAGGTTATTGATGTTTTTCCTTCCAATCTTGATTCCAGCTTGTGCTTCATGCAGCCCAGCATTTCACATGATGTGCTTTGCATATAAGTTAAATAAGCAGGGTGACAATATACAGTCTTAATGTACTCCTTTCCCAATTTGAAACCAGTCTGTTGTTCCACGTCCAATTCTGACTGTTGCTTCCTGACCTGTACACAGGTTTCTCAGGAGGCAGGTATGGTCATCTGGTATTCCCAGCTCTTTAAGATTTTCTGACAGTTTGTTGTGATCAACAGTCAAAGGCTTTAGCATAGTCAGTGAAACAGAAGTAGATGTTTTTTCTGGAATCGGTTGCTTTTTCTATGATCCATTGGATGCTGGCAATTTGATTTCTGGTTCCTCTTCCTTTTCTAAATCTAGCTTGGACACCTGGAATTTCTTGGTTCACATAATGTTGAAACTTGGCTTGGAGAATTTTGAGCATTGTTCTGCTAGCGTGTGAAGTGAGTGCAATTGTGCGATAGTCTGAGCATTCGTTGACATTGCCTTTCTTTGGGATTTGATTGAAAACTGATTTTTTCGTATCCTGTGGCCACTGATGAATTTTCCAAAATTGCTGGCATATTGAGTGCAGTCCTTTAACAGCATCATCTATTAGGATTTGAAATAGCTCAGTTGAAATTCTGTCACCTCCAGTAGCTTTGTTCATAGTGATGCTTCCCAAGGCCGACATGACCTCACACTTCAGGATGTCCAGTTCCAGGTGAGTGATCACACCATCATGGCTATCTGGGTCATTAAGATCTTTTTTTGTATAGTTCTTCTGTGTATTCTTGCCAGCTCTTAATCTCTTCTGCTTCTGTTAGGTCCATACTGTTTCTGTCTTTTATTGTGTTCATCTTTGCGTGAAATGTTCCCTTGGTATTTCTAATTTCCTTGAAGAGATCTCGAGTCTTTCCCATTCTACTGCTTTACTCTATTTCTTTGTATTGATCACATAGGAAGGCTTTCTTGTCACTCCTTGCTATTCTTTGGAACTATCCAATCAAATGGATATGTTTCCTTTTCTCCCTTGCCTTTTACTTCTTTTCTCAGCTATTTTTAAATCCTTCTCAGTTTAAAACACGGTATTAATATCAGTTCAGTTCAGTTCAGTCGCTCAGTCGTGTCCGACTCTCCGCGACCCCATGAATCACAGCACGTCAGGCCTCCCTGTCCATTACCAACTCCCTGAGTTCACTCAAACTCATGTCCATCGAGTCGGTGATGCCATCCAGCCATCTCATTCTCTGTCGTCCCCTTCTCCTCCCGCCCCCAACCTTTCCCAGCATCAGAGTCTCTTCCAGTGAGTCAACTCGTCGCATGAGGTGGCCAAAGTATTGCAGTTTCAGCTTTAGCATCAGTCCTTCCATGAACACCCAGGATCGATCTCCCTTAGAATGGACTGGTTGGATCTCCTTGTGGTACAAGGGACTCTCAAGAGTCTTCTCCAACACCACAGTTCAAAAGCATCAATTCTTCGGCGATCAGCTTTCCTCACAGTCCAACTCTCACATCCATACATGACCACGGGAAAAACCATAGCCTTGACTAGACGGACCTTTGTTGGCAAAGTAATGTCTCTGCTTTTTAATATACTATCAAGGTTAGTCATAACTTTCCTTCCAAGGAGTAAGCGTCTTTTAATTTCATGGCTCCAGTCAGCATCTGCAGTGATTTTGGAGCCCCAAAAAATAAAGTCTGACATTGCTTCCACTGTTTTTCCATTTCCCATGAAGTGATGGGACCAGATGCCATGATCTTTGTTTTCTGAATGTTGAGCTTCAAGTCAACCTTTTCACTCTCCTCTTTCACTTTCATCAAGAGGCTTTTGAGTTCCTCTTCACTTTCTGCCATGAGGGTAGTGTCATCTGCATATCTGAGCTTATTGATATTTCTCCTGGCAATCTTGATTCCAGCTTGTGCTTCTTCCAGCCCAGCATTCCTCATGATGTATTCTGCATATAAATTAAATAAGCAAGGTGACAATACACAGCCTTGACGTACTCTTTTTCCTATTTGGAATCAGTCTGTTGTTCCATGTTCAGTTCTAACTGTTGCTTCCTGACCTGCATACAGGTTTCTCAAGAGGCAGATCAGGTGGTCTGGTATTCCCATCTCTTTCAGAATGTTCCATAGTTTATTGTGATCCACACAGTCAAAGGCTTTGGCATAGTCAATGAAGCAGAAATAGATGTTTTTCTGGAACTCTCTTGCTTTCTCCATGATCCAGCGGATGTTGGCAGTTTGATCTCTGGTGCCTCTGCCTTTTCTGAAACCTGCTTGAACATCTGGGAGTTCACGGTTCACATATTGCTGAAGCCTGGCTTGGAGAATTTTGAGCATGACTTTACTAGCGTGTGAGATGAGTGCAATTGTGCGGTAGTTTGAGCATTCTTTGGCATTCCCTTTCTCTGGGATTGGAATGAAGACTGACCTTTTCCAGTCGTGTGGCCACTGCTGAGTTTTCCAAATTTGCTGGCATATTGAGTGCAGCACTTTCACAGCATCATCTTTCAAGATTTGAAATAGCTCAACTGGAATTCCATCACCTCCACTAGCTTTGTTCGTCGTGTTGCTTTCTAAGGCCCTCTTGACTTCACATTCCAAGATGTCTGGCTCTAGGTCAGTGATCACGTTATCGTGACTCTCTTGGTCATGAAGATCTTTTTTGTACAGTTCTTCTGTGTTTTCTTGCCACCTCTTCTTAATATCTTCTGCTTCTGTTAGGTCCATACCATTTCTGTCCTTTATCGAGCCCATCTTTGCATGAAATGTTCCCTTGGAATCTCTAATTTTCTTGAAGAGATCTCTTGTTTTTCCTATTCTTTTGTTTTCCTCTATTTCTTTGCATTGATCACTGAGGAAGACTTTCTTATCTCTCCTTGCTATTCTTTGGAACTCTGTATTCAGATGCTTATATCTTTCCTATTCTCCTTTGCTTTTCTCTTCTCTTCTTTTCACAGCTACTTGTAAGGCCTCCTCAGACAGCCATTTTGCTTTTTTGCATTTCTTTTCCATGGGGATGGTCTTGGTCCCTGTCTCCTGTACAATGTCACGAACCTCCGTCCAGAGTTCATCAGGCACTCTATCTATCAGATCTAGTCCCTTAAATGTATTTCTCACTTCCACTGTATAATCATAAGGGATTTGATTTAGGTCATATCTGAATGGTCTAGTGGTTTTCCCTACTTTCTTCAATTTAAGTCTGAATTTCGCAATAAGGAGTTCATGATCTGAGTCACAGTCAGCTCCTGGTCATGTTTTTGCTAACTGTGTAGAGCTTCTCCATCTTTGGCTGCAAAGAATATAATCAATCTTATTTCGGTGTTGACCATCTGGTGATGTCCATGTGTAGAGTCTTCTCTTGTTTTGTTGGAAGAGGGTGTTTGCTATGATCAGTACACTAGGGCAATTGATGTACATCAGAACTGTTCCAGGTTGACAAGGACAGATGGTCATTGTGGTAAATGTATTGCTTCTATCTTTACACTTCATTATCTAACTACAACATGTGGCTTGTACCTTTTACAGGATAACTTTTGTTCTTTTGTTTAGATTTTTTTCTTTAATGAAGCCAAATTTATTATTTTGCTTTTCTTTATTTTTGGTCAATTTTGTGTCTTATATTAGAAATTCTTTTCTATTTATAGATCATAAGTGTGTGTGTGTGTGTGCTCAGTTGCTTTGTTGTGTCTGACTGTTTGTGGCCCCATGGACTTTAGCCCCCCAGCCTCTTCTGTCCATGGAATTTTTCAGACAAGAATACTGAGTGGGTTGCCATTTACTCCTCCAGGGAATCTTCCCGACCCAAGGATTGAACCCATGTCTATTGTGTCTCTTTCATTGGCAGGCAGAATTTTTACCACTGATTTGCCAGGGAAGCCCAGATCATAAGTGTATCTCT
This sequence comes from Moschus berezovskii, assembly GCF_049115385.1. Lineage (NCBI taxonomy): Eukaryota > Metazoa > Chordata > Mammalia > Artiodactyla > Moschidae > Moschus > Moschus berezovskii. Next base: position 137,594,978 of record NC_142461.1, on the reverse strand, counting down.
TATGTTTTCTTCATAAAATTTAAAATCATTGCTCTTCACATTTAGATTTTTAATCTACTTTTAGTTAATTTTGTTAATGGTGAAAGCAAATAAGTATTTTTGTTGTTATTATTATTATTATTGCTATAAATTTGCCACTTGGAGAGCCCCTGAATCCTTTATTGAAAAGTTCATCTTTTCCACTCTGATTTCTAAAGCTCTTGTGCAATTTTTCAAGTCCTGTTTCTGAGTTCTTGTTTCTATTTCATTGGTTAATTTGTCTATTTTTATGCTAATATCCCATTCTATCTTAATTACCCTAGGCTTATAATAGCTTTGGTAATTGTTAGGGAGTGTATCTCCATTTCTTCTCCAAAATTATCTTGTCTCTTTATAATCCTATGCATTTTAAGATAAGCTTGGCACATACACAAACACACACACACAAACATAAGTTTTGCAATTTTATTGTATTTATAGATTTAAGCTTATAATATTTTGCCTTCTTGCCTTGAAAATAATAACTCTTTCTACTTAATCAGCTCTTTATTTATATAAAGTCATGATGGGGAGAATTTCTTTATGGGAAAAGGGACACATCTAAGAGGAAATGCAGACCATTACCCAGTGGATTGGCCAGGTATCTGCCTGACTGTTCTACAGAGAGAACCATTATCCAAAATGGAGGAACTTATTTAAGGAATAATAAAGAAAAACATCCAGAATTGAATGAACAAGTTGCTAGATTTAAAGAACTAGGTACTTACTAGGTAAAGCATCTGATAAGATAGCACTACTAATAGCACCATTGAAGTTAGAAGGCCATGGGACAGTGACTTAACATTTTTGTAATAAATGCCTTTCTAATTGGGAATTCCATGCCCGGCCAAAGTGTGTACGTGTGTGTGTGTGAAACCTTTCTCCAAGGGGAAATATTTATATATGTTGCATAGATTATGATCTTAAATCCTAAAGTAACTAATTCTGCTTTCTTTATTTCAAAAGAGAAAACAAGGTTCAGAAGTGCTAAGTGACTTTCCTGAGGCTTCCCCGCTAGTAGGTGCCAGAGTCAGGATTCAAACCCATTCATCTGGAGCTAGGCTGCTAGCACTGCAATCTCCCCTTTCATCTCCACCCTTTGTTCATCTTGGTATGAAAGCTCTAACAGGAAGGCATCGTTTTATTTGATTTCAGCTGAGGAGATGTGTGAAGACTACACAAAATTTTCTCCAACCTGTGCATGTCTGCAAAAACTCTGAAGAGGGTTACCAGTAAATTTTCAAAGGCAGAATCTGTAAATATTGAGATGACTGTGTATATATGACATCATTGCACTATTCAGTCTCCTACAGTTTGCTTTTATTTTTCAATATTATTATTGTAAGTTATATCCATGTTAATATATGTAAATCTCATCTTTGTCACTACTCTATTATGTAAATATATCACGGTTATCCATTTGCCTCTTGAATGGAGATTTAGATTCCTCTAAAACAAAGATACTTTTGGTCATTTACAATTTTAGAAAACTTACCTCCTTGATATCCTTTTTCAAGAACCTATCTGGAAGATATACCCCAAGAAAATAAGGGAATTACTTGAGAAAATGGAATGCATAGAATCCAGGAAACTAGGGACCTCATGCACTTAGGGAAGTGAAGGGAGTCCCCAGCAATGATGAGAGGAACTGTGAAGGTCATAGCAGGAGCACAGGGAACTCCACAGAAATCATTCCAAGAGAAACAAATGAACTAATACATTTTGGGTGCATCTGATATTGAAGAACTCAAACTAGGGAAAGGCACATAGAAAACTAAGCAAACAAATGAACAGGGACTTGTTAACTAAAAAAAAAAAAAAAGTTATACAAGAAGTAAAATGTAATTATTGTATACTCTTGAATCTGATATGAAAAATGTTTATTTCTATTTTATGGCAGTTCATACCTCAGGTAATTGTTTAAACAGAAACTGTGAAACAATCATAATGTCAGATTGAGAAGGTGATGAGTCCTTGTAGGTGAGGAGAAGGTACAAAATGTAGGATTCAGTAGGAAAGGCCTGAACTTGAAGGAGCAGCAGCTTAGACACACTGTGGGATGTAGGTGAGTGCATCCCACTCAGGAGCAGGTGTCAAGTGTGAAGGCTGAAGCAGTGCCTCTGAGCAGTGGGCTCCTTGAGGTGAGAAGGAGTAAGCCAGGGCCCTTGTCACACATCTTTTGTCCTGTAGTGCTATTTAACTTTCAACCTCCATACCTGTTGTGTCTTGTTAAAACACAAAACAATTTTAACAGATTCCCCTTAAAAGTCCATTTTCTTCAGGTAGTACCTGTTTACTCCTATTGAACTTGTTCTGGCTTCTCATTGCTTTAATATCCAAGTGTCCAGGGTCTAGTAGGAGGTGTGAAGACACCCCTTAGTGGGTGTAAACTCCCCAGACAGTTCTGCTGTCCTGGGTGCCAAACAGAAGCTCCTGTCACCTTTTAAAAATCCGAACCATCTTTGCCATGGCAACCCGTGTCAGATGATGTGGCTAAAAACCAAGGTCCAGGCATGCCTGAAAGTGATGTGATGTTCAGTTACGGTGAAATTTCTCCTGTCCGAATTAAAAGCAGCAAGTAACCTAATGTCTCTGCTCATGATTCTTTGATTTTTGAAGCACAAAGGTATTTTAAGTCCAGAGGAGCAAATTCTCTGCCCCTTGCAGGTGACTGGGATGGCCAGCAGACATGATTGTCTTGTAATTTCTCCTGTTCCCCAGCTTGATCATGTTGCTTATCCCACAGAAAAAGTCTGGACCAGGAAAGAGTCTGTGAGTGAGAGTCTGTAAATTCAGCTCCCAGTGAGCATGCTGAATGTATTGGCTCATCCACAACTACCCAGAAGTTTCTCTAAGACCAATGTGTCAACTCCCAATCTGTTGTAAAACAGCCAAGTGACTTTTAACTTTTCTGGGATTCAGTTCCCACCTGTATACTGGCTTATGTAATTTAAAAAATCCACGAGGCAGAAAGTGAAATAGCATGAATGACAAAGATTATTGGCTATGGTGTTCAATTGTTAGGAAGGGTCCACCTTATTAACAATTAGTCCATGTATCTTATATTGCTGGTGGAGGGGAGCTGATAGAAGAGAAAAATTCAGACTTTAGAGTGGGACAGGTCAGTCTTCAATCCCTGGGACTGCCACTTGCTGTCATTGAATCATTGAAATGTAATGCACCCCATAGAGACACAGATGGTAAAAAATCTGCCTGCAATGTGGGAGACCTGTGTTCAATCTCTGGGTCAGGAAAATCCTCTGGAAAAGGAAATGGAAACAATTCCAGAATTCCTTTCTGGAGAATTCCATGGACAGAGGAGCCTGGCAGGCTACAGTCAATGGGATCGCAAAGAGTTGGACACGACTTAGTGACTAATACTTGCACTTTTCACTTTCCCAGTAAAAGGGCATTGCTGACACATGCCTTGTAGAGATTTTACCAGGACTTAGGCTCATACTTGTACACATCTGGTCTCAAGTCCAGTATGGCAGGCCCTCAGCAAAGGGCAGCATGAGGGCCTTTTCTGTTATCCTCCATTCTAGAACCTGCCCTGGTGCTAGGCTCAAAGAAAGTTTTCCCTGTAAGAGGTCTCAGAAATAATCTAAGCCAATATTTCTCCTCCTTTTAGTCATGCTTTCTCTGTGTATGTGTTAGGCAATTGGTATTTATTTGTGCAATTAATTTGGAGGCAATTGGTATTGCCTCCAGAGGAACATTAAATAAGCTTTTCAAACCACATGGAACCCATTATTCTGAACCATCCTCTCCTGCCCAATTTTTCAGATGAGGAGGTGAACTAATATGTTTTAACTCATGCAGTTGGATGAGTAGTTATTTTGTGGGTTATGTCCTCAAGATTCCTTCTCTTCTCCTCCTCCTTCAGTCCCTCTCAAGCTGGAGATCTCTGTGGATGGACATATTGAAATGGAATCACCAAAAGAGGGGCTCCCTATGGAACTTTCCTTAAATTTATTCAGGATAGATACATCTGAATCTTATTTGAGAGATAATAGAGGAAAATGAGCTGTACTCACCTAAGCACATAGTGATTTCAGCTTGTGCTTCTCCCAGCCCAGGGTTTCTCATGATGTACTCTGCATCAGTTCAGTTCAGTTCAGTCGCTCAGGTGTATCCGACTCTTTGCGACCCCATGAATCACAGCACGCAAGGCCTCCCTGTCCATCACCAACTCCCGGAGTTCACCCAAACTCATGTCCATCGAGACGGTGATGCCATCCAGCCATCTCATTCTCTGTCATCCCCGTCTCCTCCCACCCCCAATCCTTCCTAGCAACAGACTCTTTTCCAGTGAGTCAGCTCTTTGCATGAGGTGGCCAAAGTATTGGAGTTTCACCTTTAGCATCAGTAATTCAAATGAACACCCAGGATTGATCTCCTTTAGAATGGACTGGTTGGAACTTCTTGCTGTCCAAGGGACTCTCAAGAGTCTTCTCCAGCACCACAGTTCAAAAGCATCAATTCTTCGGCGATCAGCTTCCTTCACAGTCCAACTCTCACATCCATACAAGACCGTGGGAAAAACCATAGCCTTGACTAGACGGACCTTGGTTGGCAAAGTAATGTCTCTGCTTTTTAATATGCTATCTGGGTTGGTCATAACTTTCCTTCCAAGGAGTAAGCGTCTTTTAATTTCATGGCTGAAATCACCTTCTGCACTGACTTTGGAGCCCAAAAACATAAAGTCTGGCACTGTTTCCACTGTTTCCCCACCTATTTCCCATGAAGTGATGGGACCAGATGCCATGATCTTCGTTTTCTGAATGTTGAGCTTCAAGCCAACCTTTTCACTCTCCTCTTTCACTTTCATCAAGAGGCTTTTGAGTTCCTCTTCACTTTCTGCCATAAGGGTGGTGTCATCTGCATATCTGAGGTTATTGATATTTCTCCTGGCAACCTTGATTCCAGCTTGCGCTTCTTCCAGCCCAGCGTTCCTCATGATGTACTCTGCATATAAGTTAAATAAGCAGGGTGACAATATACAACCTTGATGTACTCCTTTTCCTATTTGGAACCAGTCTGTTGTTCCATGTCCAGTTCTAACTGTAGCTTCCTGACCTGCATACAGGTTTCTCAAGAGGCAGGTCAGGTGGTCTGGTATTTCCATCTCTTTCAGAATGTTTAAGCAGGGTGACAATATACAGCCTTGAGGTACTCCTTTTCCTATTTGGAGCCAGTCTGTTGTTCCATGTCCAGTTCTAACTGTTGCTTCCTGACCTGCATATAGGTTTCGCAAGAGGCAGGTCAGGTGATCTGGTATTCCATCTCTTGAAGAATTTCCCACAGTTTATTGTGATCCACACAGTCAAAGGCTTTGGCATAGTCAATAAAGCAGAAGTAAATGTTTTTCTGGACCTCTCTTTCTTTTTCCATGATCCAGTGGATGTTGGAAATTTGATCTCTGGTTCCTCTGACTTTTCTAAAACCAGCTTGAATATCTAGAAGTTCACGGTTCATGTATTGCTGAAGCCTGGCTTGGAGAATTTTGAGCATGACTTTACTAGCGCGTGAGATGAGTGCAATTGTGCGGTAGTTTGAGTATTCTTTGGCATTGCCTTTCTTTGGGATTGGAATGAAGACTGACTTTTTCCAGTCCTGTGGCCACTGCTCAGTTTTCCAAATTTGCTGGCATATTGAGGGCAATATTTTCACAGCATCATCTTTCAGGTTTTGAAATAGCTCAACTGGAATTCCGTCACCTCCACTAGCTTTGTTCATAGTGATGCTTTCTAAGGCCCCCTTGACTACACATTCCAGGATGTCTGGCTCTAGGTGAGTGATCCCACCATTGTGATTACCTTGGTCGTGAAGCTCTTTTTTGTACAGTTCTTTTGTGTATTCCTGCCACCTCTTCTTAATATCTTCTGCTTCTCTTAAGTCCATAGCATTCTTGTCCTTTATTGAGCCCATCTTTGCATGAAATATTCTCTTGGTATCTCTAATTTTCTTGAAGAGATCTCTTGTCTTTCCCATTCTCTTGTTTTCCTCTCTTTCTCTGCATTGATCGCTGAGGTAGGCTTTCTTATCTCTCCTTGCAATTCTTTGGAACTCTGCATTCAGATCTTTATATTAAGATTGCTCGGAGAAATAACCTCAGATATGCAGGTGACAATGACCTTATGGCAGAAAGTGAAGAGGAACTCAAAAGCCTCTTGATGAAAGTGAAAGAGGAGAGTGAAAAAGTTGGCTTGAAGCTCAACATGCACAAAACTAAGATCATGGCATCTGGTCCCATCACTTCATGGGAAATAGATGGGGAAACAGTGGAAACAGTGTCAGACTTTATATTTTGTGCTCCAAAGTCAGTGCAGAAGGTGATTTCAGCCATGAAATTAAAAGACGCTTACTCCTTGGAAGGAAAGTTATGACCAACCTAGATAGCATATTAAAAAGCAGAAACATCACTTTGTCAATAAAGGTCTGTTTAGTTAAAGCTATGGTTTTTCCAGTGGTCATGTATGGATGTGAGAGTTGGACTGTGAAGAAAGCTGAGCAGGTTGAATTGATGCTTTTGAACTGTGGTGCTGGAGAAGACTCTTGAGAGTCCCTTGGACTGCAAGGAGATCCAACCAGTCCATCCTAAAGGAGATCAGTCCTGGGTGTTCCTTGGAAGGAGTGATTTTGAAGCTGAAACTCCAATACTTTGGCTACTTCATGCTAAGAGTTGACTCATTGGAAAAGACTCTGATACTGGGAGGGATTGGGGGCAAGAGGAGAAGGGGACGACAGAGGATGAGATGGCTGGATGGCATCACCAACTCCATGGACATGAGTTTAGGTGAACTCCGAGAGTTGGTGGTGGACAGGGAGGCCTGGCGTGCTGTGGTTCATGGGGTCACAGAGAGTCGGACACGACTGAACGACTGAACTGAACTGAAGCATCTAGTGAAGAAAAGTCATGACAAACATGGACAGTAATTAAAAAGCAGGGCCATTACTTTGCTGAAAAAGGTCCATCTAGTCAAAGCTATGGTTTTTCCAGTAGTCATGTATGTATGTGAGAGTAGGACTATAAAGAAAGTGGGGCACTAAGGAATTGATGCTTTCGAACTTTGGTGTTGGAGAAGACTCTTCAGAGTGCCTTAGACCTCAAGGATATCAAACCATTCCATTTTAAAGGAAATCAGCCCTGAATATTCATTGGAAAGACTGATGCTGAAGCTGAAACTCCAATACTTTGGCCACCTGATGCAAAGAACTGATTCATTAGAAACGACCCCAATGCTGGCAATATTGAAAGATTGAAGGCAGGAAGAGAAGGGGACAACAGAGGATGCTATGGTTGGATGGCATCACTGACTCGATGAACATGAATTTGAACAAACTTCTGGAGTTGGTGATGGGCAGGTAAGCCTGGTGTGCTGCAATCCATGGGGTCACAAAGAGTTGGACATGACTGAGCCACTGAACTGAACTGAAGCATATAGTGATAGGAAAATTAGAGTGGGGGAGAAGTAATGTAGGTGGGATTGACGTGAAAGTTGCATTTCCCATGGTGTATTTGCACAGACATATTTCTGTTTATAGAATATGAGGTATGAGCACATCAGAGTGATGATTCAGGATCCAGGTGGTCAACTGGGAGTTGACCAGTTGACCACCTGAATGTTGGAGCTCCCTTTCCCATGGTGCTGATCTGAGTTGATCTGAGTCAGAGGTAACAGTTTAAAGGAACCTCCTAGAACCATATGAGAAAGATTAAATTTCCTAAAAATCATTGGATGGAAGTACACAAGGCAGATGTGGATTAATGATTAATAAGTGTCTGAAGAGGAAGTAAGGCCGTAAAGAAAATTTGTAGTTATGATATAATGGTACTGGTTATTTTTATTAGCCTGCATTTTCTTAATTTGTTATTTCTTTTTCTTTCTATATTTTGAAATTTATTTTTAATTGGAGGATAATTACAATGTTCTGTTGGTTTCTGCATACAACAATGTAAATCAGCTCTCTCTCTCTATATATATATATCAGTTCAGTTCAGTCGCTTAGTCATGTCTGATTCTTTGCGACCCCATTAATCACAGCAGGATAGGCCTCCTTGTCCATCACCAACTTCTGGATTTGATTCAAACTCATGTCCATCGAGTCGGTGATGCCATCCAGCCATCTCATTCTCTGTCGTCCCCTTTTCTTCCTGCCCCCAATCCCTTCCAGCATCAGAGTCTTTTTCCAGTGAGTCAACTCTTCTCACGAAGTGGCCAAAGATTTGGAGTTTCAACTTTAGCACCAATCCTTCCAATGAACACCCAGGACTAATCTCCTTTAGAATGGACTGGTTGGATCTCCTTGCAGTCCAAGGGACTCTCAAGAGTCTTCTCCAGCACCACAGTTCAAAAGCATCAATTCTTCAGTGACCAGCTTTCTTCACATTCCAATTTTCACATCCATACATGACCCCTGGAAAAACCATAGCCTTGACTAAACGGACCTTGCTTGGCTATGTCTCTGCTTTTTAATATGCTATCTAGGTTGGTCATAACGTTCCTTCCAAGGAGTAAGCGTCTTTTAATTTCATGGCTGCAGTCAGCATCCACAGTGATTTTGGAGCCCAAAAAATTAAAGTCTGACACTGTTTCCACTGTTTCCCCATCTATTTCCCATGAAGTGATGGGACCAGATTCCATGACCTTTGCCTTCTGAATGTTGAGCTTCAAGCCAACTTTTTCACTCTCCTCTTTCACTTTCATCTAGAGGATTTTAAGTTCCTCTTCACTTTCTGCCATAAGGGTGGTGTCATCTGCATATCTGAGGTTATTGATATTTCTCCCAGCAATCTTGATTCCAGCTTGTGATTCTTCCAGCCCAGTGTTCCTCATGATGTACTCTGCATATAAGTTAAATCAGCAGGATGACTACATACAACTATGATGTACTCCTTTTCCTATTTGAAGCCAGTCTGTTGTTCCATGTCCATTTCTAACTGTTGCTTCCTGACCTGCATACAGGTTTCTCAAGAAGCAGGTCACGTGGTCTGGTATTCCCATCTCTTTCAGAATTTTCCACAGTTCATTGTGATCCACACAGTCAAAGGCTTTGGCATAGTCAATGAAGCAGAAATAGATGTTTTTCTGGAACTCTCTTGCTTTTTTGGTGACCCATCGGATGTTGGCAATTTGATCTCTGGTTCCTCTGCCTTTTCTAAAGCCAACTTGAACATCTGGAAGTTCACGGTTCACGTGTTGCTGAAGCCTGGCTTGGAGGATTTTGAGCATGACATTATTAGCGTGTGAGATGAGTGCAATTGTGCTGTAGTTTGAGTATTCTTTGGCATTGCCTTTCTATGGGATTGGGATGAAGACTGACCTTTTCCAATCCTGTGGCTACTGCTGAGTTTTCCAAATTTGCTGGCATATTGAGTGCAGCACTTTCACAGCATCATCTTTCAAGATTTGAAATAGCTCAACTGAAATTCCATCACCTCCACTAGCTTTGTTCATAGTGATGTTTTCTAAGGCCCACTTGACTTCACATTCCAAGATGTCTGGCTCTAGGTCAGTGATCCCAGCATTGTGATTATCTGGGTCCTCAAGATCTTTTTTGTACAGTTCTTCTGTGTATTCTTGTCCCCTTTTCTTAACATCTTCTGCTTCTGTTAGGTCCACACCATTTCTGTCCTTTATCGAGCCCATCTTTGCATGAAATGTTCCCTTGGTATCTGTAATTTTCTTGAAGAGATCTCTTGTCTTTTCTATTCTGTTGTTTTCCTCTATTTCTTTGCATTGATCGTTGAAGAAGGCTTTTTTATCTCTCCTTGCTATTCTTTGGACCTCTGTTTTCAGATGCTTATATCTTTCCTTTTCTCCTTTTCTTTTTTTTAAATTTTTATTGGAGGCTAATTATTTTACAATATTATATTGGTTGGTTTTGCCATACATTGACATGAATCCGCCCTGGTGTACATGAGTTCCCCCTCCCGAACCCCCCTCCCACCTCCCTCCTCCCTTTATCCTCCCTCTGGGTCATCGCCGCATACCAGCCCCAAGCATCCTGTAACATGCATAGACCCTGAACTGGCGATTCGTTTCACATATGATAATATACGTGTTTCAATGCCATTCTCCCAAACCATCCCACCCTCACCCTCTCCCACAGAGTCCCAAAGACTGTTTTATACATCTGTGTCTCTTTTGCTGTCTCGTATACAGGGTTATCATTTGCATCTTTCTAAATTCCATATATAAGCATTAGTATCTCCTTTGCTTTTCACTTCTCTTCTTTTCACCACTATTTGTAAGGCCTCCCCAGACAGCCATTTTACTTTTTTGCATTTCTTTTCCATGTAAAGGTCTTGGTCCCTGTCTCCTGTACAATGTCATGAACCTATATCTATAGTTCATCAGGCACTCTATCTATCAGATCTAGTCCATTAAATCTATTTCTCACTTCCACTGTATAATCATAAGGGATTTGAGTTAGGTCATATCTGAATGGTTTAGTGGTTTTCCCTGCTTTCTTCAATTTAAGTCTGAATTCGTCAATAAGGAGTTCATAATCTGAGCTCCAGTCAGCTCCTGGTCTTGTTTTTACTAACTGTATAGAGCTTCTCCGGAGAAGGCAATGGCAAGCCACTCCAGTACTAGAAAATCCCATGGATGGAGGAGCCTGGTTGGCTATAGTCTGTGGGGTCGCTAAGGGTCGGACACGACTGAGAGACTTCACTTTCACTTTTCACTTTCACACATTGGAGAAGGAAATGGCAACCCACTCCAGTGTTCTTGCCTGGAGAATCCCAGGGATGGGGGAGCCTGGTGGGCTTCCGTCTATGGGGTCACACAGAGTTGGACACGACTGAAGTGACTTAGCAGCAGCATAGAGCTTCTCTATCTTTGGCTGCAAATAATATAATCAATGTGATTTCGGTGTTGACCATCTGGTGATGTCCATGTGTAGAGTCTTCGCTTGTGTTGTTGAAAGAGGGTGTCTGCTATGACCAGTGTGTTCTCTTGGCAAAACTCTATTAGCCTTTGCCCTGCTTCATTCTGTGCTCCAAGGCCAAATTTGCCTGTTACTCCAGGTGTTTCTTGACTTCCTCCTTTTGCTTTCCAGTCCCCTATAATGAAAAGGACACCTTTTTTGGGTGTTAGTTCTAAAAGGTCTTGTAGGTCTTCTTAGAATCGTTCAGCTTCGGGTTCTTCAGCATTACCGGTTGGGGCATAGGCTTAGATTACTGTAATTTTGAATGGTTTGCCTTGGAATGGAACAGAGATCATTCTGTCATTTTTGAGATTGCATCCAAGTACTGCATTTTGGACTCTTATTGACCATGATGGCTACTCCATTTCTTCTAAGGGATTCCTGCCCACAGTAGTAGATATAATGGTCATCTGAGTTAAATTCACCCATTCCAGTCCATTTTAATTCACTGATTCCTAGAATGTCTACGTTCTCTCTTGCCCTCTCCTGTTTGACCACTTCCAATTTGCCTTGATTCATGGACCTAACATTCCAGGTTCCTATGCAATATTGCTCTTTACAGCATTGGACTTTGTTTCTATCACCAGTCACATCCACAACTGGGTATTGGTTTTGCTTTGGGTCCATCCCTTCATTCTTTCTGGAGTTATTTTTCTACTGATCTCCAGTAGCATACTGGGCACCTACCGACCTGGGGAATTCCTCATTCAGTATCCTATCATTTTGCCTTTTGATACTGTTCATGGGGTTCTCAAGGCAAGTATACTGAAGTGGTTTGCCATTCCCTTCTCCAGTGGACCACATTCTGTCAGATGTCTCCACCATGACCCGCCCGTCTTGGGTGGCCCCACATGGCATGGCTTAGTTTCATTGAGTTAGACAAGGCTGTGGTCCATGTGATCAGATCGACTAGTTTTCTGTGATTATGATTTCAGTGTGTCTGCCCTCTGATGCCCTCTCGCAATACCAACCATCTTATTTGGGTTTCTGTTACCTTGGTCGTGGGGTATCTCTTCACGGCTATTCCAGCAGAGCGCAGCCACTGCACCTTACCTTGGACGAGAGGTATATCCTCACGGCCGCCCCTCCTGACCTTGAACGTGGAGTAGCTCCTCTCTCTCTCTCTATATATATATATATCCCCTCCCTCTTGAGCCTTTCTCCCATCCCACCCCTCTAGGTCATCACAGAGCACCAGGCTTATCTCTCTGTGTTATGTAGAGGCTTCCTACTAGCTATTTATTAATATTTTACACACGGTAGTGTATATATATCAATCTTACTCTCTTAATTTGTTCCACCCTCTTGTTCCCCTGCTGTGTCCACAAGTCCATTCTCTACATCTGTGTCTGTGTTCTTGCCCTGCAAATAGGTTAATCAGTACCATTTTTCTAGATTACATGTGTGTGTGTGTGTGTGTGTGTGTGTGAGTGTGTGTGTTAATATATGATATTTGTTTTTCTCTTTTTGACTTATTTGACTCTGCATATATTCATGCACCTCATTTCAGTGGACTCAAATTCGTTCTTTTTTATGGTTTATATTCCATTGTATATGTGTACAACAACTTCTTTATCCATTCATCTGTCAGTGGACATCTAGGTTGCTTCCATATCCTAGCTATTGTAAATAGTGCTGCATTGAACATAGGGGTACATGTGACTTTTTGAATTATGGTTTTCTCAGGGTATATGCCCAGTAATAGGGTTGCTGGGTCATACGGTGGTTTTATTCCTAGTTTTTAAAGGAATCTCCATACTGTTCTCCCTATGTCTGGGATGATCCACTGGAAAAGGGAAAGGCTGCCCACTCCAGTATTCTGACCTGGAGAATTCCATGGACTGTACAGTCCATGGAGTCACAAAGAGTCGGACACGACTGAGTGACTTTCACTTTCATACTGTTCTCTATAGTGTTGTATCAGTACATCCCCATCAACAGTGCAAGTGGGTTCCCTTTTCTTCACACCCTCTCCAGCACTTATTGTTTGTAGATTTTTTGATGATGGCCATTCTGACCAGTGATTTGCCTTTGTCTAATAATGAGTGATGTTGAGCATCTTTCCATGTGCCTGTTGGCCATCTCTATGTCTTCTTCGGAGAAATGTCTTTTTAGGTCTTCTGCCCCCCTCCCTTTTTATTGGGTAGTTTGTTTTTCTGATATTAAGCTGCATGAGCTTCTTGTATATTTTGGAGTATAATCCTTTGTCACTTGCTTCATTTGCAATCATTTTCTCTCATTCTGAGGATGTTCTTGGATTGGAAGAATCAATAAAGTGAAAATGACTGTATTACCCAAAGCAATCCACAGATTCAATGCAATCACTATGAACTTACCAATGGCATTTTCACAAAATTATAACAAAAAAAAATCATTTGTATGAAACACAAAAGACTCTGAATAGCCAAAACAATCTTGAGAGAGAAAAATGGAGAAAGAGGGATGAAACTTCCTGATTTTAGACTATACTACAAAGTATAGTAGTATACTATCCACTTGGCAATCCACTCCAGTGTTCTTGCTTGGAGAATCCCAAGGATGGCGGAGCCTGGTGGACTGCCGTCTATGGGTTGCACAGAGTCGGAGACGACTGAAGCGAGTTAGCAGCAGCACAAAGCTACATTAATCAAGAAAGTGTGGTACTAGCACAAAAACAGAAATATAGACCAATGGAACAAGATAGAAACCCTGGAGACAACCCACCCATCTATAGGTAACTTAAGTTTGGCAAAGGAGGCAAGAATATACAATGGAGAAATAAGAGCCTCTTCAATAAGTGGTACTTTGAAAAATGGACAGCTATGTGCAAAAGAATGAAGTTAGAACACTTCCTAACACCATAAACATATAGAATTCTTAATGGACAGTCTTTTTCTTTAATTACATTGAATATCTCACTTCATTGCCTTCTGACTTTCATGATTTCTGATGAAAAATCACTTGTTTATCTCATTCAAGAGTCCTTGTACCTAAATTGTTTGTCTCCTGCTGGTTTCAAGATTCTCTTTGAATTTAATGTCCCATAATTTGATAGTATGAGATAGTTGGAGGGCATCACTGACTCAATGGACATGATTTTGAGCAAGCTCCAGGAGTTGGTGATGGACAGGGAAGCCTGGAATGCTGTAGTCCATGGGGTCACAAAGAGTTGGACACGACTGAAGGACTGAACTGAACTGAATTTTGATAGTGATATACATAAGCTTTGGATATCTTTGAATTTATTCTGGTTCCATTAGCTTTCTTGATTTAATGTTTTTTATTACATTTGGAAAGTTTCTGGTTGTTAATTCTTCAAGTATTTTGCCTATTTCTTTCTTTTTCTTTTGTGACTCCCAATTTACATTTGCTGATATTCTTGATTTTGTTTCACAGGTCCTTGAGGCTCATAATTTTTCTTGACTCTTTTCCTTTCAATTCTTCAGATTTTATATCAATGGACTTGTCTCTAAATTCCCTAATTCTTTCTTTTGGCTATTAAAATCTGCTCTTTGGCCCTCCTCATCAACTTTTCATTTCAGTTATTGTACTTTTCAATTTCAGAGTTTGTACATGGTTCTTTTTATTAAGTTCTTTCTATTTATCAATATTCTCTATTTGGTGAAACATCACCGTCATGCTTTAATTTTTAACATATGGTTTCCTATAGTTCTTTGAACATATTTAAAACAGATGATTTATATATTTTTCTGGTAAGTCCAGTGTCGATGATTCCTCAGAGATGAGTTTCCAAAGACTGCTTTTCCCCTGTGTATGCTCAGTTGCTTCAGTTGTGTCTGACTCTTTGTGACCCTGTGGACTGTAGCCCACAAAGATCATCTGTTCATGGGATTGTCCCAACAAGAATAATGGAGTGGGTTGCCACTTCTTGCCTGGATCTTCTAACCCAGGGATCAAACAAGTGTCTCTTATGTATGCAGGTTCTTTACCACTAGCACTACCTGGGAAGCCCTGTGTATAGGACACAGATTTTTTAAAGGGTTATTCAAATTTATACCATCTCTCTTTCTTATTTCCAGGAGGTCTAATTCAAATTTGAGATTAGAAACTATTGCTGATGCATAAATGCATAGTTGATTCCCTACTACCCGCTCAGTAAGACTTTGTAAATAACCAAGTCTTACACATACATTTGTTTTCCTCTTAAGTTTTCAAACATGTAATTATCTTATATGCCTGGTGAATGATTTTCATAACATTTTTGGTACATCCTTGTACAGCACCTGCTTATTATGAATGAGACCCAAGACAACTAACAGTAGCATTTCTGAATGACTTTTTAATTGGGATATTACTTACTCAGATAGTATTTTGTATTAAAATATAAACACAGTATTAGTAAAGAGGGTATATTATATAAGATTTTCTTCTAGAATGCATTTGGTAATCAGAAGAAAAATAAAAAGCATAATGTTTTTATCTTAAGCAGTTAAATACTGCTAGCTCCCTCAAGTCCAGAGAAACAGACTTTTTTTTACAAATGATTGCAATATTATATTGACATATGTGTAAGCATAAGGTGTAAGTTGTAGCAATTTCATGTATGTATATATAGTAAAATAATTACCATAACAAGGTAAGTTAACACCTTATTCCATCACATACTTGCCATATTTTTGTGGTGATGACATTAAAGATCTATACTTTCAACATTTCAAGTATATAATGTGTGTTAAGTCACATCAGTAGTGTCCAACTTTTTGTGGTCCTATGAACTGTAACCTGCCAGGCTCCTCTGTTCTTGGGATTCTCCAGGCAAGAATACTGGAGTGGGTTGCCATGCCCTCCTTCAGGGGATCTTACCAACCCAGGGATTGAGCCTGCATCTCTTATATCTCCTGCATTGGCAAACAGGTTCTTTACCACTAGTTCCACCTGGGAAGTTCAAGTATATAATACTGTATTGTTAATTATATATATGATGCTGTATATTCATTTTATTACCAGAATAAATTCATTCTATATCTAGAAATTTTTACCCTTTAACCAACATCACCATACTTTCCCTATCTCTCAGGCCCTGACAGTCACAATTATACTCTTCTTTCCCATGACATCAAATATTTTTAGACACATGCATATAAATGAGAACATAAAGTCTTTGCCTTATTTCACTTAGCATAATACATTCAAGATCCACACACCGACATTGTTACAAAAGATAGTATTCCTACTTTTCACACAGTTGAATATATTATTTGTTGTTGTTGTTTAGTCACTAAGTCATGTGTGACTCTTTGTGAACCCATGGATTGCAGCACACCACTGTCTCCTGGAGTTTGCTCAAATCCATGTCCATTGAGTTGACTTCCTTTAGGACTGACTGGTTTGATCTCCTTGCAGTCCAAGGGATGCTCAAGGGTCTTCTCCAGAACCACAATCAAAAGCATCAGTTCTTTGTGCTCACACACACACCACATGTTCTTTATCCATTCATTCACCAGTGGATAAGTAGGATGTTTCTATGTCTTGGATATTGTGAATAATGCTGCATTAAACATGAGGGTGAATATATTTGAGAAAATTTTTTTATTTCCTTTGGATATATACCCAAATGGAGAAGGGAATGACAAACCACTTCAGTATTCTTGCCTCAAGAACCCCACGAACAGCATGAAAGACAAAAAGATATGACATTGGCAGATGAGCCCTCCAGCTCAGTAGATGGTCAACATGCTACTGGGGAAGAGTGGAGAAATAACTCCAGAAAGAATGAAGAGGTTGGCCCAAAGCAGAAATCATGCTCAGTTGTGAATGTGCCTTGTGGTGAAACTAAAGTCTGATGCTGTAAAGAACAATATTGAATAGGAACCTGAAATGTGAGGTCCAAGAATCAATGTAAATTGGACATGGTCAAGCAGGACATGGCAAGAGTGAACATCAACAGTTTAGAAATCAGTGAACTAAGATGGATGAGGATGGGTGAACTTAATTCAGATGACCATTGTATCTACTACTGTGTAAAACAGTCTCTTAAGAAATGGAGTAGCCCTCATAGTCAACAAAAGAGTCTGAAATGCAGTACTTGAGTACTTGAGTGGAATCTCAAAAATGACAGAATGATCTTGGTTTGTTTCCAGGGCAAACCCTTCAATATCAGAGCAATTCAAATCTATGTCTCAACCTCTAATGCCAACGAAACTGAAGTTGAATCGTTCTATGAAGACCTACAAGGCTTTCTAGAATTAACACCAAAAAAAAGATGTCAGTTTCATCACAGGGGATTGGAATACAAAAGTAAAAATTTAGGAGATACCTGGAGTAACAGGTAAGTCTGGCATTGGAATACAAAATAAAGCAGGGCAAAGGCTAATGGCATTTTGCCAAGAGGACACACTGGCCATAGCAAACAGCCTCTTCCAACAACACAAAAGATGACTCTAAATGTGGACATCACCAGATGGCCAATACTGACCACCTGAAATAAGATGCCAAAAAAGTTTCATCTAGTCAAAGCTATGGTTTTTCCAGTGGTCATGTATGGATGTGAGAGTTGGACTATAAAGAAAACTGAGCACTAAAGAATTGATGCCCGTGGACTGTAGTGTTGGAGAATACTTTTGAGAGTCCCTTGGAAAGCAAGGACATCCAACCAGTTCATCCTAAAGGAAATCAGCCCTGAGTATTCACTGGAAGGACTGATGCTGAAGCTGAAACTCCAATACTTTGGCCACATGATGCGAAGAACTGACTCATTGGAAAAGACCCTGATGCTGGGAAAGATTGAGGGCAGGAGGAGAAGGGGATGACAGAGGATGAGATTTTGGATGGCGTCACTGACTCAATGGACATGAATTTGAGTAAACTCTGGGAGTTGGTGATGGACAGGGAGGCCTGGCATGATGCAGTCCATGGGGTCGCAAAGAGTAGGACATGACTGAGTGACTGAACTGAACTGATGTTCTTTGCAGCTGAAGATGAAGTCAGTTTACATAGTCAGCAAAAACAAGACCTAGAGCTGACTGTGACTCAGATCATGAGCTCCTTACTGCAAAATTCAAGTTTAGATTGAAGAAAGTAGGGAAAACCTCTAGGCCATTACGTTGTGACATAAATCAAATCCCTTATGATTGTAGAGTAGAGGTGATGAATTGATCCAAGGGATTAGAACTAGTAGACAGGGTGCCTGAAGAACTATGGACAGAGATTCATTATTGGAGAAGGTGACCAAAGCCATCCTCAAGAAAAAGAAATTCAAGAAGGCAAAGTGGTTGTCTGAGGAGGTCTTACAAATAGCTGAGAAAAGAAGAGAAGCAGAAGGCAAAAGAGAAAGTAAAAGATATACCCACCTGAAAGCAGAGTTCCAGAGAATGGCAAGGAGATATAAGAAAGCTTCTTAAGTGAGCAACACAGAGAAATAGAGGGAAACAACAGAATGGGAAAGATGAGGTCTCTTTGAGAAAATTTGAGGTGCCAAAGGAATATTTCATGCCAAGACGGGCATAATAAAGGACAGAAATGGCAAGAACTTAACAGAAACAGAAGAGATTAAGTAGAGCTGGCAAGAATACACAGAAGAACTATACGAAAAAGTTCTTAATGACCCAGATAGCCAAGATGGTGTGATCACTCACCTGGAGATGGACGTCCTGGAGTGTGAGGTCAGGTGGGACTTTGGAAGCATCACTATGAACAAAGCTAGTAGAGGTGATGGAATTTCAACTGAGCTATTTCAAATCCTAAAAGACGATGCTGTTAAAGTGCTGTACTCAATATGCTGGCAAATTTGGAAAACTCAGTAATGATCACTACACTGGAAAACATGTTTTCAGTCCAGTCCCAAAGAAAGGAAATGCTAAAGAATGTTCAAACTAATGTACAATTGCACTCATTTCACATGCTAACAAGGTAATTCTCAAAACCCTTCAAGCTAGGCTTCAACAGTACATGAACTGATAACTTCCATATGTACAAGCTGGATTTAGAAAAGACAGAGGAACCAGAGATCAAATTTTCAACTTCCACCAGGTCATATAAAAAGCAAGGGGATTCCAAAAAACCATCTACTTCTGCTTCATTGACTATGCTAAAGCCTTTGACTCTGTGGATCACAAGAAACTGTGGAGAATTCCTAAAGAGATTGGAATACCTGACCACATTACCTGCTTCCTAAGAACAGGGAAGCCTAGTGTGTTGCAGTTCATGAGGTAGCAAAGAGTTGGACATGACTTAGTGGCTGAACAACAATAACCAAAAAGTGGGATTGCTGAAATGTATGGTAGCTCTCTGAAATTTTTGAGAAATCGCCATACCATTTTACCTAGTAGTTATAATTTATGTTCCTATCAACAGTGCACGAGTTATAGTTCATCTTGACAATACTTGTCTCTTGCCTTTCTGAATACAGTCTTCCTAGTAAGTACGAGGTAACATTGCATTGTGGTTTCTATTTGCATTTCTCTGATGATTAGTGGTGTTGAGCATCTTTTCACATATCTTTTGACCATTTGTTTGTCTTCTCTGGAAAAATGCTGATTTAAGTCTTCTGTTTATTTATTAAAAATTAATTTATTTTAATTGGAGGCTAATGTATGATTTTTGCCATACATTGACATGAATCAGCCATGGGTGTTCATTTTAAAATCTGGTTAATTTTTTTGTCTTTGAACTGTATGAATTTTAAGATATATTTTGGATATAAACTTCTATTGGATGGTTTGCAGACATTTTCTCACATTCCAGAGGTTACTTTTAAATTTTTGCTTATTGTTTGCTTATGCTTGCTGTTACTACTGTTATATATTGCACAACAAACTATTGCAGGATGGGTAGTAAATGTCAGAGAGAAGATAATTTTGACAATTTTAAAGGAAGTCTCATAGAAATGTCTAATGCAGCCTATGTTTACCTGATGGCCAAATAAAATTATTGGTGAAAAATTGACCACATAGGATTTTCTTTCATTTGTATGTCAAACTTTCTTGCAAACAAAACCCAGCAAAGTATATGTGCTGGGATCATAACTCACTCTCAGATATTTCTGGCACAGTGTTACTTGGCGGAATTTCTTTGCAATGAAATAAAAGCCTTTTTTTGAGAATACTGAGGATGGTGCCTGGGAAAGGTTGAGAGGCACAGATTTCACATTAGCTGTTGCCATGGCTGGAGAAGGAAATGGCAAGCCACTCCAGTGTTCTTGCCTGGAGAATCCCAGCGATGGGGGAGCCTGGTGGGCTGCCATCTATGGGGTCGCACAGAGTTGGACATGACTGAAACGACTTAGCAGCAGCAGCAGCAGCAGCTCGCCATGACTAGGAGTTTCTGTGCTCTGATGCTCCCCATCTCCCTCCTTCTGTACTGCTGGCATCCACAGGCCTTTCATTCACTCACTCATTCTTCAAACCAAGAGAAAAACTCCCCTATGCTAGGCTAGTACCAAGTCTGGGCAATTTTCTCTATCACTGGGGAGTGCCCAGTAGGGAAAGGGAGGCGAGGATGACTCCCCTGAAGCGTAGAATCCATTAGAGAACAGAAGAGGCATCCAGTCTCCCTAGGGCAGTCTGGACTTCAGGGCAGGGAGAGGAAGTGACCAGTGGAGGGTGCAGGTGGCCCCTGATGGGACAAGAATGACAGACGGGGGCAGGCCCCTGAGCAGGGCTCAGCCATAGTGCTCCAGGAAGAGCACAATGGCAAGGGCCCAGGAGAGATGCTTCTGGCTCTGCCCACTTTCTGGCTGTGTGTGGCTGACCATCTCTGTGTTCTGGATTACCCTTCTGCGATGAGGGGTAGGTAAAATTACCGATTGTCACTATCATTAAGCCAACAATCAGGGAGGAATTTTAAGCTGGTGATGGAAGTGATTATTTTTGTGTATCAGAAAGATCCATCTGGCAGTAGCAAGCAGATGGGCCTGAGTTGAAGAGACTGACTCCCAGGAGACTAATAAGGACTGTCATTCAGGTTGGGGGAGGCTTCTATTCTCCTTTCTCTGCATCCTTGCACAACCCTGCCCACCCCAATCAGACCTCAGGGCCTGGTGCTCGGGACTGTGCTGGGAGGGAAAGAGGAACCTGAAGGTCACACTATGAACTCAGTCCTGTAGGGATTGAGGTAGCTTTATGTTCCAGGAAGGGACACAGCCTCCAACCAAGCTCACTACCCATTCTGGACCTTCTAGATCAGAGTCTCTCTAGGGATGCGATATTATACTTTGTAAAATCTCCCAGGTGATCCTAAAGGCAAATTTAGGAACCACACAATTAAGTAGGACTAACCCAGGGTTCACACAGTGATAAAACACACATATTGGGACATATGCCTTTTTCTGGACCTGGTCACTTTGTGTGATGTCTCCAGCTAACTGGGGGATATATCTGTCAAGAAACCAAGAAGTTGTGTTCCTTGATTGTGGAAAAACCCTGATGTACTGTGTGGAAGTGCTCTGGGTTTGTTCACTGGCTTATTATCCCAGCAACACTGGGAGTCAGATGGTAGTATTCCCACTTTGCAGATAAGGAAATGGAGACTTGGAAAGCAGAAATAGTTTTTCAAAATATGATGCAAATTCAGGTCTGTCCAGCCCTCATCCAGTGTTCTTTCTACTAAAGCACACCATCTGCCACGTAGTTCCCAAGTGCCAGGAAAGGTGAAACAAGTGGTCCTGTCTCCTTTGAAGCTGTCATCTGACGAACAAAGACAGCCCTGACACACATGGAACTTTTAGAGGACAATTAAGAGTGAATCGATGCAGTATTGATTCTTGAGTGCAATGGGACAAATGCAGCATATGAATGTGTTAATAGGGCTGATCTGTCAGAATGTTTTGTGCTAATTTGAGTGGCTTGGTGTATCCTCCACAGGACAAAATGAGCCAAAATGCTTCCTTAGCTTGACAAGCCATCTCCTTGTGTTGACACTTGCCATGATGAATAAGCAACGAGGGGCATGCTCCTCTGTCTTGTCCCCGGGTAGAGACGTGTGTCTGGAGGGTCAGTCATGCACACATGCAGCTCTCTCACCTGCTCTCAGGAAACAATGGGAGGCCAATGGCAGCTGTAGAGTAGGCTGGCTGTTGGCAACATAAGTGGACGGACAGCTCCAAGTCACCCAGAGTCCCAGTAGACTGCTGGGTTATTTTGTAGAAAACATCACAATTCAATAGTATTGGAGGCAGCAGAGGAAAGATCATTTGCCTTATGTGCACTGCTGGCTTGAAAGCATTTCTCCCTAATACGTATTCTATAACTTGACATGAGGGCCCAAATGACCATTGACAGGCATGTCAAAGAAAAAGAGAAGAGACAAAGAAAAAAGACAGTTGGGTTCAAATCATACACTGGACTCTCCAGGAGGAAATGTTTCTCCGTCACTTACAGTCAATTCTGTGTTTTCTGGGGCACTTTTTTTTCTGACTTCTTCATCTCAGTTAGTCTTGTCTCTTGTGTGAGGAACATAAAGGCTTGTTTCCTTTCTTTAGCAGCTGCAAAATACATCTGCTGGCATAATGACCCAACTAAGGGCTGCATTTAATTAAGAAGTGTCAGACTTCTTTCATTTTAAACTTTTACACAGTTCCCACAGGAGAGGAATTTCTAATGAAAGGGTCTCTATGTTATGTGATAGCATTTTAAAACTTTCCCCAATGGTCTCCAAATAAAACCAACAAACACTGTCCTTGAAACAAGGAAGAGAAAAAAAGATCTCTTTCACGTTAATTCAAAGCACATCTGTGCTAACCCTACCACATGTGTAGATGAAAATGTAAAGATGAGGCAAATTTCCAGAGTTCCCCAAACAACAATGACACTAGATAATGGAAGGTTTGTGATGCTGGTTATTTGAGGCAGTCCCAAGGGTGGTGATCCTCTTCTTTCACTACGTTTCTTCTCTTAAGGCCCAGGTGTTAGGAGGGGCACCCAGTGTCCCTCACTGACAGTGATCCCTGTGTGCAGCCAGTACCTGACATCGCTCATATCAGGCATGCTGCCACCATGCTTCCTGTCACCGAAAAACTGGGTCACCCACAGCTCTACGTGTCATTGTCCCTCACTCATTCTCTCACACAACTCTATTTTTGGCTCAGTGCCAGATAGGGCCATTATTACAGTCAATTCTATGCTTTCTGAGACACTTTCCTTCTAACTTCTTCATCTCAATTAGTCTTGTCTCCTCAGTGAGCCTGTAAATTGATTCAGGACAGAATCCAGTGCATCGTGGAGATTCTAGCAGAAGGTACCCCTATGCATGGTCCTGGTGTGTCCATCATGGCCCTCAAAAATGAGGTGCAATAGTTGTGTTGTCTGTGGGGTCCAGAAACCCCAATGTTATTCCTTGAGAGGTTCTAGTACATGAAGCCCATGTCACTGACATTGGGATCCAGTGAGATCGGGTGTAGCCTTCAGGACCCTCAACCTACAGCCTGTTATACAGAGTGAAGTAAGTTAGAAAGAGAAAAACAAATATTGCATATTAATGTATATATATATATAAAATCTAGAAAAATGACATTGATGAGCCCATTTGCCAGGAAGAAATGGATATGCAGATGTAGAGCATGGACTTGTGGACACAGTGGGGGCAGGAAAGAAAGAGTGGGATGAATGTAGATGGTAGCATAGACATATATCACTACCATGCAGAATAGATAGCTGGTGAGAGGTTGCTATGTAACACAGGGAGTCCAGTCCTCAGGGCTACCTCAGAACTCTGGATGTCACCGGCAATAGTTACTTTCTTTCTTTGCCATCAGATGGTGGACTATACCAGAGAAGCTTGGCATGCTGCATTTCATGGGATTGCAAAGTGTCAGGCATGACTGAGCGACTGAAGAGCAACAACGGTGTTATCCCTGTTACATAGGAGGTAGCCACCCCCTAAAAATGCTTTTGGAATGAATGAATAAATTGCTATGTTTAATTCATATATCACTAAGTTATTCTTATATACAAAAAATTAAGCAGGATATATTGTTGAGGGCTGTGTATAATCCCATTTCCTGGGAATTAGTGACCTATTAGTGTTCCAGTTACTGGGAAATCCAGAATTTCTTCTTTCATTATCCCAATTCCAGGGTTAAATGTTTTTCTGCCCCATCACTGTCTTAAAGTGGCCGGTGCTGTCAAGAGAATCCAAATCTGTCCTTTTCATTCTGCTGCCATGTGGACAGCTCATCCCTGCCACCCTCCATCCAGTGCTGTCTGCCCTCCTGTGCTAACCTCCCAGGCCAGCTCTTGTGTCCTGCTGTGTGCCATGCCCCTGAAGGCTGCAGAAGAGGAGGGTGCTAGGGAATGTGGGGCTGAGAGTGAAGAGCCTGCAGTCGT
The DNA here is from genome assembly GCF_049115385.1 of Moschus berezovskii. Taxonomy (NCBI): domain Eukaryota; kingdom Metazoa; phylum Chordata; class Mammalia; order Artiodactyla; family Moschidae; genus Moschus; species Moschus berezovskii. The sequence goes on along the minus strand of NC_142461.1, from coordinate 137,570,763 downwards.
GACCATTGATGAGATGCACAAATTGGGCCCTTTACAGACCATCATGTGCTGCCAACTGGTGAAGGCTGTGAACTTGGATGACAGAACTGGTTGGCTGTGAACAGTGGCAGGGCAGGGTTAAGCGTTATTGGTGCCACAAGATACGGATCCCTTTATTGTTGGGGCCATTGGGAGGCACCACAGGTGCCGGGGGCACCGAGGACTCTGCTTTAGATCTTTAAAATCTCCCTCAGTTTATGAAATAGGCTGTCAGTAACTGTTACCATTCAAAGAAACAAGCTGCCAGCCACCTCTTTGTCTAATGTCCTCCTCAGTGTGAGAAATCCTCTTAGGCTCCTTGATATGCGTCCCTCCCCTTTGGCTGACAGCACACAGCTCTTTGTGGGGCAAAACACTTTTGTTCTCAAGAAATAAATTCACACTGAGCTCACAAGTTTTTCCTTACATCTTTTTCATTAATCCTCATTTCTCTGGAAACAGCACAAATAATGCCCAATGTTTCTTATAAAAGTTTCAAATATGCAAAAGATTATGTCTCAGAAGCATATTTTTGTAACTTTTATGGAATCTGTATAGGTACATATTTAAAATGTCAAACTGATACAGATCACAAAAGGAAAAATAAAAATCTCCTGTCTACTCATAACAGGAAGTCTCTGTCCCCACTGTCCACAGTTTCTTCCAGAAAAACATCTTTCACATACTTGTGCTTTTTAAAAAATTATTATTATTCACGCAGCCCCAGAGGGGCAAAAAGAGACTTTAATAAGGAGAGGAGGATCCACCAGAATAAGAAAAGATGCAGTGAGCATGGGAGCAGAGGAAACAGAGCAGGCAGGAGGTCCTGGCAGGGATGCTCTGGAGGACTCACCTCTCCATCTCTAGCACAGGCACTGCTCTGACAGACAAGGTGAAACAGGGTCCCCTCTCAGCTGGGAGGGCAAGAAGCAGCCCCTGGGGCCAAAGACAGCTTAGCTTTTAGGTCCCAGCTCCTAGGCGTGGCTGAAGGCCACCAGTTCAGCCTTTGTTCCCAGCCAGTGCTGGGTGGCCAACTTCAGGCACAGCTCAGGAAGCTGGCAAAGGGTCCCTACCACTTCTACTGGGCCCAAGGAGACAGGAGGATGAGGGAGAGGAACACAAGGCCGGAACCTCCCTCCATCCCCACCTGGGGTGGCTCTGGGGAGGAACAGTAGTCACCTTCTGGCTCCAGTCGCCTCCCAGACCCACAGCGACCAATAAGGTACAATCACTGGGACCAGTCACAGTCACTGGAAATCATTTGTTTCTTAAAAAAAAAAAAAAAGACAAAAATGTTGCAGTCTCTTATAAGCACAGAGTTTTATGTTTCAAGATGTTAAGAGAAACAATCTGTCCTGGCCAGGACATCAGAAGCAAGCCTGACCAGGCACATATGGCCTCCCAGTAGGACCGCTGCTGCTTTGTGGCCCAGCGAGCAAACACAGCACCCACCTCCTGCATCTCATGCCCACCCGACCCAGGGCCCCTCTGCTACTGCCGCCTCTGCCGCTCTGGGAAGTTGACTCCAGGACACCTTCGCAGAGACATGGGGGAGTCTGAGGGGGGAGGTCAGTCAGATGGCTTAAACATTCTTAAGGAACTCCTCCACCACAAAGCTCTCACAGACATTGACCAATGGCTTCATCTCACTGATCTCCTTGTCAATTTCTTCCGAAGGGGATCACAAAGTCCACAAACTTGTGTGTATATGTCTGCTCTGTGTGGAAGCTGGTGAAAAGAAACCTGATGCCATATCCCTCCACTGGTTTCCTTCAGAGGATAAAGAAGTTCTCTGCTCACATCAGGATGAGGCGCATGAACTTGTGACATAGCATCTTCTCTGTTTCATCAGCCTGTTTCACAGCAATGCTGACCCTGACAGAGTTGATGGAGCATTCCATCAGAATCTTTCCTTCTCAATCCTGCTGATAGTCATGGGTTGTAGGATGAGCTCTTTGCTACTTCTGACTTCCACTTCCAGCCTGTTGTGTTGTTCCACTATCTGGGAAGAGAAATCCTCCAAGCAAAGGCAGCCTGTAGCGTGGCCTGCTCCACACTCAGGTAGGTCTGGAGAGTGGCAGTCATCATAATTGCTGGCTCGGCAGGGAAGCATAAGTGCAGAAGTGGCCAGTCCAGCAATGCCGGACCTGTCTCACTTGTGCTTTTATTTAAGCTTATTTTTTAATTGGAGGAAAATTGCTTTCCAATGTTGTCTCAGTTTCTGCCATCCGTTCCGTTCCGTCGCTCAGTCGTGTCCGACTCTATGCGACCCCGTGGACTGTAGCCTACCAGGCTTCTCCGTCCATGGGATTCTCCAGGCAAGAATACTGGAGTGGGTTACCGTTTCCTTCTCCAGGGGATCTTCCCAACCCAGGCATCGAACCAGGGTCTCCCACATTGGAGGCAGACGCTTTAACCTCCGAGCCACCAGGGAAAGTTTCTGCCATACAACAACGCAAATCAACCATAATTATATGTATATCCTACCATTCTTGAGTCTCCCTCCCTTCCTTCTATCCCTCCCCTCTAGGTCATCACAGAGCTCCAGGGTGGGCTCCCTGAGTTATATAGCAACTTCTCACCAGCTATTTTCCACATTTTAGCCTGGAGAATCCCAAGGACAGAGGAGCCTGGTGGGCTGCCATCTATGGAGTCGCACAGAGTCAGGCACGACTGAAGCGACTTAGTAGCAGCAGCAGCAGCAGCATGTTGGTATCAGGTAGCATGAGCTACTAAAACATGCAGACCCCTGAACCTAGTGGCTGAACTCAATGGAAGCTCATGTGTAGCCAATATGAAACGCCACACAGTTGCTCATGATATGCAGGCAGCGCTCTCCCAACAGCAAAGCTTCTTCCCTACATTTTCTTCATCAATATAAGATTTCCAAGGCCACTGTGCTCCTTCCCATCAAGATGCAAATTTGGAGCATCAAGTATGGGTAGTTTTTTTTTTTTGAGCAGATCATGGTTGCTTGCATCCCACTGGCTAGAACTTGGTCACATGGCTGTCCTCCCTTCAAGGGAAACTGGGGCATTTGGTCTAATCCAGTCCCACGAAAATAAAGATGTGAATTAGATGAGTAGCTAGAAGTCTGCAGCAGTTTACCCTCTGCTAACATTCCACCTTTGAAGACAAAGAGAATGTGATTTTCTTTTAGGAAAAAGAATTTCTCTGGGCTGTCCCATTGCTATATCCAACTCCCAGGAGGGAAGGATGCCCAGTGCCCTCTATGAGATCTGGAGTGTGGGATACCTGCATCCCAGCCACCTGTAGATTAACAATACAATCTATCTGCTTCCCTTTCAGGCCTTTTAGATATACAGTGATGGAAAAGGGACATAATAATACCACAATAAGAGCTCTTCTAAGGCTCCAACATTGAAAAGTCGCTCTTTAGGCTGGATTCATGACCTCTGGCAACATAAATCTTACAACTTAGTAGATCTCTCATCTATTTGTCTCTAGTCAGTTCTATGTGCCTCAAAACATGAACAAAATTCTTTCCTCAGCATAGTCCCAACCCAGATTTGGTTTTTTGTTTTACTTCCTCACCCCCTGTCCTGCTCTCTTAACCTTGAGTTTGTCAGAAACACAGGGCATGGATATAAGCTGCACACATCTGATCTTTGCCTTAGAAATAAGTTGAAGGAGTACATTCTTGGTGGCAAAGAACCCATATTCTAAAAGTTTGAGTCCCCAAAATTCTGAATCTTTATTCCCTCTCATTTTTGTTTGCAAACAAACCAATTCTACCCAGAGCTTATACCTTCTTTATAGCATTTTGCTAAAAGCAGAAAGTAAAAGCAACATAGTTTATTTCCTACACCCTCACTTAGAGCAGGGCTTCTGAGGTGGATGGTGCTAGTGTTAAAGAACCCATCTACCAATGCAGGACACATAAGATACATGGGTTCGATCCCTGGGTCAGGAAGATCACTTGAAGGAGAGCATGGCAAACCACTCCAGTATTCTTGCCTGGAAAATCTCATGGACAGGGGAGCCTGGTGGGCTACAATCCATAGGGTCATAAAGAGTTGACATGACTCAAGTGACTTAGCAGGCATCCACTTGTCATGGGCTCGCCAGCAATTAGATCTGCCTTCTAAGTTGTGGAGAGCCAGCAGTTTCATCAATTTTTTTGCCACTGCAATATATGGGTCTTCTATTTTCTCTGCCACCAAGCCAAGGTAACATATTTTAGGTTTGTCAGTCAGTCAGTTCAGTCGCTCAGTCGTGTCCGACTCTCCACGACCCCGTGAACCACAGCATGCCAGGCCTCCCTGTCCATAACCAACTCCCGGAGTTCACTCAAACTCATGTCCACAGAGTCGGTGATGCCATCCAGCCATCTCATTCTCTGTCGTCCCCTTCTCCTCCCGCCCCCAACCTTTCCTAGCATCAGAGTCTTTTCCAGTGAGTCAACTCGTTGCATGAGGTGGCCAAAGTATTGGAGTTTCAGCTTTAGCATCAGTCCTTCCAATGAACACCCAGGATTGATCTCCTTTAGGATGGACTGGTTGGATCTCCTTGCGGTACAAGGGACTCTCAAGAGTCTTCTCCAACACCACAGTTCAAAAGCATCAATTATTCGGCGATCAGCAAGTACCCCAATTCAATGTAAAATATTCAGTTTTGATTAAGCGAATTATTTTACTGTGACAGAGCAGTCTCAGAAGTCTAGAAGTATCCTTGGTAGAATTTGTTTCTTATTTACCTAAAGTTGGGACCAGATGTTCATGCTTGGCAGGTGTTTCTTCCTCTCCATACCTGGCTTCCAAGTCACCTTGATCCCTGCCTGCATCAAGCTGGCAGTGGGAGCATCACGAGGATTTGCATGTTGGGGAGGGGGAGTCTGGCTCACATCACTTCCACACCTGGCTGTAGGAAGGCAGGGATATATCCTGACTGTGTGCTTACAGAGGTCAGAAAAGAGGCAGGGTGATCATCCGGGAATTTCTATCAGAACTACCACCCCACTTCCTTATCTTTAGAATGCTATCTATGCGTACAAAGAATAAGTTGAAATGGGACAAAGGGTATCTAGTGGAAAATAAGACTCCTGAGAAAACCAGTCACCCTCACAAACCACCACTCTTAACAGCTCCTTCTGAAATTTTTGTGCAGATATAAAAATATGATATGTAAACGTGTGTGCAAATATTTGCATATTCAAATTTTCTTCAATTTTATAGCTACATGGTACTCCATGATGGACTTCTAATTTGTCCTTTGTTTTTTCTTTTACACATGGTAAATATTGCACTAAACTTACTTGAAATACTACTGTGACTATATCCAAGGACTGATGCTGAAGCTCCAATATGTTGGCCACCTGATGCAAAGAGCCAACTCATTAGAAAAGAGGCTGGTGTTGGGAAAGATTCAGGGCAGGAGGAAGAGGGGACGACAGAGGATGAGATGGTTGCATGGCATCATCAACTCAATGGATATGAGTTTGCACAAACTCTGGGAGATGGTAAAGGACAGGGAAGCCTGGTGTGCTACAGTCCATGGGGTTGCAAAGAGTCAAACACGACTGAGCGACTGAATAACAACATCCATGGGATAAATTCATAGCACTAAATCCTGAACTTTCAATTTCATTATGTCGCAATATTAACAGTGATCAAATAGCTTAAATACTATTCTGTCCTTGTGAGACACTAATGATTTAAGTTTTTCTAATTCTTACAGCTAATTTGTTGTAATCTTAAAGTTGTTTTTGTAAAAGCACCAATAAATTGTTAATACAAGAAGTTTCTTTTCTTTTTCCCACTGCTGATAAGGAGCTCTTAGACACTGATAATTCACAGCCATGCACTAAACAATTCCTTCCTTTGTCAGCTGGCCTGGGGTCTATAATGGTGATGACCCTCGAGAGGTGCTATGCTAGAGAAGCAGGAGCTGCTGGCTTCTGGAAGAGCACCATACCTGGTCACTGGGGAGGGCTAAGTTCCCTAGCAGAGACCAGGCTGTCTTTCTGTGGTGTCACACTCCTCTGTCACATCCCAGCCCAAACCTTGCTGCTCAGGAAATTAACTTCAAAATCTCATTCTGGCCTTCTCTGCTTTCTATAATCTTACCCCACTTGAACTTTCTAGTCCTGTAAGAACACAGGGCAAAGTAATGGCCATGGAATAGTCAAATGCCATTTCCACTCGAGCTTCTGTTTGTAGAAGGTCTGCAGGGTCACCGTGTGCTCACCCAGGCCCACCACGACATGGGAGACCTCTGGCCACGGCCCTCACTGACCATCCCCCTCCTCCCTTCTCACTTGACCACTGTGAGTCTGTTGAATGGATGCCATGGCAACTGCTCAGGATGCCCCTCTGCCAGTCACCCTGTGCTGCATGGCAAGGCTGGCACCCACTCAGTGTTCACTGAGAGGGCTTTGTGTGCCTAAATCCTGTCCTCTACACTTGCCAGCTGTGTGACCCAAGGCAGATCACTTTTCCTCTCTGTGCTTCTGATCTCTTAGGTATAAAATACTGCTAATAATTAAAGATGATTCTTTGAGCTCCAACCATGTGCCAGGCCCCAGGCATGTGTGTTAATGCTTTATTTCCCGTAACACTCTCAGTAACAGAAGTCTCAATATTTCCATTGAAAGATGAAGAAATTGAGGCACAGAGGGGTCAAATAACTTGGCTGTGGTCACACAGTTTAGCAGTGAGACCAGGTGTGGAGCCTAATGGTCTCTCTGCACAGTCTCACTCATGAGTGTTCCTCTGAGATAGCTGCTGAGAGGATAACAGAGAGAGTGTAGTGGGCACTGACTACAAGTCAGCTGTGACTATTGTTTATGTTGTAATTGCACTCAAACATGCCAAATCCTCAATAGAGGGCAGTTTTGAAACCAATGGAATATTAGAATAGCTTTATGGGTCTTTGAAGAAAGATAGGGAAAGATCACAAAGGAAAGGAGTAGGTGTGGGCCATCTCCAGGCGGTGTTCAGTTCAGTTCAGTTCAGTCGCTCAGTCGTGTCCGACTCTCCGCGACCCCATGAATCACAGCACGCCAGGCCTCCCTGTCCATCACCAACTCCCGGAGTTCACTCAAACTCATGTCCACAGAATCGGTGATGCCATCCAGCCATCTCATTCTCCGTCGTCCCCTTCTCCTCCCGCCCCCAACCTTTCCCAGCATCAGAGTCTTTTCCAGTGAGTCAACTCGTCTCATGAGGTGGCCAAAGTACTGGAGTTTCAGCTTTAGCATCAGTCCCTCCAATGAACATCCAGGATTGATCTCCTTTAGAATGGACTGGTTGGATCTCCTTGCAGTATAAGGGACTCTCAAGAGTCTTCTCCAACACCACAGTTCAAAAGCATCGATTCTTCGGCGATCAGCTTTCTTCACAGTCCAACTCTCACATCCATACATGACCACGGGAAAAACCATTGCCTTGACTAGACGGACCTTGGTCGGCAAAGTAATGTCTCTGCTTTTTAATATACTATCAAGGTTGGTCATAACTTTCCTTCCAAGGAGCAAGCGTCTTTTAATTTCATGGCTGCAATCAGCATCTGCAGTGATTTTGGAGCCCAAAAAAACAAAGTCTGACACTGTTTCCACTGTTTTTCCATCTATTTCCCATGAAGTGATGGGACCAGATGCCATGATCTTTGTTTTCTGAATGTTGAGCTTCAAGCCAACCTTTTCACTCTCCTCTTTCACTTTCATCAAGAGGCTTTTGAGTTCCTCTTCACTTTCTGCCATAAGGGTAGTGTCATCTGCATATCTGAGGTTATTGATATTTCTCCCAGCAATCTTGATTCCAGCTTGTGCTTCTTCCAGCCCAGCGTTCCTCATGATGTACTCTGCATATAAGTTAAATAAGCAAGGTGACAATATACAACCTTGACGTACACCTTTTCCTATTTGGAACCAGTCTGTTGTTCCATGACTGGTTCTAACTGTTGCTTCCTGACCTGCATACAGGTTTCTCAAGAGGCAGGTCAGGTGGTCTGGGATTCCCATCTCTTTCAGAATGTTCCACAGTTTATTGTGATCCACACAGTCAAAGGCTTTGGCATAGTCAATGAAGCAGAAATAGATATTTTTCTGAAACTCTCTTGCTTTCTCCATGATCCAGCGGATGTTGGCAATTTGATCTCTGGTGCCTCTGCCTTTTCTAAAACCTGCTTGAACATCTGGGAGTTCACGGTTTACATACTGCTGAAGCCTGGCTTGGAGAATTTTGAGCATGACTTTACTAGCGTGTGAGATGAGTGCAATTGTGCGGTAGTTTGAGCATTCTTTGGCATTCCCTTTCTTTGGGACTGGAATGAAGACTGACCTCTTCCAGTCCTGTGGCCACTGCTGAGTTTTCCAAATCTGCTGGCATATTGAGTGCAGCACTTTCACAGCATCATCTTTCAAGACTTGAAATAGCTCAACTGGAATTCCATCACCTCCACTAGCTTTGTTCCTAGTGATGCTTTCTAAGGCCCACTTGACTTCACATTCCAAGATGTCTGGCTCTAGGTCAGTGATCACGTTATTGTGACTATCTTGGTCGTGAAGATCTTTTCTGTACAGTTCTTCTGTGTATTCCTGCCACCTCTTCTTAATATCTTCTGCTTCTGTTAGGTCCATACCATTTCTGTCCTTTATCGAGCCCATCTTTGCATGAAAAGTTCCCTTGGAATCTCTAATTTTCTTGAAGAGGTCTCTTGTTTTTCCTATTCTGTTGTTTTCCTCTATTTCTTTGCGTTGATCACTGAGGAAGGCTTTCTTATCTCTCCTTGCTATTCTTTGGAACTCTGCATTCAGATGCTTATATCTTTCCTTTTCTCCTTTGCTTTTCGCCTCTCTTCTTTTTACAGCTATTTGTAAGGCCTCCTCAGACAGCCATTTCGCTCTTTTGCATTTCTTTTCCATGGGGATGGTCTTGGTCCCTGTCTCCTGTACAATGTCACGAACCTCCGTCCAGAGTTCATCAGGCACTCTATCAATCAGATCTAGTCCAGGCGGTGTAGGGGACTGGAATTTCCAATCCACCCAGGGTAGGCATCTGGAGGGCAGGAGTGTGACACAAACTTGACGAAGGAGAGACAAATTAGGGTGTCAAGGCCTTAAAGGTCAGAATGAAGAGTCTATGCTGAGTTAGGGGTGGTGGCAATAAGGTATGTGACCAGGGGAGCAATGAACATGGCCCAACCCTGAAAGTCATAACATCATCATTGTGCTGATTGGACTGGAGGGGAAAGGAGGTCAGAAACAGGCTGGGAAAGGAAGGACCCAGCTCTGCTCCTGAAACAGCAGCAGCAAAGGAAAAGGAACTGAGACCCAGAGATTCTGAAAAAGCTGAGTCCACAGTGACCAGCAGCGTACAAGAGCAGGGCTCTCAAATACTAATGTGTGCCAAGTGTGAAGCCTCTGCCATTACATCTGATAACTGGACTTTCCTGGGACTCGAGGGAGGCGGTGGGTGAGTGGCAGGCTGTGTCTTGCTGAGCTGAATCTGTGTGCTTCTGCCAGACTTAGACTGCACTGTCCCTTCTGAACACAACTCTGGGGCACTGCCCTCAGGAAAGGCTGAGGTCAGATGCATTATCTAGAACAGGCTGAGTCCCACTTTGGAGATGATGAGCCTGATACACAGAGTCAGGTTGCCATGCTATTTAAAATTTTTTAACTAAGACATTGCATAAAACGGTATATATGAACATAAAGTGAATTGTTAGTCTCTCAGTTGTGTCCAACTTTGTGACCTCATGGACTGTAGCCCTCCAGGCTCCTCTATCTGGGGAATTCTCCAACCAAGAATACTAGAGCTGAGTTGCCATTCCCTTCTCTAAGGAATCTTCCTGATCGAACTGGGGTCTCCTGCATTGCAGGCAGATTCTTTACCATCTGAGCCACCAGAGAAGCCCATATGTGAACATGAAACAAATTCAAATGCAGCAAAAGTGCCTGGGGCAAAAATAGGTTTCCCTCCATTCCTACCCACAGCTGCCTGGCCCCTCTGTTTATGGGAAATCCCTGGGAAGTGTCTTGGTAGCCTTTAGGGCATGTTTTTGGTATAAACAAACTCATGTATCTTCCAGCTCAGTTCAGTCACTCAGTCGTGCCTGACTCTTTGCGACCCCATGAATCAGCATGCCAGGCCTTCTTGTCCATCACCAACTCCCGGAGTTCACTCAAACTCACATCCATTGAGTCGGTGATGCCAAACAGGCATCTCATTCTCTGTTGTCCCCTTCTCCTCCCGCCCTCAACCCCTCCCAGCATCAGAGTCTTTTCCAGTGAGTCAACTCTTTGCATGAGGTGCCCCAAATGTTGGAGTTTCAGCTTCACCATTAGTCCTTTCAGTGAACACCCAGGATTGATCTCCTTTTGAATGGACTGGTTGGATCTTCTTGCAGTCCAAGGGACTCTCAAGAGTCTTCTCCAGCACCACAGTTCAAAAGCATCAATTCTTCAGCACTCAGCTTTTTTCACTGTCCAACTCAAACATCCATATATGACCAGTGGAAAAGCCATAGCCTTGACTAGATGGAACTTTGTTGGAAAAGTAATATCTCTGCTTTTTAATATGCTGTCTAGGTTGGTCATAACGTTCCTTCCAAGGGGTAAGTGTCTTTTAATTTCATGGCTGCAATCACCATCTGCAGTGATTTTGGAGCCCAAAAACATAAAGTCTGACACTGTTTTCAGTTTTTCTCCATCTATTTCCCATGAAGTGATGGGACCAGATGCCATGATCTTAGATTTCTGAATGTTGAGCTTTAAGCCAACTATTTCACTCTCCTCTTTCACTTTCATCAAGAGGCTTTTGAGTTCCTCTTCACTTTCTGCCATAAGGGTGGTGTCATCTGCATATCTGAGCTTATTGATATTTCTCCCGGCAATCTTGATTCCAGCTAGTACTTCTTCCAGCCCAGCATTCCTCATGATGTACTCTGCATATAACTTAAATAAGCAGGGTGACAATATACAATCGTGACGAACTCCTTTTCCTATTTGGAACCAGCCTGTTGTTCCATGTCCAGTTCTAACTGTTGCTTCCTGACCTGCATACAGGTTTCTCAAGAGGCAGGTGAGGTGGTCTGGTATTCCCATCTCTTGAAGAATTTCCCACAGTTTATTATGATCCACACAGTCAAAGGCTTTGGCATAGTCAATAAAGCAGAAGTAGAGGTTTTTCTGGAACTCTCTTGCTTTTTCGATGATCCAGCGGATGTTGGCAATTTGATCTCTGGTTCCTCTGCCTTTTCTAAAACCAGCTTGAACATCTGGAAGTTCACGGTTCATGTATTGCTGAAGCTTGGCTTGGATAATTTTGAGCATTACTTTACTAGTGTGTGAGATGAGTGCAATTGTGCAGTAGTTTGAGCATTCTTTGGCATTGCCTTTCTTTGGGATTGGAATGAAAACTGACTTTTTCCAGTCCTGCGGCCACTGCTGAGTTTTCAAAATTTTCTGGCATGTTTAGCACTTTCACAGCATCATCTTTCAAGTTTTGAAATAGCTCAACTGGTCTACGGCCATACCACCCTGAACACACCCGATCTCGTCTGAAATAGCTCAACTGGAATTCCGTCACTTCCCCTAGCTTGTTCATAGTGATGCTTTCTAAGGCCCACTTGACTTCACATTCCAGAATGTCTGGCTCTCGGTGAGTGATCACAACATTGTGATTATTTTGGTCGTGAAGATCTTTTTTGTACAGTTCTTCTGTGTATTCTTGCCACCTCTTCTTAATATCCTCTGCTTCTGTTAGGTCCATACCATTTCTGTCCTTTATTGAGCCCATCTTTGCATGAAATATTCCCTTGGAATCTCTAATTTTCTTGAAGAGATCTCTAGTCTTTCCCATTCTGTTGTTATCCTCTATTTCCTTGCATTGATTGCTGAGGAAGATTTTCTTATCTCTCCTTTCTATTCTTTGGAACTCTGCATTTAGATGCTTATATCTTTCCTTTTCTCCTTTGTTTTTCACCTTTCTTCTTTACACAGTTTTTTTAAGGCCTCCTCAGACAGCCATTTTGCTTTGTTGCATTTCTTTTCCATGGGGATGGTCTTGGTCCCTGTGTCCTGTGCAATCTCACGAACCTCCATCCATAGTTCATCAGGCACTCTATCTATCAGATCTAGTCCCTTAAATGTATTTCTCACTTCCACTGTATAATCATAAGGGATTTGATTTAGGTCATATCTGAATGGTCTAGTGGTTTTCCTTGCTTTCTTCTATTTAAGTTTGAATTTTGCAATAAGAAGTTCTTGGTGTGAGCCACAGTCAGTTCCCAGTCTTGTTTTTGCTGACTGTATAGAGCTTCTCCATATTTTGCTGCAAAGAATATAATCAATCTGATTTTGGTGTTGACCATCTGGTGATGTCCATGTGTAAAGTCTTCTCTTGTGTTGTTGGAAGAGGGTGTTTGCTATGACCAGTGTGTTCTCTTGGCAAAACTCTATTAGCCTTTGCCCTGCTTCATTCTGTGCTCCAAGGCCAAATTTGCCTGTTACTCCAGATGTTTCTTGACTTCCTCCTTTTGCTTTCCAGTCCCCTATAATGAAAAGAACATCTTTTTTGGGTGCTAGTTCTAGAAGATAAAGAACCCACCCACAATGCAGGAGACCTGGTTTCGATCCTTGGGTTGGGAAGATCCCCTGGAGAATGGAAAGGCTACCCACTTTAGTATTCTGACCTGGAAAATTGCATGGACTGGACTTTTAGTTTCAAGTATCTTTCCTCCCCACTCAAAACACATTTTGTTCCTTAAACAAATGGTAGCACACTATATATTTATTTTTCCTTTTCTAAAATATAATCTTGTAAATTGTTTCATAATGGTACACGCTGAACAGCTTCATTCTTTTTAAACTTTTATATGGCATTACTTCGTTTGGATCTATCATAATTTATCTAACCAATATCAGATGGGTGTATATTAAATTGTTGTATTATTTTTTTAGTACAAACTAAGCTGTAATTATTAAGTTGTACATGTATCTTCCTATATCTCCACAATCTATGTGTAAGGTAAACCTCTGGACTAAGGGATATGTGTCTGTATGTATTGCTAAGTTGACCTGCATAGAGACTTACCAATTTGCATACTTATATTTTTACAAATGATGCATACATATCACCAATGCTGAAGTACGCTGTTATTTATATACATAAAATGTGTTTATATGTGTAAGTGTGTGCATGCTAAGTCGCTTCAGTCATGGCCAACTCTTTGTGACCCTATGGACCGTAGCCTGTCAGGTTCCTCTGTCCGTGGGATTCTCTAGGCAAGAATACTGGAGTGGGTTGCCATGCCCTACTCCAGGGGATCTTCCTGACCCAGGGATCAAACCTGTGTCTCCTGCATTGCAGATGGATTCTTTACTGCTGAGCCACTGGTAAAGTTTTATATGTGCAAGCACACTTCTTATGCACATGTTATATATAATAAAAAGAAGACTTTCACTAGGTGAGAAAAACCTGTTTTTCCCACAGGGCTTCAGGTTCAGAATTTTGATACCACTGTACATGTATACTGGAATTAGATAATTAAATGTATAGTAACAGATGGTGGAGTCAAACTTCTTGCTGTTTGAGTTGAAGTTTACCTTAAGCAAAAGAGTAACACTAGAATTATTACAGTAGGATTATAGTTGGAGACAACAGTATGAGCTCAAGTTTAGCTTAATATAGAGATATTGAGTCACTAAGTAATGTCCGACTCTTTGCAACCCTACAGACTGCAGCACGCCAGGCTTCCCTGTCCTTTACTGTCACCCAGAGTTTGCTCAGTTTCATGTCCCTTGAGTTGATGATGCCATCTAACCACATCTACCCATCTCATCCTAATATGTATAGACCTGTGTGTGTATATAAATATAGGTTAGTATACACATACGGATTGGTCTAGAAGCAATGACGCTTGAGTAGTAGTGAGTACACTTAGCCCCAGATCGTTGTTTCTAACACCATTCTCCACTGAAATGAACCAGGATGCCTTAGAGAAATGGACTAGGGTAAAAAATATATACAAGATAAACCTGGAGAGACTTGCAGTGCCAAAAAGTAAGAATATGCAAAAAGAGAAAAGAAAGAAAGAAAAGGACGGCATACAACAAAGAGAGACAGGAACCAACTAAGACAGTTCCTAATGGTCAAAGTTAGACAATTGGAATAACAAAATAAATAATATATTGATTTATTCCCAACATATAAAACTGCGATTCATGAGTCTATACTGATATAAATAGACATTGAATAGATAAATAAATAAATAAATAGGGTGTCTGAGATAAATATCCAGTGCAGAAGAATTCAAAATAATTTGAGAGGTGGGCATGTCTCCACCCTTAAGTATGGGCTTCACATGGTGACTTCTTTTCAAACAACACAGCATGGAAAAGGAGACAGAGAAACTTCACAGTGAAGAAGACTGACGAACACCACCTCAGCCAGGTGATGAAGCATCAACAGTGGTGAGTCATGTTGGTATGATGTGATGAAAATATCACTTTACCTCTGTGGTCTTCTGCCCCAAATCCATAAGCCTAGAACCCCGATCTAATTATAAGAAAAACATTAGACAAGCCCTAGCTGAGGGACATTCTATAAAGGACCTGACCAGTACTCCTCAAAACTGTTAAGGCCATTGGTGAGAAAGAAAGAGGTAAACTGTCTCACTCAAGAGCAGCCTAAGAAGACATGATGGCCCATCATAATATGAAGTCCTGAATGGGATTCTGGGGCAGAAAAAATGGCGGTAGGTACAAACTAAGGAAATATGAATAAAGTATGGGCTTCCTAGTGTCTTTCTCTTTTCCAGTATCCCATCCAACAGTCCACATTACATATACTTGCCATGGATCTTCATGCTCTTAGACTTTTCTCATTTAGGTAACTTTGACAGTTTTGAGGAGTACTGGTCAGATATTCTTTATTATGTCTGTTAACTAGACTTTGTTTGATGTAGTTTTGGTGATTATGCTGAGGTGACGAGGAATTTTAAGAGGAAAATCATGTAAGTAAAGTGCCATTCCCAAACAATCTAGGGTATATGCTATCAACATGAATTATCACTCTTGATGTTAATCCTGATCACCTGGCTGAGGTAGTGTTAATAAGAATTTTCTCCCACAAAGTTACTGTTTGCTTTATTTCCATGCTGTGCTCTTTGGAAAGTGACCACTCTGCACAGCTGGCCCTTCACGGGTAGGGACTTTCACCCCATCTCCTTGAGGAGGGGTATCTAAAAACAGCATCTGGGATTCTCCTGTATGGGAGATTTGTCTATTATCCTTATTCACTTATGGGTTCAATCATTTATATCAGCATGGATTCAAAAGTATTGATTTTATGCTCCTTGGGTTATAAATGCCATGTTACTTACATTACTGCTCAATTTTTTCCAGGTTTGTCCATTGGTGACTCTTTAGGTGGTTTCTGCATTTCTATGTTGCTCTGTGTGTGTGTTTGTGAGGATGTATATGCATGTGCATGTTTTAAGTGTTTCCTTACTCTCTGGCTCTACCATATACTCACGGCTCATCTTATATACTCCCTGCTCTGAATCCAGACTCAGTCGTGTCTCCAAGGATCACTTGTTCCTTTTTACTGGAGAATGGTATTAGAAGCCAAAGTCTGTGCACTAGCTGTGCTCCCTATCTCTGGATTATTGTTGCTTCTGTTTTAAGCTAAACTTGAGTTCATATTGACATCTCCCACTCTATATAGTATCATATTATCATTCTAGCCTTCCCACCCTGCTTATGTATAATGCCCTACTCCAGCAGAGAGGAAACTGGCTCCAACTTTTATCCATTGGCCTGGTATACAAGGGTAGTGGTTTCACAACTGTTAACTCATATCCTGTGGTGAGGCACGACTTCACCCGCTGGAATACAGTGCTTCTCTACAGTTCCTTTTGTCTTTAGTCTTACAGTCTGCACTTGTTTAAAAAGTTAGTTAAATCAACATCTTTCTTCTTATCCCCTTCAGTGAAGTTGTATCATACATATATATGAAATAAGATTAATTTATCATAATCTATATTTTATCCTGGGAATCTTTGACCTTTTATTTAAAATTTTACTTGCATATAGTGAGGTTAACTCTTTGTGCTTGAAATTTCTATGTGTGCTAATTTACACATAGGGTTACCTCTAGAGTATCATGCAGAATAGCTTCATAACCTTAAAAAAAAATCTCATTACTTTATCTGATCATCTGTTCCCATTTCCAAAACCTCTGGCAAGCATTGATCTATTTTAAATTGCTAAAATTTTGTCTTTTTCAGAATGTCCCATAATAAATTGTACAGTAGTCAAGGCTATGGTTTTTCCAGTGGTCACGTATGGATGTGAGAATTGGTTGTGAAGAAAGCTGAGTGCCGAAGAATTGATGCTTTTGAACTGTGGTGTTGGAGAAGTCTCTTGAGAGTTCCTTGGACTGCAAGGAGATCCAACCAGTCCATTCTAAAGGAGATCAGTCCTGGGTGTTCACTGGGAGGACTGATGCTAAAGCTGAAGCTCCAATACTTTAGCCACCTCATGCAAAGAGCTGACTCACTGGAAAAGACTCTGATGCTGGGAGGGATTGGGGGCAGGAGGAGAAGGGGACGACAGAGAATGAGACATCTGGATGGCATCACCGACTCGATGGAGGTGAGTTTGAGTGAACCCCAGGAATTGGTGATGGACAGGGAGGCCTGGAGTGCTGTCATTCATGGGGTCACAAAGAGTAGGACACGACTGAGCGACTCAACTGAACAGATATATGGAGAGAGAGAGAGAGAGTGCTATTTTGCTGAAAAATTTGAAATCATCTCAAGTACTGTATAGTAAAGAACAAATCTTTATATTTGAACAGAACTAATTTTGCATAAAAACATTTTGGAAGGAGGGACTTTGGTTTCCTAGAAGATTGAGTATATGTAAATTTCTTGTTTCCTTCCTCTGAGTACAATGAAAATCTCATAATATTATATATTTAAAAAATACAAGGAGACTCTGAAAGGTGTAGATAAAATTATATATCAGATAAGGACCTCAGTTCAGTTCAGTTCAGTTCAGTTCAGTTGTGTCCGACTCTCTGCGACCCCATGAATCACAGCAGGCCAGGCCTCCCTATCCATCACCAACTCCCGGAGTTCACTCAAACTCACGTCCACAGAGTCGGTGATGCCATCCAGCCATCTCATTCTTGGTTGTCCCCTTCTCCTCCCGCCCCCAACCTTTCCCAGCATCAGAGTCTTTTCCAGTGAGTCAACTCGTCGCATGAGGTGGCCAAAGTATTGCAGTTTCAGCTTTAGCATCAGTCCTTCCAATGAACACCCAGGATCGATCTCCCTTAGAATGGACTGGTTGGATCTCCTTGCAGTCCAAGGGACTCTCAAGAGTCTTCTCCAACACCACAGTTCAAAAGCATCAATTCTTCAGTGCTCAGCTTTCTTCACAGTCCAACTCTCACATCCATACATGACCACGGGAAAAACCATTGCCTTGACTAGACGGACCTTTGTTGGCAAAGTAATGTCTCTGATTTTAATATATTATCAAGGTTGGCCATAACTTTCCTTCCAAGGAGTAAGCGTCTTTTAATTTCATGGCTGCAATCAACATCTGCAGTGATTTTGGAGCCCAAAAAAATAAAGTCTGACACTGTTTCCACTGTTTTTCCATCTATTTCCCATGAAGTGATGGGACCAGATGCCATGATCTTTGTTTTCTGAATGTTGAGCTTCAAGCCAACCTTTTCACTCTCCTCTTTCACTTTCATCAAGAGGCTTTTGAGTTCCTCTTCACTTTCTGCCATAAGGGTGGTGTCATCTGCATATCTGAGGTTATTGATATTTCTCCCAGCAATCTTGATTCCAGCTTGTGCTTCTTCCAGCCCAGCGTTCCTCATGATGTTCTCTGCATTTAACTTAAATAAGCAAAGTGACAATATACAGCCTTGACGTACTCCTTTTCCTATTTGGAACCAGTCTGTTGTTCCATGTACAGTTCTGACTGTTGCTTCCTGACCTGCATACAGGCTTCTCAAGAGGCAGGTCAGGTGGTCTGGGATTCCCATCTCTTTCAGAATGTTCCACAGTTTATTGTGATTCACACAGTCAAAGGCTTTGGCATAGTCAAGGAAGCAGATAGATGTTTTTCTGAAACTCTCTTGCTTTCTCCATGATCCAGCGGATGTTGGCAATTTGATCTCTGGTGCCTCTGCCTTTTCTAAAACCTGCTTGAACATCTGGGAGATCACGGTTCACATATTGCTGAAGCCTGGCTTGGAGAATTTTGAGCATGACTTTACTAGCGTGTGAGATGAGTGCAATTGTGCAGTAGTTTGAGCATTCTTTGGCATTGCCTTTCTTTGGGATTGGAATGAAGACTGCCCTTTTCCAGTCCTGTGGCCACTGCTGAGTTTTCCAAATCTGCTGACATATTGAGTGCATCACTTTCACAGCATCATCTTTCAAGATTTGAAATAGCTCAACTGGAATTCCATCACCATCACTAGCTTTGTTCGTAGTGATGCTTTCTAAGGCCCACTTGACCTCACATTCCAAGATTTCTCGCTCTAGGTCAGTGATCATGCTATCGTGACTATCTTGGTCATGAAATCTTTTTTGTACAGTTCTTCTGTGTATTCTTGCCACCTCTTCTTAATATCTTCTGCTTCTGTTAGGTCCCTACCATTTCTGTCCTTTATCGAGCCCATCTTTGCATGAAGTGTTCCCTTGGAATCTCTAATTTTCTTGAAGAGATCTCTTGTTTTTCCTATTCTGTTGTTTTCCTCTATTTCTTTGCATTGATCACTGAGGAAGGCTTTCTTATCTCTCCTTGCTATTCTTTGGAACTCTGCATTCAGATGCTTATATCTTTCCTTTGCTCCTTTGCTTTTTGCTTCTCTTCTTTTCACAGCTATTTGTAAGGTCTTCTCAGACAGCCGTTTTGCTTTTTTGCATTTCTTTTCCATGGGGATGGTCTTGGTCCCTGTCTCCTGTGCAATGTCACGAACCTCCGTCCAGAGTTCATCAGGCACTCTATCTATCATATCTAGTCCCTTAAATCTATTCCTCTCTTCCACTGTATAATCATAAGGGATTTGATTTAGGTCATACCTGAATGGTCTAGTGGTTTTCCCTAGTTTTTTCAATTTAAGTCTGAATTTGGCAATAAGGAGTTCATGATCTGAGTCACAGTCAGCTCCTGGTCTTGTTTTTGCTAACTGTATACAGCTTCTCCATCTTTGACTGCCAAGAATATAATCAATCTGATTTCGGTGTTGACCATCTGGTGATGTCCATGTGTAGAGTCTTCTTTTGTGTTGTTGGAAGAGGGTGTTTGCTATGACCAGTGCGTTCTCTTGACAAAACTCTATTAGCCTTTGCCCTGCTTCATTCCGTGCATGAAAAATACAAGAATAAATTTGATAGCTTACAGTGAACGATGTGTACTCATGATCTCCAAAGAAGAAGATTTAGCCTTGGGACCAGAGACCAGGCTTGACCACTGAGGGCTCTTGTGTGGCAGAAGTTTTATTACAGTGAAAAGGGACAGAGAAATCTTCTGACATTGACATCAGAAGGGGGGCAGCTGCTGAGTCCCTTCAGTCGTGTTCGACTCTGTGCGACCCCATAGACGGAAGCCCACCAGGCTCCCCCATCCCTGGGATTCTCCAGGCAAGAACAGTGGAGTGTGTTGCCATTTCCTTTTCCAATGTGTGAAAGTGAAAAGTGAAAGTGAAGTCACTCAGTTGTGTCCGACCCTTAGCGACCCCAAGGACTGCAGCCTACCAGGCTCCTCCGTCCATGGGATTTTCTAGGCAATAGTACTGGAGTGGCTTGCCATTGCCTTCTCCAAGGAGGGGGGGCAGAGAGTGCCCCAATTGCTAGTCCTTAGCAACAGAATTATATACTTTTTAAACTAGTTATTACAATAAATCAAAATAATTTCTCAAGGTTGTAAAAATTTTACCAGACCTGCTCTTACAATTTACATTTTAGGAGAACCGGATTAGAACTTAACAGTAGAAAATCATACCAGATCCACTCCCATAATATACATTCTAAGATATCAGGACTATTCAGAAGGTTTTCTGGAAGGAGAAACTGTCCTTAGGCAGGATTCACTGTTGTTATATAATCTCAAGTACAGAGTTTAAATTTTGAATAACTTTGGAAAACTCAGCAGTGGCCACAGGACTGGAAAAGGGCAGTCTTCATTCCAATCCCAAAGAAAGGCAATGCCAAAGAATGCTCAAACTACCACACAATTGCACTCATCTCACACGCTAGTAAAGTCATGCTCAAAATTCTCCAAGCCAGGCTTCAGCAATATGTGAACCGTGATCTCCCAGTTGTTCAAGCCGGTTTTAGAAAAGGCAGAGGCACCAGAGATCAAATTGCCAACATCCGCTGGATCATGGAGAAAGCAAGAGAGTTTCAGAAAAACATCTATTTCTGCTTCCTTGACTATGCCAAAGCCTTTGACTGTGTGGATCACAATAAACGGTGGAACATTCTGAAAGAGATGGGAATACCAGACCACCTTACCTGCCTCTTGGGAAACCTGTATGCAGGTCAGGAAGCAACAGTCAGAACTGTACATGGAACAACAGACTGGTTCCAAATAGGAAAAGGAGTACGTCAAGGCTGTATATTGTCACTTTGCTTATTTAAGTTAAATGCAGAGTACATCATGAGGAACGCTGGGCTGGAAGAAGCACAAGCTGGAATCAAGATTGCTGGGAGAAATATCAATAACCTCAGATATGCAGATGACACCACCCTTATGGCAGAAAGTGAAAAGGAACTCAAAAGCCTCTTGATGAAAGTGAAAGAGGAGAGTGAAAAGGTTGGCTTGAAGCTCAACATTCAGAAACCAAAGATCATGGCATCTGGTCCCATCACTTCATGGGAAATAGATGGAAAAACAGTGGAAACAGTGTCAGACTTTATTTTTTTGGGCTCCAAAATCACTGCAGATGTTGATTGCAGCCATGAAATTAAAAGACGCTTACTCCTTGGAAGGAAAGTTATGACCAACCGTGATAATATATTAAAAAGCAGAGACATTACTTTGCCAACCAAGGTCCGTCTAGTCAAGGCTATGGTTTTTCCCGTGGTCATGTATGGATGTGAGAGTTGGACTGTGAAGAAAGCTGAGCACTGAAGAATTGATGCTTTTGAACTGTGGTGTTGGAGAAGACTCTTGAGAGTCCCTTGTACTGCAAGAAGATCCAACCAGTCCATTCTAAAGGAGATCAGTCCTGGGTGTTCATTGGAAGGACTGATGCTAAAGCTGAAACTGCAATACTTTGGCCACCTCATGCGACCAGTTGACTCACTGGAAAAGACTGATGCTGGGAAAGGTTGGGGGCGGGAGGAGAAGGGGACGACCGAGAATGAGATGGCTGGATGGCATCACCGACTCTGTGGACATGAGTTTGAGTGAACTCCAGGAGTTGGTGATGGACAGGAAGGCCTGGCGTGCTGTGATTCATGGGGTCGTGGAGAGTTGTGCACGACTGCGTGACTGAACTGACTGACTGACTGACAGAGTTTAAACTGAGTTGTTTGTTGTGTAATCATCAGTTCTGGGCTTAAAGAATAAACTGTTTTGTATGACTAAGACTGAGGAATGTAGAGAAAACAAAAAGTTTGCCCTTTCCTCCTCCTTGAGATTTCCAGACCCCTATCTCCTCCTCCAGAACACCAGTCCCCTCTTCCTCAGGGACCCCCAGACTTTTTATCAACCTGCCTAGGAACTGACTCTCTCAAATTACCCAAATTTTCCTTTGCCCCATACATCCCAGACTTGTAACTGACATAGGTGGCATCTCAGAAACACCAATGAACACCGATAAAATGATCCAAGAAAGTCTTGGTTTCATCACCCAAGAAACCAGGAGAGTGACAGCCTAGAAAGATGGAAAAGTTTTATATAATAGCTGGTCCACTCTAGCCAAATACTACAGAGAAAACTTTCCCCCACTCCTGAGTACCAGAAAAAGTCAAGTGGGAATCCTGGACTTCCTCTCTTGCCAGGCTGCAACGAATCCTTGTTGAAATGTTATCAGGGGAGGCCTAGTGGACAGTCATGATTTTCACAATCACCCAGTGGTAAAAAGGCCAACACCTAACTTTTTGGTGTCAGGGAGAAACAAGACACCTCTCCCACCTTGAGAAGGTGTGGTACAGCAGTAGCCAAGTGGGGTGCCTGAACTCACAACATTTATCAACAGAATCACATCATCCTTCATCTCCCAGCTGTCAGTGAAGGTCAAATTGAGAACCTAGACACACACCTCTACCCGGCACTAGTGGGGAAGTCTTACCACCAGACTCAACTCAAAAGGAGGATGCCTGAAACAGGATTTGAACAAAATTTAAAATAATTTTATTTTAATAAAATAAATATTCAGTTCAGTTCAGTTCGGTGCCTCAATCGTGTCCGACTCTTTGTGACCCAATGAAACGCAGCACTCCAGGCTTTCCTGTCCATCAACAACACCCGGAGTTCACTCAAACTCAGGTCCATCGAGTTGGTGATGCCATCCAGCCATCTCATCCCTGTTGTCCCCTTCTCCTCCTGCCCCCAATCCCTCCCAGCATCAGAGTCTTTTCCAGTGAGTCAACTCGTCGCATGAGGTGGCCAAAGTATTGCAGTTTCAGCTTTAGCATCAGTCCTTCCAATGAACACCCTGGACTGATCTCCTTTAGAATGGACTGGTTGGATCTCCTTGCAGTCCGAGGCACTCTCAAGAGTCTTCTCCAACACCACAATTCAAAGGCATCAATTCTTCGGTGATCAGCTTTCTTCACAGTCCAACTCTCACATCCATACATGACCACTGGAAAAACCATAGCTTTGACTAGACGGACCTTTGTTGGCAAAGTAATGTCTCTGTTTTTTAATATGCTATCCAGTTTGGCCATAACTTACCTTCCAAGGAGTAAGTGTCTTTTAATTTCATGGCTGCAATCAGCATCTGCAGTGATTTTGGATCCCAAAAAATTAAAGTCTAACTCTGTTTCCACTGTTTCTCCATCTATTTCCCATGAAGTGATGGGACTAGATGTCATGATCTGTTTCTGAATGTTGAGCTTTAAGCCAACTATTTCACTCTCCTCTTTCACTTTCAGCAAGAGGCTCTTTAGTTCCTCTTCACTTTCTGCCATAAGGGTGGTGTCATCTGCATATCTGAGGTTATTGATATTTCTCCCGGCAATCCTGATTCCAGCTTGTGCTTCCTACAGCTCAGCGTTTTTCATGATGTACTCTGCATAAAATAAAATAAGCAGGGTCACAATATACAGCCTACGTACTCTTTTTCCTGTTTGAGACCATTCTGTTGTTCCATGTCCAGTTTTACCTGTTGCTTCCTGACCTGCATATAGGTTTCTCAGGAGGCAGGTCAGTGGTCCGGTATTCCCATCTCTTTCAAAAATTTCCACAGTTTATTGTGATCCACACAGTCAAAGGTTTTGGCATAGTCAATGAAGCAGAAATAGATGTTTTTCTGGAAGTCTCTTGCTTTGATCTCTGGTTCCTCTGCCTTTTCTAAAACCAGCTTGAACATCTGGAAGTTCATGGTTCACGTATGAGTGAAGCCTGACTTGGAGAATTTTGAGCATGTCTTACTGGCATGTGAGAAAAGTGCAATTGTGCGGTAGTTTGAGCATTCTTTGGCATTGCCTTTCTTTGGGATTGGAATGAAGACTGACCTTTTCCAGTCCTGTGTCCACTGTTGAGTTTTCGAAATTTGCTGACTTATTCAGTGCAGCACTTCCACAGTATCATCTTTTGAGATTTGAAATAGCTCAACTGGAATTCCATCACCTCCACTAGCTTTGTTCATAGTGATGCTTTCTAAGGCCCACTTGACTTCAGATTCCAGGATGTCTGGCTCTAGGTCAGTGATCCCACCGTCGTGATTATCTTGGTCATAAAGATCTTTTTTGTACAGTTCTTCTGTGTATTCTTGCCACCTCTTCTTAATATCTTCTGCTTCTGTTAGGTCCATACCATTTCTGTCCTTTATCGAGCCCATCTTTGCATGAAATTTTCCCTTGATATCTCTAATTTTCTTGAAGAGATCTCTAGTCTTTCCTATTCTGTTGTTTTCCTCTATTTCTTTGCACTGATCGCTGAGGAAGGCTTTCTTATCTCTCCTTGCTATTCTTTGGAACTCTGCATTCAGATGCTTATATCTTTCCTTTTCCTCTTTGCTTTTTAGCTTCTCTTCTCTTCACAGCTATTTGTAAGGCCTCCCTAGACAACCAGTTTGCTTTTTTGCATTTCTTTTCCATGGGGATGATCTTGATCCCTGTCTCCTGTACAGTGTCACTACCCTCCATCCATAATTCATCATGGAACTCAATTAGATCTAGTTGCTTAAATCTATTTCTCACTTCCATGGTATAATCATAAGGGATTTGATTTAGGTCATATCTGAATGGTTCAGTGTTTTTCCCTACTGTCTCCAATTTAAGTTTGAATTTGGCAATAAGGAGTTTGTTATCTGAGCCACAGTTAGCTCCCAGTCTTGTTTTTGCTGACTGTATAGAGCTTCTCCATCTTTGGCTGCAAAGAATATAATCAATCTGATTTCAGTGTTGACCATCTGGTGATGTCCATGTGTAGAGTCTTCTCTTGTGTTGTTGGAAGAGGGTGTTTGCTATGACCAGTGCGTTCTCTTGGCAAAAACTCTGTTAGCCTTTGCCCTGTTTCATTCCGTATTCCACAGCCAAATTTGCCTGTTACCCCAGGTGTTTCTTGACTTCCTACTTTTGCATTCCAGTCCTCTATAATGAAAAGGACATCTTTATTAGGTGTTAGTTCTAAAAGGTCTTGTAGGTCTTCATCAGTTCAGTTCAGTTCAGTCGCTCAGTCATGTCCAGCTCTTTGCAACCCTAAGAATCACAGCATGCCAGGCCTCCCTGTCCATCACCAACTCCCTGAGTTCACTCAAACTCATGTCCATCGAGTTGGTGATGCCATCCAGCCATCTCATCCCTGTTGTCCCCTTCTCCTCCTGCCCCCAATCCCTCCCAGCATCACAGTCTTTTCCAGTGAGTCAACTCGTCGCATGAGGTAGCCAAAGTATTGGAGTTTCAGCTTTAGCATCAGTCTTTCCAATGAACACCCAGGACTGATCTCCTTCAGAATGAACTGGTTGGATCTCCTTGCACTCCAAGGGACTCTCAAGAGTCTTCTCCAGCACCACAGTTCAAAAGTATCAATTCTTCAGCACTCAGCTTGCTTTATAGTTCAACTCTCACATCCATACATGACTA
This sequence comes from Moschus berezovskii, assembly GCF_049115385.1. Classification (NCBI taxonomy): domain Eukaryota; kingdom Metazoa; phylum Chordata; class Mammalia; order Artiodactyla; family Moschidae; genus Moschus; species Moschus berezovskii. The sequence continues at coordinate 137,545,488 of NC_142461.1, read as the reverse complement.
TGGAAAAACAATAGCTTTGACTAGACGGACTTTTGTTAGCAGAGAATTTTCTCTGCTTCTAAATATACTGTCTCGTTTTGTCATAGCTTTTCTTTCAAGGTGCAAGTGTCTTTTAATTTCATGGCTGCAGTCACCCTCTGCAGTTACTTTGGAGCCCAAGAAAATAAAGTCTCTTTTCTTTCCATTGTTTCCCCATCTATTTGCCATGAAGTGATGGGACTGGATGTCATGATCTAAGTTTTCTGAATGCTGGGCTTTATGCCAACTTTTCCACTCTCCTCTTTCACTTTCTTCAAGAGGTTCTTTAGTTCTTCTTCACTTTCTGCCTTAAGGGTGACGTCATGTGAGTATCTGAGGCTATTGCTATTTCTCCTGGCAATCTTGATTCCAGCTTGTGCTTCATCCAGCCCAGCATTTCACATGATTGTACTCTGCATATAAGTTAAATAAGTAGGGTGACAATATACAGCCTTGATATACTCCTTTCCCAATTTGGAACCAGTCTGTTATTCCATGTCCAATTATTTGCTTCCTGACCTGCATACAGATTTCTCAAGAGATAGGATAAGTGGTCTGGTATTTCCATCTCTTAATTAATTTTGTATAGTTTGTTGTGATCCACACAGTCAAAGGATCTCAAACTGAATGAAAAAAAAAAATAACCCAGAAACTTAATACTCATTTAACATAAGAAATACTGCAAACCCATCATAAAAATGCTTCAACTTGAAACTTAAGCAAAATTGAAACAAGAGAAAAAGCAGAAAAATCTCAGCTAAGAAATAGAAAAATCCCAGTAAGGAAATAAAAGATATAAAGAAGAAGCAAATGGATATTTAGAGTGACATAATATTATAATACTTTGATTATTTGATGCAAAGAATTGACTCATTGGGAAAGATCTTGATGCTGTGAAAGACTGAGAGAAGGAGGAGAAGAGAGTGACAGAGGATGAGACGGTTGGATGGTGTCACCGACTCAATGGACATGAGTTTGAGTAAACTCTGGGAGATGGGGAAGGACAGGGAAGCCTGGAATGCTGTCATCCATATGATTGCAAAGAGCTGGACATGACTTAGTGACTGAACAACAACAAAAATATTTACAATGACAGAAAAAAAATCACTGGGTGTTTATAACAGCAAAATGGATTGGACAGAGAGAAAGAATCAGTAAATTTGAATGTAGAACAGTAGAAATTACCCAAACAGAACAACAGAGATTATTTCTATTGGGACTATCTACTTTTAAAGAAATGCACAGAACCTCAGAAACCTCTGAGACTATAACAGCAGATGTAATATCTGTGTTGTTGAAGTTCCAGAAGAAGAAAAAAAAAGAGTGAAGCTGAAAAGACATTCGAAGAAATAATAGCTGTAATGTCCCAGTCTGGCAAATCCCATAAACCTACAGATTCATAAAACCAAGAAAACCCCCAAGAAGATAAATTGAATAAATCTATACCAAACACATCACAGTTAAATTTCTTAAAACTAAAGACAATGAAACAAATGTTGAAAGAATCCATAGAGAAACAATTTGAACTGCAGAGAGCTTCTTATCTGAAACCAAGAAGGACAAAGGAAGAGACACAATATCTCAAGTGTGATTTCTAAGACACAGTAAAACTATCCTGCAAGAATGAGGGGAAAATAAAGACATTTACAATTGAAAAGAGCTAAAATAAATTGTTATTAACAGACTGAACCTTAGAGATTGGATAAAGGAAGTACTGCAAACAGAAAGGAAACAATAAAAGAAAGAATCTAGAGCATCAGGAATGTGGCAAGAGCAAAACTGGGTAAATGCAATAGAATTCCTACTTTGCCTTAGTTTCCTAAATTATTACTGAGGATGAAAGCCAAAAGTGTATCACTGTTAATGTGATTATCACTGTATACAGAGAAATTGTCTAAGACGGTTGTATCAGAAATGGAGAGAGTGATGGGACAGAAGGAGAGATAAAGTTTCTACCGTCCACTGAAACTAGTACAGTGTTGTTGACACCGGCAGACTTTGGCAAGCTGTACACATAGAATGAAACATCTAGAGCAACTGTGAAAAGAGCTACACAAAGAAATATACCATACGACACTGGAGGTAAATGGAAATAAAGTTCAAAATGTAGCTCAAGTAGCTCATAAAAAATATGAAAATAAAAGCAGAGAAGGGAAAAGGACAGAATAACAACAAAAGCTCTTTATGCCCTTTATGATAATGGTGACAGAGACTGGAGTGAAGCAAATAAAAGCCTAGAAATGCTGAAGATTATTGGCAACCACTAGAAGCTAGGGAGGGACAAAGAGGCATCCTTCCCTAGAGCCTTTAGAGAGAGTGTGGCCCTGCTGACACCTAGATTTAGAACTTCCAGCCTCCAGAAATGTGAAAGAATAAATTTCTATAGTTTTAAATCAATCATTTGTGGAATTTTGTTACAGCAGCCCTAGGAAACTAGTACACCCACCTTATTCTGTTTGTTACAAGTGGGTCACTAGGTCTAGTTTACACTCAAGGGGAGGCTATCACATAAGGGCATGAATATAAAGAGGCAGGTATCATAAGGGCCATTGCAGCAGCTGCCCACTAGAGGTGGTGTTGACGTCTTTAGTATGTGTTTCTCAATTATACTGAAGAAACATTTGTGGGAATTACTGCACTAACAAAGTCAGGGAGGAAGACTGGTAGGATATTATTCCTCAGATGACACAGAGGAAGAAAACTAAAGCTCAGAAAGTTCAAGTGAATTATTCACGGTCATGTAGCTTCAGCAACTCACTGAAACACGAATATTGGAGCTGGACCCCTAAATTTAGAGATTCTATATATCAACAGAGACTATATCAACATAATCAATTAATCAACTTTTTAATTAAGATATGGAAGGCATGTTTCAAAAAGCTTCAATTCAAGTGTTGTTGAGAGTGCAACATGGAGGGGACGGATAAAAATAATCATCAGTCTATTTTGTTTCGTTTCTTCTAGGGCAGTTTTCATTTCCAGCTAGGCAGAGATAGATGACACACAGCTGCAGGGGGCAGGCTCCCAGGAAGAGCCACGCTTCCGTTTCATCGTGGGAGTGAAATTTCAGCTCCCCAACCATGCACAATATCTTCCTAAAATAAAATTATTAAGCCATGATGTGCAACTATAGGTTTTATACAGCATCATAAATCCCAGGAAATTAACTTGCTCTCAGCCTTTGCCTGGAGCAGCTTTTTAGCAATGAAAGTACTTCTCTGAAACTTGATCGCTACTTAAATATTACCTGCTCACTTTCTAGCTCTCTTCTTCATCCAGCTAAAAGGAAAACTTAGAGGAAGAAAAAAATGTTTGGATTCACTTTATCAGTAAAGTAAATTCCTCATCTCACTATGGGTGGGAAGCATCAGGACAAAAATGAGGGACAACAATCTGAAATTTCTCTTTCAAAATGGCAGGCGAGCATTTCACTGCAAGGCGAGCATGCTGAGAGGCTGAGTGAGGAGCAGGTTAGCAGGACCTGCAGAGACTGTGGTTCTGAACTAGGAGCTGGTTACTTTCTACTGGTAACGTCATTTTGGGCAGAAATTCCAAAGACAACATAATGGAATGCAGAGATTAACAATCAGCTTCAGAATTTGTGTAAATATCAATGGTGGTCATTGCTAAGGGACCTTTGTTTAGCACCGCGATGTGCCAAGGACACCATGGGAATTCCCCATTTCATTCATCTCAGCCTCTTTATACATCTGGAGGTGAACCATACTTGTATGAGAGTTAGTTTACAGTAAGTAGTGCTTGGTGCCTGTGTGGGTGATATATTTTTGTGTGTGTCTATTTGTAGACAACTTCCAATTTTTCCAACACCATGTGTTGAAAAAGCTTTCATTTCCTCATTGGATTATTTGTCTAAATTATTACATTTAAAATAACATACACAATGAACAAAGTGAAAGTCATTCAGTCCAGTCTTGTAGCATGCCAGGCTCCTCTGTCCATGGGATTCTTCAGGAAAGAATATTGGAGCAGGTTGCCATGCCCTTCTCCAGGAGATCTTCCCAACCCAGGGAATGAACCCATGTCCCCTGCATTGTGGGTGGATTCTTTACCGTCTGAGCCACCAGAGAAGCAAGACTAGCTGCTAAGTACTTGCTATTTAATATTTCTTTTATGAAGTATAATTGCTTGACTTCTGTGTCCCAAAGGTGACATAAAATTTGCAATGGGACATTTCTGTCAAACTTTTCCTAGTTAAGGTGCAGTGGGTGTTGCAGGAGATTCCTCTTCAGGACAGAAGCTTTTTTCTACCTGCAACTGAGAATGGTTCAGGCTGACACCTTTCAGTAGCACCTCCCAAGGGGTGTCTATTCTCAGTGACTAACTGTACAGGGCTATCAAGGCTTTCCCTGCTTGTCAGGCTCCACACAGCTGTCTTAGCAGCAGAGTTCCCAGTAGGACTGGCTGAGGCCTTTGTCATTACCACATGAGAGCCCAACTTCTCCTTCAGTCCAATCTCTGGGTCAGGAAGACCCCCTGGAGGAGGGCATGGCAACCTACTCTAGTATTCTTACCCAGAGAATTTCAAGAGAAGCTTGGTGGGGTACAGTCCATGGAGTTGTAAAGAGTCAGACACGACTGAAGCGACTTACACACACACACACACACACAAACACACACACATCATCCATATTAGCTTCATTTCTCTGCTGTAACAAATTACATAAATTTAGTGGTTTAAAACAGCACAAGTTTATTATCTCACAGTTCTGGCAGTCAGAAGTATGTCATGGGTCTCACTGGGCTGCTTCTCTTTGGGCAGCTTTAGGGAAGAATCAGTTTTCTTGCACTTCCCAGCTTTTAGAGGGCTCTTGCATTCCTTGATCCATCTTCAAAGATAGAAATATTTGCCCAAGTCTAACTCTTACAGGGGCTTCTCAGGTGGCTCAGTGGTAAAGAATTCCCTGCAATGCAGGATACACAGGCTTGATCCCTGGTTTGGGAAGATGCCTGGAGAAGAAAATGGCAACCCATTCCAATATTCTTGATTTGGAAATCCCATTGTCCGAGGAGCCTGGTGGGCTGCAGTCCACGGGGTCGCCAGGTGACTTATTACTGATTCTAGGGTATAGGGCCTGGACATCTGTGGGGGCTGTTATTCTATCTAATATATCTTCTACTTATAAGACTTCCTGTTGCACTGGGACCCAGTTCCCTCAAAGTTCTTAAAATGACAAGAAAAAGTCAATAAATGCATTTGAAAAATGGACAAGTGTTTCCAGCAGGACTAACACATGGCTAATAATCCCATGAAAATTCGCATCCTCACTAGTCACTAGGAAAATGTAAATTAAAACAGTGAGGTCCCAATTTTCCATCTCTTTTTTAAAAATAAGATTGTTAAATATGTGTGCGATGAAGTAATTTCACTTAAGAATGTGGAAATAGCTCTAGAACAACAGAAATTCCAAGCACACTGCAGAGGCAGGTGTTTCAGAACATCTAATGGTGAACATCCATAGTTGCTGGGACCACTGCAGGGACATTTCATGCTCCAGGACTCACCATCAGTGTTGTTGCCCTGGAATGGCTGTCCTGAAGCAGAAAAGCCAAGAAGCTTCCAGGGCACATAGTGGGAAACATTTTGCATTCTTCCTAGTGAAAGTAGATGACACTCTAAAGCACAACATTTTAGAATTTCTCTCACTTCTGCATTATCTCCATGAATAAACTAGAGTAATCAAATAAAATCTCTTACAAAAAGATCAGTCTGGGTGATGGTCAACCCCATTTGTTATGCAGACAGTTTCAGCCTCAGTACTTTCATTAAAAAAAATAAAACTACACTCTTCCCTATACTGTGTTAAAGGCCACTGTATGATACTGATTTTCTAGAAGAAATTAGATAAAAGTGGAGGCAGGTAAAAAAAAAACAAACATTCCACTCAAAAAGTAAACTCTATGACTCTATGCAGTGAAATTGGATTTCCTCCAATCATTCTGTTTTAAAAGACATGTTTCATAAGCAGAAGGCCCAACTGAAAGAAAGCATTCTAGGAGAATTAATGTCACATAGGGATTAGAATTATGGAGATGGAAACGGCAACCCACTCCAGTATTCTTGCCTGGAGAATCCCATGGACAGAGAAACCTGGTGGGCTATAGTCCACGGGGTTTCAAAGAGTTGGACGTGACTGAAGCGAGTCAACACTCACACACCGGAAGCAAATGCATTTCAAGGATTCACAGGAGCTTGGCTGGACTATACCTCAGTGCCCTAGAGGAGGCTCCTTGAAACTCCTACTCATTGTACCAGAGTGGGGATCTAGCTGGACACCAGCAAGGAGGTGGGAAGAGAGATGAACAGAGGGAATCTCAGGAGAAAGTAGAAATGGTGACGACTAAGACTTGACCACAGCAGGACCTTCCTGATGTCATGGGAACCAGGAGCAACTGAGGAAACCAGATGAGAATGCTAAAGAGCTCATCTGAGAACTTGCTTGCTGGAGCCCAGGACCCCAAATTGAATAGGACAATGGGGAGCCTGATTCTGCCTGTGTCCAGCCTCCCAAGATAAGGATGAGATGAGTGCAATAGCAGTGGGTGGTCTCACCCCAGGATGACTCCCAGATGTGACCACATGGGTTCTGACACCCCATAGCTGGACTGGACAGGCCAGGCAGGTTCCAGAGAGCTCCAGGTACACAGGACTGGGTGATCTCCTGGGCCACCTGTGGGCAATGTACAGGCTGGACTCACAGACCTGGGTCTGCCAGGATCCCAGACCTCAGCAGCCACAGAAGCTTCACCTTACTTTCCAAACTCAGGAGTCAAGGAACTGTTGTGCTGGAGACAGTCTGAATGGGAGTCTACTTGGGAATGCTGGTTGCTGATGGCTTTTGTCACCCTGGCACCAGGCCAGGGTCACCCTTTGCTTTATTATTTTTTAAATTAATTTTTATTGGAGTGTAGTTGATTTACAATGTAGGGTCAGTTTCTTCTCTACAGCAAAGTGAATCAGCTACATATATATGCATCTCCATTCTTCTCAGATTCTTTTCCCATATAGGCCATTATGAAGTATTGAGTAGAGCTCCCTGTGCTATACAGTGGATCCTTATTAGTTATCTACTTTATATGCATAGTTATCTATTATATATATATAGCTATCTATTTATATATATATCTTATGTATAAAGAGAGCCAGAGGATAACTCCCTGTGACCTCCAGTTGTCCCGAATTGTGTGGTGACTTGTTATGATTTTCAATCTACTTGTCTTGATCTAAGATGAAGTTGCTTACATGGTGAAAGCTGTGTCAGGATTCTGTCCTTGGTAAGCATTCAGTTCAGCTGTCCATATGTACTGTTGGGGGCTTGTGATGAGAACATGCAGAAGAGCAACTGCACTACAGAGGTTTCAGGTTCAGTTCAGTCACTCAGTTGTGTCTGACTCTTTGCAACCCCATGAACCTCAGCATGCCAGGCCTCCCAGTCCATTACCAACTCCCAGAATCCATGCAAACTCATGCCCATTGAGTCAGTGATGCCATCCAACCATCTCATCCTCTGTCATCCCCTGCTCTTATCACCCTTAATCTTTCCCAATATCAGGGTCTTTTAAATTGAGGCAGCGCTTCGCATCAGGTGACCAAAGTATTGGAGTTTCAACTTCAACATCAGTCCTTCCAATGAACATCGAGGACTGATCTCCTTTAAGATGGACTGGTTGGATCTCCTTGCAGTCCAAGGGACTCTCAAGAGTCTTCTCCAACACCACAGTTCAAAAGCATCAATTCTTCTGCACTCAGCTCTCTTTATAGCCCAACTCTCACATCCCTACATGACCACTGGGAAAACCATAGCCTTGGATAGATGGACCTTTGTTGACAAAGTAATGTCTCTGCTTTTTACTATGATATCTAGGTTGGGCATAACTTGCCTTCCAAGGAGTAAGTGTCTTTTAATTTCATGGCTTCAATCAGCATCTGCAGTGATTTTGGAGCCCTCCAAAATAAAGTCTGACACTATTTCCACTGTTTCCCCATCTATTTCCCATGAAGTGATGGGACCAGATGCCATGATCTTTGTTTTGTGAATGTTGAGCTTCAAGCCAAATTCTTCACTCTCCTCTTTCACTTTCATCAAGAGGCTTATGAGTTCTTCTTCATTTTCTGCCATAAGGGTGGTATCATCTGCATATCTGAGGTTATTGATATTTCTCCCAGCAATCTTGATTCCATCTTGTGTTTCCTCCAGCCCAGGGTTCCTCATGATATACTCTGCATATAACTTAAATAAGCAGGGTGACAATATACAGCCTTTACATATTCCTTTTCTTATTTGGAACCAGTCTGTTGTTCCATGTCCAGTTCTAACTGTTGATTCCTGACCTGCATACAGGTTTCTCAAGAGGCAGGTCAGGTGGTCTGGTATTCCCATCTCTTTCAGAATGTTCCACCGTTTATTGTGATCCACACAGTCAAAGGCTTTGGCATAGTCAATGAAGAAGAAATAAATGTTTTTCTGGAACTCTTTTGCTTTTTCCATGATCCAGTGGATGTTTGTAATTTGATCTCTGTTTCCTCTGCCTTTTCTAAAACCTGCTTGAACATCTGGAAGTTCACAGTTCACATATTGTTGATGCCTGGCTTGGAGAATTTTGAGCATGACTTTACTAGCGTGTGAGATGAGTGCAATTGTGTGGTAGTTTGAGCATTCTTTGGCATTGCCTTTCTTTCAGATTGGAATGAAAACTGACGTTTTCCAGTCCTGTGGCCACTGCTGAGTTTTCCAAATTTGCTGATATATTGAGTGCAGCACTTTCACAGCATCATCTTTCAGGATTTGAAACAGCTCAACTCGAATTCCATCACCTCCACTCGCTTTGTTCATAGTGATGCTTCCTAAGGCCCATTTGACTTCACATTGCAGGATGTCTGGCTCTCGGTGAGTGATCACACCATCGTGATTATCTGGGTCATGAAGATCATTTTTGTACAGTTCTTCTGTGTATTGCCATCTCTTCTTAGTTTCTTCTGCTTCTGTTAGGTCCATACCATTTCTGTCCTTTATTGAACCCATCTTTGCATGAAATGTTCCCTTGGTATCTCTAACTTTCTTGAAGAGATATCTAGTCTTTACACTTCTATTGTTTTCCTCTATTTCTTTGCATTAATCACTGAGGAAGGCTTTCTTATCTCTCCTTGTTATTCTTTGGAACTCGGCATTCAAATGGGTATATCTTTCCTTTTCTCCTTTGCTTTTCACTTCTCTTCTTTCACAGCTATTTGTAAGGCCTCCCCAGTCAGCCATTTTGCTTTTTTGCATTTCTTTTTCTTGGGGATGGTCTTTATCCCTGTCTCTTGTACAATGTCACGAACCCCCGTCCATAGTTCATCAGGCACTCTGTCTATCATATCTAGTCCCTTAAATCTTTTTCTCACTTCTACTGTATAATCAAAAGGGATTTAATTGAGGTCATACCTGAATGGTCTAGTGGTTTTCCCCACTTTCTTCAATTTCGGCTTTAAATAACAAGAGTTGGTGAGGGCTTGCTCAGAGTGTTGGTTTTGGGCAAGGCCACCCTTTACTGACCTAAATAGCTCTTTAAAGACTTTGGGGCTCCTGCCTGGGTGAGGTGACCCTGCAGAACAGTCTCACGAAAGAGATCACCTGGCAGAGATTACATAACTCAAACCAGTCACCACTGATGCGAAATTTAATCAACACCTTAGAATATTTGGAGAGCACTGAACTAATTTATAAAAATCTTTGCGCGTAGTAGCCTGGAGATTTACAAGATCTATAAATAATATTATCTCTTAAAACATCTTAACGAGAAACAACAGGCACAACTCTTAATACAACACTGAAATTTGGACTATTGACTATGATTTAAAACAGGGGACAGATGCCATCACTGCTGCATCTGGAGCAACAGAAAAAGGTATAAAGGCCATCCTAAAAGCTGCACCCACAGAAGACAGAATGACATGATTTCCGGTTTAGAGGTGGCTCAGACATTAAAGAATCTGCCTGCAATGCAGGAGACCTGGGTTCTGTCCCTAGGTTGGAAAGATCCCATGGAGAAGGGAATGACAATCCACTCCAGTATTCTTGTCTAGAGGATTCCATGGACAAAGGAGCCTGGTGGGCTACAGTCCATGGTGTTGCAAAGAGTCAGACACGACTGAACAACTAACACTTACTTTTCAGTTTTTATAGGTACCAGAAATACAGGAAAATGAGATTTATAAAAAAACAAACAAACATGATTCTTAGGTAAAAAGGAGACTGCTCAAAATATACTTATGCGTAAACCAAAGGAAAAATAGGAGATAAACCAGGAAAGGGTAGACATGCTAACTGACAGAATTATTATATGGGCACAACACCAAAAAGTCCTGCTGGTGTACATGGCAACTATGTCTAATTTCAAATTAAGAAATGTGTGACACACTGCTGTATTTAAAATGGATAATCAACAAGGGCTTACTGTACAGGACATGGAACTCTACTCAAAGTTATGAGGCAGCCTGGATGGGAGGGAAATTTGGGAGAGAAAGGATACATGTATATGTATTGCTGAGTCCTTTTGCTTTTCACCTGAAATTATCACACACTGGCTATACACTGACACAAAATAAAAAGTAAGAAAAAAAAATCCAGTGATGTCTGGGTAGTAGAATGTTTCTATGTTTGAAAGTTTGCAGCTTGAAGGTTCGTATGTAGGCGGCTTACCCTGTGTGTGTATATATCTGCTGTGTAGATGAAATTAACACATTGTAAATCAACTATATTTCAATAAAATAATAAAAAAAAAGAAATGTGAGATAACTGTTGAAAGTTTAAAGTTGGAGGTCATTAATTAAAATGCCAGTTAAGGTCAAAGCTGAGAGAACTCTCCAAATTATGCTAATTAATTATATAAGACCCTTGCCTATATCTGAGACTAGACTGTATGTGCAGGCAGCATTGTAGACACATGGTCAGGAATACAATTACCCTAATCACGCAGGAAAAGTGATTTAAAAAATCTACCATCAGGGTGTTGGAAATCTGGATTGCCCACGATAGTGTTTCAATCATCACAGAATTTAACCAGCAAACCCACTTCACAGGCAAATAATACAAGATTGGAGCAAAGAGTAGGGCATAATGTGGCATGACCACTTATCCTACAGCTGCCTCTGGATCAATTGAAAGGTGTAATGAGTTGCTTGAGCAAAAGCTTAGATTGCTGACTAATAATCTAGATATGAAAACTTGGACTAAAGCAATATGGGAAGCAGCAAGGCAATGGTGAAACAACTAGATAATTAATACTGAAACCATTCACAGAAATAAAAATTATCACTAGTAGCACCCCAGACACTAAGTTAGAAGGAAAGTGCCAATTAAAAAAAAAAATCAGAAGGTGCATATAATATAAGTGAAATCACAGCACCTGCCACTAGTAAATCCTACTGGGTGTCCAAGGAAAAAAGCATTTTACATTAAATTAAAGAAAATAGTATTATCCCTTTATAAAATTTTCAGGTGTGAAGAACACTATCATCTATTGTATCAACACTGGCATGTGCACTAAGTCACTGCAGTCGTATCTGACTCTTTGCAACTATATGGACTGTAGCGTGCCATGTTCCTCTGTCCATGGGATTCTCCAGGCAAGTATACTAGAGTGGGTTGTCATGACATCCTCCAGGGGATCTTCCTGACTCAGGGATCGAACAAGCATCTCTTATGTCTCCAGGACTGGCAGGCAGGTATTTTACCACCAGCATCACCAAGGGCTTCCTTTGTGGCTCAGCTGGTAAACAATCTGCCTGCAATGCGGGAGACCTGGATTCAATCTTGGGTTGGGAAGATCCCCTGGAGAAGGGAATGGCTTCCCACTCCAGTATTCTCGCCTGGAGAATTCCATGGACTATAGTTGGCAAAGAGTCAGACATGACTGGGTGATTTTCACTCACTCACTCCACCTGGGAAGCCTATCAACACTGGATGTAGGGTTAAAATAAAAACATGGATATTTACTCTGTATATGATATCAGGACACATTTTTGTACAGCACTATTATTGAATGACCAAATTTAGCCCAGTGTGGTACAGGGCAAATAGGCTTAGAACAATACTGACAATAATAGTCATAGCAGCTGTAGATTTCCTTGAATGGTGAGATCAACAAAGAAAAAACTAAAAATTTATAGGTCACTATCTTTATTTTGCAGAGATGAATCCAGTACACATCTTGAACCCTGTAAATATTGTTAAGTGGGTTAGTGTGGCATGCTGCCTCTGACAACACTACTTTGCCTGTTGTTGACTATTGGATACCACACTCATCGTAGCTATGGATGCTCCACAGATAGCACCAACAGCATGTAGTTAGGCAACTGCTCCAAACTGTAACACTGCCCTCTGGTCAAGATATTAATACAACTACCATTTGTGACATTCTCCACTTCTTCCAAAGACTACTGTCTTTGTCACCTTATTGCAACTTAGGATTCACCAGCTTCACTAGCGTCACTGAGTCCAACCTCTCCACCACACTCTTCACCATCATCACTATCTACTTTCTAGGAAAGCTTTGACCAATAGAGAAACTGAGGACTAAGGGAAACCAATGAGGCAGTGGAAACTTCCACTTCAGCCTCCACAAGGATCAACAAAAATCTTGAAAAATATCCCCTGTTAGACACTGACTTGGAGGATGAGACTGACTCTTAGTATTATAATATAGCATATACACCAAGGAAACAGGTACTTTACCTTATTTTTTATCTTTATCTTGACTTACTGAATTAAGTGCAGCATTGGACTCATGGCAGGGATCCTGTGAAAATAACCCCAGTTTAATTCCTGGTTTACTTTGTGTGCCAGCATTTTATTGTAAAAGAGAAACTGATGAATACACAGAATGGGCACTTGGGTACCCTCAGCCAAGAGTTTTCCAAATCCTATGGCTACTTATATAGTAGGCCAGCTTTCTGGAGATTGATTATCTACCCATTTGGTACCCCAAGACCTTGTGTTTTGCTTAAATTGTTTGTGATCTTATGTTTGATAGGAAAAAGCCTTCATGATAATGGCATAAATAACTCAGTTTTACCCTCTGCACCCTCAGCACCCTGTCCTAGCACACATCTGTATGTATTCTTTCCAACTGGTAGTGCTTATCCCAGAACATTTCTAAAATGTTTCTGTACCTCCTACTGTGTATATAACTTTGTGAAAGTAGAACATGGTGGCCAACTGTAGACAAATGAATAGAGCTTACTTGTCAAATGAGATATGGCAAAATTACTGAGCCTCTTCTAGAAGTTACGGCTCATTGCTAGACATCTTAGAAGATAGCCCATTATAAGCTTTGGCCTCTATACTCAAGAAGTCTTATTTGGGGTAGTATGTTTCTCTCCCCTTGGGGTACCCTTTTGGCTTAGGGGTGCCTTAAACCTTAGGGCTCCATTGTAGAGGTTATAATCTGGTATCTCCTGTCCATTAATCTGCAAACTTCCTAACAGCAACTCCCATAAATAACCCACAAAATAATAACAATGATATTGTTGATTTGCTGCTGAACACACAAACACACACATCATGATATTATTTTCCACGGGTGGTAGTGTATTTAAGGGTTAAGTCCATCTGCTTCTCTGAATTGAGTCTGGCAGATAACAATTCAGAATGCCCTGAAGTTAATGAATGCTGAGAGGAGGGTCTGTGTTCCATATGGCCACACACGTAAAACCAAGGTGAAGACAGATGTTGACAGAACTGTTAGAGAAGGAAAAAAGGTTCACTACTGCTCTGGAAGATGGTCCCTTCCAGCCATGGGTGGCATTTGCTAAGAAGGTTGAATTTTAATTAAAATGTTCAATTGTAATTCTGTAATTGAAGATGGAAAATAATATCTTGGGATGTCTTCTGTTCCAAATAGCAAAAACCACAGACAGGATAGCTTTGCTTTCATTTCCCAGAAGGATACCATTCATAAGGTTATACCTAGTGGAAAAATGGCAAATATCTTGATGAACAAAAGGTGTTTTGGAGACGAGGGAGAGGACAGTTACAAGCATGTGCTTTGTTTAGTTGTCAAGGCAATGCATGCTCATTGTAAACAAACAATTCAACAAAAGACAAAAATCAAACTCAACACAGAGCTATCTCCTCCAGGGACTTTCACTTTAGTGAAGATGGAGTATACAGACTTTTCCCTATTCTTCCCATTGAGCACAGCTAAAATAGCTGGACTTTAAATATGAAATAAATAAGTCGATTCTGAAAGGTAGAGAGAAGGCAGGCCAATCAAGGACCTTGGTACACAAGGAAGGACACATAGTGAGTTTTCTCACCTCTGTCTCACATATTCCAGATGGAATGCCAGAGAAAACAGCAGTCTTGAAATAGCAACAAGCGCAGAGAAAGGAAGACCTGACAAAAACTGATCTCTCTGCCAACAGACTGGGGGAAGAGCAGCCTGGAAACACAGAGACAGCTATTAAACAACCCCAAGCTGAAAACAGATGCCACAGAAAACCTGTTGTCACACCTGAGTAGGGAGTCTGTTTTACCTTGGTCAGAGAGTAATGAGGTTCCCCTTTCTGAGACTGGGTAGTGTCAGAGCCAGAACTGCCATCCCCACTGGGCTGGGCAGTAACGAATGCCCACCTGCACTGCAGGAAACCACATGAAGAACCTGGCCTTCTACTCACATGTAGTAAGACATCACCTTGCTTCCTCCCCACCAACTGGAGAAATGGTGTCATTGTGAGTTAGGACTTTAACTGCCACCACCGGCAAACAAAGCCCCCACCCCATGGTGTCAGAGGAAGCCCAGTGGGGAGTCAACTCTACTAGGTCCAGATTCTCATAATACAGAATCCAAAATGTTCAACTTTCAAGGAATAATTCATTCATCATGCCAAGAAAAACGAAGACCTCACACTGAACAAAAAAGACAATCACCAGTTGCCAATAATGAGATGTTAGAGGTATTAGAGAGATGTTTTACCTGACAATGATTTTAGAATAGTTATTGTGTCTGCTATTCTCTACTTGCCTTGTAAAAAGACTGTATCCTCACTGGCTTCCAAGTGAGGTGGAGTGCCGTCCTAATGAGAGGAGGAGAAGTTTCCTCCCTATTTATGTTAGACTTGGCCATGTATGCATTCCTTGTCTGAGCATAAACTCTAAGAGCTAACATATGACATATCCTATTGCCTCCTAATTGGCCTCTGTCATGAAACCAGCATTGACCATGTAAGGACTACTCCTTCAGCCTTAATCTCAGAATAAGAGAGATGGGTAAGAAAGCAGTAGCCAGTCTGCAGCTTCTCAATCTGATCTGTGACTGACTTGTCATATTAGCAAGAGATTAAACTTTTTGTATAGTGTAAACTATGGGCTAACCACTATATTTTAAAAGAATTTTAAGCAATACTCTAAGAGAGAAAGGATTAAAATGTAATCATGTAAAATGCTCAATTAAAACCAAACAGGACATAAAAAGAGGTTAAAAAGACAAATGGAAAGCAGTTCAAAAAGTTAGATATTAAGCTAACTATATCACTTATAACTTAAGATGTGCATGGTCTAAACACAGCAATTCGAAACAGAGATTATCAGAGTGGATCAAAAAATGAGAATTACTTGCTGCTTAAAATAAAAGCACTTTAAATATAAAGACTCATGGGCTAAGAGGATTGAAAAAGATATGACATACTAACTCTAATCAAAAGAAAACTGGAGTAGCAATATTAATTGCAAAGTAAAATTCAGAGCAAGGACAATTATCAGGGGTAATGAGGGGCATTACATGATTATAAAGAGGTCAGTTTTCCAAGGAGACATAATTTTTTTTTTTATTGGAGGCTAATTATTTTACAATATTATATTGGTTTTGCCAAACATTGACATGAATCCGCCCCGGGTGTACATGAGTTCCCCTTCCTGAACCCCCCTCCCACCTCCCTCCTCCCCTTATTCTCCCTCTGGGTCATCCCATAATTCTTAATGTGTGCATACCTAACAGGTAAGCACCAAAATACATGAGGTAAAACGGATAGAACTGCAAAGAGAGAGAGATGAATCCAAGGACTGTAGTTGGGGAATTCAATACCTCTCTATCAGTTGATAGAATTGATAGATAAAGCAGGTGGAAACTTAATAAGGATATAGATGATCTGCAAAGCACTACTGTCAATCAATATGATCTAACTGACATTATGGAATGCTTTAATCTATCAACAGCATGATACACATTCTTCTCAAACTTGCATGGAACATTAATCAAGACAGATCACATTCTGGGCCATAATCATACTTGAACAAGTTTAAAAGAATAGAAATTGTACAAAGTATGTTCTCTGATCACAGTGGAATTAAAACAGAAATAAGTAACAGAAAGATAGTTGGAGAAATCCCCAAATTTTGAAAATTAAGCAAGACATTTCTGTGTAATCTATGAGTTAATGAAGTTTCAAGAGTAACTTTAAAATAGATTTTGAATTAGATAGAAATGAAAATACAACATGCAAAATGTATGAGGTGTAGATGAATAAGTGATTTAAAGGAAATTTATAGAATTTCCTTTATAATTAAATACATTAATTATACTGAATGTATTTATAAATTAATTAATTTATAATTAAATTCCTTTGTAAATTAAATACATTTATAAGAAAAGAAGAAAGGTATAAAAAAATTAAGCTTCCACCTTCAAAAACCAGAGAAAGATGAATAAAGTAAACCTAAAGCAAACAGAAGAAATTAATAAACATTGGAAAAGAAACAAGGGCATCAAAAACAAGAAAACAATAAAGAAAAGTTACAAAAACCAGAGTCCATTCACTGAAATCATCAAAAAGTTGATAAACATCTGCCTGGCTAACAAAGAAGAGGGAGAAGACATAGATTACTAACATCAAAATGAGAGAGGAGTCTTCACTACTGATTCCACTGACATTAAAATCATGATAAAGGAACATAGTATTATAAACAAGGATTGTGGCGAGGGAAGGGAAGGAGAGTGAGTGTGGTTAAAAAGATAAGAGGGCTCCAGGTGGTGCTAGGACATTTTAGTGTCTGGACAATAGTGGTGGATACAGTATCCCATAAGTAATAAATTATATAGATTTACACATGCAAGCAAAAAGAATATGAGTAAATCTAAATATGATTGATAGAGTGTATCAATGTCCATAGCTGGATGTGTAATGTAAATGTTCCAGTTTTTCAAAATGTTGCCTTGGAGGAAAATGAACAAGTACAGTAAGTCCCCTACATAGGAACTGAGTTCTGAGTTCCTTTCTGAGACTGAAGTTCATAAATTCAATTTGTTCATAAGTTCATAAGTTAGCCTAGGTACCCAAATAACACAATCAGCTAATACTTTCCACACAAATAATACATAAAAATCAAACAAAAATAAAGAAAGCATTTTTAATGTTGCAGTTTAGTAGTACCTTAAAAAGTATCCACTACACCAGCACTGCTTTTATGCTTGCTTCTGGACACCCTGGGCTTGAGAATCAGACACTGTGGTACTGTACTGTATACAGTATTGTACAGGAAAGAGCACACAGGCACAACCCCTTGTAAGGGATGCATTCATGTGACAATGTACAACAAATTAACTTACCTGATTTGACATGCGAATGCATATTGGCATCTTTGAAATTTTGAAGCTTGAAGGTTTGTATGTAGGGGACTTACTGTATACAAGGGATCTCTATTATTTCTTACAACTACTTGTGACTGTACAATTTTCTCAATTAAAAGCTAAATGAAACTCATATTCATAGTCTCCCTCTTTGTGAACCAGTTGGTTTTATCATAGTCGTGCTGACAGTGTTTGAACCAGTGTCTTCTCATGTTCTGTGGCTTGGATTAAAGTAAAACTTTATAATTTTACTTCACCCCCCAAAAACCATATGTGTACATGATATTTATAGAAGCATTATTCATAATAGCTTAAAAGTGGAAATAACCCAAATGAACGTACACAGAAAGAATTAACAAAATATGATGTAGTCATACAATAGAATAACATTTGTCAAGAAAAAGAGTGAAATACTGATACATGTTACAAGATGGATTAACTTTGAAAATATGTGATTGAAAGAAACCAAAAAAAAAAAAAAAGAGTACACGGTGTATGATTCTATTTACATGAAATATCCAAATATGCAAAAAACAGAAATTGCATTAGGGGTTGCCAGTGGATGGACAATGAGGTTGGAGAATGGGGAATTGGGGAATGGGGAGTGACTGCTAGCAGATATGGGATTTTTGTTTGAGGTGAATTAGGAATCAGTGAATTAAAATGGATAAGAATGATGACCATTATATCTACTATTATTCAGACGACCATTATATCTACTACTGTGGGCAAGAATCCCTTAGAAGAAACAGAGTAGGCCTCATAGTCAACAATAGAGTCCAAAATGCAGGAATTGGGTGCAATCTAAAAAAGGCAGAATGATCTCTGTTCGTTTACAGTGCAAACCATTGAATATCACAATCCAAGTTTATGCCCCAACCACAAATGCCGAAGAAGTTGAAGCTGAACAGTTCTATGAAGACCTTCTAGAACTAACAACAGAGAAAGATTTACTTTTCATCACAGAAGACTGGAATGCAAAAGTAGGAACTCAGGAGAAATCTGGAGTAACAGGCAAGTTTGGCCTTGGAGTACAAAATGAAGCAGGGCAAAGGCTAACAGTTTCACCAAGAGAACACACTGGTCAGAGCAAGTACACTTCCAACAACACAAGAGATGACTCTACACATTGACATCACCAGATGGTCAATACTGAAATCAAATTGATTATATTCTTTGCAGCTGAAGATGGAGAAACTCTACATGGTCAGCAAAAGCAACACTGGGAGCTCACTGTGGCTCAGATCATGAACTCCTTACTGCCGCATTCACAGTTAAATTGAAGAAAGTAGGGAAAACCACTTGACCATTTAGAAATGACCTAAATCAAACAGAAGCAGAAGATATTAAGAAGAGGTGGCAAGAATACACAGAAGAACTGTACAAAAAAGATCTTCATGACCAAGATGGTCATGATAATGTGATCACTGACCTAGAGCCAGACATCTTGGAATGTGAAGTCAAGTGGGCCTTAGAAAGCATCACTACAAAACAAAGCTAGTGGTGGTGATGGAATTCCAGTTGAGCTATTTCAAATCTTGAAAGATGATGCTGTGAAAGTGCTGCACTCAATATGCCAGCAAATTTGGAAAACTCAGCAGTGGCCACAGGACTGGAAAAGGGCAGTCTTCATTCCAATCCCAAAGAAAAGCAATGCCAAAGAATGCTCAAACTACCACACAATTGCACTCATCTCACACGCGAGTAAAGTCATGCTCAAAATTCTCCAAGCCAGGCTTCAGCAATATGTGAACCGTGAACTCCCAGATGTCCAAGCAGGTTTCAGAAAAGGCAGAGGCACCAGAGATCAAATTGCCAACATCCGCTGGATCATGGAGAAAGCAAGAGAGTTCCAGAAAAACATCTATTTCTGCTTCATTGACTATGCCAAAGCCTTTGACTGTGTGGATCACAATAAACTGTGGAACATTCTGAAAGAGATGGGAATACCAGACCACCTGACCTACCTCTTGAGAAACCTGTATGCAGGTCAGGAAGCAACAGTCAGAACTGTACATGGAACAACAGACTGGTTCCAAATAGGAAAAGGAGTACGTCAAGGCTGTATATTGTCACCTTGCTTATTTAACTTATATGCAGAGTACATCATGAGGATCGCTGGGCTGGAAGAAGCACAAGCTGGAATCAAGATTGCTGGGAGAAATATCAATAATCTCAGATATGCAGATGACACTAGCCTTATGGCAGAAAGTGAAGAGGAACTCAAAAGCCTTTTGATGAAAGTGAAAGAGGAGAGTGAAAAAGTTGGCTTGAAGCTCAACATTCAGAAACCAAAGATCATGGCATCTGGTCCCATCACTTCATGGGAAATAGATGGAAAAACAGTGGAAACAGTGTTAGACTTTATGTTTTTGGGCTCCAAAATCACTGCAGATGCTGATTGCAGCCATGAAATTAAAAGACGCTTACTCCTTGGAAGGAAAGTTATGACCAACCTTGATAATATATTAAAAAGCAGAGACATTACTTTGCCAACCAAGGTCCGTCTAGTCAAGGCTATGGTTTTTCCCGTGGTCATATATGGATGTGAGAGTTGGACTGTGAAGAAAGCTGAGCACCGAAGAATTGATGCTTTTGAACTGTGGTGTTGGAGAAGACTCTTGAGAGTCCCTTGTACCACAAGGAGATCCAACCAGTCCATTCTAAGGGAGATCGATCCTGGGTGTTCATTGGAAGGAGTGATGCTAAAGCTGAAACTACAATACTTTGGCCACCTCATGCGACGAGTTGACTCACTGGAAAAGACTCTGATGCTGGGAAAGGTTGGGGGTGGGAGGAGAAGGGGACGACGGAGAATGAGATGGCTGGATGGCATCACCGACTCTGTGGACATGAGTTTGAGTGAACTCCAGGAGTTGGCGACGGACAGGGAGGCCTGGAGTGCTGTGATTCATGGGGTTGTGGAGAGGCGGACACGACTGAGTGACTGAACTGAACTGAACTGATTGAATCATTGAAAAAGCAGGAGAATTTCAGAAAAACATCTATTCCTGCTTCATTGACAGTGCTACAGAATTTGACTGTGTGGATCACAAAAAACCATAGAGAGTTCTTAAAGATATGGGAATACCAGGCCACCTTACCTGCCTCCTGAGAAACCTGTACTCAGGCGAATAAGCAACAGTTAGAACCAGACATGAAATAATGGACTCGTTCCAACGTGAGAAAGGAGTATGTCAAGGGTGCATATTGGTACCTCCTTATTTAACTTATATGCAGAGTACATCATGCAAAATGCCAGACTGGATGAAGCACACACTGGAATCAAGATTTCCAGGAGAGTTATCAATAACCTCAGGTATGCAGATTATACCATCTTTACGGCAGAAAGAGAAGAAGAACTAAAGAGCTTTTGATGAAGGTGAAAGAGTAGAGTAAAAAAGCTGGCTGAAAACAACATTTTAAAAATGAAGATCATGGCATCCGGTACCATCACTGCATGGCCAATAGGTGGGGAAACAATGAAAACAGTGACAGACTTTATTTTGGGGGTCTCCAAAATCACTGCAGATGGTGACTTCAGCCATGAAATCAAAAGATGCTTACTGCTTGGAAGAAAAGCGACGACAAACATAGATAATATATTCAAAAGCAGAGACATCACATTGCCAACAAAGCTCCATCTAGTCAAAGCAATGTTTTTTTCAGTAGTCATGTATGATGTGAGAGTTGGAACATAAAGAATGCTGAATGCAGAAGAACTGATCCTTTTGAACTGTGTTGTTGGAGAAGACTCTTGTGAGTCCCTTGGGCTGCAAGGAGATCAAACCAGTCTATCCTAGAGGAAATCAACCCTGACTATTCATTGGACAAGCTGATGCTGCAACCGAAGTGCCCATAATTTAGCCACCTGATGTGAAGAGCCAAATCATTAGAAAAAACCTTCATACTGGGAAAGATTGAAGGCAGAAGGAGCAGGGAATGACAGAGGATGAGATGGGTGAATGGCTTCACTGACTCAATGAGCATCAGTTTGAGTAAGCTCTGGGAGATGGTGAAGGACAGGGAATCCTGGCATGCTGCATTCCAAGAGGTCGTGAAGAGTCAGACATGACTAAGTGACTGAACAACAACAGCATACTCTGTTCATGGGTTGGAAGATTCAATTTTGTTAATATTTCAGTCCTTTTCAACTTGATAGATTCAATAATTTCCAAAAGTTCCTTTAAACTATATTGTAAATATCAAGAAATGATTCTAAAGTTTATATGAAAATGATTTAAAATAATCAACCTAAGAGAAGAATAAAATGGAAAGACTCATGATACTTGAATTCAAGATTTATTATAAAGCTTCAGTAATCAGTGAAGCATGTTAATTGAGAGAGAATTACCGCATATATTGATTGAAGAAAATAGAAAACCCAAAGATAGTCCCTTAGAAAGGTAATTAACTGTTCTTGGACAACAGGCAAAGACAATGCAATGGAGAGAGGATAGTCTTTTCAATAAATAATTCTGAAGCAACTGGATATTCATTTGTAAAGTAATGAACTTAGATGCATAAGCCTAAATATAGGACACATAATTATAAAACTTTTAGGAGAAAACCTATGAGAAAAATCCATATTACTTTGAGAATGTTGATGAGCTTTCAGATATAACCTACAAATCATGATCAAAGAAAAAAATTAGATTGAGCTTTATTAAAACTAAACTTTTACTTTTGAAAAATAATGTTAAAAAAGTCACCAAGAATACATTAGTGAGAAACATATCTGGTAAAGGACTTATATCCAAATTAAAAAACCCTTAAATCTCAATAATAAGAAAACAAGCAGCCCAATTTTTAAAATTGGCAACAGATCCAAAGGAATGTGCCTAGAAATATTTTATTTGTTTTTTATTGAAATTTAAGAGTTTTATATACATATGCCAAATAACATAATAAAAGATGCTTGATGGAATATGCCATCTTAGTGATATGAATATTAAAATGGGATACCACTACATATCTATTAGGAGGGCTAAAACCCACAAACTGACAATGCCTACATCTGTTGAGGACCCAGAACAACAGGAACTCTCATTTATTGCAGGAGGGAGTGAAAAATGTTATAGCTACCTTGGAAGACAGTTTGGATGTTTCCTAAAAGCTAAATGTAGTCTGACTGTATAATGCAGTACTTGTGCTTATCAATATCTTACACACCTGTCACGAGAATGTTAAAACACAGAATAATCTGTGTGACAATTTTCACAGCAGCCTTATTCATAATTAGCCAAAACTCAAAGCCACCAAGATATTCTTTCATAGGTGATTAAATAGACTGTGTTATACCTGCATAGTGGAAAACTAAGAGTAAGCTATAATCTGTGTAAAAACATAGATGAATCTTAAATGCATGATGCTAAGTGAATGAAGCCAGTATGAAAAAATAGTGTACTGTATTATTCCATTAATATGGTGTTCTAGAAAAGCATAAGTGTAGCTATAGTAAATGGATCAGTTATTGCCATGATTGGGAAGCAGGGGTTGAGTAGGTGAAGTGCAGAGAATCGTTAGGCAGTAACAATTCTGTGTGACAATATAAAATTGGATACATCACAGTATATGTTTGTCAAAGCCCACAAAAGATTAAACCTTAATATAGGGAGATTCTTAAAAATAGGGAGTTGGAGGATTCTAGGATAGAGTGCATATTTTGATAAGTCAATTTAGCCGTCTAACAAACAAGTGAAATGAACTAATTCAATCTGGAAATGAATAGAGACTCTTAGACTAAAGGCAAAAAGACCTGTACGTAAGCATTGTACTCTAGTTGATAAATTTGCTTCTAATTGGGGTGTAAACTAGCAATTCCGAAACCATTCTACATGTGGATAGAAGGATGGTAGATGGTGGGAAAAAGGTTTCTTACTGTTGAAGTTAAAGGTAGAAAGGTTAGAAGCATCATGTTACACTGGATTAGAGACAGAGAATAAACTCTTGTTCAGTTTAACATAGATACACATGACTATATAGAGAAATATTTACAGATATGTGGATATGTGCTTAGTTGCTCAGTCATGTCCGACTCTTTGGGACCACATTGGATGTAGCCTGCCAGGCTCCTCTGTCCATGGGGATTCTCCAGGCAAGAATACTGGAATGATTGCCATGCCCTCCTCCAGGGGATCTTCCCATATAAATGGGTTAATAAACACATATTTCCTTTCTATATTAGCTGAGACGTACTAAAAGTAACAACACCTTAGTAACAATGAGTACACACATCTAGATCTTGGTTTCAAAGACCATTCTCTAATAAAAACAATCAAAATTTCCTAAGAGAAACAGATGATTCTGGGGCTGGGGAGAAAATATACAAGATTAGCCAAGCATATCTTGTAGTGCCAGAAAGCAAGAAAGCGGTTAAAAAACCCCACAATTATATATCAAGGAGACACAAGATCCAATTAAAAATCTCCCAGTGGATAAAACTAGAAAAATGGACCAACAACAACCAAAATGTAGTATGGGATTACAACCCAATGTATAAAATAAATATCCATGAGTTTACAATGTTATAGATATATGATTGGATAAATCAATGAGAAACGATAGCTAAATCTCCAATGTAAAAGGACTTCAATCAATTTATACAGATTAGCTTTCAGAAGGTGGAGCATAATACCCCATCCCTTAATAGTGTGCTGCACATAATGCCTTTCTTATGTTGCACTAACCAACAAACGCCACCTCAGCCCAGTAACTGCGATCGATGACAGTAAGTCATGTTGATAGGATTTACCTTTGATATCAGGTACTTTGGCCACCTCATGCGACGAGTTGACTCACTGGAAAAGAGTCTGATGCTGGGAGGGATTGGGGGTGGGAGGAGACGGGGACGAATGAGAATGAGATGGCTGGATGGCATCACCGACTCGATGGACATGAGTCTGAGTGAACTCTGGGAGTTGGTGATGGACAGGGAGGCCTGGCGTGCTGTGATTCATGGGGTCGCAAAGAGTCGGACACGACTGAGTGACTGAACTGAACTGAACTGAATGAGAGCTATACTCTGTGTTCTTTCTCTCCCATACCCATAACCCCAGTCTAATCACGAGAAAAACATCAGATACATGCCTACTGAGGAGCATTCTGCAAAATACCTGAACAGTCCTCCTCAAAACGGCAGGGTCATCAGAAATAAGGAAAATCGAAGAAATGGTAACAGTGAAGAGGAGCTTAAAGAGACACATTGATGAAATGCCATGTGGTGTCCAGGGTGGGATCTTGGAATAGGTAAAGGACATGAGGTACACATTAAGGAAATCCAGAAAATTATAGACTTCATGCTAATACTAAGGTGTCGGCATTGGTTCATTCATTGTGGGAACTGTACCATACTTATAAAAGATGTTGGCAATTGGAACAGTGATATGGGTTATAGGACCTCTGTACTGTCTTTCCATTTTCCTGTAAATCTAAAATTCTTAAAATAAAAACTATTGAAGTTATAAAAATGTACGTTGGCAAGCTAAAGATGGTGTTCAAAAGAAAGCTTGAAGTCACATCAACAAGAACAAAGGGCTTGAACAACAGCAGTATCACTCAGCAGTATGTGAACTTCCAGCAGTTACTTTTTTGGAAAGTGATGATTCATTTAAATGTGTATGCTTAAATTAAACTTTTCTCTAATTTTCTTGAAGAGATCTCTACTCTTCCCCAGTCTACTGTTTTCCTTTATTTCTGTGCATTGATCATTGAAGAAGGCTATCTTATCTCTCCTTGCTATTATTTGTAATTTTGCAGTCAGATGGGTGTATCTTTCCTTTTCTTCTTTGCCTTTTGCTTCTCTTCTTTTCACAAGTATTTGTAAGGCCTCTTCAGACAACCATTTTGCCTTTTTGCATTTCTTTTTCTTGGGAATGGTCTTGATCACTGCCTCCTGTACAGTGTCACGAACCTCCATCCATAGTTCTTCAGGGACTCTGTCTATCAGATCTAATTCCTTGAGTTTATTTGTCACTTCCACTGTATATGGGATTTGATTTAGGTCATACCCGAATGGCCTAGTGGTTTTCCCTACTTTCTTTAATTTAAGTTTGAATTTGCAATAAGGAGTTCATGATCTGAGCCACAGTCAGCTACTGGTTTTGTTTTTGCTGATTGTATACAGCTTTTCCCCCTGGAGGAAGAAATGGCAGTCCACTCCAGTATTCTTGCCTGGAGAATCCCATGGACAGAGCAACCTGGCAGGGTATAGTCCACAGGGCCATAAAGAGCCAGACATGACTGAAGCAACTTAGCACACACACATAGAGCTTCTCCATCTTTGGCTGCAAAGAATAAAATCAATCTGATTTCAGTATTTACCATCTGATGATGTCCATGTTTAGAGTCATCTCTTGTGTTGTTGGAAGAGGGTGCTTACTAGGACCAGTGTGTTCTCTTGGTCAAACTCTGTTAGCCTTTGCCCTCCTTCTTTTTGTACTTCAAGGCCAAACTTGCCTGTTACTCCAGGTATCTCTTGACTTTCTACTTTTGCATTCCAGTCCCCTACGATGCAAAGCACATAATTTATGGGTGTTAGTTCCAGAAGGTCTTGTAGGTCTTCACAGAACCATACAACTTCAGTTTCTTTGGCATTTGTGGTTGGGGCATAGACTTGGGATCCTGTGATAATGAATTATTTGCCTTGGAAATGAACAGAGTTCATTCTGCCACTTTTGAGACTGTATCCAAGTACTGCATTTTGGGTTCTTTTGTTGATTATGAGCCCTACTCCATTTCTTCTAAGGGATTCTTGCCCACAGTAGTAGATACAATGGCTATCTGAATTAAATTCACCCATTCTTGGATGTTTTAGTTCACTGATTGCTAAAATGTCAGTGTTCACTCTTGGCATCTCCCGTTTGACCACTTCCAATTTACCTTGGACTAACATTCCTGGTTCCTGTGCAATATTGTTAACAATGGAAAGAGTGACAGGCTTAATTTTCTTGATCTCCAAATTCACTGCAGATGGTAACGGCAACCATGATATTAAAAGATGCTTGCTCCTTGGAAGAAAAGCTATGATAAATCTAGATAGCATATTATAAATCAGAGACATTACTTTCCCAACAAAGGTCTATTTTGTCAAAGCTATGAATTTTCTAGTAGTCATGTATGGATGTTAGAGTTGAAGTATAAAAAAGTTTGAGTACCAAAGAATTGATACTTTCGAACTGTGGTGTTGGAGAAGACTCTTGGGAGTCCCTTGGACTGCAAAGAGATCAAAACAGTAAATCCTAAAGGAAGTCAGTCCTGAATATTCATTGGAAGGACTGATGCTGAAGCTGAAACTCTAATACTTTGGCCACCTGATGCAAAGAACTGACTTGTTAAAAAAGACTCTGAGGCTGGGAAAGATTGAAGGCAGGACGACAGAAAATAAGTTGGTTGGATGGCATCACTGACTTGATGGACACGAGTTTAAACATGCTCCGGGAGTTAGTGATGTATAGGGAAGCCTGGCATGTTGCAGTCCATGAGGTCACAAAGAGTCAGACATGACTGAGTGACTGAACTGAACTATACTGAAACTTTTCTCTTTGCATCACAGGTACATGTTCAGAAAGCAGATTCAGAAACTTAGAGCATGTTGCTTCAAGAATCAGCCCAGATCTGTGAAACAAAAGCAATGGTTCTGTGGTCAACATGCCCTACCCACCGGGGAGATAATGAATACATAAGCAGAAGTAAGAAAGGCCTGAAACTGTGGTGAAAATACTTTGAAATTGCTGAAGGAATTTAGCATAAAGAAGCAAAGGCTTCTGAACAAGATAAATACATAGGAGAAAGTGGAGCAAAAAGTAAAGTAACAATTATTAGCCAGTGTACCATATTGAATTGTGTTCCCCTATAATCCATGTCTACCTGGGACCTGAGAATGGGACCTTTTATGGGAGTTAGTTTCTTTGCAGATGTAAATAGTTAAGATGAAGTCATGATGGAATAGGATGGGCCCTAAATTCAATGACTGGTGGCTTTGTAAAAAGACACATTCCTGAAGACACACAGTAAAGAAAGCCATAAAAAAAGGAAAGGAAAGACTGGACTAATGAAGCTACAGACAAGGAACAGTTAGAATTCTTGCTTAGAACATCATTATCAAGAAATACTTCAGATACATTGCTTTTCTGGCATTTCTGGCTTGCCTCGTTATTAGGCCTCCTATGATCTGCTGGCAAGAAGCCTTTAAATAGAGAGTTTTAGGCATTCACAGTAAGTGGCTTTTGTAGGAAAAAGGTACATGCAGAAGAAATGTAGGTAGGTCACTGATAATAACCCCTACAGGAATCTTATTCTGTTTCTCAAAATTACATGATACTAGATTTTTTTTAAAAGTAGATGTGCTTCTTCCCTTTTAGCTTGGAAAAAAATATTATTTATATGAATATTGTATATTTTTATAATCTGAATAGTCAACATACTATACAAGATAATTAATGCCTCAAAGAAGAAACTAAAGCTAAGCCATTCCAAAGTTGGTGTTGAGAGTTTTGGTAGATTTACCACCTCCCCTTGTTATTAAATGATATTTGAAGTAACAATATTTTTTGAAGTGAAAAAACTTTAAAAACATGATACCTCATATAATAACATTGTTTTTCACTAATAAATAATACACATCTTACAGTACAGCTGGAAGAAGCACACCTCTGCACAAGCCTTGCCAGGTAGCTCAGCTGTTAAAGAATTTGCCTGCAATGCAGGAGACTCTGGTTTGATTCCTGGGTTAGGAAGTTCCCCTGGATAAGGAAATGGCAACCCACTCCAGGATTTTTGCCTGGAGAATCCCACAGACAGAGGAGCCCCGTGGGCTACAGTCCACGGGATCCCAAAGAGTCAGACACGACTGAGCAAATAAATACAGCACAGCACAGCACATGAGTACATTATTAAACTTTTAATCTTATGCTGTTCATGGAAATAAAGCCCTGTTCCATGAAAATTCACACATTAGGCTTTCCCACTAGCTATTCCTCTGGGCCACGCTACTCATTGAGGAACTGGTTCCTTGATCACCTTCCCCAATGTTGATGCAATTTTTCCTTATGATTTTTTAAATTTACAGGGCAACAGTGGAGAAACAGACATAGAGAACAGACTTATGGACATGGGGAGAGGAGAGGAGAGGGTGAGATGTATGGAAAGAGTAACGTGGAAACTTACACTACCGTATGTAAAATAGATAGCCAATGGGAACTTGCTGTATGGCTCAGGAAACTCAAACAGTGGATCTGCATCAACCTAGCAGGGTGGGATGGGGAGGAAGATGGGAGGGAGTTTCAAAAGGTAGGGGATATATGTATACCTATGGCTGATTCATGTTGAAGTTTGTCAGAAAACAGCAAAATTCTGTAAAGCAATTATCCTTCAATAATAAATAAATAAACTAAAAAAGAAAAAATATAGTTTAATTTTTGGCACTGTTTCACTTCATTGCTCATTTCTCTAGCTGTGCCAAGTGGAGGTCACTCTAGTTGCAGTGCATGGGCTTCTCATTGTGGTGGCTTTCCTCATTGTGGAGCATGGGCTTCAGCAGTTGCAGCATGCAGGCATTAGAGTGTAGGCTCAGTAGTTGTGGCCTGTGGGCTTAGTTGCCCTGGGGCATGTGGGATCTTAGTTCCTGGACCAGAGATCCAACCAGGTTCCCCTCCACTGCAATGCAGAGTCTTAGCCACTTGACCACCAGAGAAGTCCCATTCCTTATGATTTTAATAAACACCTAGACAATTCTAGGACCTCCAGGTCTCTCAGACCCACGATCTTCTTGCCAGTGATCCCGTTCTCCACCTCACCTCAACCAACTGCTGCCTCTATGTAACCTTAGACTCTGTCGTTACCAACAGTGACATCATTCTGACTTTGGGCATCCCATTCTGCAAGCTCTGCCTTGTCACTTCCCAGTCCATACTCTTTGTACAGGCACTACAGTGATTCTGACATCCAGAGGAATGCAACCCATATTTTATGCCCCTGAAGCCCAAGGTTCTCACTTCTTCTTTTACTCTACCTATCTTTTGTAATTCAGCCTCAGATGTACCTTTACATACACCCTTAGGTCTCGTGCTAATTCCTCCCTCTATCTTATCCATCTGATATTCCAGGTTGGGTTGAAAGAGTTACATGGAAAACAGCTTCTGAGATGGAGGTTTGCACACAAGAATTACACGGAAAAATGCTCTCCAGAAAAACTGTGGACAAGTGAGGGGAGCATGGTTAGACAGAAGCCATCATCACTACATTGGTCCATCAACCAGCTGAACTGGGCAAGGGTTTTCCAAAAGATACCCCTAAATGTCAGCTGGGATCCATCTGTATTGTCCTGTATCTCTTCCATCTGATGATCAGAAGAGTTTTGCC
The DNA here is from genome assembly GCF_049115385.1 of Moschus berezovskii. Lineage (NCBI taxonomy): Eukaryota > Metazoa > Chordata > Mammalia > Artiodactyla > Moschidae > Moschus > Moschus berezovskii. Next base: position 137,515,485 of record NC_142461.1, on the reverse strand, counting down.
CATTTCCATTCCTTCTATCTCAAGCCACCCATGGGGTAATTGAACAGTTGAACATCAGTTCACATCTTCCTACCCTCTCAGAAGCATTTGGCACAGTTGGTCTTCATGAGAACAACCCTTTTCCTTAGCCTTCTGGACTCCTACTTCATAAACAACCTCATCCGGGTCTCATTCCCTGCACCTTTCTCATCTTCCTGGACTTTGGGATGTTAAAGCTCAGTCCTCGACTTGGTGTCTTGATAGTTTCATCAGTTTCCATGATTTTTCATAGTATCTGTGTGCTAAGGACTCTTCATTTATCTCTACTTCACTCTTTCCCTCAAAGGCAGACTTGAATGTCCAGTTCCCTATTCTATACCTCCATTTGAATGCATTTGAGACACCTCAGACTTAAAATAGCAAAACATCAACACATGGTTCCTCTAGCCCATAGTCTGTTCCTTCCACTCTTGCCATTGCAGCTAACGGTAATTCCTTTTTTCTGTTTAAAACCTTACAGTCATCTGGAAAGCACCTCTCTTTTTCTCACACTCCATATCAGTTTCATCAGGAAATCCCATTGGCTTTAACTTCAAAAATATCCAAACTGTAGCTACTTTTCACTCTATCCATGGCTATTACCCTGTTATTAATACAAGATACCATCATTTTTCATCAGACTGAGTTGATCTCCTTCCTTCTATGTTTATACTTATAGTCAATTCTCTTCCAGCCAGTCAAGAAAAAAGCCAAATATTTTCTCCCATTTTGAGGGTTGTCTTTTTGTCTCATTTATGATTTGCTTTGTTATGCATAAGCTTTTTAGTTTAGTTATGTCCCATGTGTTTATTTTTCTTTTTATTTTCATTACCCTGGGAGGTGGATAAAAAAGATCTTGCTGCAATTTATGTCAGAGCATTTCTGCCTATGTTTTACTCTAAGAGTTTTATAGTGCCTGACCTTACATTCAGGGCTTTAATAAATTTTGAGTTTAATGTTAATACACAGAGAAATGGATAAAGAAGGTGTGGTACATATATACAGTGGAATATTACTCAGCCATAAAAAGGAATGAATTTGGGTCATTTATAGAGATGTGGATGGACCTAGAGAGTTTCATATAGAAATAAAATAAGTCACAAAGAGAAAAACAAATATTGTATAGTAACACTTATATGTAGAATCTATAACAATGGTATAAATGATCTTATTTGCAAAAAAGAAAAGAGAGAGAGACACACAGATGTAGTGAGCAAATACATGGATAGCAAGTGGGGGAAGGAGGGATGAGATGAATTGGGAGATTGACGTATATACTATTGATTCTACGTATAGAACAGATAGCTAATGAGAACCTACTGCAGCATAGGGAGCTCTGCTTAATGGGTTATGGTGACCTGAATGCTATACAGCAGAAACTACCAGGACATTGTAAAACAACTCTACTCCAATAAAAATTAAAGCAAACAAAACCAAGAAACAAAAAAGCAAAAGAGAAAACAAAAAAATGAAAAGCCAAGTCTTTACGACCTCTGCCAAAGCCCTTCTCATCATAGCCTCTGGCACCTGTTCTGCCCTCAATGCCCTTACCTTCCCAGGCAATCGGCCTCCCCACTACTGTGGGATAGATCAGCATCATCCACTTCCATGTCTTTGTATTTGTCACTCTATTTGTCTAAGACCTTTCCCCGGAGAGATAGTTGCAACTTCACACATACCCATGGACTGCACCCACCAGGCTCCTCTGACCATGAGGTTCTTCAGGCAAGAATACTGGAGGGATGCTATCTCCTTCTCCAGGGGATCTTCACAACCCAGGGATCAAAGCCACGTCTCCTGTAGCTTCTGTATTGCAGACAGATTCATTACTGCTGAGCCACTGGGGAAGCCCCAGTACTTTCTTCAAATATCAACTTAATAGTCTGGTTTTAAATATTCTATTTAAAATGTGTGTGTGGGGAGAAAAACTATTAAAAATGCCAACATATGGAGGCTGAACAACAAGCTGCTGAATAATGAACAAATCATAGAAGAAATAAAAAAAGAAATAAAAATATGCATAAAAATGAATGAAAATGAAAACACAACAACCCAAAACCTCTGGGATACTGTAAAAGCAGTGCTAAGGGGCAAGTTCATAGCAATACAGGCACACCTCAAGAAACAAGAAAAAAGTCAACTAAATAACCTAGCTCTACATCTAAAGAAACTAGAAAAGGAAGAAATGAAGAACCCCAGGGTTAGTAGAAGGAAAGAAATCGTAAAAATTAGGGCAGAGATAAATGCAAAAGAAACAAATGAGACCATTGCAAAAATCAACAAAGCCAAAAGCTGGTTCTTTGAGAGGGTAAATAAACTTGATAAACCACTAGCCAGACTCATCAAGAAACAAAGGGAGAAGAACCAAATCAATAAAATTAAAAATGAAAATGGAGAGATCACAACCAACAACACAGAACTACAAAGGATTATTAGAGAATAATATTGGAAGGACTGATGCTAAAGCTGAAACTCCAATACTTTGGCCACCTCATGTGTCGAGTTGACTCACTGGAAAAGAGTCTGATGCTAGGAAGAATTGGGGGTGGGAGGAGACAGGGACAACGGAGAATGAGATGGCTGTATGGCATCACTGATTCGATGGAAATGAGTTTGAGTGAACTCCGGGAGTTGGTGATGGACAGGAAGGCCTGGCGTGCTGTGATTCATGGTGTCGCAAAGAGTCGGACATGACTGAGCGACTGAACTGAACTGATCAGCAATTATATGGCAATAAAATGAATAACCTGGAAGAAATGGACAAATTCCTAGAAAAGTACAATTTTCCAAAACTGAACCAGGAAGAAATAGAAAATCTGAATAGACCCATCACAAGCACAGAACTAGAGGCTGTAATCAGAAATCTTCCAGCAAACAAAAGCCCAGGTCCAGACAGCTTCACAGCTGAATTCTACCAAAAATTTAGAGAAGAGCTAGCACCTATTCTACTCAAACTCTTCCAGAAAATTGCTGAGGAAGGGAAACTTCCAAACGCATTCTATGAGGCCACCTTCACCCTAATCCCCAAACCTGGTAAAGACCCCACAAAAAAAGGAAACTACAGGCCAATATCACTGATGAATATAGATGCAAAAATCCTTAACAAAATTCTAGCAATCAGTATCCAACAGCACATCAAGAAGATCATACATCATGACCAAGTGGGCTTTATCCCAGGAATGCAAGGATTCTTAAATATCCACAAATCAATCAATGTAATACACCACATTAACAAACTGAAAAATAAAAATCATGTGATTATCTCAATAGATGCAGAGAAAGCCTTCGACAAAATTTAACATCCATTTATGATAAAAACCCTCCAGAAAGTGGGAATAGAAGGGACATATCTTAACATAATAAAAGCTATATATGTTATAGGATGCTCGGGGCTGGCATGTGGGGATGACCCAGAGGGAGGATAAAGGGAGGAGGGAGGTGGGAGGGCGGTTCAGGAGGGGGAACTTATGTAAACCCGGGGCAAATTCATATCAATGTATGACAAAACCAACCAATATAATATTGTAAAATAATTTGCCTCCAATAAAAATAAATTAATTACCTAAAAAAAATAAATAAAAATCTATTAGAAGAAAAAAAAATAAAAGCTATATATGACAAACCCATAGCAAACATTATCCTCAATGGTGAAAAACTGAAAGCATTTTCCCTAAAGTCAGGAACAAGACAAGGGTGCCCACTCTCACCACTACTATTCAGCATAGTTCTGGAAGTTTTGGCCACAGCAATCAGAGCAGAAAAAGACATAAAAGGAATACAAATTGGAAAAGAAGAAGTAAAACTTTCACTGTTCGTCAATGACATGATCCTCTACACAGAAAACCCTAAAGACTCTACCAGAAAACTACTAGAGCTAATCAATGATTACAGTAAAGTTGCAGGATATAAAATCAACACACAGAAATCCCTTGCATTCCTATACACTAATAATGAGAAAATATAAAGAGAAATTAAGGAAACTATTCCATTCACTGTTGCAGTGAAAAGAATTAAATACTTAGGAATATATCTACCTAAAGAAACAAAAGACTTGTACATAGAAAACTATAAAACACTACTGAAAGTAATCAAAGAGGACACTAATAGATGGAGAAATATACCGTGTTCGTGGATTGGAAGAATAAATATTGTAAAAATGAGTATACTACCCAAAGTAATTTATACATTCAATGCAATCCCTGTCAAGCTACCAATGATATTTTTCACAGAACTAGAACAAATAATCTCACAATTTGTATGGAATTACAATAAACCTCGAATAGCCAAAGCAATTTTGAGGAAGAAAAATGGAACAGGGGGAATTAACCTGCTGGACTTCAGGCTCTACTAGAAAGCCACAGTCATCAAGACAGTGTGGTACTGGCATAAAGACAGAAATATAGATCAATGGAACAAAATAGAAAGCCCAGAGATAAATCCACGCACCTATGGACACCTTATCTTTGACAAAGAAGGCAAGAATATAAAATGGAGAAAAGACAGTCCCTTTAACAAGTGGTGCTGGGAAAACTGGTCAGCCACTTGTAAAAGAATGAAACTAGAACACTTCCTAACACCATACACCAAAATAAACTCAAAATGGATTAGAGAGCTAAATGTAAGACCAGAAACTATAAAACTCCTAGAGGAGAATGTAGGCAAAGCACTCTCTGACATAAATCACAGCAGGATCCTCCAAGACCCACCTCCCAGAATATTGGAAATAAAACAAAAATAAACAAATGGGACCTAATTAAAATCAAAAGCTTCTGCACAGCAGAGGAAAGTATAAGCAAGGTGAAAAGACAGCCTTCAGAATGGGAGAAAATAATAGCAAATGAAGCAACTGATAAAGGAGTAATCTCCAAAATATACAAGCAACTCCTGCAGCTCAATTCCAGAAAAATAAATGACCCAATAAAAAAATGGGCCAAAGAACTAAACAGACATTTTTCCAAAGAAGACATAAAAATGGCTAACAAACACATGAAAAAATGCTCAACGTCCCTCAAAATCAGAGAAATGCAAATCAAAAGCACAATGAGATACCATTTCACACCAGTCAGAATGGCTGCTATCCAAAAGTCTACATGCAATAAATGCTGGAGAGGGTTTGGAGAGAAGGGAACCCTCTTACACTGTTGGTGGGAATGCAAACTAGTACAGCCACTATGGAGAACAGTGTGGAGATTCCTCAAAAAACTGGAAATAGAACTGCCATATGATCCAGCAATCGCACTCCTGGGCATCACACCGAAGAAACCAGAATTGAAAGAGACACATGTACTCCAATGTTCATTGCAGCACTGTTTATAATAGCCAGGACATGGAAGCAACCTAGATGTCCATCTGCAGACGAATGGATAAGAAAGCTTTGGTACATATACACAAGAGAGTATTACTCAGCCATTAAAAAGAATGCATTTGAACCAGTTCTAATGAGGTGGATCAAATTAGAGCCTATTATACAGAGTGAAGTAAGCCAGAAAGAAATACACCAATACAATATACTAATACATATATATGGAATTTAGAAAGATGGAAATGATAACCCTGTATACGAGATAGAAAAGAGACACAGATGTATAGAACAGCCTTTGGGACTCTGTGGGTGAGGGTGGGATGGTTTGGGAGAATGGCATCGAAACATGTATATTATCATATGTGAAATGAATCGCCAGTTCAGGGTCGATGCATGTTACAGGATGCTCGGGGCTGGTGCACGGGGATCACCCAGAAGGAAGAAAAGGGGAGGAGGGATGTGGGAGGGGGGTTCGGGAGGGGGAACTCATGTACACCCACGGTGGATTCATGTCAATGTATGGCAAAACCAACCAATATAATATTGTAAAATAATTAGCCTCCAATAAAAAAAAAAGAAGAAAAAAAAAAATGTGTGTGTGCATTGTGAGTCATTTCTGACTCTTTGCAAATCCATGGACTGTAGCCTGCCAGACTCCTCTGTCTATGGAATTTTCCATGCAAGAATACTGGAGTGGATTATCACTTCCTTCTTCAAGGAATCTTCCAGACCCACATCTTTCGAACCCACGTCTCTTTGTCTACTGCATTGGCAGGCAGATTCGCTTGAGGTAACAACCTCCAAAACTTTAATTAACCCTCAGTTTTCCCTCTTAGCATTTACCCCACCTGAATGTGTGTGTATATTCTAGTGGGACAAGACAGACACCTCTGTCTCTGTCTGTCTGTCTGTCTTTCTCTCTCTATATATATACATAGACCGATAGAGCCAGAGCCAGAGCCAGAGCTGTCTGTCTTGTTCCACTACAAACTTCATGAAAGCAGGATTTACTCTATTTTGGTCTGGGCTGTATACCCAGTATACAGAATTGTTTATGGCACTTACTGGTTGTATAATCCTTATTCAGTGAGAGAATGGATGAATACATGAATTTTTGAAGGGCTAATCTGTATCATCTTGTTCTTTCCTTGCTAAAAACCTATAATGGATTTTGTAGGGGAAAAAGATTCCATCCTTCTCTTCCTCTTTTCCCCCCAAAAGAGGGAATAATGATGATTGATTTAATTTCCAATACACACAACTAGTGGGCAAGTTCATCATAGGTTTGAGGTTCATGTGCATTGGTGTGGCTTCCCTATTTCCTCTGTTGCCCTGTTACTGAGAAGTTCAGTCAGTTCAGTCACTCAGTAGTTTCCCACTCTTTGCGACCCCATGGACTGCAGCATGCCAGGCTTCCCTGTCCATCACTAACTCCTGGAGCTTGCTCAAACTCATGTCCATCGAGTCAGTGCTGCATCCAACCATCTCATCCTCTGTTGTCCCCTTCTCCTCCTGCCTTCGAACTTTTCCAGTGTCAGGGTCTTTTCCAATGAGTCAGTTCTTTGCATCAGGTGGCCAAAGTAGTGGAGCTTCAGGTTCAGCATCAGTCCTTCTAATGAATATTCAGGACTGATTTCCTTTAGGATGGACTGGTTGGATCTCCTTGCTGTCCAAGGGACTCTCAAGAGTTTTTTTCCAATATTACAGCTTAAAAACATCAATTCTTTGGTGCTCAGTTTTCTTTATGGTACAATTCTCACATCCATACATGACTACTGGAAAAACCACAACTTTGAATAGATGGACCTTTGCTGGCAAAGTAATGTCTTTTTTTTTTTTTTTTTAAATATGCTGTCTTGATTTGTCATAGCTTTTCTTCCAAGGAACAAGTGTCTTTTAATTTCATGGCTGCAGTCACCATCCATAGTAATTTTGGAGTCCCCCAAATAAAGTCTATCACTGTTTCTGCTTTCTTCCCATCTATTTGCATGAAGTGATGGGATCAGCTGCCATGATCTTAGTTTTCTGAATGTTGAGTTTTAAGCCAACTTTTTCACTCTCCTCTTTCACTTTTATCAAGAGGCTGTTTAGTTCTTCTTCACTTTCTGCCATAAGGGTGCTATCATCTGCATATCTGAAGTTATTGATATTTCTTCTGGCAATCTTGATTCCAGCTTGTGCTTCATCCAGGCCAGCATTCCTCATGATGTACTCCTCATATAAGTTAAATAAGGAAAGTTACAATATACAACCTTGACGTACTCTGTAAGATTTCTCTTCACTTTGCACTTGGGAAGTCTAGGATAGGACTATCCCCTTCATTGACACTAGGAGTTCGACAGGAAGTAATTGCCTGGATGCTTGTTTTAAGGCCTTGATTCTAAAGTGCACACTGTGTCTTAATTCCACCCCATTCCCAAGAGTATTGCATGAAGATTTTAGCAAATAATATCCAAGTAAGAAAGGAACCTTGATCCCTGCTTGCCAATGACTTTTGTGCATATATGCAGAGGGGGTGACCACGGAGTGACCATGTCAGGTATGTGGGACTTTTTCTGAATTCAGTACTGAAAGTTACACTTTCTGGGAAAGCTTTTGTTTCCAGGCTAATGGAGATGAATCAGCACACTAATGCAGAACATTGTGGAAGGAATAGCTGTGATTTTAGGCTGAATTGGGGCATTCTGGGCTCCTTGGTCTCACATCATCTTAACACCACCAAAAATAAAATTATGGCACATACACAATTCCCCAGTTTTTCTCCCGCTGAAGAGTATCAGAATGCAAGTAAGACTCAAGTGTTCTGGAATTCCCTAACACTTTCTACTTCGGAATTCTTCAAACACATGTCCTCTTGAAAGGGTAACAGGCAGGGAGGCCAGGGGTATCCACATGGAGGAAATAGCCTGCAAGCGTCAGATTTTTATCTAAGTGGCAAGAAGAAACAAACTAGTGTTATATTTTTTCCCCTTCTCTGTATAAATTTAAAAAGAGGTTTCTCTTAAAATTCTTTGTTGCCACGAGGACACCTGGTTCCACCTGAACTTAACTTTTCTCAAATCTTGAGCTAATCAATGTGTTTTTCTTATAAAATGTTTGTCTTAAGCTATGTTAATGGACTATGTATTTACCCTAGACTCTGTCTTCAAGTCAGTTCTGCCTGACTCAGAACTGACTTGATAAACCAGTATGTTTTACTCATGAAAACGTTCTCTTAAGCTATGTTAGTGAGACTGTATTTGCTTGGAAAGCTGCCTTTCTTTAAGATTCATGTCAATCATTTTATGGCCAGGACAACTCAACTTGTGGCAATGTTATCGCAAAATGCATGTTGTGGGTGAGGGGCCTGGTGCCACTCTCTGAGTTTTGAGACATTTCCTTTCTTTAATTAGCAGACTGCTAGTAGCTATATAACATCTGGCTAAAGACTAGCAGAGGGGCACTCTTTTTGCCTCCTTGTGATGTCTATGTCAAAAGATTTCTCTATCTCTTTCATACTTTAATAAAACTTTATTACACAAAATCTCTGAGCAATCAAGCCTCCTCACTGGCCCCAAAATGAATTCCTCTCCTCCAGAGGCCGAGAATCCCGGCATCTTTTGTGCTTCAGCAACAACCTTTCACTCTCATTATTGATAGTAACTTACTTGGCACATAGCACCACTGACGTGGACACTCCATGACTGTAGAACATAGTCCATATGCCCCAGTATGACTCCTTCCTCACACCTCTCATACTCAGGGCTATGTACTCAGTGTGTGAGACTCAATATTTTACTCACTTTTCCTGCACATGCCTGGTACTTCTTAACTGTCATGATTTTCATTTGTTTTTTCTCTCTGCTAAAGGCACTTCCCCTTTTCAACCTGGTGTTTGCCATTATTCCCTTGGGACACATTTTGTTTTAGTTTTTATTATTATTATTAATTAATTTATTTTTTACTGAAGGAAAATTGCTTTACAGAATTTTGCTGTTTTCTGACAAACCTCAATATGAATCAGCCATATTGAGGTTTGTCAGAAAACAGCCTAGGTATACATATATCCCCTCCCTTTTGAACCTCCCTCCCATTTCCCTCCCCATCCCACCCCTCTAGGTTGATATAGAGCCCTGTTTGAGTTTCCTGAGCCATACGGCAAATTCCCATATTTTATATGTGGCAATGTAAGCTTACATGTTACTCTTCACACAGCTCACTCTCTCCTCCCTTCTCCCCATGTCCATAAGTCTATTCTCTATGTCTGTTTCCATTGTTGCCCTGTAAGTAAATTCTTACATTTTTCTAGATTACATATATATGTGTTAGAATATGATATTTATCTTTCTGTTTCTGACTCACTTCACTCTGTGTAATAGCTTCTAAGTTCATCCACCTCATTAGAACTGACTCAAATGCACTCCTTTTTATAGCTGAGTAATATTCCATTGTGTATACCACAACTTCTTTATCCATTCCTCTGTTGATGGATATCTAGGTTGCTTCCATGTTCTAACTACTGTAAATAGTGCTGCAATGAATACTGGGATACATGTGTCTCTTTAAATTTTGGTTTCTTCAGGGTATATGCCTAGGAGTGGGATTTCTGGTCATATGTGGTTTTATTCCGGAGAAGGCAATGGCAAGCCACTCCAGTACTCTTGCCTAGTAAAATCCCATGGATGGAGGAGCCTGGTAGGCTGCAGTCCGTGGGGTCGCTAAGGGTAGGACACGACTGAGCGACTTCACTTTCACTTTTCACTTTTACACATTGGAGAAGGAAATGGCAGCCCCCTCTGGTGTTCTTGCCTGGAGGATCCCGGGGACAGGGGAGCCTGGTGGGCTTCCGTCTATGGGGTCACACAGAGTCGGACACGACTGAAGTGACTTAGCAGCAGCAGTGGTTTTATTCCTAGTTTTTAAAGGACTCTCAATACCCTCTTCCATAGTGGCTGTATCAATTTACATTCCCACCAACAGTGCAAGAGTGTTCCCTTTTCTACACACCCTTTCCAGCATTTATTGTTTGCAGACTTTTTGATGAGGGCCATTCTGAACAGTGTGAGGTGACATCTCATTAAAGTTTTGATTTGCATTTCTCTAATAATGAGCGATGTTGAGCATCTTTTCATGTGTTTATTAGCCATCTGTATGTTTTCCTTGGAGAAATGTCTGTTTAGGTCTTTTCCCCACTTTTTGATTGGGTTGTTTGTTTTCCTGGGGCACATTTGGGATTCCATCTTCCGGCTCAATGTCCTATCTTTTTGCCTTTTCATAATGAAAAGTGGAGAAATAACTCCAGAAAGAATGAAGGGATGGAGCCAAAGCAAAAACGACACCAGTAGTGGATGTGACTGCTGATGGAAGTCCTATGCTATAAAGAGCAATATTGCATAGGAACTAAGAATGCTAGGCCCATGAATCAAGGCAAATTGGAAGTGGTCAAATGGGAGACGGCAAGAGTGAACATTTACATTTTAGGAATAAGTAAACTAAAATGGGAAAAACAGTGGAAACAGTGCCTGACTTTATTGGGGGGGGGCTCCAAAATCACTGCAGATGGTGATTGCAGCCATGAAATTAAAAGACACTTACTCCTTGGAAGGGAAGTTATGACCAACCTAGATAGCATATTAAAAAGCAGAGACATTACTTTGCCAACAAAGGTCCATTTAGTCAAGGCTATGATTTTCCCAATAGTCATGTATGGATGTGAGAGTTGGACTATAAAGAAAGCTGAGCACTGAAGAATTGATGCTTTTGAACTGTGGTGTTGGGGAAGACTCTTGAGAGTCCTTTGGACTGCAAGGAGATCCAACCAGTCCATCCTAAAGGAGATCAGTCTTGAATGTTCATTAGAAGGACTGGTGTTGAAACTGAAACTCCAATACTTTGGCCACCTGATGGGAAGAGCTGACTCATTTAAAAAGACCCTGATGCTGGGAAAGATTGAGGGCAGGAGGAGAAGGGGACGACAGAGGATGAGATCATTGGATGGCATCACCAACTCAATGGACATGAGTTTGAGTAAACTCCAAGTTGTCCACTTGGTGATGGACAAGGAAGCCGGATGTTCTGCAGTCCATGGGGTTGCAAAGAGTCAGACACGACTGAGCGACTGAACTGAATTGAAACTAAAATGGATTGGAATGGGTGAATTTTACTGAGATGGTCATTATATCTACTATTGTGGGGAAGAATCCCTTAGGAGAAATGGAGTAGCCATCATCGTTAACAAAAGAGTCCAAAATACAGTTACTTGGATGCAATCTCAAAAATGACAGAATGATCTCTGTTCGTTTCCAAGGCAAGCCACCCAATATCACAGCTATCCAAGTCTATGCCCTGACCAGTAATGATCAAGAAGCTGAAGTTGAACGGTTCTGTGAAAACCTACAAGACTTTCTAGAACTAACTCTAGAAAAGATGTTGTTTTCATTATAGAGGAATGGAAAGAAAATGTAGGAAGTCAAGAGATACCTGGAGTAACAGCAAATTATCCTTGGAGTACAAAATCAAGCAGGCCAAGGTTAACGGAGTTTTGACAAGAGAACACACTGGTCATGGCAAACACCCTATTCCAACAACACAAGAGATGACTGTAAACATGGACATCACCAGATGGTCAACACCAAAATCATATTGTATATATCCTTTGCAGTCAAAGATGGAGAAGTTCTATACAGTCAGCAAAAACAAGACTGAGAGCTGACTATGGCTCAGATCATGAACTTCTTACTGAAAAATTCAGACTTGAATTGAAGAAAGTAGGGAAAACCACTAGACCATTCAGATATGACCTAAATAAAATCCCTTATGATTATACGGTGGAAGTGACAAATAGACTCAAGGGATTGGATCTGACAGACAAAGTGCCTGAGGAACTATAGACAGAGGTTCATGACGTTGTACAAGAGGCAGTGATCAAGACCATCCCAAAGAAAAAGAAGTGCAAAAAGGCAAAATGGTTGTCTAAGGAGGCCTTACAAATAGCTGAGAAAAGAAGAGAAGTTAAAGGCAAGGCAGAAAAGGAAAGATATATCCACTTGAATGCAGAGTTCCAAAGTAGCAAGGAGTGATAAGAAAGCCTTTCTCAGTGAATGGTGCAACAAAACAGAGGAAAATAACAAAGGGAAAGACTAGAGATCTCTTCAAGAAAATTAGAGATACCAAGGGAATATTTCACGCAAAGATGGGCTCTACAGAGGACAGCAATACTGTGGACCTAATAGGAGCAGAGGATATTAAGAAGAGGTGGAAAGAATACACAGAAGAACTATACAAAAGAGATTCATGACCTGGATAACCACAGTGGTATGATCCCTCTCCTAGAACCAGACATCTTGGAATGTGAAGTTCAGTGGGCATTAGGAAGCATCACTACAAACAAAGCTAGTGGAGATGATGGAATTCCAATTGAGCTATTTCAAACCCTAAAAGATGATGGTGTGAAATTGCTGCACTCAATAAACCAGAAAATTTGGAAAACTCAGCAGTGGCCACAGGACTGGAAAAGGTCAGTTTTCATTCCAATCCCAAAGAAAGGCAATGCCAAAGAATGTTCAAACTACTGCATAATTGCACTCATCTCATACGCTAGCAATGTAATGCTCAAAATTCTTCAAGCCAGACTTCAACAGCTTGTGAACTTCCAGATATTCAAGCAGGATTTAGAGAAGACAGAGGAACCAGAGGTTAAATTTTCTACATCCATTGGATCATGGAAAAAGCAAGAGAGTTCCATGAAAACATCTACTTCTGTTTTATTGACTTTGCCAAAGCCTTTGACTGTGTTGATCACACAAACTTTGGAAAATTCTTAAAGAGTTGGGAATACCATACCACCTGACTTGCCTCCTGAGGAATCTGTATGCAGGTCAAGAAACAAAAGTTAGAACTGGACATGGAAGAAAAGACTGGTTACAAATTGGGAAAAGACTGTGTCATGGCTGTATATTGTTACCCTGTTTATTTAACTTATATGTAGGGTACATCATGAGAAATGCTGGAATGGATGAAGCACAAGGTAGAATCAAGATTGTTATGGGAAATATAAATAACCTCAGATTTGCAGATGACACCACCTTTATGGCAGAAAGTGAAGAAGAATAAAGAGCCTCCTGATAAAAGTGAAAGAGGAGAGTGAAAAAGTTGGCTTGAAGCTCAACATTCAGAAAACTAAGATCATGCCATCCATTCCAATCACTTCATTGCAAATAGAAGGTAAAACAATGGAAGCAGTGAAAGACTATTTTGGGGGGCTCCAAAATCACTGCGGATGGTGACTGCAGCCATGAAATTAAAAGACATTTCTTCCTTGAAAGAAAAGCTATGACCAACCTAGACAGCATATTAAAAAGCAGAGACATTACTTTGCTGACAAACGTCCATCTAGTCAAAGCTGTGGTTTTCCTGGTAGTCATGTATGGATTTGAGAATTGGACTTTGAAGAAAGTTGAGCGCTGAAGAATTGATGGTTTTGAACTGTGGAGTTGGAGATGACTCTTGAGAGTCCCTTGGAAGGCAAGGAGGTCCAACCAGTCCATCCTAAAAGAAATCAGTCCTGAGTATTCATTGGAAGGACTGATGCTGAATCTGAAGCTCCAATACTTTGGCCACCTGATGGGAAGAACGGACTCATTTGAAAAGACCCTGATGCTGAAAAAGATTGAAGGCAGGAGGAGAAGGGGGCGACAGACGATGAGATGGTCAGATGGCATCACTGACTCGATGGACATGAGTTTAAGTAAGTTCTGGGAGTTGGTGATGGACAGGGAAACCTGGTGTGCTGCAGTCCATTTGGTTACAAAGAGTCAGACATGACTGAATGACTGAATTGAACTGAACTTCTGGTTCAAACACCCATAGCTCCATCCTCTTCTCCCATTTTGAAGGTGCCCCCACTGCCTCCTCCTCCAACTTACCCTTCTGTTCTCTATCCTTCATTGTCTGCCCTGAAAGAACTAAAGTTCTTCAAGTTCAGACAGTTTGTCTTGTTCTTTTTTCAACTGGTATGCACTGACTACTATTACCCTTACTTTACAGTCCAGGGAGTTTGTGTATCAGATACTGAGTTAAAGAAAGTAAGCTCCAAGGACTCTGCCGGAAACAGATACAGATGGGGCCAGTAGAACTATGACCAAATCTCTGCTCTCTCCATCATGTGGGACAGATTTGTAATTTTTTTTTTGAAACCTCTGAGCCTCAGATTAATTATTCTATAAAGTGAGACTAAACTCTCTGCTCATCTCATAGCAAGGATCAACGTGGGGATAAATATAAGTTGCTAAGGGTAATAACATTTTATGATGAATGCTAATACCGATTCTATCATTTCTCTCCCCAAACACCCATCCTGGCATAAGGCATTCCTCCTGCAAACTAAAGACAGAGGCAAAGATCTCTTGGCCAATGCCTTTGGTTTCTAGTCAATTGGTTCCAAATCACATGTTTTCTCTACATTATCTACTAGTTCAGATGCCAGGTGACCAGGGCATAGCCCTTACCATCAGATAGGATGATGGATCATCTAATGATATTTTATGTTTAAATTAAGGAGAGTTACCTTTATTAATGTTTTCTGTGTTTAGATACTAAGTAATAATGTGTATATGCTCAATCACTCAGTCGTGTCTGATGCTTTGTGACTCCATGGATTGTAGCCTACCAGGCTCCTCTGTTCATGGGATTATCCAGGCAAGAATACTGGAGTGGGTTGCTATTTTCTCCTCCAGGAAACAACATGTGAAAAAAAGTGAAGATGATAAAAAAGGAACATCTGTTTCTGAAATTGAAGCCATATAAATTTCAAGGGATTATTTATATGTTTTCAGCTTGCCGATAGGTAGACATTTTTCCTCTTGATGTGTTTTGTAATTACACACATTGCATAGCTTCTTGAATTGCTAAAGTAAATAATTTCTTGTTATGAATTCCTTGGGATTCATTTTAAAGACAGTCCTATTGAACTCATCCACTATTAATCTACATGCAAAATGCTATTCTACAGGCATGCTATTGTAATTTGGGGATAATTTCAAGGATAATTGCTTCAGTGTTGCTAATTCTAGCATATCTACACAAAACAAAGGACAAGAGGAGTGATTCTAAATAAGCTTGGAATATTTACTGAACCAGTGGAAATGACTTCTGATTTCAAACATCTTAGTTATGGAAGTGTTTATTGTTATTTGAGATAAGGTGTTGTGGAAAACCAATTTGGAATCAGACAGGTCTGGTGGAATCAGTTTTTCATATGTCATTCAGTACTTACTTTGAGCCTCAGAATAATAATCTGTAAAATAGGGAATGTAAAACCAAGGGCATAATGTTTTTAGTCAGGATCCTAACTACTTTATACATACATACATACATATATATATATATCCTCATTTAATATTTAATGTTTATTTCACTTATAAAGGAAAGAAAGTTCTTCTATAAAGACTGTGTCTCCTACTCTGGTTGGCTCAGCATCAGTTGCCCGTTTACCAGGATCCTGTACTTCACCCTATAAGAGCACCCATTCTTCAGGGCAGTCCTGAGGCCCTAGGACATGAGGTAAGAGTGTGGAGAATGATGCTCAATTCCTGGTGAGCACACCTCTACACTCTCCACCCCCCCACCCTTGGGTTCCCCTTCACACAGGGGTGTAGAGTTTGTAGAAGACACTGAATAGAATCATCATTAAAATTAGCAAGTGATTCCTAGTCCCTGCAGACCTAGGGGAGGAAGGTAACCATAATTTTATTGCTACCAATCCCCACACTTGGGAGATTACTTGTACCATAGCTACCCTGCATCACAGGCTATAGGAGAAGCAGAGGGTCTGCATCCCATTCCTGAAGAAATGCCTTTCTGCAACTGCACTTGTGCACTGTGCACTTGGCATTTGAATCTAAGATGTGAGGCTGTTATGCCCATGTGTCCAAAATTGTGGAAGTTGTCCCTACTCCAACAGTGCACCATCATCATCTTTCTTATGGTTCTATCTAAAAACAAACTTTTTGATAGAGTGAATTTGACCCCCTTTTCCCTTTATTTTCCTGGGCTAAAATGTCATTCTTGATAATGTGCTATTAAAAATGAGTTTTTATTTCTAATGGGTATTTTTTTCATAGAAAGCACTAACACAAACACATGTACACACACACAGACGAACACAGAAAACCTCATTGCCTATATCAAAAGCAAACTGAGTATTTAAAAATTGAATCTGAGTGTAGCTGAAGAAATCAGATGATATTATGGAGAAACATATTGTTCCCACAAAAATCTGCTGCCTAGAGTGAAGAGAAGAAAGTGAAAGTGATAGTCTGACTGTTTGTGACCCATGGACTATACAGTCCATGGAATTCTCCAGGCCTTTTCCTTCTCTAGGGGATCTTCCCAACCCAGGGATTGAACACAGGTCTTCCACATTGCAGATGGATTCTTTACCAACTGAGCCACAGGGAAGCCCAAGAATACTAGAGTGGGTAGCCTATCCCCTCTCCAGTGGATCTTCCTGACAAAGGAATCAAATCAGGGTCTCCTGTATTGCAGGTAGATTCTTTACCAACTGAGCTATCAGGGAAGTCCTGAGTGGAGAGAAGTTATTCATAACTATTAGACTGGGTTACAGATTATGTTTTGAGGATAGCTAAAAGATAATGGCAGAGTGTATTTGATTGCAGGCAAGGGGCCATGAATTACTAACCACATTAAATAAAGAAAAACAAAACAAAACATAAAACAACTCACTTGTATCCACATGCAAACTAGCATTTTTGAAACTGAACAGGACTCTTCAAGGCCTTCCCAGGGACAGACACCCTAGGGTCCCCTGCCTTTTGTTTGTAGAGAAGTTTTAACCTCCTAGGCCTTCCCTGCATTCCAAGGAGCACATTTAATCAAAGAAGTGAGATAACGCAGAAAGAGAATAAGGTAGTCAAGCAAGACAAAATAATAGTAGTTTAGGCATAAAACAAAGTCAAAGAACTGTAGTTCCTCCTCAAGGTCTGTAGATAATATCTTGAACCATATACTTGAGTTGCTTTGCAGACACTAAAAGTTCAACCAGGTGTAAGAGGTTAACTGCATGATGACCGTGAGCATGTAGACACCACATAGGCTGGAGTCTAGAGGATGGATAATGCTGACTCTTGTGACCTTCAGTTCAGTTCAGTTCAGTTGCTCAGTCGTGACCTACTCTTCACGACCCCATGAATCACAGCATGCCAGGCCTCCCTGTCCATCACCAACTCCCGGAGTTCACTTAAACTCATGTCCATTAAATCGGTGATGCCATCCAGCCATCTCATTCTCTGTCATCCCCTTCTCCTCCTGCCCTCAATCCCTCCCAACATCAGAGTCTTTTCCAATGAGTCAACTCTTCGCATGAGGTGGCCAAAATATTGGAGTTGTTATTTCACCATCAACCAATCAGAGAACTGTGCATGAGCTGATCAGGAACCCTGTAGCCCATGCCACTAACTAACCTCTTCTTTTAAAACCCGGGGCGAATTCATGTCAATATATGGCAAAACCAACCAATATAATATTGTAAAATAATTTGCCTCCAATAAAAGATAAATTAATTACTTAAAAAAAAATAAAAAAATAAAACTCTTTTCCTGAAAGCCATTGGGGAGTTTGGTCTTTTGTACCTATTCTTCTTTCTTGGCAGCTTGCAATAATTGATGCACTTTCCTTCACCACAACCTGGTGTCAGTAAGTTGGTTTTGCTGCATGTCAGGTAAGTGAATCCAAGTTCAGTTAAGTAACAATTTGAAGTCAATTATTCCTGCTGTGAGTAAGAATGAGCTTGTATCTTCACTACAGAGAAGATGAAAATGAAAAGGCTTGCACTAGAAATCTTTTAGCTTCCATTGTTTTAAATTGTGACTTTAATTTTGATGGTCATCATATTATACCAAATATTTGGAACTAAGTGGTCTCATTTCTTTCCTAA
Organism: Moschus berezovskii; assembly: GCF_049115385.1. Lineage (NCBI taxonomy): Eukaryota > Metazoa > Chordata > Mammalia > Artiodactyla > Moschidae > Moschus > Moschus berezovskii. Next base: position 137,497,234 of record NC_142461.1, on the reverse strand, counting down.
GCTGAAGGTGTCCATTAAGAACTGTAGAGTTTAAATATCACCCCAGGCCTTGATAATGAATCCTGTAGCCATGATTCTTATAGCTCCAGTAGAGAAGATCTATGTTTTCTGCCCCTGGTAATCAGGAGAAAATTTGAAATACCATTATACTTACACATTTAATTCCATGAAAATGATAAATAAAGAAAAACCAGTGTTTAGACTGAGTGAAATTTTTTTAAAAAAGGTGTTTTTGAAGAGGAAGTTTTGAGTGACAGTTGAGTAGTTCAAATATGTTTTAATTAAAAAACTGGGATTCAGATGCACCTGATCTTGGTTGAGCTATTTGTACTTGTAAATGTTAGAATTTAACTATATTAGTAAAACTATGCTTATTAATGTAAATTGTGTGCAGTTAAAACCCTGTCTTTATTTTGTTTATGTAAACACTTTTCCTGCATTCACATGGCTCACAGTAATTATAGATACATTCAGATTTTGAAGCTGAAAGCACTCTATCCTGCAAGTCATTTGGTAGTGATTCTCTCAAGATGCTCACTGTCAAATTGCTAAGTAAAAACAGTGATTTAGCACCCTCTAGGTCGATAACCTTTTAGCCTTCTGAGCAGCTTATTGTACTGGGCTGCCAGAGATTTCATGTTGAAGCTGCTGCTGCTGCTGAGTCACTTCAGTTGTGTCTGACTCTGTGCGACCCCATAGACGGAAGCCCACCAGGCTCCCCTGTCCCTGGGATTCTCCAGGCAAGAACACTGGAGTGGGTTGCCATTTCCTTCTCCAATGTGTGAAAGTGAAAAGTGAAAGTTAAGTCGCTCAGTCATGTCTGACCCTTAGCGACCCCACGGACTGCAGCCTACCAGGCTCCTCCATCCATGGGATTTTCCAGGCAAGAGTACTGGAGTGGCTTGCCATTCCCTTCTCCACATGTTGAAGCAGCTTCTGGTTAAACCTCTCACTTTCTGAGTTTACTTGGAATGTATGGAACAAGAAGATGCCAACCCTGGAGAAGGGCATGGCAACCCACTCCAGTATTCTTGCCTGGAGAATCCCCATAGACAGAGGAGCCTAGTGGCTACAATCCATGGGGTCACAAAGAGTTGGACACGACTGAGCAACTAAGCACAGCACAGCACAGTAGATGCCAAACTAGGTCCAAGTAGCAAATACTTCTTGTTGGGGTGTGTTTGCAGAAATACTTCCACAAAATTGCTTTGATTCCAACCCTAAAAATCTTCCTAATTTTCCTTCTTATCTTCACTCATGTTATAATACATCATGCCTCATCACATGTTGCTTGGGTACTTTAACAGAACAAGGTGTTCCTGCTTCAGGTGTTTATCCATACCTGGAGTTACTGTGGTAGATCCAGCTTGTGGTCTTCTCAACAGGTACCTCACCCCTGCCTCCTCGTGAACAGAATTCCACTTTTTAAGGTATTCCTCTTCTTCTGTTAAACCATGGGATATCCAGACTCAAAGAGTGTGTCTAATTTGATATACGTCAACTGCACTGACCAATCAGTCATTTAGACATAAGAGTGGATGCAAATCTGGCCATGAGACACCAGAAGTCTACTTGGGGTTGTGTACTTAGTAAAGATTCTTTTCCCTCCTACAGACAGAGTTGAAAAATAGATTGTACTGCATGTTGGATGAAAGTATGCAAAGGCTGGAACTGTTGCAACCATTCTGCAACCATGAAGAATTCTCACATAACAATCCAGCATGTAGAATGAAAAGATAAAAAGATTTTGAGGAGACTTTTGAGTTGCCGATTAACTGATCATTAACTAAGGTTTCCTTTATATTAAAACCAAACAAATCCTGATTTTCAATTGCTTGCAGCTGATGCATCCAAAATAATCATCTTTGCTAAAAGCAAACTGCTTATTTTTACTTAATTATTGTGTTTAACACCCCTTGACTTCCCAGTGTCTCAGCAGAGGTCTGAATTCCTAGATATGGCCTTTGAAGTCCTCTGAGATCTAGTCCACTTCCCCTCACTAGACATTTTTTTCTCATCTTCATTCTTTATACTCCTTACTCATACAAACAATAGCCATAGAAAGACTACTTGCAGAATCCTCAATTCACTCTGTGTAATACTGTTGAAATACCATCATATAAGCCCTACTACCTTCCTAGAATATACTGCTTACTTTTGACTTATGTGTATTATTTCTAATCACTTTTGGGCTCAACTTGGATGTCATCTCCTGAGGTTTGATTCTCCAGCATGTTCTGCTTAGCTGGGTGGTCCCTGCTTTGTATTCTCCCAGCCTTTTGTTTATCTTCCAACCCTGAGTCATCTTCTATACTATTTACCATTACTGATATCAGGGTCTATCTTTAAGGTCATGGCCATGAAAACCAGAGACCAGCCTGGTTTATAGATTATTTCTAGGCCTTAATGAGTTCATAATGCTTAATGGGCATATGTAATGTGACAGTTTAGAAAACTGGTGCTGTATTACTGTACATGACATCCATACACTTTCAGATTGCAGCATTTTTTACAGTATCTAAGTGTCCAGTTTATTACCTTGTCAACTCATGCCCCTTAACAATTGTTAAGAGACCACATTCTTTGAGGTTCCTTAGCCCAACTCTTCTTGGAATTTATATCTTCTTATCCCAAATCTCCTACAACCTCAAGAATAGAGGCTGTAAAGCAAGAATTAGACTCTTCAATTCCTAGTTGCTGGTCTGGAGAATGTAAGGAAAATGGAGCACCTATTATGTGTTAGGCATTTACATGTCTTTATAAAACATAGACTCCCCAGTAATACAAATATATGTGCCTTTGGAGGAATTTTAGAATGGCATAGACTATGATGCAGCCATTTCAGCCAACTGGGTAAGGAAATTCAGAGAAGATTTTAGAGAGGAAGTGAGATGGGACCTGACCTTTGAAGGAAACGTGGGTATGTCCAAGGCAGAAAGCCAGGAAAAGGCATAAATGTCAAAGGAAACACTTGAAGTGAGGATGTGAATGTGATGGCTAAAGTGTGAGGTGGAAGTGATCTGCTTTGCTGGCCACAGTCCTGCTGCCCCAGGATTTGTGCTCCATGCCAAAAGCCACTTCTTCCTTCCCTCTGCCAACCAAATTCGGTTGATACTAAAATGAGTACACAGTCCAAGAGCCAGAACCTCTGATTTGTGCATAGAGACACATTCTCTCTAGTCTCTCATGAATAAGAACCAAGAGGTGCTAATGTTGATGACTCTAATTAACATAGAAAGCCTGGAAATACTGGGGGGCAGTAAAAAGGTTAAGTTGGGGAGGTGAACTGGCAGAGAAGAATGAAGCAGACATACAGAGGAAAGCAGAGAGGGAATAGTAACCTTAGCTCTGGAGAAGGGACCACCTAGATTTGCTCCCTTCTTACCCAGCTGTATACAGACTCCCTCAAAGTTGTAGAGCTAGTATGTGAGTGGACTGGGGTTAGAATTCAAATCTTCCTGACTCCAAAGTCTCTGCTAATGATTATACATGAAAATGAAAAAATAAAAAGACAGCAAATATACACAACAGAAAAGATGTTGCTTCAGTTCAGTTCAGTTCAGTTCAGTCGCTCAGTCATGTCCGACTCTTTGCGACCCCATGAATCACAGCACGCCAGGCCTCCCTGTCCATCACCAACTCCCGGAGTTCACTCAAACTCATGTCCATCGAGTCGGTGATGCCATCCAGCCATCTCATTCTCTGTCGTCCCCTTCTCCTCCCACCCCCAATCCCTCCCAGCATCTTTTCCACAGAAAAGATGTTGCTTACTGATTCTTAAATGAATGCATAGAGTCATGTTAGGAAATATAGGATTCTCCCTAAGCATAAAAGTGACTTTTAATATTTACAACAGCAATAGCTAACATTTTTTGGGCAATTACTATGTGCCAAACACTGTTCTAAGTGCTTTACATGGATTACCTCATTTTAGGGGGTTTTAAGGCAGGCTGCATTCTAGAACTTATCTTTCCATAAGTTACTTTTCAGGGAACTTGGGCTCATTGTTTATGCACAGTAATCTTTTTTCAAAGTATCCTCTATTTAAGTGTGTTTGTTATATATGTGTTTCTAGCTCCAGATTTTTTTTTTCATTCCAGTCTCAATACAAATAGGAAAAATGTCAGTAGAGAAGAGACTGACCAATCCAATGATAATTTAATAATTTTTTAGTAAAACGATTAGTATACATGATCCTTTACATTTGCAAAACTGATTTTTCAAAGTATATTCACAATTATACCATTTTAACTTTATAAAACTCTGTGAGTTCAGGAGATTATGATATCATGTTACTAAGACCAATCTTTGCACCTGGAATCCAGAGAGTGGATGGGGGAGGTAGCTGGTCTAGGACGTGAGTAGGTGGAAAGCTCACTAAGGCAGAAACTGCCTGATTTCTCAGGTTCTAGCTACAGCTCTAAGTCAGGGACTTTGTGTAGATGAAATGCTGTGATTTACCCCAAAGCCAATCTAGGATTTGATGCTGATTTCTTTCTGATTTGGGTGGAGTTGCTCTGAGCAGGATAAAGATAAAATCAACTTAATCTAATCCTTTTCACTATTTTTAAAACTCAGCCAGCCCATGTCAGACTAGGTGCCTTCCTGTGGTTATTAGGGTCTCTTGTTTTCACTCTGCCACAGGATATGTTGAAGGTGACATCAACAAGATGGCAGAAAAAAAGGTCTCAGCCCTTATGCCCCAACCAAAACAATAATTTAACAACTACCCATGGACAAAAATTGTCTTGGGAGAGCTCTGGAGTAAAATTAGCAAGTTGAAGCAACCAAGGAGAAGATAAAAAACTGATTGTGGCCACATAGAGAATCAAAGACACATTTACCTGCATCACACAAACCCATAGGCTGGTACAGCTTGGCACCAAGAAGGACCGCTTGGTTTTGACTTTCCTCCATAAGACAAAAGGAAAGCAGGAAGTCCCAAGCAGACTTTGCCACTGAGAACCGAGGAGCCTTTGCCACCACTAAGGGCATTGGCAGCATTTGCTGCTAAAGACTTCTGTAGTATTGACTTATGCTGACACTACTTCAGCTGTTGAAGCTGCCTCGAGGCTTTGCTGTTGTATTCCACTGGAGACTTAGCCACTGTTGTGGCTCCTTGGAGACATAGCTGCCACCACTGCCAATTGCCCAGAGCTAAAGTCACAATCTTACATATCTATGCCCAGGCCATGGGGGCCTAATCATGTATCCCTGGCAATGGTGCCTCACACACCCCTGTGTGTGTTCTGAGTCCTGGTATTATCATGCACCCCACTCAGTCAGCCCATAGGAGTGAAGGTCTATCCTCACTGAAGCCAGTCCTTAAAGTCTGAATGAGGTTATAACTTCTTCAAATGTGGAGGCACCAATGTAAGATTATAAGAAACAAGAAAAATCAAGGTGACATGACACTACCAAAAAAGCAAAATAAAATTTAAGAAACCAATTTCCAAAGAAGGTGATAGCCATAAACTGCATGACATAGTTAAAATAGTTGTTTTAAATAAATACAGTGAGCTACAGAACACAGACAATTCAACAAAATCAGATAAACTACATGGACAAAATAAAAGTTTTACAGGGAGATAGGAATCATAAAAATGAACCAAAGATAAATTCTAGACCTGAAGAATACAATGAATAAAATGAAAGATGTGACAGAGAGCTTTGATATAAGACTTCATCAGGCAGACGAAATAATTAGTGAACTCAAAGACTAGTCATTTGAAAATTACTCAGTCAGTGGAGAAAAAAAGAAAGCAGAATATAAAAAAGTGATGACATCAATGAGATATGGAAAATCATCAAAAGAATCAATACATGCACTATGGGAAGCTGAAAAAGATAAAGAGAGAGAAGTGGCAGAAAGTGCTTAAGGAAATAATAACTGGAAACTTCCCAAATCTTTTGGGAAGAAATGGACATCCAGATCCATGGAGGTCAAAAAAAATCCTAAATAGAATCAACTCAAAAAAGACTATAATTTTGCATATTGTAAAAAGTAAATGATTATTGTAAAAAGTAAATGACTGTGTGGATCACAATAAACTGTGGAACATTCTGAAAGAGATGGGAATCCCAGACCACCTGACCTGCCTCTTGAGAAACCTGTATGCAGGTCAGGAAGCAACAGTTAGAACCGGTCATGGAACAACAGACTGGTTCCAAATAGGAAAAGGTGTACGTCAAGGTTGCATATTGTCACCTTGCTTATTTAACTTATATGCAGAGTACATCATGAGGAACGCTGGGCTGGAAGAAGCACAAGCTGGAATCAAGATTGCTGGGAGAAATATCAATAACCTCAGATATGCAGATGACACTACCCTTATGGCAGAAAGTGAAGAGGAACTCAAAAGCCTCTTGATGAAAGTGAAAGAGGAGAGTGAAAAGGTTGGCTTGAAGCTCAACATTCAGAAAACAAAGATCATGGCATCTGGTCCCATCACTTCATGGGAAATAGATGGAAAAACAGTGGAAACAGTGTCAGACTTTGTTTTTTTGGGCTCCAAAATCACTGCAGATGCTGATTGCAGCCATGAAATTAAAAGACGCTTACTCCTTGGAAGGAAAGTTATGACCAGCCTAGATAGCATATTAAAAAGCAGAGACATTACTTTGCCAACAAAGGTCCGTCTAGTCAAGGCTATGGTTTTTCCCGTGGTCATGTATGGATGTGAGAGTTGGACTGTGAAGAAAGCTGATCGCCGAAGAATCGATGCTTTTGAACTGTGGTGTTGGAGAAGACTCTTGAGAGTCCCTTATACTGCAAGGAGATCCAACCAGTCCATTCTAAAGGAGATCAATCCTGGATGTTCATTGGAGGGACTGATGCTAAAGCTGAAACTCCAATACTTTGGCCACCTCATGAGACGAGCTGACTCACTGGAAAAGACTCTGATGCTGGGAAAGGTTGGGGGCGGGAGGAGAAGGGGACGACGGAGAATGAGATGGCTGGATGGCATCACCGACTCTGTGGACATGAGTTTGAGTGTACTCCGGGAGTTGGTGATGGACAGGGAGGCCTGGCGTGCTGTGATTCATGGGGTCGCGGAGAGTCGGACACGACTGAGCGACTGAACTGAACTGAACTGAACTGAACTGAAAAGACAATTTTGAAAATGGCAAGAGAAAAGCAACTACTCACATATAATGGAATCACCATAAGACAAAATGCAGTATCTCAGCAGAAGTTTTGCAGGCCAGCAGAGAGTGAGTTGATATATTCAAAGTACTGCAACATAAAAAAAAAATCCTACCAATCAAGAATACTATACTAAACAAAGCTATCATTTAAAAAATGAAGGAGACATAGTGGCACAGATGAGCAAAAACTGAAGGAGTTTTAGTGGACATCCTTAGGTCTGTCTTATAAGCTATGTTTAAGGGAGTTCTTCAAATTGAAGCAAAGACATATACAACTATATGAAAACATAATCTCACTGTTAAAAGTAGATATACAGACTAGTACAGAATAATGTAACACTGTAATAATGGTGCATAGATTAGCTTTACCTTAATATAAAAATTAAAAGACAAAAATTTGTTAATGTATGCATAGTATAAAACAGAGCAAACTCTAACTACAAGAACACAAAATGTGTGTTTATGGGGAAGTAAAAGTTTAGCGTCCCTGTATGTTATTGAAGTTCAATAATTTCTAACTTAAAATAGAATGTTATGTCTATAAAATATTTTATGCAAGCCTCAAGATAACCACAAAGAAAAGACTGATAGTAGTTACATCAAAGATAAGGGAAAAAGAATCAAAGTAGATTGCCACAAAAGATTATCAAATAATTATTACTTTAAATATAATTAGATTAAGTTCAGGTAGTTCAATTGGTAAAGAATCCATCTGCCATGCAGGAGACTTGGTTCAATGCCTTGGTTGGGAATATCCCCTGCAGAAGGGCATGACAACCCACTCCAGTATTCTTGCCTGGAGAAGTCCTTGGACAGAGGAACTTGGCAGGCTACAGTCCATGAGGTCGCAAGAGTTGGACACAACTTAGTGACTAAACCACCACCACATTAACTTCACAATCAAAGCCATAGAGTGGCCATATAGATTAAGAACAAAAACAAAAAACAAGATCCAGCCATATGATGTCTATGAAGAACTCAGTTACTGACATATATTTATTTATTTATTTTTATTTAGGAATATTGACATAAAAAATTATATCAGCTAATTAGTACAACATGATTCAATCTTTGCATATATTATGAGGTGATCAGCATAATTAGTCTAGTTAACAGCTGTCATACATAGTTGCGATTTTAATTTTCTGTGATGAGGACTACTCCTCACAGATAAGATCTACTCCCTTCAAATAGGCAATGCAGTATAGTTACCATATGGTACATTAAATCTCTATGATTTATTTATTTTATAAAAGGAAGTCTATACTTTCTGATCTCCTTTCCCCATTTTGCCCATCTTCCACCCAAAAAACTCACCTTAGATTTAAGAACATATATAGACTGAAAGTGAAAGAATGGAAAACAATACACCATGCAAATAGTAACTAGAAAATGCAAGGGTGATTATCCTTTTATCAGACAAAATAGACAAAACAGACTTTAGAATTACATAAGAATATATAATGGTTCAGTTCAGTCGCTCAGTCGTGACCTACTCTTCGCGACCCCATGAATCACAGCACACCAGGCCTCCCTGTCCATCACCAACTCCCGCAGTTCACTCAAACTCATGTCCATCGAGTCGGTGATGCCATCCAGCCATCTCATTCTCTGTCATCCCCTTCTCTTCCTGCCCCTAATCCCTCCCAGCATCAGAGTCTTTTCCAGTGAGTCAACTCGTCGCATGAGGTGGCCAAAGGATTGGAGTTTCAGCTTTAGCATCAGTCCTTCCAATGAACACCCAGGACTGATCTCCTTTAGAATGGACTGGTTGGATCTCCTTGAAGTCCAAGGGACTCTCAAGAGTCTTCTCCAGCACCACAGTTCAAAAGCATCAATTCTTCGGCAATCAGCTTTCTTCACAGTCCAACTCTCACATCCATACATGACCACGCGAAAAACCATAGCCTTGACTAGATGGACCTTGGTTGGCAAAGTAACGTCTCTGCTTTTTAATATACTATCTAGATTGGTCGTAACTTTCCTTTCAAGGAGTAAGCGTCTTTTAATTTCATGGCTGCAATCAGCATCTACAGTGATTTTGGAGCCCCCCAAAATAGAGTCTGACACTGTTTCCATTGTTTCCCCATCACCAATTCAAAAGGAAGATGCAAGAATTAAAGTATGTATAGGTTCAATATCAGAGAACCTAAAGATATAAATAAAATATTGATCTGAAGAGAAAAATGGACAGTAACACTTCAGTACCCCACTTTCAATAATGCATAGAGCATCAAAACAGAAAATGAGTAAAACAAAAACAACCCCTCCCCACCAGCGGTCTAGAATATTCCTATAGGTAAAATAGATGTAGCAGACATAAACAAAACTTTCCAGAAACCAGCAGAATATTTGTTCTTCTCAAGTGTACATGGAATAATCTTCAGGATAGATCACAAGACAAATGAAAATGATAAAACAATATACGAAAATGTATAGGATGCAGCTAAAGCAGTACTGAGAAAGAAGCATATAGAATGAAATCCCTACATTAAAAAAGAAGAAAATATCCAATAAAAAAATCCAACTTAACACATCAGGAACTAGAAAAATAACAAAGTAAGCCCAAAGTTAGAAGAGAGAATGATATAGTAAAGATTATACCTGAAATAACATTAATAGGTAATAAGAAAAGCTATTACGATAGATGCCTTAGAAATTAAAAAGATCATAAAGGACTATTACATGATAACAAATTGGATAAACTAAAGATATGGATGAATTCCTAGATTAATAAAATAGGAATAAATTTCATTAAGTATGTGAAAGACATATACACTGAAAACTACAAAACATTGCATTATTTGTTGAAAAGGCTCTCCACTGAATTGTTTCCCGAATCTGTCAAAAACTCAATTGGGTATATTTGTGTGGGTCTATTTCCTCATTCTTATTTCATTCCATTGATCACTATGTCTATCTCTTTGTCAATAGCACGGTGTTTTTGTTGTTGTAATTATATAGTATATCTAATATCAAATAGAATACTCCCTCATGCTTTGTTTCTTCAGTAAAAGTTGTTAGCTATTCTACAGTCAGACTTTTCCAGATAAATTTTAGGATAAGCTTTTATGTCTATGAAAAATCTTGGTAGGATTTTGATAGGAACTGGGTTACATATATAGATCAATATTTGGAGAATTGATAACTTTCCTATATTGAGCCACATAATCCATGAACATAATATGTTAAACCTATTTCTTTTTTAAAGATTAATTAATTTTAATTGGAGGATAATTACTTTGCAATATTGTGATGGCTTTTGCCCTACATCAGCATGAATCAGCCACAAGTGCACATGTATCCCCCAATTCTGAAACCGCCTCCCACATCCATCTCCACCCCATCCCTCTGATTTTTCACAGAGCACCTGCTTTTTGTGCCCTACTTCATGAATTGAACTTGCATTTGTTATCTATTTTACATATGGTAATATGCATGTTTCAATGCTATTCTCTCAAATCATCCCACCCTCGCCTTCTCCCACAGAGTCCAAAAGTCTGTTCTTTACATCTGTATCTCTTTTGCTGCCTTGCATATAGCATTGTCATTACTGTCTTTCTAAATTTCACATATGTGCATTAATACACAGTATTTGTGTTTCTCTTTCTGACTTTTCACCCTGTATAATAGGCTAAAGCTTTACCCTCCTCATTAGAACTGACTCAAATGTGTTCCATTTTATAGCTGAGTGATAGTCCATTGTGTGTATGTAACATAACTTCCTTATCCATTCGTCTGCTGATGTACATCTCAGTTGCTACATGTCCTAGCTGTTGTAAATAGCTCAGTGAATATTGGGATACATGTGTCTTTTCAATTCTGGTTTCCTTGGGGTGTATGTCCAGCAGTGGGATTGCTGTGTCATATGGCAATTCTATTCCAGTTTTTTTTATTTTTTAATTGAAGGACAATTGCTTTACAATTCCCAATTTTTTAAGGAATCTCCACACTGTTCTCCACAGTGTCTGTACCAGTTTGCATTCTCACCAACAATGTAAGAGGGTTCTCTTTTCTCTATACACTCTCCAGCGTTTATTGTTTATAGACATTTTGATGATGGCCATTCTGACCAGCATCAGATGATACCTCATTGGGGTTTTAATTTGAATTTCTCTAATAATGAGTGCTTATATCTTTCCTTTTTTCCTTTGCCTTTCGCTTCTCTTCTTTTCACAGTTATTTGTAAGGTCTCCTCAGACAGCCATTTTGCTTTTTTGCATTTCTTTTCCACGGGGATGGTCTTGGTCCCTGTCTCCTGTCACGAACCTCCGTCCAGAGTTCATCAGGCACTCTATCTATCAGATCTAGTCCCTTAAATCTATTTCTCACTTCCACTGTATAATCATAAGGGATTTGATTTAGGTCATATCTGAATGGTCTAGTGGTTTTCCCTACTTTCTTCAATTTCAGTCTGAATTTGTCAATAAGGAGTTCATGATCTGAGCCACAGTCAGCTCCTGGTCTTGTTTTTACTAACTGTATACAGCTTCTCCATCTTTGGCTGCAAAGAATATAATCAATCTGATTTCGGTGTTGACCATCTGCTGATGTCCATGTGTAGAGTCTTCTCTTGTGTTGTTGGAAGAGGGTGTTTGCTATGACCAGTGCGTTCTCTTGACAAAACTCTATTAGCCTTTGCCCTGCTTCATTCCGTGCTCCAAGGCCAAATTTGCCTGTTACTCCAGGTGTTTCTTGACTTCCTACTTTTGCATTCCAGTCCTCTATAATGAAAAGGACATCTTTTTTGGGTGTTAGTTCTAAAAGGTCTTGTAGGTCTTCATAGAACCGTTCAACTTCGGCTTCTTCAGCATTACTGGTTGGGGCATAGACCTGGATTACTGTAATATTGAATGGTTTGCCTTGGAATCGAACAGAAATCATTCTGTCGTTTTTAAGATTGCATCCAAGTACTGCATTTCGGACTCTTTTGTTGACCATGATGCTACTCCATTTCTTCTAAGGGATTCCTGCCCACAGTAGTAGATATAATGGTCATCTGAGTTAAATTCACCCATTCCAGTCCATTTTAATTCACTGATTCCTAGAATGTCGATGTTCAGTCTTGCCATCTCCTGTTTGACCACTTCCAATTTGCCTTGATTCATGGACCTAACATTCCAGGTTCCTATGCAATATTGCTCTTTACAGCACCGCATCTTGCTTCTATCACTGGTCACATCCACAACTGGGTACTGGTTTTGCTCCATCCCTTCAATCATTCTATAGTTATTTCTCCACTGATCTCCAGTAGCATACTGGGCACCTACCGACCTGAGGAATTCTTCATTCAGTATCCTATCATTTTGCCCTTTGATACTGTTCATGGGGTTCTCAAGGCAAGTATACTGAAGTGGTTTGCCATTCCCTTCTCCAGTGGACCACATTCGGCTGTGGTCCATGTGATCAGATCGACTAGTGTAATGTGATTATGATTTCAGTGTGTCTGCCCTCTGATGCCCCCTCGCAATACCTACCGTCTTATTTGGGTTTCTCTTACCTTTGGCGTGGGATATCTCTTCACAGCTGCTCTAAGAAAGCGCAGCCACTGCACCTTACCTTGGATGAGGGGTATCTCCTCAAGGCCGCCCCCCCTGACCTTGAACATGGAGTAGCTCCTCTCGGCCCACCTGCGCCCACGCAGCCACCGCCTATTGGACGTGGGGCAGCTTCTCTCGGCCGCCGGCAATGACCTCAGGCCTGGGGTAGCTCCTCTCAGCTGCACTTCTTTGCGTGGTCGGTTGAGCCGGGGCCGGTGTCTCTCACGTCTGCACCGCCGGGGCTGGCGTCTCTCTCTTCAAGAAAATTAGAGATTCCAAGGGAACATTTCATGCAAAGATGGGCTTGATAAAGGACAGAAATTGTATGGACCTAACAGAAGCAGAAGATATTAAGAAGAGGTGGCAAGAATACACAGAAGAACTGTACAAAAAAGATCTTCACGACCAAGATAGTCATGATAACGTGATCACTGACCTAGAGCCAGACATCTTGGAATGTGAAGTCAAGTGGGCCTTAGAAAGCATCACTAGGAACAAAGCTAGTGGAAGTGATGGAATTCCAATTGAGCTATTTCAAATCTTGAAAGATGATGCTGTGAAAGTGCTGCACTCAATATGCCAGCACATTTGGAAAACTCAGCAGTGGCCACAGGACTGGAAAAGGTCAGTCTTCATTCCAATCCCAAAGAAAGGCAATGCCAAAGAATGCTCAAACTACTGCACAATTGCACTCATCTCACACGCTAGTAAAGTCATGCTCAAAATTCTCCAAGCCAGGCTTCAGCAATATGTGAACCGTGAACTCCCAGATGTTCAAGAAGGTTTTAGAAAAGGCAGAGGCACCTGAGATCAAATTGCCAACATCCGCTGGATCATGGAGAAAGCAAGAGAGTTCCAGAAGAGCATCTATTTCTGCTTCATTGACTATGCCAAAGCCTTTGACTGTGTGGATCACAATAAACTGTGGAACATTCTGAAAGAGATGGGAATACCAGACCACCTGACCTGCCTCTTGAGAAACCTGTATGCAGGTCAGGAAGCAACATTCAGAACTGTACATGGAACAACAGACTGGTTGCAAATAGGAAAAGGAGTACGTCAAGGCTGTATATTGTCACCTTGCTTATTTAAGTTATATGCAGAGTACATCATGAGGAACGCTGGGCTGGAAGAAGCACAAGCTGTAATCAAGATTGCTGGGAGAAATATCAATAACCTCAGATATGCAGATGACACCACCCTTATGGCAGAAAGTGAAGAGGAACTCAAAGGCCTCTTGATGAAAGTGAAAGAGGAGAGTGAAAAGGTTGGCTTGAAGCACAACATTCAGAAGACAAAGATCATGGCATCTGGTCCCATCACTTCATGGGAAATAGATGGAGAAAGAGTGGAAACAGTGTCAGACTTTATTTTTTTGGGCTCCAAAATCACTGCAGATGCTGGTTGCCGCTATGAAATTAAAAGATGCTTACTCCTTGGAAGGAAAGTTATGACCAACCTTTATAGTATACTAAAAAGCAGAGACATTACTTTGCCAACAAAGGTCCGTCTAGTCAAGGCTATGGTTTTTCCCATGGTCATGTATGGATGTGAGAGTTGGGCTGTGAAGAAAGCTGATCGCCGAAGAATTGATGCTTTTGAACTGTGAGAGTCCCTTGGACTGCAAGGAGATCGAACCAATCCATTCTAAAGGGGATCAATGCTGGATGTTCTTGGAAGGACTGATGCTAAAGCTGAAACTGCAATACTTTAGCCACCTCATGTGACGAGTTGACTCACTGGAAGAGACTCTGATGTTGGGAAAGGTTGGGGGCGGGAGGAGAAGGGGACGACCGAGAATGAGATGGCTGGATGGCATCACCGACTCTGTGGACATGAGTTTGGGTGAACTCCGAGAGTTGGTGATGGACAGGGAGGCCTGGCGTACTGTGATTCATGGGGTCGCGGTGAGTCGGACACGACTGAGCGACTGAACTGAACTGAACTGAACTGAATAATGAGTGATGTTGAGCATCTTTTCTTGTGTTTATTAGCCATGTGTATGTCTTCTTTGGTGAAATGTCTCTTTAGTTCTTTTGCCCACTTTTGATTGGGCTATTCATTTTTCTGGTATTGAGCTGCATGAGTTACTTGTATATTTTAGAGATAAATTCTTTGTCAGTTGTTCAATTTGCTATTATTTTCTCCCATTCTGAAGATAAACTTTTCAACTTGCTTATTGTTTCCTTCATAGTGCAAAGGCTTTTAAGTTTAATTAAGTTCCATTTGTTTATTTTTCTTTTTATTTCCATTACTTTGGGCAGTGGTTCATAGAGGATCTTGCTGTGACTTATGTCAGAGAGTGTTCTGTCTATGTTTTTCTCTAAGAATTTTATAGTTTCTGGTCTTTAATTAAATCTTTAATGCATTTTGAGTTTATTTTTATGTATGGTGTTAGAAACTGTTCTAGTTTCATTCTTTTACACATGGTTGACCAATTTTCCCAGCACCACTTTTTAGAGATTGTCTTTTTTCCAATATATATTTTTGCCTCCTTTGTCAGAGAGAAGGTGTCCATAGGTTCATGTATTTATCTCTGGGGTTTCTATTTTGTTCCGTTGATCTATATTTCTGTCTTTGTGCCAGTACCATACTGTCTTGATGACTGTAGCTTTGTGGTATAATCTGAAGTCAGGAAGGTTGATTGCTCCAGTTCCATTCTTCTTTCTCAAGATTGCTTTGCAGATTTGAGGGGTTTTTTGTTTCCATACAAATTGTGAAATTATTTGTTCTAAGTCTGTGAAAAATACTGATGGTAGCTTGACAGGGATTGTGTTGAATCTATAGATTGCTTTGGATAGTATGCTCATTTTCACTACTTTGATTGTTTGAATCCATGAACTTGGTATATTTCTCCATCTATTTGTGTTATCTTTGATTTGTTTCATCAGCTTTTTATAGTTTTCTATGTATAGGTCTTTTGTTTTTTTAGGTAAATTTTTTACTAAGTTTTGGTGCTGGAGAAGACTCTTGAGAGTCCCTTGGACTGCAAGAAAATCCAACCAGTCCTTTCTAAAAGAGATCAATCCTGGGTGTTCATTGGAAGGACTTATGCTAAAGCTGAAACTCCAATACTTTGGCCACCTCATGCGACGAGTTGACTCACTGGAAAAGAGTCTGATGCTAGGAGGGATTGGGGGTAGGAGAAGACGGGGACGGCAGAGAATGAGATGGCTGGATGGCATCACCGACTCGATGGACATGAGTTTGAGTGAACTCCGGGAGTTGGTGATGGACAGGGAGGCCTGGCGTGCTGTGGTTCATGGGGTCACAAAGAGTCGGACACGACTAAGCGACTGAACTGAACTGAACTGATTCTTTTCTTTGCAATGTTGAATGGAATTATTTCCTTAATTTCTCTTTCTGCTTTTTCACTGTTAGTGTATAGGAGTGCAAGGGATTTTTGTGTACTAATTTTATATCCTGCAACTTTACATGCTCATTGATTAGCTCTAGTAATTTTCTAGTGGTATCTTTAGGGTTTTTTATGTAGAGGATTATGTCATCTGCAAACAGTGAGAGGTTTACTTCTTCTTTTCCAATCTGGATTACTTTAATTTCGTTTTCTTCTCTGATTACTGTTGCTAGTACTTCCAAAACTATGTTGAATAGTAGTGGTGAGAGTGAGCAACCTTGTCTTGTTCCTGATTTGGAAGGAAATGCTTTCATTTTTTTGCCACTGAAGATAATGTTTGCTGCTGGTTTGTCATATACAGCTTTTATTATGTTGAGGTATGTTGTTTCTATGCCTGCTTTCTGGAGAGGTTTTTCTTTTATCATAAATGGGTATTTAATTTTGTCAAAGGCTTTCTCTATATCTGTTGAGATAATCATTTGGCTTTTGTCTTTCAATTTTTTTTTTTCTTTTATTTTTTATGTAGTTAATTTATTTTTTATTGGAGGCAAATTATTTTACAATATTATATTGGTTGGTTTTGCCATACATTGATATGAATTTGCCGCGGGTTTACGTAAGTTCCCCCTCCTGAACCCCCCTCCCACCTCCCTCCTCCCTTTATCCTCCCTCTGGGTCATCCCCGCATGCCAGCCCCGAGCATCCTATAACATGCATTGACCCTGAACTAGTGATTCGTTTCACATATGACAACATACGTGTTTCAATGTCATTCTCCCAAATCATCCCACCCTCACCCTCTCCCATAGAGTCCCAAAGACTGTTCTATACATCTGTGTCTTTTTTGCTGTCTCGTATACAGGGTTATCATTTGCATCTTTCTAAATTCCATATATATGTGTTAGTATACTGTATTGGTGTTTTTCTTTCTGGCTTACTTCACTCTGTATAATAGGCTCCAGTTTCATCCACCTCATTAGAACTGATTCAAATGCATTCTTTTTAATGGCTGAATAATACTCCATTGTGTATATGTACCAAAGCTTTCTTATCCATTCGTCTGCAGATGGACATCTAGGTTGCTTCCATGTCCTGGCTATTATAAACAGTGCTGCAATGAACATTGGAGTACACGTGTCTCTTTCAATTCTGGTTTCCTCGGTGTGTATGCCCAGGAGTGCGATTGCTGGATCATATGGCAGTTCTTTTTCCAATTTTTTGAGGAATCTCCACACTGTTCTCCATAGTGGCTGTACTAGTTTGCATTCCCACCAACAGTGTAAGAGGGTTCCTTTCTCTCCACATCCTCTCCAGCATTTATTGCATGTAGACTTTTGGATAGCAGCCATTCTGACTGGTGTGAAATGGTATCTCATTGTGGTTTTGATTTGCATTTCTCTGATTATGAGGGATGTTGAGCATTTTTTCATGTGTTTGTTAGCCATCTTTATGTCTTCTTTGGAGAAATATCTGTTTAGTTCTTTGGCCCAGTTTTTGACTGGGTCATTTATTTTTCTGGAATTGAGCTGCAGGAGCTGCTTGTATATTTTGGAGATTAATCCTTTATCAGTTGCTTCATTTGCTATTATTTTCTCCCATTCGGAAGGCTGTCTTTTCACCTTACTTATAGTTTCCTTTGCTGTGCAGAAGCTTTTGATTTTAATTAGGTCCCATTTGTTTATTTTTGCTTTTATTTCCAATATTCTGGGAGGTGGGTCATGGAGGATCCTGCTGTGATTTATGTTGGAGAGTGTTTTGCCTACGTTCTCCTCTAGGAGTTTTATAGTTTCTGGTCTTACATTTGGCTCTCTAATCCATTTTGAGTTTATTTTGGTGTATGGTGTTAGGAAGTGTTCTAGTTTCATTCTTTTACAAGTGGCTGACCAGTTTTCCCAGCACCACTTGTTAAAGAGATTGTCTTTTCTCCATTTTATATTCTTTCCTCCTTTGTCAAAGATGAGGTGACCCTAGATGCATGGATTTATCTCTGGGCTTTCTATTTTGTTCCATTGATCTATATTTCTGTCTTTATGCCAGTACCATACTGTCTTGATGACTGTGGCTTTGTAGTAGAGCCTGAAGTCCGGCAGGTTAATTCCCCCATTTCCATTTTTCTTCCTCAAGATTGCTTTGGCTATTCGAGGTTTTTTGTATTTCCATACAAATTGTGAGATTATTTTTTCTAGTTCTGTGAAAAATATCTTTGGTAGCTTGATAGGGATTGCATTGAATGTATAAATTATTTTGGGTAGTATACTCATTTTTACAATATTTATTCTTCCAATCCATGAATATGATATATTTCTCCATCTATTAGTGTCCTCTTTGATTGCTTTCAGTAGTGTTTTATAGTTTTCTATGTACAAGTCTTTTGTTTCCTTAAGTAGATATATTCCTAAGTATTTAATTCTTTTCGTTGCAACAGTGAATGGAATAGTTTCCTTAATTTCTCTTTCTATTTTCTCATTATTAGTGTATAGGAATGCAAGGGATTTCTGTGTGTTGATTTTATATCCTGCAACGTTACTGTAATCATTGATTAGCTCTAGTAGTTTTCTGGTAGAGTTTCTAGGGTTTTCTGTGTAGAGGATCATGTCATTGACGAACAGTGAAAGTTTTACTTCTTCTTTTCCAATTTGGATTCCTTTTATGTCTTTTTCTGCTCTGATTGCTGTAGCCAAAATTTCCAGAACTATGTTGAATAGTAGTGGTGAGAGTGGGCACCCTTGTCTTGTTCCTGACTTTAGGGGAAATGCTTTCAATTTTTCACCATTGAGGATAATGTTTGCTGTGGGTTTGTCATATATAGCTTTTATTATGTTGAGGTATGTCCCTTCTATTCCCACTTTCTGGAGGGTTTTTATCATAAATGGATGTTGAATTTTGTCGAAGGCTTTCTCTGCATCTATTGAAATAATCATATGATTTTTATTTTTCAGTTTGTTGATGTGGTGTATTACATTGACTGATTTGCGGATATTGAAGAATCCTTGCATTCCTGGGATAAAGCCCACTTGGTCATGATATATGATCTTCTTAATATGCTGTTGGATTCTGATTGCTAGAATTTTGTTAAGGATTTTTGCATCTATGTTCATCAGTGATATTGGCCTGTAGTTTTCTTTTTTTGTGGGGTCTTTACCAGGTTTTGGGATTATTAGAGAATACTATCAGGAATTATATGGCAATAAAATGAATAACCTGGAAGAAATGGACAAATTCCTAGAAAAATACAACTTTCCAAAACTGAGCCAGGAAGAAATAGAAAATCTGAACAGACCCATCACAAGCACGGAAATTGAAACTGTAATCAAAAATCTCCCAGCAAACAAAAGCCCAGGTCCAGACAGCTTCACAGCTGAATTCTACCAAAAATTTAGAGAAGAGCTAACACCTATTCTACTCAAAGTCTTCCAGAAAATTGCTGAGGAAGGGAAACTTCCAAACTCATTCTATGAGGCCACCATCACCCTAATTTCAATTTGTTAATGTGGTATATCACACGGATTGATTTTCAAATATTGAAGAGTCCTTGCATCCCAGGGATAAAACCCACTTGGTCATGACGTTTGATCTTTTTAATATGTTGTTGGATTCTGTTTGCTAGAATTTTGATAAGGATTTTTGCATCTATGTTCATCAGTGATATTGGCTTGTAGCTTTCTTTTTTTGTGGCATCTTTTTCTGGTTTTGGTATTAGGGTCACGGTAGCCACATATAGTGAGTTTGAGAGTTTGCCTTCTTGTGCAATTTTCTGGAAGAGATTGAATAGAATTGGTTTAGCTTTTCTATAAATTTCCGATAAAATTCACCTATGAAATCATCTGGTCCTGGGCTTTTGTTTCTTGGAAGATTTTTGATTATAGTTTCAATATCTGTCCTTGTGAATGGCCTTTTCAGATTTTCTGTTTCTTCCTGGTTCAGTTTTGGAAGGTTATAGTTTTCTAAGAATTGTTTATTTCTTCCAAGTTGTCCATTTTATTGGCATATAGTTGCTCATAGTATTCTCTTATGATCTTTTTTATTTCTGTATTGTCTGTTGTGATTTGTCCATTTTCATTTCAAATTTTATTGATTTGATTTTTCTCCCTTAATTTTCTGATTAGTCTGGATAACAGTTTGTTTAATTTGTTTATTTTCTCAAAGAACCAGCTTTTAATTTTGTTGATCTTTGTAATAGTCTCCTTCATTTCCTTTTCACTTATTTCTGTTCTGAATTTATGTTTTCTTTTCTTCTACTAACTTTGGGATATTTTTGTTCTTCATTGTCTAGTTGTTTTAGGTGTAAAGTTAGGTTGTTTATTTGATATTTCTCTTGTTTCTTGAGGTATTCTTGTACTGTCCATTTATGTTTAAAGTAATTATTGATAAGTGCAGACGCGACGCGAGAGACGCCTGGCCCGGGCGCAACGAGCCACGCAAAGAGGTGCGGCCGTGAGGAGCTACCCCACGCCTGAGGCCAGGGCCGGCGGCCGAGAGGAGCTACCCCACGTCCAACAGGCGGTGGCTGCGCGGGCGCAGGAGGGCCGAGAGGAGCTACTCCGCGTTCAAGGTCAGGAGGGGGGGCCTTGAGGAGATACCCCTCGTCCAAGGTAAGGTACAGCAGCTGCACTTTGCTGGAGCGGCTGTGAAGAGATTTTCCACGACCAAGGTAAGAGAAACCGAAATAAGATGGTAGGTATTGCTAGGGGGCACCAGAGGGCAGACAAACTGAAATCATAATCACAGGAAACTAGCTGATCTAATCACATGGACCACAGCCGAATGTGGTCCCCTGGAGAAGGGAATGGCAAACCACTTCAGTATACTTGCCTTGAGAACCCCGTGAACAGTAACAAAGGGCAAAATGATAGGATACTGAATGAGGAATTCCCCAGGTCGGTAGGTGCCCAGTATGCTACTGGAGCTCAGTGGAGAAATAACTATAGAAGGAATAAAGGGATGGAGCAAAAGCAAAACCAATACCCAGTTGTGGATGTGACCAATGATAGAAACAAGGTCCGGTGCTGTAAAGAGCAATATTGCATAGGAACCTGGAATGTTAGGTCCATGAATCAAGGCAAATTGGAAGTGGTCAAACAGGAGATGGCAAGAGTGAATGTCGACATTCTAGGAATCAGTGAACTAAAATGGACTGGAATGGGTGAATTTAACTCGGATGACCATTATATCTACTACTGTGGGCAGGAATCCCTTAGAAGAAATGGAGTAGCCATCATGGTAAACAAAAGAGTCCGAAATGCAGTACTTGGATGCAATCTTAAAAATGACAGGATGATTTCTGTTCGTTTCCAAGGCAAACCATTCAATATTACAGTAATCCAGGCCTATGCCCCAACCAGTAATGCTGAAGAAGCCGAAGTTAATCGGTTCTATGAAGACCTACAAGACCTTTTAGAACTAACACCCAAAAAAGATGTCCTTTTCATTATAGGGGACTGGAATGCAAAAGTAGGAAGTCAAGAAACACCTGGAGTAACTGGCAAATTTGGCCTTGGAGCACGGAATGAAGCAGGGCAAAGGCTAATAGAGTTTTGTCAAGAGAATGCACTGGTCATAGCAAACACCCTCTTCCAACAACACAAGAGAAGATTCTACACATGGACATCACCAGATGGTCAACACCGAAATCAGATTGATTATATTCTTTGCAACCAAAGATGGAGAAGCTGTATACAGTTAGCGAAAACAAGACCAGGAGCTGACTGTGGCTCAGATCATGAACTCCTTATTGCGAAGTTCAGACTTAAATTGAAGAAAGTAGGGAAAACCACTAGACCATTCAGATATGACCTCAATCAAATCCCTTATGATTATGCAGTGGAAGTGAGAAATAGATTTAAGGGACTAGATCTGATTGATAGAGTGCCTGATGAACTCTGGACGGAGGTTCGTGACATTGTACAGGAGACAGGGACCAAGACCATCCCCATGGAAAAGAAATGCAAAAGAGCGAAATGGCTGTCTGAGGAGGCCTTACAAATAGCTGTAAAAAGAAGAGAGGCGAAAAGCAAAGGAGAAAAGGAAAGATATAAGCATCTGAATGCAGAGTTCCAAAGAATAGCAAGGAGAGATAAGAAAGCCTTCCTCAGTGATCAATGCAAAGAAATAGAGGAAAACAACAGAATAGGAAAAACAAGAGACCTCTTCAAGAAAATTAGAGATTCCAAGGGAACTTTTCATGCAAAGATGGGCTCGATAAAGGACAGAAATGGTATGGACCTAACAGAAGCAGAAGATATTAAGAAGAGGTGGCAGGAATACACAGAAGAACTGTACAAAAAAGATCTTCACGACCAAGATAGTCACGATAATGTGATCACTGACCTAGAGCCAGACATCTTGGAATGTGAAGTCAAGTGGGCCTTAGAAAGCATCACTACGAACAAAGCTAGTGGTGGTGATGGAATTCCAGTTGAGCTATTTCAAGTCTTGAAAGATGATGCTGTGAAAGTGCTGCACTCAATATGCCAGCAGATTTGGAAAACTCAGCAGTGGCCACAGGACTGGAAGAGGTCAGTCTTCATTCCAATCCCAAAGAAAGGCAATGCCAAAGAATGCTCAAACTACCGCACAATTGCACTCATCTCACACGCTAGTAAAGTCATGCTCAAAATTCTCCAAGCCAGGCTTCAGCAGTATGTAAACCGTGAACTCCCAGATGTTCAAGCAGGTTTTAGAAAAGGCAGAGGCACCAGAGATCAAATTGCCAACATCCGCTGGATCATGGAGAAAGCAAGAGAGTTTCAGGAAAACATCTATTTCTGCTTCATTGACTATGCCAAAGCCTTTGACTGTGTGGATCACAATAAACTGTGGAACATTCTGAAAGAGATGGGAATCCCAGACCACCTGACCTGCCTCTTGAGAAACCTGTATGCAGGTCAGGAAGCAACAGTTAGAACCGGTCATGGAACAACAGACTGGTTCCAAATAGGAAAAGGAGTGCGTCAAGGTTGTATATTGTCACCTTGCTTATTTAACTTATATGCAGAGTACATCATGAGAAACGCTGGGCTGGAAGAAGCACAAGCTGGAATCAAGATTGCTGGAAGAAATATCAATAACCTCAGATATGCAGATGACACTACCCTTATGGCAGAAAGTGAAGAGGAACTCAAAAGCCTCTTGATGAAAGTGAAAGAGGAGAGTGAAAAGGTTGGCTTGAAGCTCAACATTCAGAAAACAAAGATCATGGCATCTGGTCCCATCACTTCATGGGAAATAGATGGAAAAACAGTGGAAACAGTGTCAGACTTTGTTTTTTTGGGCTCCAAAATCACTGCAGATGCTGATTGCAGCCATGAAATTAAAAGACGCTTGCTCCTTGGAAGGAAAGTTATGACCAACCTTGATAGTATATTAAAAAGCAGAAACATTACTTTGCCGACCAAGGTCCGTCTAGTCAAGGCAATGGTTTTTCCCGTGGTGATGTATGGATGTGAGATTTGGACTGTGAAGAAAGCTGATCGCCGAAGAATCGATGCTTTTGAACTGTGGTGTTGGAGAAGACTCTTGAGAGTCCCTTATACTGCAAGGAGATCCAACCAGTCCATTCTAAAGGAGATCAATCCTGGATGTTCATTGGAGGGACTGATGCTAAAGCTGAAACTCCAATACTTTGGCCACCTCATGAGACGAGTTGACTCACTGGAAAAGACTCTGATGCTGGGAAAGGTTGGGGGCGGGAGGAGAAGGGGACGACGGAGAATGAGATGGCTGGATGGCATCACCGACTCTGTGGACATGAGTTTGAGTGTACTCCGGGAGTTGGTGATGGACAGGGAGGCCTGGCGTGCTGTGATTCATGGGGTCGCGGAGAGTCGGACACGACTGAGCGACTGAACTGAACTGATGATAACGTTACCATTTCCTTTATTGCTTTGGGTTCATTTTTATAAACCTTTTCTCTGTTTCCCATCTAGAGAAGATTTTTTAGCATTTGCTGAAGAGTTGGTTTGGTGGTGCTGAATTCTCTCAGCTTTTCCTCATCTGTAAAGCTTTTGATTTCTCCTTCAAATCTGATTGAGATCCTTGCAGGGTAGAGTAGTCTTGGTTTTAGGTTTTTCTCTTTCATCACTTTAAGTATGTCCTGCCATTCCCTTCTGGTCTCAAGAGTTTCTATTGAAAGAGTCCATACGTTCACAGAGTCAGTGATGCCATTCAGCCATCTCATCAACTGTCATCTCCTTCTCCTGCCTTCAATCCTTCCCAGCATCAGGGTATTTTTCTGTGAGTCAGTTCTTCACATCAGGTAGCCAACGTACTGTTGCATTAGCCCCCTCAGATTGTCCTCAGGGCATTCAAGCCCAGTTCTTACTTTAAGGAACGAGGATATAGCCTGTTCTTCCCTGCCCAGACTCCACTTGCTGCTGGCAGACATGAGTTTCTGAGCCACTTCTCCACTGGTAATGTTGGTTAAGCATTTTTTTTTTTTTTCTGGCTATGTTGCCCTTTGTGATTCCAAATCTCCCCACCAACCCGCCTGGAAGAGGGTTTCCTACTGCATGGAAACTTGTCCTCCTTCACAACTCCCTCCCCAGGATGCATTTCCTTTGGTCCCTAAATTCTTTGTCTTTATTTTTGTCTTTTATATTTTATCCTACCTCTTTTTGAAGAGACTGTCCTGTCTTTCTGGTTGTCTGATGTCCTCTGCCAGTATTCAAAAGTTATTTTGTGGAAGTTGTTTCATATTCAAATGATCTTTTGATGAATTTGTTAGGGAGAAAGTGTTCTCCCTGTCCTATTCCTCTGCTATTTTGGGACTGCCCCTCTAAAACCTATTTCTTTAGGTATTGTTTCATTTCTTTCAAATTATAGTTTTTGCTTGTAATTTTTTTTTTGGTTTTCATGCATTTGCTGCTACTGTATAGGCAATAAGTTGGTTTTCAAGTGTTGATCTTGATTTGAAAACTTCCTCCTGCTAAACTCAGTAACTAGTTCAGTTCAGTTCAGTTCAGTCGCTCAGTCATGTCCGACTCTTTGTGACCCCATGAATCACAGCACGCCAGGCCTCCCTGTCCATCACTAACTCCCAGAGTTCACTCAAACTCATGTCCACAGAGTCGGTGATGCCATCCAGCCATCTCATTCTCCGTCGTCCCCTTCTCCTCCCATCCCCAACCTTTCCCAGCATCAGAGTCTTTTCCAGTGAGTCAACTCTTCGCATGACGTGACCAAAGTATTGGAGTTTCAGCTTTAGCAGGAGGAGTATATTTCTGTACTTCGTATGTTTATGTAGACTATCACATCATCAGCACACAGGTCCACTTAACAAGTGAAGAAATGCAAAATACATTTATTTCTTTCCTTCCTGCTCTGTATATTTATTTTTCTTGCTTTTATTCAATAGATAGAACTTTTAGAAGATGAATTAGACAGGTGAGCGTGGATATTCTTGCTTAAGTATGATGCAAGCTGAGAGTTTTTGTAGTTGTTCCTTATTAAGTTGAGTGAATTATTTTCTATTTATTCCTCCTTTTTTGAGAATATTTATCTTAAATAAACTCCCTGCTACTTTCTCACTCTGTTTTACTTGTGGGACTCCAATAACTCACAGATAATTTCACTTGATGGTATCTCACAACTCACATAGGCTTTCTTCACTTATCAGTTCAGTCGCTCAGTCATGTCAGACTCTTTGAGACCCCAATAATCACAGCACGCCAGGCCTCCCTGTCCATCACCAACTCCAGGAGTTCACTCAAACTCATGTCTATCGAGTCGGTGATGCTATCCAGCTATCTCATTCTCTGTCGTCCCCTTCTCTTCCTGCCACCAATCCCTCCCAGCATCAGAGTCTTTTCCAGTGAGTCAACTCTTCGCATGAGGTGGCCAAAGTATTGTAGTTTCAGCTTTAGCATCAGTCCTTCCAATGAACACCCAGGATTGATCTCCTCTAGAATGGACTGGTTGGATCTCCTTGCAGTCCAAGGGACTCTCAAGAGTCTTCTCCAGCACCACAGTTCAAAAGCATCAATTCTTCGGTGATCAGCTTTCTTCACAGTCCAACTCTCACATCCATACATGACCACGGGAAAAACCATAGCCTTGACTAGACGGACCTTGATTGGCAAAGTAATGTCTCTGTTTTTTAATATACTATCTAAGTTGGTCATTACTTTCCTTCCAAGGAGTAAGCGTCTTTTAATTTCATGGCTGCAATCAGCATCCAAAGTGATTTTGGAGCCCCCCAAAATAAAGTCTGACACTGTTTCCCCATCTATTTCCCATGAAGTGATGGGCCCAGATGCCATGATCTTCATTTTCTGAATGTTGAGCTTCAAGCCAACCTTTCCACTCTCCTCTTTCATCAAGAGGCTTTTGAGTACCTCTTCACTTTCTGCCCTAAGGGTGGTGTCATCTGCATATCTGAGGTTATTGATATTTTTCCCAGCAATCTTGATTCCAGCTTGTGCTTCTTCCAGCCCAGCGTTTCTCATGATGTACTCTGAATATAAGTTAAATAAGCAGAGTGACAATATACAGCCTTGACGCACTCCTTTTCCTATTTGGAACCAGTCTGTTGTTCCATGTCCAGTTCGTGACATTGTACAGGAGACAGGGACCAAGACCATCCCCATGGAAAAGAAATGCAAAAAAGCAAAATGGCTGTCTGAGGAGGCCTTACACATAGCTGTGAAAAGAAGAGAAGCGAATAGCAAAGGAGAAAAGGAAAAATATAAGCATCTGAATGCAGAGTTCCAAAGAATAGCAAGGAGAGATAAGAAGCCTTCCTCAGCGATCAATGCAAAGAAACAGAGGAAAACAACAGAATGGGAAAAACAAGAGATCTCCTCAAGAAATTTTATAGATACCAAGGGAACATTTCATGCAAAGATGGGCTCGATAAGGGAAAGAAATGGTATGGACCTAACGGAAGCAGAAGATATTAAGAAGAGGTAGCAAGAATACACAGAAGAACTGTAAAAAAAAAGATCTTCATAACCCAGATAATCACAATGGCGTGATCACTCACCTAGAGCCAGACATCTTGGAATGTGAAGTCAAGTGGGCCTTAGAAAACATCACTGCAAACAAAGCTAGTGTAGGTGATGGAATTCCAGTTGAGCTCTTTCAAATCCTGAAAGATGATGCTGTGAAAGTGCTGCACTCAATGTGTCAGCAAATTTCGAAACCTCAGCAGTGGCCACAGGACTGGAAAAGGTCAGTCTTCATTCCAATCCCAAAGAAAGGCAATGCCAAAGAATGCTCAAACTACCGCACAATTGCACTCATCTCACATGCTAGTAAAGTCATGTTCAAAATTCTCCAAGCCAGGCTTCAGCAATATGTGAATCGTGAACTTCCAGATGTTCAACAGGTTTTAGAAAAGGCAGAGGCACCAGAGATCAAATTGCCAACATCCGCTGAATCATGGAGAAAGCAAGAGAGTTGCTCCAGAAGTTCTATTTCTTAATTGTTAAATTAATTTTTATTGTTTTCCCAAATTCATTACATTGTATTCCTATGTTTTCATATAGTTCACTAAGTTTCCTTAAAACAACTATTTTGAATTCTTTATTAGGCAAGTTGTAGATCTTCATTTTTGGGGCTTAGTTAGAGGGAAATTATTGTGTTCCTTTTGTGATGTTAGGTTTCCTTGATTTTTCATGTTGTTTGAAGTTTTTCCTTGCTGTTTTCACATTTGAAGTAAACATCACTTCTCTAGTCATTACTGACAATCTTTAAGAGACAGACCTTTTGTTTAGCCCTTCTAGGAATTAGGAAGTTTTCTCAGATCTTGTCTCGGATCTGATTCCATTTCCCAACCCACAATTCTTGTTTCTTCTTGAGGGAAGGATTCATAGGATTTTATGCATTCTCCTGATCCAGCATAGTCAGCCTGGGTGCTGATAGTTTTCTGTTTGCTTTCTGTTAGGATGGTGATGAATTCTCAAATTTGTGTGCTTTCTCCCAGTCTCATAGAGTTGGTCCAGCTTTCTTCATGTGCTTACTAGCATCTAAGAATTCTCATACTTGCTACCCTTGGGAACCTACCCAGGGGGCAGGCCATAGTTTGGGTGCATGTGTGTTTCTGTGTGTGTGTATGTGGCACATGGTGTATTGGGATTCCTCATAAACCAACTGGGAGACCTTTGGGTGAGACATTCTCAGATTATTGGCAAGCTTCCTGATGGAGTCTACAAAGCATTCAGCAGGAACCATTTCTTTTAGATCTCTTCTGAGAACCGTGGCCCCTATTATCCCTGTCCTTCCCCTCTCCTTGGTCAGGGAGCATATTTAGTATTCTGAATGGAGTAAGAAGTGGGTGTATCTTTGGAAACATCCTACACAGCTGTGGAAGCTGAGAACATCACTCACATGTTCTCAATTTTCTCCCAGTAGTAGAGAAAATAATGGAGAAGGAAATGGCAACCCACTCCAGTGTTCTTGCCTGGAGAATCCCAGGGACGTCGGAGCCTGGTCTGCTGCCGTCTATGGGATCGCACAGAGTCGGACACGACTGAAGCGACTTAGCAGCAGCAGCAGCAGAGAAAATAAAGTTTGATAAGGTTTTGGCACTGACTTGATCTGCTTTAAGGGAGGGATGACACAGATAAAGTGTAAATGTTTATCTTACCCCCATCAGTGCATCCGATCTTGGATTTTATTTGTTCGAATCATGGGCTGGAACTTATTTGCTGGACTTGCAGACTTCCACAAATGTGCTATCATTCAATATTTGTCAAAATTAGCCTTCTTTGGGCTGAAGACAGAAACAACTCCTATTCCAATATTTTAAAAAATTCAAAAAATATGGATGTGGGTGGGAAAAAAATAAAGCAAGATTGACAAAGAGTGAATAATTTTTGACTCAAGAACATGGTTAAGAAGAAGTTCATTGTAATATTATTTTTGAATTTGTATATTTTTGAAATTTTAAAAAATAAAAATGTAGAAAAAGCATTTCATAATGTGTTCACTCATTCACTTATATATACCTTGGTTTCAGATTAACTTAGTGTTTATTTAGAGCCCCAGTTGTGTCATTATTTCACTTTTCTCAGTCTGTTAAAGTCAAAAGGAATTTGAAATCTCTATATGTAATAGCTTTCTGTGCAAGTGCACTCCATGTCAGTTGGCTTTTCATTGCTCCAAATTGCTCTCTGAGTTTGGGTAGAGACATCTGGCTGTTCCAGGTAAGTACACCTCCTGGCAGATGGACAACTTTCTCCATATGGACTATAACATTTACCATAAATTTATATGCATAAATATACCTTTAATAGGTTCAGTGCTTTACATTCATAGAGTAGACTTCCTCCTCATTCTTTTTTTCTTCTTTAATCTATCCCTTTTGCTTAATGATTGGGGTACCTGATTTCATTCTGTGATATTTCTTAGAGTTCCTTTTTTAGAGTTCTTGCATCTTGAGGGGAAGAATTAATGAATTAATCAAGACATATAGGCAGTCATGCTTATTGCCTGTGTGGAGGCCATGGAACCAGCTTGAAGAAGAGAGGGAGACTTTGGAGAGCTAGATGGTAAGTTAATGTACACAATGAGCCTGGGAATTTCTGGCATAGAATGGATTAAACCACTAACTATTCTGGATTCCGATTGCTGCATAAAAATCCACCCCTAAAAGTAATGACTTAAAAATAATTTTTTTAGGGTTTCAGCTGGGTTATTTTTGTGCTCCATGTGAGACTGACTGAGGATGTGGTTATCTGAGTGGTCACTGGACTAGAATATGTAAGATGATTTACTTCCACATATGGCTCCTTAGTAGAGATTGTAGGAAGTTTAGACTCAGTTGAGATGCTTTCAAAGTCTGGCCCACTCCCTCTTCTACTATGTGGTTTTAGGACTTCTCTATTTGACCTCTATATCATCTCTCACAGAAGATAACCAGACTTTTCACATGATGGTCTAGGACTCCAAAAAAGGCAAAAAAGTAACCATCAGGCCTTTTGAAGTCCAAGACCCCAAATTGTCACAACTTCATTTCTGTCACATTCTATTGTTCAAGAAGGATCACAGGGTCATGGACTATAAAAGATTCAGTGGGAGAGGGGCAAGTATCACTTTGGAGCATGATTGCCAACTAGTTTTCATGTTTCCCCTTTTGGTATTCAATGATTCATATTTTCCACATACAAGACACAGTCACCTCCTCCAAAATTCTCCAAGTCTTGTTTCAGGATTATATCAGGTTTAGACATGAAGCCAGGATCTCATCACACATATGAGGTCCAGATGTGGACAAAGCTTTTTGGATGTAGTCTCTCAGAAACACCTCAGGCATTGTCCCTCCTGAATAAAAGAGCTGTGAAATGAAGAGATAACATTTCTATTCCTCATCACCAAACAGATGATGATACAGAAATCAGTTCATCACAATCCTGGAATTGATTCAGTGCACATCTCTTTAATCCTGCTCTCTGGGAATGGTCTTTCATGGCTCTTGGCTCTGCCTTCTTTCATAAGAAATGCTTCTGTTTGTAATTGAGAAGCATTCTTAGGCTGTTTTCTTCCCAGAAAAGGTTGAGGGCTCAAAGAACAATTTTCATTATGAACTCTATTATCTCCTATCAGGTCAAATTGATACAATTTCTTTAAAAGTATATACATTCATTTCATATCAAATTAAAATTCTGTTCCATTTCTTCTTGAGGCAGGCTGTGTGTGAGAATGATGTTGGATAGTACCTAAAGACTCTGAGAAACCTTTTCGTCCAGCTAAAAAGTATCATGCGACATACCTTTTATGTCAAATCTAAAAAGAAATGATACAAATGAACTTACTTATAAGACAGAAAGAGACTCAGAGACTCACAGATTTCGAGAACAAACTTATGGTTGCATGGGGAAAGAATGGGAGGAAAGGATACTCAGGAAGTTTGGGGTGGACATATACATATACACAACTCCTATATTTAAAATGGGTAACCAACAAGGACCTGCTGTAAAACACAAGGAACTCTGCTTAGTGTTATGTGGCAGCCTGGATGGGAAGACTGTTTGAGGTATAATGTGTACATGTATATGTATGACTGAGTCCCTTCACTGTTTATTTGAAACTATCACAATATTGTTAATCAGCTAGGTGTATGTTAATCATTCAATATTTTTCGATTCTTTGTCACCTCATCAATGGTCGCCCACCAGGCTCCTCTGTTCGTGGAATTCTCTAGGTGAGAATACTGGAGTGGACAGCCATTCGCTTCTCCAGGGAATCTTCCAACCCAATGATCAAAACCAGTTCCCCTGCATTGACAGGCAGATTCTTTACTGTCTGAGCCACCAGGGGAGTTATACCCCAATACAAAATTTCAATTCTTTAAAAACAAAGAGTCTTAACAGTTGTACTTTTGATCCCTGTTGAGTCTTGCCCCCAAGGCCACAAGTGTGAGACCTTGCATCTGTGGCCTTGGGGGCAGGACTCAACATCCCCCCTCTTCTTATCAATGGGCCAAATATTTGACATCTTAACATCCTGTTCATGTCTAATTACCTGCCTATCCCTGTCTAGGGTCATGGGGACCCAGGTCATTGAGGAAAGGGGTGGAGATCACTCTGGCTTCTTCCTATTAGAAGGATGTTGTAGGGTCCTGTGTCTCAGGGCTCGCTGTCTGTCAGGGTGCATTTATGGAGGGAGAGGAGAGTACATGGAATGACAAAACTGCTTTTTCCAGAGTAGTCCATGTATTAACCTGCTGGTATCTTGGTTGTGACAGCATCTGGAGATTTTACTTATATTCTAGAAGAGACAAACTTATCAGGAAGGTTAGAGACACATAGCACAGATTAATAGAAGTAGAAAAGCTGCCAAGGGACCTAGAAGAGGGGTTATCCAGGATAACCAGGGCCAGACATTTGCCTGTGATTTTGGTGTTTCTCTAGGTGTGAGAAGACACAAGATCTGGGGCTCATGAAAATTTTTACTTGAAAATATCTAACAAATTGAAGGCCTGTCCCACTTGTTTTTCCAAGAGCACAGAGTGCTTCATTCCTGATTTTTACCTTGAACTCCTTTCAGTGGGTATTTAAGGTCAGCACCTGTAGTTACTCTAGACTTAATCTTTGTAGAGGCAGATGACAAGTTCAAGTTTCCAGTCGGCAGGGTCCCTTCAGGTACATGCATTTGATCATGGTTTCAGGAGAAACTCATGTCCATTCTGTCCCATGATTCCGGGAATGCTCATTCCTAGGTCTATGAAGATTTTTTTTTTTTTAATGTACTGCTACTGGACTAGGTCTTGAAAGTAGCAAAAATCATGAACCATATCTGCCTTACTAGTAGTCTCTTATAGTCCAGGAAAATATTCCCTCTTGTTGCTTTTTCCCATATCTAGAGTTACATTATTATAATCATTGATCTCATATGGAACTATACATTATATTTTTATTAGAGGCTCAGCCCTATATTTGGTAATGTAAGAGACAACTATTTTGTAAAACATGCAATATAGAAAATAACATAGCTAGCAGTTAAAATAAGTTCACAAGTAAAATTTAAGAACTTTCATTAGGTGTAGCCCAGCATATACCATCGGAGAAGGCAATGGCACCCCACTCCAGTACTCTTGCCTGGAAAATCCCATGGATGGAGGAGCCTGGTAGGCTGCAATCCATGGGGTCTCTAAGAGTCAGACACAAGTGAGCGACTTCACTTTCACTTTTCACTTTCATGCATTGGAGAAGAAAATGGCAACCCATTCCAGTGTTCTTGCCTGGAGAATCCCAGGGACGGGGGAGCCTGGTGGGCTGCCATCTATGGGGTCGCACAGAGTCTGACATGACTGAAGGGACTTAGCAGCAGCAGCAGCAGCAGCATATACCATGTCGTCTGACTCAGTCTGTTAAATGACTACACCCTGGTGTTAATCTGGTTGTAGAACATGGGGCACCTGATCCTTATCCAAAGATTGATTATGAAGTTAGGCTTCAGAAACAGTGTCCTTTTATTAACTCAACTAGATCTTGTAATAGTATAACATAACCGCAAAAGACTAACTGGGAAGTGAATCTTTAGTAAACACACCTTAATTAACAAAACTAGAATTTAATATTTAGTGAAACATAATTTTTCTAAAATTATTCCAGTTTTTATTAGTCCATTGACTATAGGTGCTGTAGGCCTGTCATTAGTTTTTGTTGAGGTGGATTTTTTCTTGTAGAGGTCCCCACTATACTTTGAGATTTCTGTATGTGTCAGAAGACAGTCTCTTGGTTTACCTGATAAAGCTATTTAGGACTCAAGTGTCTGAAATTTCCAGAGGAACAAGGCAGAGGGAAAAAAAAAAGTTTTAATTTTCCCAAAGGTGTAAATTACTAAATTGTTTTAAACCATAAATAGTTTGAGGAGAAGGATTTCTTCATAACTGAAAACAAAGATCAGAAGCCAGTAATATGTCATACAAAAAGTCATGAAAATTGTAATAATATTTAGCAGTTTATTTAATCCCATGTAATTAATTTTTGTTCTGTTCTTGCCTGATGATTGAGGATGATAGTGAAAGTGATAGTTCTTTAAGAAGTATGTGAAATTTTTGTTACTGCTTGTGTGATTTGTCCAATGAAATGGGTGCCTTGATCACCGGAGATTGTGGAACATATACCAAAGTGAAAGACACATTTTAAACCATTTTTTTCTCCATTGTGAGAGCACAAACTCTGCAGCCAGGAAAGGCTTTATACCATCAAATGAAAAAAATGAGGTTTTTGAAGGAGCAGGAACAAACCAAGTGGCCATCTTGGACTTCCCATAGCCCTGACTGTTTGACTTACAGTCATTGTTTATTAATTTTAAAATGCCTGATTTAGGAGTAGGTAGTGTTGTTTTTCAGTTGCTCAGTCGTGTAGGACTCTTTGTGACCCCATAGACTGCAGTACACCAGGCTTTCCTGTCCTTCACCATCTCCCAGAGATTGCTCAAACACATGTCCACTGAATTAGTGATACTATCCAATCATCCCATCCTCTGTAGCCCTTCTCCTCTTGCTCACACTCTTTCCCAAGAAAAGAGTTTTTTCCAATGAGTTGACTCTTCTCATCAGGTGGCCCAATATTGGAGCTTCAGCTTCAGCATCGGGTCTTCCAATTAATATGCAGGGATTATGTCCTTCAGGATTGACTGGTTTGATATCCTTTCAGTCCAAGGGATTCTCAAGAATCTTCTCCAGCACCACAGTTTGAATTCACCAATTATTTTTGGCGCTTAGCCTTCTTTATGATCCAACTCTCATATCCATACATGACTACTGGAAAAACCATAGCTTTGACTATATGGACTTAGGTTGGCAAAGTGATGTCTCTGGTTTTTTTTTTTTAATACACTGTCTAGATTTGTCATAGTGTTCCTTCCAAGGAACAAGTGTCTTTTAATTTCATGGCTGCATTCATCATCCACAGTGATTTTGGAGCCCAAGAAAATAAAACCTGTCATTGTTTCCACTTTTCCCTATCTATTTGCCATGAAGTGATGAGATTGGATGCCCTGATCTTTGCTTTCTGAATGTTGAGTTTAAGCCAGCTTTTACACTCTCCTCTTTCACCTTCATTAAGAGGCTCCTTAGTTCCTCTTCACTTTCTGCCATTAAAGTACTATCATCTGCATATCTGAGGTTGTTGATATTTTTCCTGGCAATCTTGATTCTAGCTTGTAAGTCATCCATCCCTGCATGTTGCATGATGTACTCTGTATATAAGTTAAATAAGCAGGGCGACAATATACAGCCTTGATATAATCCTTTTCCAGTTTTGAATGAGTCCATCATTTCATGCCCCGTTCTGTCGCTTCTTGTCCTGTGTACAGGCTTCTCAGGAAACAGATAAGGTGGTCTGCTATTCCCATCTCTTTAAGAATTTTCCATAGTTTCTTGTGATCCACACAGTCAAAGGCTTTAGCATAGTCAATGAAGCAGAAGTAATTTTTTTTTTTTATTCCCTTGCTTTTTCTATGATCCAGTGGCATGTACAAAACTCTCTTCTCAGGGTCCAACCCATAAATATTTCTTTTCACTTTCTGTATTCTTCACTTTATTTGCCCATTTAGAGAATAGCGACCTGTCACTGGAAAAGACTCTGATGCTGGGAAAGGTTGGGGGCGGGAGGAGAAGGGGACGACCGAGAATGAGAAGGCTGGATGGTATCACCGACTCTGTGGACATGAGTTTGAGTGAACTACGGGAGTTGGTGATGGACAGGGAGGGCTGGCGTGCTATGATTCACGGGGTCGCGGAGAGTCGGACACGACTGAGCGACTGAACTGAACTGAACTGAAGTCACACTTACTTCCTTTTTCTGTAATAAAATGTAATTCAAGAGTAAATACAGCTCTTTTACAAATTAACCTCAGCAATATTATCAAAAGACAAAGACACACACTGAGACATACATAAGGAAAGTAGGATACCTTTTCTTTTTTTTACTGAAATCATGCATCCTACTTTATTTCAGCACCCATGACCTCTCCTTTACATCAGCATTCTGTAGATTTGTAGACCTAAATCACCCAAAGCTCTTATCTAATTTGCATTTTCTTTTCTTAAAATTTCTTCACAGTGTCTATGCTAATTAGATTAATAAGGCTTCCCAGGTGGCGGTGCTGCTGCTGCTGCTAAGTCACTTCAGTCGTGTCCGACTCTGAGTGACCCCAGAGTCGGCAGCCCACCAGTCTCCCCCGTCCCTGGGATTCTCCAGGTAAGAACACTGGAGTGGGTTGCCATTTCCTTCTCCAGTGGTAAGGAATCCACCTACCAATGCAGCAGACTTAAGGAGACACACATTCAATCCTTGGGTTGGGAAGATCCCCTGGAGAAGAGCATGGCAACAAACTCAATCATTTCTGCCTGGAGAATCCCATGGACAGAGGAGCCTGGTGGGCTACAGTTCATGGGGCCTCAAACAAATATTAATACCAGGTATTAATTTAATAGTGAATATTAGTCATTTAGTTTAATTTTTCCTGAATTTAGAATTGCTTAGTTTGCAAGTGCTTACTTTCCTTTAGGTCAATTAAATAGAGCTCTTGGACAAATTAACCTCAGCAATATTATCAAAAGACAAAGACACACACTGAGACATACATAAATCTGGACAGACAGCAATCTCTGAGAGACAGGGGACTTGAGAAGAGAAAGTGGCAACAGAAAGATATATGTGGCATGAGTCGCTGAGATCCAGATTCTGACTGAGTGCCATAAAAGTTTGAGCATAAAGAAGACAAAAGAGATCAAGTTGGGGGATTGTTGTCATTTAGTGTGCCATTAAGAGGCCGTTTATTCTTGGTTCCAAAATTTGTTTGTTTTTTTTTCATGATGACACCAGTTTTATTTTATTTTTTTTGTAATTAATTTATTTTTTATTGGAGGCAAATTATTTTACAATATTATATTGGTTGGTTTTGCCATATATTGACATGAATTCGCCCCGGGTTTACATAAATTCCCCCTCCTGAACCCCCCTCCCACCTCCCTCCTCCCTTTATCCTCCCTCTGGGTCATCCCCGCATGCCAGCCCCGAGCATCCTATAACATGCATTGACCCTGAACTAGAGATTCGTTTCACATATGACAAAATACGTGTTTCAATGCCATTCTCCCAAATCATCCCACCCTCACCCTCTCCCACAGAGTCCCAAAGACTGATCCATATATCTGTGTCTCTTTTGCTGTCTCGTATACAGGGTTATCATTTACATCTTCCTAAATTCCATATATATGCGTTAGTATGCTGTATTGGTGTTTTTCTTTCTGGCTTACTTCACTCTGTATAATAGGCTCCAGTTTCATCCACCTCATTAGAACTGATTCAAATGTATTCTTTTTAATGGCTGAATAATACTCCATTGTGTATATGTACCAAAGCTTTCTTATCCATTAGTCTGCAGATGGACATCTAGGTTGCTTCCATGTCCTGGCTATTATAAACAGTGCTGCAATGAACATTGGAGTACATGTGTCTCTTTCAATTCTGGTTTCCTCAGTGTGTATGCCCAGGAGTGTGATTGCTGGATCATATGGCAGTTCTATTTCCAGTTTTTTGAGGAATCTCCACACTGTTCTCCATAGTGGCTGTACTAGTTTGCATTCCCACCAACAGTGTAAGAGGGTTCCTTTCTCTCCACATCCTCTCCAGCATTTATTGCATGTAGACTTTTGGATAGCAGCCATTCTGACAAGTGTGAAATGGTATCTCATTGTGGTTTTGATTTGCATCTCTCTGATTATGAGGGATGTTGAGCATTTTTTGGAATTTGGAAGAAATGGACAAATTCTTAGAAAAGTACAACTTTCTAGAATTGAACCAGGAAGAAATAGAAAATCTTAACAGACCCATCACAAGCAAGGAAATTGAAACTGTAATCAGAAATCTTCCAGCAAACAAAAGCCCAGGTCCAAACGGCTTCACAGCTGAATTCGACCAAAAATTTAGAGAAAAGCTAACAACTATCCCACTCAAGCTCTTGCAGAAAATTGCAAAGGAAGGTAAACATCCAAACTCATTCTATGAGGCCACTATCACCCTAATACCAAAATATGACAAAGATGCCACAAAAAAAAAAAAAAAAGAGAACTACAGGCCAATATCACTGATTAACATAGATGCAAAAATCCTTAACAAAATTCTAGCAAACAGAATCCAACAATACATTAAAAAGATCATACATCATGACCAAGTGGGCTTTATTCCAAGGATGCAAGGATTCTTCAATACCCGCAAATCAATCAATGTAATATACCACATTAACAAAGTGAAAACTAAAAACCATATGATTATCTCAATAGATGCAGGGAAAGCCTATGACAAAGTTCAGCATTCATTTATGATAAAATCCCTCCAGAAAGCGGGAATAGAAGGAAAATTCCTCAACATAATAAAAGCTATATATGACAAACCCACAGCAAACATTATTCTCAATGGTGAAAAATTAGGGGAAAAGTCAGGAACAAACAAGAGTGCCCACTCTCACCACTACTATTCATCATAGTTTTGGAAGATTTGGACACAGCAATCAGAGCAGAAAAAGACATAAAAGGAACCCAAATTGGAAAAGAAAAAGTAAAACTTTCACTATTCGCAGATGACAAAATCCTCTGCACAGAAAACCAGAAAGACTCTACCAGAAAATTACTAAAGCTAATCAATGAATATAGTAAAGTTGCAGGATATAAAATCAACACACAGAAATCCCTTGAATTCCTGTACACTAATAATGAGAAAATAGAAAGAGAAATTAAGGAAAAAATTCCATTCACCGTTGCAATGAAAAGCATAACATACTTAGGAATATATCTACCTAAAGAAACAAAAGACCTGTACATAGAAAACTATAAAACACTGGTGAAATAAATCAGAGAGGACACTAGTAGATGGAGAAATATGCCGTGTTCATGGACTGGAAGAATAAATATTGTGAAAATGAGTATATTACCCAAAGTAATTTATAGGTTTAATGCAATCCTTATCAAGCTACCAACGGTATTTTTCACAGAGCTAGAAGAAATGATTTCACAATTTGTATGGAAATACAAAAACCTTGAATAGCCAAAGCAATCTTGTAGAAGAAGAATGGAACTGGGGGAATCAACCTGCTGGACTTCAGGCTCTACTAGAAAGCCACAGTCATCAAGATAGTATGGTACTGGCATAAAGACAGAAATATAGATCAATGGAACAAAATAGAAAGTCCAGAGATGAATCCATGCACCTATGGACACCTTATCTTGACAAAGGAGGCAAGACTATTCAATGGAGAAAAGACAATCTCTTTAACAAGTGGGGCTGGGAAAACTTGTCAATCACTTGTAAAAGAATGAAATTAGAACAATCCTTAACACCATACACAAAAATAAACTCATAATGGATTAAAGATCTCAATGTAAGACCAGAAACTATAAAACTCCTAGAGGAGAACATCGGCAAAACACTCTCCGACATAAATCACAGCAGGATCCTCCATGACCCACCTCTCAGAATATTGGAAATAAAAGCAAAAATAAACAAATGGGACCTAATTAAAATTAAAAGCTTGTGCACAGGAAAGGAAACTATAAGCAAGGTGAAAAGACAGCCTTCAGAATAATAGCAAATGAAGTAACTGACAAAGAATTAATCTCAAAAATATACAAGCAACTCCTGCAGCTCAATTCCAGAAAAATAAACAACCCAATCAAAAAATAGGCCAAAGAACTAAACAGACATTTCTCCAAAGAAGACATATAGATGGTTAACAAACACATGAAAAGATGCTCAACATCATTCATAATCAGAGAAATGCAAATCAAAACCACAATGAGGTACCATTTCATGCAAGCCAGATTGGTTGCTACCCAAAAGTCTACAAGCAATAAATGCTGGAGAGGGTGTGGAGAAAAGGGAACCCTCTTACACTGTTGGGAATGCAAACTAGTACAACCACTATGGAGAACAGTGTAGAGAGTCCTTAAAAAACTGGAAATAGAACTGCCATATGACCCAGCAATCCCACTGCTGGGCATACACACCAAGGAAACTAGAATTGAAAGAGACACATGTACTCCAATGTTCATTGCAGCACTGTTTATAATAGCGAGGACATGGAAGCAACCTAGATGTCCATCTGCAGGCAAATGGATAAGAAAGATGTGGTACATGTACACAATGGAGAATTACTCAGCAATTAAAAAGAACACATTTGAATTATTTCTAATAAGGTGGATGAAACTGGAGCCCATTATACAAAGTGACATAAGCCAGAAAGAAAAACTCCTATACAGTATACTAGCACATATATATGGAATTTAGAAAGATGGTAACGATAACCCTGTATAGGAGACAATTAATCCTTGAATGTATAGGCATAAAGTTATTTCTATTATTTATATTCTTACTGCTTCTGTGAATAACTCCTATTTTGAATATTGATTATTAGCAAGATTTTTCTTGTTGATTATTGTTACCTGAAGTTTCCCTTTGTAGAGAAGCTTTTTAAGGCAGCTTTGACTCTGTTGAGCCGCTAAATTTTATTTTTATTTTTATTGCATTGATACCTGGTATGTATTCAGTTCAGTTCAGTCGCTCAGTCGTGACCGACTCTTTGTGACCCCGTGAATCACAGCACTCCAGGCCTCCCTGTCCATCACCAACTCCCTGAATTCACTCAAACTAATGTCCACAGAGTTGGTGATGCCATCCAGCCAGCTCATTCTCTGTCATCCCCTTCTCCTCCCGCCCCCAATCCTTCCCAGCATCAAGGTCTTTTCCAGTGAGTCAACTCGTCGCATGAGGTGGCCAAAGTATTGCAGTTTCAGCTTTAGCTTCAGTCCTTCCAATGAACAACCAGGATCGATCTCCTTCAGAATGGACTGGTTGGATCTCCTTACAGTCCAAGGGACTCTCAAGAGTCTTCTCCAGCACCACAGTTCAAAAGCATCGATTCTTCGGCGATCAGCTTTCTTCAC
Source organism: Moschus berezovskii (assembly GCF_049115385.1). Lineage (NCBI taxonomy): Eukaryota > Metazoa > Chordata > Mammalia > Artiodactyla > Moschidae > Moschus > Moschus berezovskii. The sequence goes on along the minus strand of NC_142461.1, from coordinate 137,456,799 downwards.
AGTCCAACTCTCACATTCATACATGACCACGGGAAAAACCATAGCCTTGACTAGATGGACCTTTGTTGGCCAAGTAATGTCTCTGCTTTTTAATATGCTATCTAGGTTGATCATAACTTTCTTTCCAAGGAGTAAGCGTCTTTTAATTTCATGGCTGCAATCAGCATCTGCAGTGATTTTGGAGCCCAAAAAAATAAAGTCTGACACTGTTTCCACTGTGTCCCCATCTATTTGCATGAAGTGATGGGACCAGATGCCATGATCTTCCTTTTCTGAATGTTGAGCTTCAAGCCAACGTTTTCACTCTCCTCTTTCACTTTCATCAAGAGGCCTTTGAGTTCCTCTTCACTTTCTGCCATAACGGTGGTGTCATCTGCATACCTGAGTTTATTGATATTTCTCCCGGCAATCTTGATTCCAGCTTGTCCTTCTTCCAGCCCAGCATTCCTCATGATGTACTCTGCATATAAGTTAAATAAGCAGGGTGACAATATATAACCTTGACTTACTCCTTTTCCTATTTGGAACCAGTCTGTTGTTCCATGTCCAGTTCCTACTGTAGCTTCCTGACCTGCATACAGGTCAGGTGGTCTGGGATTCCCATCTCTTACAGAATGTTCCACAGTTTATTGTGATCCACACAGTCAAAGGCTTTGACATAGTCAATGAAGCAGAAATAGATGTTTTTATGGAACTCTATTGCTTTCTCCATGGACTATTTCTAAAACTATTTCTAAAATGCACTGGAATGAGTGTATTTAACTCAGATGACCATTATATCTACTACTGTGGGCAGGAATCCCTTAGAAGAAATGGAGTAGCCATCATGGTCAACAAAAGATTCCGAAACGCAGTTCTTGGATGCAATATTAAAAACGACAGAATGATCTCTGTTCGTTTCCAAGGCAAACCATTCCATATTACAGTAATCCAAGCCTATGCCCCAAACAGTAATGCTGAAGAAGCCGAAGTTGAATAGTTCTATGAAGACCTACAAGACCTTTTAGAACTAACACCCAAAAAAGATGTCCTTTTCATTATAGGGGACTGGAATGCAAGAGTAGGAAGTCAAGAAACACCTGGAGTAACAGGCAAATTTGGCCTTAGAGCACGGAATGAAATAGGACAAAGGCTAATAGAATTTTGTCAAGAGAATGCACTGGTCATAGCAAACACCCTCTTCCAACAACACAAGAGAAGACTCTAGACATGGACATCACCAGATGGTCAACACCGAAATCAGATTGATTATATTCTTTGCAGCCAAAGATGGAGAAGCTGTATACAGTTAGCAAAAACAAGACAAGGAACTGACTGTGGCTCAGATCATGAACTCCTTTTTGCCAAATTCAGACTTACATTGAAGAAAGTAGGGAAGGCAACTAGACCATTCAGATATGACCTAAATCAAATCCCTTATGATTATACAGTGGAAGTGAGAAATAGATTTAAGGGACTAGATCTGATAGATTGAGTGCCTGATGAACTCTGGATGGAGGTTCGTGACATTGTACAGGAGACAGGGACCAAGACCATCCCCATGGAAAAGAAATGCAAGAAAGAAAAATGGCTGTCTGAGGAGGCCTTACACATAGCTGAGAAAAGAAGAGAAGCGAATAGCAAAGGAGAAAAGGAAAGATATAAGCATCTGAATGCAGAGTTCCAAAGAATAGCAAGGAGAGAAAAGAAAGCCTTCCTCAGTGATCAGTGCAAAGAAATAGAGGAAAACAACAGAATGGGAAAACAAGAGATCTCTTCAAGAAAAGTAGAGATACCAAGGGAACATTTCATGCAAAGATGGGCTCGATAAAGGACAGAAATGGTATGGACCTAACAGAAGCAGAAGATATTAAGAAGAGGTGGCAAGAATACACAGAAGAACTGTACAAAAAAGATCTTCACGACCCAGATAATCACGATGGCATGATCACTGACCTAGAGCCAGACATCTTGGAATGTGAAGTCAAGTGGGCCTTAGAAAGCATCACTACGAACAAAGCTAGTGGAAGTGATGGAATTCCAGTGGGGCTATTTCAAATCCTGAAAGATGATGCTGTGAAAGTGCTGCACCCAATATGCCAGCAAATTTGGGGAACTCAGCACTGGCCACAGGACTGGAAAAGATCAGTTTTCATTCCAATCCTAAAGAAAGGCAATGCCAAAGAATGTTCAAACTACCACACAATTGCACTCATCTCACACGCTAGTAAAGTCATGCTCAAAATTCTCCAAGCCAGGCTTCAGCAATAGGTGAACCGTGAACTTCCAAATGTTCGAACTGGTTTTAGAAAAAGCAGAGGAACGAGAGATCAAATTGTCAACATCCGCTGGATCATGGAAATCACAAGTGAGTTCCAGAAATACATCTATTTCTGCTTCATTGACTATGTCAAAGCCTTTGACTCTGTGGATCGCAACAAACTGTGGAAAATTCTGAAAGAGATGGGAATACCAGACCACCTGACCTGCCTCTTGGAAAACCTGTATGGAGGTCAGGAAATAACAGAACTCGACATGGACCAACAGACTTGTTCCAAATAGGAAAAGGAGTACGTCAAGGCTGTATATTGTCACCCTGCTTATTTAACTTTTATGCAGAGTACATCATGAGGAACGCTTGGCTGGAAGAAGCCCAAGCTGGAATCAGGATTGCCAGAAGAAATATCAATAACTTAAGATATGCAGATGACATCACCCTTATGGCAGAAAGTAAACAGGAACTAAAGAGCCTCTTGATGGAAGTGAAAGAGGAGAGTGAAAATGTTGGCTTAAAGCTCAACTTTCAGAAAATTAAGATCATGGCATGTGGTCCCATTACTTCATTGGAAATAGATGGGGAAACAGTGGAAACAGTGGCAGACTTTATTTGGGGGGGCTCCAAAATCACTGCAGATGCTGATTGCAGCCATGAAATTAAAAGACGCTTACTCCTTGGAAGGAAAGTTATGACCAACCTAGACAGCATATTAAAAAGCAGAGACATTACTTTGCCAACCAAGGTCCGTCTAGTCAAGGCTATGATTTTTCCCATGGTCATGTATGGATGTGAGAATTGGACTATAAAGAAAGCTGTTCACCGAAGAATTGATGTTTTTGAACTGTGGGGTTGGAGAAAACTCTTGAGAGTCCCTTGGACTGCAAGGAGATCCAACCAGTGTATTCTAAAGGAGATCAGTCCTGGGTGTTCATTGGAAGGTCTGATGCTAAAGCTGAAACTCCAATACTTTGGCCACCTCATGCGAAGAGTTGACTCATTGGAAAAGACTCTGATGCTGGGAGGGATTCAGGGCAGGAGGAGAAAGGGACGACAGAGAATGAGATGGCTGGATGGCATCACCGACTCGGTGGACATGAGTTTAAGTGAACTCGGGGAGTTAGTGATGGGCAGGGAGGCCTGCCGTGCTGTGATTCTTGGGGTGGCAAAGAGTCAGACAGGACTGAGCGACTGAACCGAACTGAATCTTGATTCCAGGTTGTGAGTCATCCAACCTGACATTTCACATGATGTAATTTTCATATAAGTTAAACAAGCAGGGTGACAATATGCAGCCTTAACATATACTTTTCCCAATTTTGAACAAGTTTATTGTTTCTTTGTCTGGTTCTAACTGTTTCTTTTTGACCTGCATACAGGTTTCTCAGGAAACAGGTAAGGTGGCCTCCTATTCCCATCTCTTTATAAATTTTTCAGTTTGTTGGGATCTACACAGTCAAAGAGTTTAGTGTATTCAATGAAACAGAGTAGATGTTTTTCTGGAATTCGTTTGCTTTTTCTTTGATCCAGTGGATGTTAGCCATTTGATCTCTGGTTCCTCTGCTTTTTCTAAATCCAGCTTGTACATCTGGAAGTTCTCAGTTAACGTACTGTTGAAGCCTAGCTTGAAGGATTTTGCGCTTTAACTTGTTAGCATGTGAAATGAGTGTAATTGTGTAGTAACTTCACCATTTTTTGGCATTGCCCTTCTTTGGGATTGGAATGAAAACTGACCTTTTCCAGTCCTGTGGCCACCATAAGTTTTAAAATTTTGCTGGCATATTGAGAGAAGCACTTTAACAGTATCATCTTTTAGAATTTGTAATAAGTCAGCTGGAACTACATCACCTCCACTAAGCTTTGTTTTTAGTAATGCTTCCTAAGTCCCACTTGACTTCACACTCCAGGATATCTGGCTCTAGGTGAAGGAAGATAAAATTGTGGTTTTCTGGGTCATTAAGACCTTTTTCATATAGTTCTTCTGTGTATTCTTGCCACCTTTTTTTAATATCTTCTGCTTCTGATAGGTTCATACTGTTTCTGTACTTTATTGTGCCCATCTTTTCATGAAATATTACCTTGATATCTCTAATTTTCTTGAAAAGATCTTTAGTTTTTCCCATTCTGTTTTCCTGTATTTCTTTGCATTGTTTACTTAAAAAGGAATTCTGCATTCAGATGGTCATCTTTCCCTTTCTCCTCTGCCTTTCACATCTTTTTTTTTCCTCTGCTATTTGTAAGGCCTCCTCAGACAAACATTTTATCTTTTTGCACTTCTTTTTCTTGAGGATTGTTTTGATATTATAAACCAACATCCATAGTTCTTCAGGTGCCCTGTCTATCAGATCTAATACCTTGAATCTATTGTCACTTCCACTGTATAATCAGGAGGGATTTTATTAAGGTCATACTTAAATGACCTAGTGCTTTTCCCTACTTTCTTCACTTTAAGTGTGAAATTTGCAATATGGTGTTCATGATATAAGTCATAGTCAACAAACACATGGACATCACCAGATGGTCAACACCGAAATCAGATTGATTATATTCTTTGCAACCAAAGATGGAGAAGCTGTATACAGTTAGCGAAAACAAGACCAGGAGCTGACTGTGGCTCAGATCATGAACTCCTTATTGCGAAGTTCAGACTTAAATTGAAGAAAGTAGGGAAAACCACTAGACCATTCAGATATGACCTCAATCAAATCCCTTATGATTATACAGTGGAAGTGAGAACTAGATTTAAGGGACTAGATCTGATGGATAGAGTGCCTGATGAACTCTGGACGGAGGTTCGTGACATTGTACAGGAGACAGGGACCAAGACCATCCCCATGGAAAAGAAATGCAAAAGAGCGAAATGGCTGTCTGAGGAGGCCTTACAAATAGCTGTAAAAAGAAGAGAGGCAAAAAGCAAAGGAGAAAAGGAAAGATATAAGCATCTGAATGCAGAGTTCCAAAGAATAGCAAGGAGAGATTAGAAAGCCTTCCTCAGTGATCAATGCAAAGAAATAGAGGAAAACAACAGAATAGGAAAAACAAGAGACCTCTTCAAGAAAATTAGAGATTCCAAGGGAACATTTCATGCAAAGATGGGCGCGATAAAGGACAGAAATGGTATGGACCTAACAGAAGCAGAAGATATTAAGAAGAGGTGGCAGGAATACACAGAAGAACTGTACAAAAAAGATCTTCACGACCAAGATAGTCACGATAATGTGATCACCGACCTAGAGCCAGACATCTTGGAATGTGAAGTCAAGTGGGCCTTAGAAAGCATCACTACGAACAAAGCTAGTGGAGGTGATGGAATTCCAGTGGAGCTATTTCAAGTCTTGAAAGATGATGCTGTGAAAGTGCTGCACTCAATATGCCAGCAGATTTGGAAAACTCAGCAGTGGCCACAGGACTGGAAGAGGTCAGTCTTCATTCCAATCCCAAAAAAAGGCAATGCCAAAGAATGCTCAAACTACCGCACAATTGCACTCATCTCACACGCTAGTAAAGTCATGCTCAAAATTCTCCAAGCCAGGCTTCAGCAGTATGTAAACCGTGAACTCCCAGATGTTCAAGCAGGTTTTAGAAAAGGCAGAGGCACCAGAGATCAAATTGTCAACATCCGCTGGATCATGGAGAAAGCAAGAGAGTTTCAGAAAAACATCTATTTCTGCTTCATTGACTATGCCAAAGCCTTTGACTGTGTGGATCACAATAAACTGTGGAACATTCTGAAAGAGATGGGAATCCCAGACCACCTGACCTGCCTCTTGAGAAACCTGTATGCAGGTCAGGAAGCAACAGTCAGAACTGGACATGGAACAACAGACTGGTTCCAAATAGGAAAAGGTGTACGTCAAGGTTGTATATTGTCACCTTGCTTATTTAACTTATATGCAGAGTACATCATGAGGAACGCTGGGCTGGAAGAAGCACAAGCTGGAATCAAGATTGCCGGGAGAAATATCAATAACCTCAGATATGCAGATGATACCACCCTTATGGCAGAAAGTGAAGAGGAACTCAAAGGCCTCTTGATGAAAGTGAAAGAGGAGAGTGAAAAGGTTGGCTTGAAGCTCAACATTCAGAAAACAAAGATCATGGCATCTGGTCCCATCACTTCATGGGAAATAGATGGAGAAACAGTGGAAACAGTGTCAGACTTTGTTTTTTTAGGCTCCAAAATCACTGCAGATGCTGATTGCAGCCATGAAATTAAAAGACGCTTGCTCCTTGGAAGGAAAGTTATGACCAACCTTGATAGTATATTAAAAAGCAGAGACATTACTTTGCCAACCAAGGTCCGTCTAGTCAAGGCAATGGTTTTTCCCGTGGTCATGTATGGATGTGAGAGTTGGACTGTCGAAGAATCGATGCTTTTGAACTGTGGTGCTGGAGAAGACTCTTGAGAGTCCCTTATACTGCAAGGAGATCCAACCAGTCCATTCTAAAGGAGATCAATCCTGGATGTTCATTGGAGGGACTGATGCTAAAGCTGAAACTCCAATACTTTGGCCACCTCATGCGACGAGTTGACTCACTAGAAAAGACTCTGATGCTGGGAAAGGTTGGGGGCGGGAGGAGAAGGGGACGACAGAGAATGAGATGGCTGGATGGCATCACTGACTCTGTGGACATGAGTTTGAGTGTACTCCGGGAGTTGGTGATGGACAGGGAGGCCTGGCGTGCTGTGATTCATGGGGTCGCGGAGAGTCGGACACGACTGAGCGACTGAACTGAACTGAACTGAACTGATAGAGCTTCTCCATTTAGGCTATAAAGAATATGATCAATTTGATTTCAATATTGACCATCTGGTGGTGTCCATGTGTAGAGTCATCTTTTGTGAAAGAAGAACATATTTCCTATGACTAGTGTGTTCTCTTGGCACAATTCTGTTAGCCTTTGCCCTGCTTCATTTTGTACCCCAGGGCCAAACTTGCCTGTTACTTAAGGGATCTCTTGACTTTCTAATTTTGAATTCCTTTGCCCTATGATGAAAAGGACATCTTTTTTTTTGGTGTTAGTTCTAGATGGTCTTTTATGCCTTTATGGTACTATTCAACTTTAGCTTCTTTGGTATCAGTGGCTGGGACATAGGCTTAGATTGGATTACTATGATATTGAATGCTTTGCATTGCAAACAAACCGAGATCATTCTGTCATTTCTGGAATTGCACTCAAGTACTGGATTTCAGACTCTTTTGCTGACTATGAGAGCTAGTCTATTTATTCTACAGGTTTCTTGTCCACAGTAGTAGATATAATTGTTATCTGAATTAAATTCATCCATTTTCATCCATTTTAGTTCACTGATTCCTAAATTGTCAATGTTCACTCTTGTCATCTCCTATTTGACCACTTCCCATTTAACTTGATTCATGGACCTAATATTCCAGGTTCATATGCAATATTGTTCTTTAAAACATCGTACTTTATGTTCACCTCCAGAAACATCCACAACTTGGCATTGTTTCCACTTTGGTTCAGCCTCTTCACTCCTTCTGGAAATATTTATCTGCTCTTTTCAAATAGCGTATTGGACACTTACCAACCCGTGGGGTTCATCTTTCAGTGTCATATATTTTTGCTTTTTCATACTGTTCATGGGGTTCTCAATACAAGAATGCTGCAGTGGTTTGCCATTCCCTTCTCCAGTGGACCACATTTTGTCAGAACTCTGCACAAGACTCATCCATCTTAGGTGGTCTTATACAGCATGACTTATAGTTTCATTAAGTTACACAAGACTGTGTAACTTAATCAATGTGCCATACCAAAAAAAATAAAAAATTCAAGTCAATATCACTGATGAACATAGATGTAGAAATCCTCAGAAAAATATTAACAAATTTAACAATTCATTAAAAGGGTCATGCACCATAATCAAGTGGGACTTTTCCCAAAGATGCAAGAATATTTCAGTATCTGAGAGTCAACCAACGTGATATACAACAGCAACAAACTGAAGAATAGATACAATGCAATCCTCTCAACAGATGCAGGAAAAATTTGACCAAATTCCACATCGATTTATGATTAAAAAAAACTGTACAGAAAGTGGGTATAGAGGGAACATGCCTCACTCTATTAAAGGCCAGATATCACAAACCCATAAACCCAGAGCTAACATCATACTATTCATAAAAGGGGAAAAACAGGAAGCATTTCCTTTAAGATCAGGAAAGAGACAAGTAAGCCCACTCTTGACACTTTTATTCAATACAGTACTGGAAGTTCCAACTATGATAATCAGATGAGAAAAAGAAAAAAAAATTTTACAAATTGGTATAAAATTATTATTTCATTATTTGCAGATGACGTGGTAATATTTATAGAAAATGCGAATGAGATGGCTTCCCTGGTGGCTCAGACACTAAAGACTCTGCCTGCAAAGTGGGAGACCTGGGTTCGATCCCTGGGTTGGGAAGATCCCCTAGAGGAAGGTAAGGCAACCCACTCCAATATTTTTGCTGGAGAATCACCATGGACAGAGGAGCCTGGTGGGCTACAGTCCATGGGATTGCAAAGAATCAGACACAACCAAGTGACTAAGCACACACAATGAGACCACCAAAAAGCTAATAGAATTCATCGATGAATTCTACAAAGTTGCAAAATATGAAATAACACAAAATCTGTGTCATTTTATAGTCTAACAACAAACTATCATAAAGAGAAATTGATAAGCAATCCCATTTAGTATTGCATCAAAAAGAATAAAATACCTAGAAATAAATCTAACTAATGAGACAAAATTAGTGTACCCAGGAAATGACAAGACTCTGGTGAAAGAACGTTATGAAGATAACACAACGTTCAACATCAGTAATCATCCTGGAAATGTCGATCAAAACCACAATCAGCTAGCCACCTCAGATTTGTCAATATGACTGCCATGAAAAAGAAATAGCAACAAATAACAAGCATTGGTAAAGATGTAGAAAAATGGGAACCCTCATGCACTATTGGCAAAAATATAAATTTTCACAGCCATTATGAAAAGCAGTTAGAAGTTCCTTAAAAAATAAATAAATAAAAATAGAACTACTATAGGATCCAGCAATTTCACTCCTTGGGAGTTTTCTGAAGAAAAGAAGAATACTGATTGGAGAAGATATGTGCACTCTAAGGCTCATTGTAACTTTATTTACATTACCCAAGCTATGGAAACAGTTAAGCATACATTGATAGATCGATAAAGAAGATGCAATATATAATGAAATATTACTCTGCTATAAAAATTAATGAAATATTGTCATTTGGGACAACATGGATTGACCTAGAAGGTATTATGCTATGTGAAATTAAAGATAAAGACAAATGTCATATACTTTCACTTATATATGGAACTTAAAAAACAAACAAACATAAAATAGAAACAGACTCATAGATATTGAGAAGCAAACTCTTCATTTCTATAGGGATGGAGGGTGGTGGGGTGAATTACACAGGTGAGGGAGATTAACAAGTACAAACTTCCAGTTGAAAAACAAATAAACTGTGGGGATATGATGTACAACATAGTAAATGTTGTCAACAATATTTCAATAACTTTCTGTGGTGACATATGGTAACTAGACTTATCCCGGTGATCATTTTGTTACATCTAAAAATATACACTCACTATTTGCACACCTGAAATCAATATATAGATAATATTGTAGGTCTACATCAAGGGGAAAAATAGAAGCTGTCACTGGATGAATAAATAAGTTTGTGAAAATAACCACCAGACCCATAAGAGCATTCATCAGTCTACAGTAATGGTCATCCCATCCGCCTTGCAATTTTGATACAAATGGAAACACGTAAGCAAATTTTATTTAATTAAAGGAAAAAGTTTGTCAGCAGCTTAGGATGGGAAGCTCCTTACTACTAACTTGGAACTCTTTGTTTACATCAGAAAATATCTGATCTTGGCTGGTTCTTCAGACATTTAAAACCATAAGGAAATATGCCATACTGAGACAAGCATAGCTAAGAAAGTGACACTGATCAATCTGCATAATCTCAGCCCACCACTTTGTCTCTAGTGCTGTGAACCAATGGAATCCTTTCTTGCTCAATACAATATGAATCATGTTTCTCTTTATTGTAGCTCAAAGAATCCTACCTAATAATATTAAAGTCCTTTTTTAATCAAAGTCCTTTTTAACAACTGATGTAAATCATTCTGTCTGATAATAGAACTGCTTGAATTAATCCATCTGCTTACCATTCCTGATTTTAGTAAGATTGTAGGTTATGTAATTCCCTTCCAAGTGTAATTTTGAACACAACAAGGGGGTCTCTTGTGAATTATCTTGAGACTCTGTCATGGATGTTAGCACAGAGGCTGAATTAAATTTATTTTCCAAAGTAGGTCTTTAAGAAGGATTCCCATGAAATACGATGATATCTATACTTGCCTACAATATTGTTGATGTTGTTCAGTCACTAAGCTGTGTCCAACTCTGTGATCCTATGGACTGCAGCATTCCAGGCTTCCCTGTCCTTCACCATCTCCCAGAGTTTGCTCAAACTCAAGTCCATTAAATCAGTGGTGTCATCCAACCATCTCATTCTCTGTTGTCCCCTTCTCCTCCTGCCTTCAGTCTTTCCCAGCATCAAGGAAAGATTGTATACACTATGCCCCTTGGAAATCAATGGAGAGTATAAGGGAAAGGATATTCTGAAAGTCAAATTGGGAGAGGGACATTTAAATGACAGAACGAGAAGGCATAAAAACAGGGAACTGAGATGTAGACAAGGGAAACAGGACCAGAGGATGGAACAGAGATGTAAAAATTTCATCAAGGGAAAAGTATGTATGCCCTCACCCTCTGGGTCAAGGTAAAGTATTCATGTCTGTATCTTACTATATTTTACCACTCCATCAATATGATTTCCTATTAACTTCATAAATAGTTAAATAAATCTTTATAGAAAACTGGCAGAGTTATTAAATGTGGTGAATTTCTCCTTTCATGGATTAGTTTTTCAAAAATTATTGTCACACAAGCTATACTGTGAAACTCATAGTGAAGCAAGTACACGTGAATCTTGGGCCTAGGAAAACACACAGTCCCTGAACTCCTGGACTCAATTCCTCTGGGAACCAAGAGTCAGCATACCCTTTTCCTAGACAGCTATGTCAGGCATGTTCTCAGGATCCACCTGACACATGTTGGAACAAACTCCCATGTTAGTTGTTTATACCATAAATAATACCAGTGTCACTGAGCCTTAATCTTTGCGGATGCAGGAGTGAAGGGGAGAACCATAATAAAGAAAAGACAACATATCCACTCTCTTCACAGTCTTGCTTGGATTCAGGATGACTGTAGGGTAAATTGTCAACACAGATAAGCATACACACTAAAATATCAGCCTGCATAGGGTTTTAAGTTGATGCAAAAGTTATTGCTGTTTTGCATTGTTGAAATTTCCCATTTGATATTGGGATACATTCTTAAATACATGTGGTTATGTTATACATCGTTTAAATGTGAATTTCTCGCTTTATGTTTCTTGACTAATGACTTATTCAGTTCAGTTCAGTTCAGTTCAGTCGCTCAGTCGTGTCCGACTCTCTGCGACCCCATGAATCACAGCACGCCAGGCCTCCCTGTCCATCACCAACTCCCGGAGTTCACTCAAACTCATGTCCATAGAGTTAGTGATGCCATCCAGCCATCTCATTCTCTGTCGTCCCCTTCTCCTCCTGCCCCCAACCTTTCCCAGCATCAGAGCCTTTTCCAGTGAGTCAACTCGTCGCATGAGGTGGCCAAAGTATTGCAGTTTCAGCTTTAGCATCAGTCCTTCCAATGAAAACCCAGGATTGATCTCCTTTAAAATGGACTGGTTGGATCTCCTTGCAGTCCAAGGGACTCTCAAGAGTCTTCTCCAGCACCACAGTTCAAAAGCATCAATTCTTCGGCGATCAGCTTTCTTCACAGTCCAACTCTCACATCCATACATGACCATGGGAAAAACCATAGCCTTGACTAGACGGACCTTTGTTGGCAAAGTATTGTCTCTGCTTTTTAATATACTATCTAAGTTGGTCATAACTTTCCTTCCAAGGAGTAAGCATCTTTTAATTACATGCTGTTTATTTTATATGTTTGAAATTATGTTAGACAAAAAGCAAATTCGAGTAATTTTGTTACTCAAGCTCAAAATGGTTGTAAAGCAGCAGAGACAACTTGCAACATCAACAGTGCATTTGGTCCAGGAACTGCTAGCAAACATACAGTGCAGTAGTGGTTCAAGAAGTTTTGCGAAGGAGATGAGAGCCTTGAATATGAAGGGTGCAGTGGCTAGCCATCAGAAATTTCAACAACCCAATTTAGAGCAATCATTGAAGTGGTCCTCTTACAACTACATGAGAAGCTGCTAAAGAATTCAGCTCAGCCATTCTATAATTGTTCAGAATTTGAAGCAAATTGGAAAGATAAAAGAGATCAATAAGTGGGTGCCTCACGAGCTGACTGAAAATAAAAAAAAAAAGTCACTTTAAAATGTCATCTTCTCTTATTCTATGCAACAAAGAACCATTTCTCAATCAGATTGCGATGTGTGACAAAAAGTGGGTTTTATACAACAACCAGCAGCAATGACTAGCTCAGTGATTAGAATGAGAAGAAGCTCCAAAGCACTTCCAAAGCCAAACCTGCACCCCCCAAAAAAAAATCATGGTCACTGTTTGGAAGTCTGCTGTCAGTCTGATCTACAACAACTTTCTGAATCCCAGAAAAACCACTACATCTGAGAAGTATGCTCAGCAAATTGATTAGATGCACTGAAAACTGCAACTGGCATTGGTCAAACAAAAGGGCCTAACTCTTCTCCATGAAAACACCCAACCACACTTCACAAAACCAATGCTTCAAAAGTTAAAGGTAAAATAAGTAATATTGTTTTTATAACTCCAGTTAATTGTATATAACCATATAACAACATGAACCCCTAAAAAAAAGCAATACTCTGAGCTAGAAATATCCAAGAGATAGGCTAGTATTTGATATTCCTTCTAAATTAGTACCAAAACAATAGACAAACAATTGTCAAACATACTAGATATTATATAGACATGGTCCCACTGATGACATTTTAATTAGCTTTTCTTTTATAATATTGAATTTTCCATTTACTTACATCTTTTGCAATGGATGAGAAGAATTGGTGGTGGAGAATTCATAGTGAATTTTTTCTATGTTTCCTCAAACTAAGACAGTTAAAATAATATCTTTGCTTTATTGGCTTTATCACATTATATCCTGGAATGTGAAGTCAAGTGGACCTTAGGAAGCATCACTACGAACAAAGCTGGTGGAGGTGATGGAATTCAGTTGAGCTATTTCAAATCCTGAAAGACAATGCTGTGAAAGTGCTGCACTCAATATACCAGGCAAAATTGGAAAACTCAGGAGTGGCCACAGGACTGGAAAATGTGAGTTTTCATTCCAATCCCAAAGAAAGGCAATGCCAAAGAATGCTCAAACTACCGCACAATTGCACTCATCTCACACGCTAGTAAAGTCATGCTCAAAATTCTCCAAGCCAGTCTTCAGCAACACGTGAAGGTCCAGATGTTCAAGCTGGTTTTAGAAAAGGCAGGGGAAGCAGAGATCAAATTGCCAACATCTGCTGGACCATCAAAAAAGCAAGAGAGGGCCAGAAAAATATCTACTTCTGCTTTATTGACTATGCCAAAGCCTTTGACTGTGTGGATCACAATAAACTGTGGAACATTCTGAAAGAGATGGGAATACCAGACCACCTGAGCTGCCTCTTGAGAAACCTGTATGCAGGTCAGGAAGCAACAGTTAGAACTGGACATGGAACAGATTGGTTCCAAATAGGAAAAGGGGTATGTCAAGGCTGTATATTGTCACCCTGATTATTTAATTTATATGCAGAGTACATCTTGAGAAATGCTGGCAGGAAGAAGCACAAGCTGGAATCAAGATTGCCTGGAGAAATATCAATAACCTCGGATATGCAGATGACACTACCCTTATGACAGAAAGTGAAGAAGAACTAAAGAACCTCTTGATGAAAGTAAAAGAGGAGAATGAAAAGCTGGCTTAAAGCTCAACATTCAGAAAACTAAGATCATGGCATCTGGTCCCATCACTTCATGCAAATAGATGGGGAAACAGTGAAAACAGTGGCTGACTTTATTTTTCTGGGTTCCAAAATCACTGCAGATGGTGAATACAGCCATGAAATTGAAAGATGTTTACTCTTTGGAAGGAAAGTTATGACCAATCTAGACAGCATATTAAAAAGCAGAGACAATACTTTGCCAACAAAGGTCCATCTAGTCAAGGCTATGGTTTTTCCAGTAGTTATGTATGGATGTGAGAGTTGGACTATAAGCACATTTGAGCACCGAAGAATTGATGCTTTTGAACTGTGGTGTTGGAGAAGACTCTTGTGAATCCCTTGGACTGCAAGGAGATCCAACCAGTCCATCCTAAAGGAGATCAGTCCTGGGTGTTCTTTGGAAGGACTGATATTGAAGCTGACACTCCAATACTTGGGCCACCTGATGCGAAGAGCTGACTCATTGAAAAAGACCCTGATGCTGGGAAAGATTGAAGGTAGGAGGAGAAGGGGACAACAGAGGATGAGATGTTTGGATGGCATCACCGACTCGATGGAGATGGGTTTAGGTGGACTCCAGGAGTTGGTGATGGACAGGGAGGCCTGACGTGCTGTGGTTCATGGGGTCTCAAAGATTTGGACACGACTGAGCGACTGAACTGAACTGATCCTATAATATTTTCTATAATAATATTAATTTTGTTCTTATAGTCTTGCCCTAAATCCTTTATCAGACTCTTACTGATAATGCAAAACTTTATTAAATAATTAAAATTGTATAATATATATAACACAAAGTGCAAATATATATTCTGTTTTATGTTCCATGCTTTTTCCAGCTATCATATATAGTATATACTCAATAGAATTAAAATTTTCTTCTCTTCCTGCAAAAAGACAAAAGAAAGTTAAAGAAATTCTGCTATGAAATTTTGCCTCATCCAGTATATTCATCTGACCTTTGCCAACTGACTACTGCTTCTTCAAGCATCACAATTTTTGCAAAGAAAGCACTTCCACAACCAGCAGGAGGCAAAAAAAAAATGCTTTCTAAGAATCTGTTGAATCCCAAAGCATGGATTTTTACGCTACAGGAATAAACAAACCCATTTCTCATTGGCTAAAATATATTGATTGTAAAAGTTACTATTTTGATTAATAAAGATGTGTTTGACCCCAGTCAAAATGTTTTAAAATTCAGGGTCTGAAACTGCAATTACTTTTGCACCTACCTAAATAAATTTGCTAGTAAAAGTTGTGTTTGTCTCCACCTCATTACAGTAGAGAGGCTTGTTTTGTAAGGAGTCTGCAATTGTCCAATTGGGGAAGTAAAATGAAAATAACAATAGGAGCAATAACATCAAGAAGTCCTCTGCCATTGAAGGTAACAGCAAAACGAAATAATTTCTTAGTGGGTTACTGGTGTTCTAATTCATGTAATACTTAATAGACAACATTTCTTTCTTGATCAATGAACATTATGATATTCAAAGGACATAAAATGTGGTCATTGCACATTTTTTCTTAGCATGCATGTCAGGGGCATCTCAACTTATTCTAGGCAACAGGAAAGAGTGATGGGCATAGTCATAAAATAAAGGTTTATTTTCACTTCTATATCAGAAGCATATTGTTTCAAGTAACTTCTACTGGAATTGAAGCCATTGCATTTATGAACAAATTATAACTTCCCATTTCATGATCCAAGTCCTTTTCTAAGTCCTCACTTTGAGTGAAGTCTGTGATAATGTGAATTGGTTCAGGATATTAGCACAAAGTGAGCCAGACACGCAACTTCAAATTGAGTTTCTGCCAGTTACTTTGTGGACGTGGACATATTATTTCACTTCTCGGAACCTCAGCCACCTCATCTCTTCAACTCTGCGTGAAGACTAAATAGGTCCTATAGTGTCACACTGTGTATATAATTCATGCCCCCAAAAATGACAGCTGTGGCAAAGATATATAATATGAGGCATCCCACCACAACAGCAGGGATGGAATAAATTCATTTCCCACAGGGCGACAAACATGGAATCTGTGAGTGTCAGTTTTCCCCCCTTCCATTCTGACTCTAGCACACATGTAAACTTCCCGTGTATTCAGTTTTTAATACACAAGTATAATTGGGACCTTAATTTAGAAGTTTGTATATCCTTGATCCTCTTACAGGAATGGCCAAACTTTGTCTGCATTCCTAGCACACATGAGCATCCACTTTTCAAATCCTAAATCAATTCTTTCAGGGCTATCCATAAAGAAAGCAGTTTAATAACTGACTACCAGTCTATAAGCACAAAGGTCATCTATCATGGATACTTTAATTTCATTTTTCCTCACTTTTATTTGTTGGGGACTGGAGAAGAATCGCATTTAATAGATGTCCTTGGAGGTTTCTTAAATCAATCAGATCCCATCAGGAAGCAGATGACTCACCTATCTGGGTTATTTGGAAAGAAGTTAGTGAAAGGACTATTAATACTTACAAAAGTGTGATTAGAGTGTAGGAAAGCACAGAGAATGGTAAGATGCCCTGGAGGAAGTGGTAACAATCAGGTGAGCCTAACCAAGCAGAGTGAACAGAGACAGCCATATGCAGAGGGCTGTTTTATCTGGATGGAGAGAAGGGAATTGAAAAAAATGAATATCCCAACCTTACTCACCTGTCACCTTTTGATATCCTGGTGCCTCCCATTGGCTAAATCTAACTGGAAACCAGAGAGAAGGGAGTCCACCCACTCCAAGTGAGGCACCAAGAAAAGTGTATGTAAAAAATTAGCACAAAGTCATCAATTTAAAAGCTTTTTTTTTTTTTTTTAACTCACACAGTTTCTGTAGATCATGAACTCAAGCATAAGTTATCTGGGTTGTTTGCTTTAATTCAGGTGTCATCCAGGGTTTGGCTCTCATCAAAGGCCCGATGCCAAAAACTCGGCCTCCATGCACTGGTGCCAAATTGAATCTTGGAGACAGAGTTTTGGTCAAGTAGAAAAGAATAGCTTTATTACTTTGCTAGGCAGGGGGTGGGGGCAAACTGAAGGCTCCTGCCTTGAAAACTGCACAAAATGGAAAAATGATAAAGAAGTTGACCTCCCACTAAGAATGTTTCACTTTTTCCCTCGAAAAATTGTCATGGCTGATCAAAGTCTTTGGAGCTGGTCTCTGGACACGAGTCTGCCTTCTCCCCAGATTGCCAACTTTTCTGAATAAAGCATCTTTCCTTTCTACAGACACTTGCTCCTCAATTGTTGGCTTTTCAGCGGGGAGCAACTGAACCTGAGCTAGGTAACAACTTTGGAACTAAAGAAATTGAGGAGTAGAAGTTCTCTAGTCTCCTCAGTATCAGAGAAAGTCAGAAAAAATTTCCCCCTTTCTTCTCATCTTGCTTTTAACAGTAATTTCTTGTTAGAACTGAAATAGAATTTAGAGACATGAATATTCAGATCATGAATGTTTTCCTATCATCTGCATCACAATTAAAAATTCAGATGGGAGGGTAACCCCTGGTTCAAAATTAGTTGCCATTTCCATTTAGAAAACAAGATTCCACATGTCAGAACTTCTATATATCATCATGTCTTCTCTCTCTTCTTTCTAATGATATTCTAAATCTCACCAGTTCAACTTTCGTGCTATAGCCAACTCATTCTTTCCCCAAACACACAGACAAGAGATTTTGCCCTCCACTTAGGCAAGGAAATAATTTTTGGTTTCTGGGTTTTTAGTTCTTTCCAGCTTCTAGTCACACAGCTACAAGCAGCCTTGCCAACATCTTTCAGTATTTATTGGGGAACCTTGACTAACAAAAGATTTCAGGATTGCAAGAGTTTTCAATAAACTTATCATAACTGACTTGCCTTATCAGGCTACAGTCTTGTTTTGGTTTTTTACTTCTTCTCTTTCTTCTTCTTTTGGTGGGGAAGAGGGCAAGGGGGACCCTCTGCATTCCTTATACCTTTACATTTCTATAAGACACCACCAGATCCTCCCTGCCTCTGTTTCCTGGAGGAGGAATTACACAGAAGTGAAGGAACAGCCATAAATGATGTGAGCTCCTGGGGACACAAATGCCCTCAGGCTAGATAGAAGTGAATCACCTAACTTGGCAGCTTCTTCTTCATTGCTATTCCAACATCCCTTCTGGACAGGTTTTCAAATAAAGTACAGGGAGAGAAAAAGACATACACCACATGCATATGCTCCCACAGGGAACAGATGATTGCAAGAAAAGAATTTAGACAGGTGAGGGGAATGAGATCAGCTTGTCCTTAATTTAGCTTCTAAATTTGTTTTCTATCTCATCTTCCTTCACACTCTTTTCTAATGAAGATTTTTAAGTTTTTGGCACATGTAAAATGAAGGGGAAAACAGCAATCCCATCATATTCCACAAGGAATAGACATTCTTCACAATGTAGTTTCCAGTGGTCACAGACTTTCTTTAAAGAGAAAGTGTCCTTTAGTTCTCATGTCATAATTCTAGGAACTGAGTATTGCAACAGAATATAAATAGTCAGTTTCACAACAATAGTCAGTTTCACAACATTCTAATTAGATGGCCACCCAGTATTTGTTCCTATCTTTAAAAACTGAAACAAGGAACTCATTACTTTGAAAGGTTATCACTGAATTGGCAGGTGACAGATTATTTATTAATTAATAATAAATATTTCTTTTATTTCCACTATTTTCCAGATTCTTTTCAAGGTTCTGGAAGTGGGAATGCTAAAAAAAAAAAGTGGCTTTGATCTGTAATGGTTAATTTTATGTATTAACTTGACTGGTCTATGGTGCACAACTGTTGGTCAAACACCTGTCCAAATGTTGCTGTGAAGCTATTTTTTATATGTGATTAATACTGAAATCAGTGAGCTTTGATTAAAGCAGATTATCCTCTATAATATGGGTGTTGTTGTTCAGTTGCTCAGTTGTGTCCAACTCTTTGTGACCCTATGGACTGCAGCACACCAGGTTTCCCTGTCCTTCACCATCTCCCAGAGCTTGCTCAAACTCATGTTCATTGAGTCAGTGATGGATGTCATCCAGCCATCTCATCCTCTGTATCCCCTTCTCCTCCTGCCTTCAATCTTTCCTAGGATCAGGGTCTTTTCCAATGAGTAAATGCTTTGCATCAGGTGGCCAAAGTATTGGAGCTTCAGCTTCAGCATCAGTCCTTCCAATGAATAGTCAGGACTGATTTCCTTTTGGATTGAGTGGTTTGATCTCCTTGCAGTCCAAGGGACTCTGAAGAGTCTTCTCCAACACCACAGCTCAAAAGCATCAATTCTTTGGTACTCAGCCTTCTTTACAGTCCAACTCTCACATTTATACATACTACTGGAAAAACTGTAGCTTTGTTTTATCCATAACTTAAAAGCTTTAAGGGTAAATACAGAGGCTTCCTGAAGAAGAAATTCTCAAGACAGCAACATAGAAATTCTGCATAAGTTTCTAGCCTGCTTCCCTGTGGAATTCAGACTCAAGGCTGAAACATCAACACTTAGGTAAATCTCTAGAATTCAGGCCTGCCCTTACGGATTTTAAACTTACCATATCCCAAAATCACATGAGCTAATTCCTTATGAGAGAGAGAGAACAAGAGAGAAGCAAGAGGAGCTATCTCTGTCCATGTATAGATCTCCTTATTGGTTCTGATTCCCTGGAGAACATTGACTACTACAGATTTTAGTACTGAAAAGAGAATCTGAAGGATGTGTTTTCCAAGTTGGATCTAGAATATCTGTGGTTGATTCTCTAATTTGATTAGATTTAAAAGCACCAATGTCCTTCAATTGGATATTGATATTCAATAGTAAAGAAAGCACTAATAGTCTGCAGCGTGATATGGCAATATAAATGCACAAAATATCACCATTGGGGACTCCTAAAAAAATACTGATTTAAGAGGCTAGATTCCGAATGACCATGTATTTGAGAGTTTAGAGCATTTTGTCAAATTAGGAAGCATAATGAGATGGACAGGTTGCTCCTAATTACACTGGACACAGTAAATAAAGAAAAGCATGAGTTCAGGGATTCAAATTTCTTCCTCAAGCACCACATAAATGACCTTAAGGCTTCCATGTATGCTCTGAAAGTTCTTATCTCTTATAGCTGCAGAGTTGGAGCTGAGATTGCTAAAAACCAAATTGAGGGTTTCACCTTGCAAGTGGCTGAATTATAAGACAGATTGAGATTCCACCCTCTCTGGATATCTGCTGTTAAAGTGAGGACATTGATTGAGTAGGAATGGGATACTGAGATTTGAACATATGGGAAAACTCTGATAAGCTGGGGACATTGAATTTATAAATTCTGGTGAGACTCTGCCAATAAAAGGAGCCTCTATGAATGACCCTGTCTTAGGAAATAATTCTGCTTTACTTAAGGAAACTGTAATGCCTCTCTCAAGAGAGTTGCATTATAAGACACTGACAAGTCTCCTTGGAACCCAGCCACACCACACTCATCTTTCAGTTCAGTCCCCTGAATGCCCCAAAAGGTAAGATACAAAGTATGACCAATGAGTAGGCTCAAAAAAATTATGTGATTTTTTGTTCAAATTTATACTGGCAGCAATATAAGGAATAGGCATTGTTGTTTTGTTGCTAAGTTGTGTCCAATTCTTTGCAACCCCATGGATTGGAGCATGTCTTTACTATCTCCCGGAGTTTGCTCAAACTCATGTCCACTGAGTCAGTGATGCTATCAACCATCTCATCCTCTTTCACCTCCTTCTCCTGTCCTCAATCTTTCTTAAATATTACACGTGAGAAGAAATGGTAGAAGGAACACAAATTTACATCAGGCCAAATTTACATTTATGGGCCCTCTAATCAGAGATTCTGGATTAATGTTGTAGCTTGGTACATTAGAAAGGGTCGCATTATTTGGTTGGTTTATTTGTTGACTGAAATATGGACCAAAATGTGACCTACACTAACTGAAGATGAAATGGCAATGTGCTTTGGTATAGGTGGCTCAGATGGTAAAGAATCTTCCTTCAATGCAAGAGACACAGGTTTGACCCCTCTGAGTATTTTTTGCCTGGAGAATTCCATTAACAGAGGAGTCTGGCAGGTTACAGTCCATGGGATCGTAGGGACTCAGACATGACTGAGCAACTAACATTTAAGAATGTTAGAGTAGATTTATCATGTAATACCCACTAACCCAACCCAGATGGATCCATAGGACAAATCATTAACCATAGCTGTCAGAAAGAAATTTACAAAGAGAGCCCTAGCATCCTTGATGGGCTCTGTGATTGTTCTTGTCTGTAGGTATAGAAATTATAGTAAGAACTGCTGCCATTGAATTGAGAAATTTAGATGTAATGGAGACAACTGGATCCCAGGATGTCAAGGGCCAAGTAATGGCACTCGATCACCGAAGACAAAAAGTAGATCTGTATTAATGGACAGCAAAGTCAAAACTGTAATCAGGAAGGTCTGACTCACAGAGATCTATGGAACTAGATGATCATAGTGTCCTTACAAGTAAATATATGAGAAGTCTAGTAAACTCTTACTTTAATTACATAAAGATTTCTAGATTAAATGAATTGAGGCCTAACTTGAATTATAAAAATAGAATCTCAATCTAAATATTTATATTCCTGGAACTATGCCAGTTTACAGATCAGAACCTCTTGAACAAAGAAAGATTGGGTCCCTTTGAAGAAGGATTCTGCTACATTGCCAGAAATTTGCAAAATTAATTTTCCTCTCAGCCTTTCTTAAATGGACTACTGTCTTTTTCCAGGGTTACTTTGTGTTGAAGGAAAGGAAATAACCATACTTTGGGGGAATTACAGGACACTGACTCAACTGACACTATTTCGAGGAGACCCAAAATATCACTGTGGTCCCCCAGTGAGAGCTGGAGCATAAGAAGGTCAGATAAACAATGGAGTTTTAACTCAGGTCCATTTCACAATGGGTCCTCAAACGGACCCTGTGGTTTTTCCCCTGTTGCAGACAGCATGATAGAAATATGCATACTCAACGACTGGCAGAATTCCTATTTTGGTTTCATGACCTGTGGTGTGAAGGCTATTATGATAATAAAGACAAAGCTGAAGCTGCTAAAACTTCATCTACCCAAGAAAACAGTAACCCAAAAGCAATACTGCATTCCTGGAGGGATTGCAAAGATGAGTGTCATTATCAAAGACTTATAGGATGCGGGAATGGTGAGCCCCATCACATCATCATTCAACTCACCTATTTGGCCTGTGCATGAAATAAGTTTATGACAGTGAATTAGAGAATGACAGTGAATTATCTTAAGCTTAGCCAGGTGGTGACTCCAATTGCATCTGCTGTACCAGACGTGGTTTTATTGCCTGAGCAAATTAACACATCCCATGGTTACTGGTATGCAGCTATTGATCTAGAAAGTGCTTATTCCCCTCCATATCTGTTAATAAGACCACCAGCAGCAGTTTTCTTTTAGCTGGCAAGAACTTCACTGTCATACCTCAGAATTATGTCAACTCTTCAGCCCTATGTCATTGCTTTATTTGTAGGAATCTTGGTCACCTTTCTCTTCCACAGATATCACATTGGTCCATTACATTAATGACATTATTACTAATTTTACCTATTAAGCAAGAAGTAACAAGTACCCTCATTTTATTGGTAAGACATTTGCATATCAGAAGATGGGAAATATATCTGACAAAAATTCAGGGATTCTCTATCAGGGGTTCTCCAACTCAATGAAAGTAAAGTTGTATCAGATATCAGATCCTTCCTACAACCAAAAAAAGAGGCACATGGCCTAGTAGTCCTCTCTGAATTTGGAAGGAACACATTTCTCATTTGAATATGCTACCCAGATTATTTTCTGAGTGACCCCAAAAACTACTAGTTTTGACTAGGGCTTAGAACAAGAATATACTCCTCAATGAGTCCAGTTTGCCATCCAGTCTACAATCCATTTTGCCACTAGAGCTATATGACTCATCAGATCATGTATTTGAAGTGTCACTGGCAGGTAGAGATCCTGTGTACAGCTTTTGGAAAGCCCTAGTAGGTGAATTGAAGCACAGATCCTTAAGATCTTGGATCAAGTTCCTTCTATCCTCTGCAGATAATACATTCCTTTGGGGAAATACATCTTCTCTTCTGGCTGGGGCTTAGTAGTGACTTAGCACTTAATCATGAGCCAAACAGTTACCAAGTGATTTAAAAGTAAAAGTGAGTGAAAGTGAAAGTCACTCAGTTGTGTCTGACTTTATGACCCTATGGACTATACAGCCCATGGAATTCTCCAGGCAAGAATACTGGAGTGGGTAGCCTTGCCCTTCTCCAGGGGATCTTCCCAACCCAGGGATCAAACCCAGGTCACCCGCATTGCAGGAGGATTCTTTACCAGCTGAGCCACAAGGTAAGCCCAAGAATACTGGAGTAGGTAGCCTATCCCTTCTCCAGCAGATCTTCCTGACTCAGGAATTGAACCAGCGTCTCTAGCATTGCAGGAAGATTCTTTACTAACTTAGCTATCAGGGAAGCCCCAAATGACTTCAGCTTCCCATCATATATTTGATGTTATGTTAACCCACCAAGACATAAAGTTGGGCATGCACAGCAGCACTCCATCATCAAATGTTGAATGAACTATGTGATCAGGCCTGGGCAAGTCCTGAAAACACAAGTAAGTTACATGATGAAGTGACCCAACGTCCCTGTTCCCCACTCCTGCTACACTGCCTACTCTTTCCTAGGCTTCAATTATGTCCCTGAGAGGAGTTTCTCAGTTCCCCAACTTGGAAGAGAAAACTTGGGCCTGGTTTATCAGTGGCTCTGTGTAATATTCAAGCACTACAAAAAAGTGGGCAACTGTACTGTAGTCCATTTCTGGGATCTCCCTGAAGGAAAATGGTGAAGGGAAATCTCCCCAGGGCACAGCACTTCATGCAATGGATTTGGCTGATCATTTTGCTTAGAAAGAAAAATGGCCCACTATGTGGAGATCCAACCAGTCCATTCTAAAGGAGATCAATCCTGGATGTTCATTGGAGGGACTGATGCTAAAGCTGAAAGTCCAATACTTTGGCCACCTCATGAGACGAGTTGACTCACTGGAAAAGACTCTGATGCTGGGAAAGGTTGGGGGCGGGAGGAGAAGGGGACGACGGAGAATGAGATGGCTGGATGGCATCACCGACTCTGTGGACATGAGTTTGAGTGTACTCCGGGAGTTGGTGATGGACAGGGAGGCCTGGCGTGCTGTGATTCATGGGGTCGCGGAGAGTCGGACACGACTGAGTGACTGAACTGAACTGAACTGAACTGAATGTGACTATATATATTTGTTACTCAGTTCAGTTCAGTTCATTTCAGTCGCTCAGTCATGTCCAACTCTTTGCGACCCCATGAATCACAGCACTCCAGGCCTCCCTGTCCATCACCAACTCCCGGAGTTCACTCAAACTCATGTCCATCGAGTAGGTGATGCCATCCAGCCATCTCATTCTCTGTCGTCCCCGTCTCCTCCTACCTCCAATCCCTCCCAGCATCAGACTCTTTTCCAGTGAGTCAACTCATCGCATGAGGTGGCCAAAGTATTGCAGTTTCAGCTTTAACACTCAGTTGTGTCCAACTCTCTGCACCCCATGGACTGCAGCATGTCAGGCTTCCCTGTCCTTCACAATCTCCCAAAGCTTGCTCAAACTCATGCCCATTGAGTCAGTGATGCCATCCAGTCATCTCATCCTCTGCTGTCCCCTTCTTCTCCTGCCCTCAATCTTTCCCAGCATCAGGGTCTTTTCAAGTGAGTCAGCTTTTTGCATCTTCTGTCTCACCATCAGTCCCTCCAGTGAATATTCAGGGTAGAGTTCCTTTAGAATTGACTGATTTGATCTCCTTGCTGGCCAAAGAACTCTGAAGAGTCTTCTCCAACACCACAGTTATAAAGCATCAATTCTTCAGTGCTCTGCCTTCCTTATGGTCCAGCTCTCACATCTATATATGACTACTGGAAAAACCATAGCTTTGACTAGATGGACCTTTGTTGGCATAGTAATGTCTCTGCCTTTTAATATGCTGTCCAGGTTTGTCATAGCTTTTCTTCTGAGGAGCAAGCATCTTTTAATTTCTTGGCTGTTGTCACCAACTGCAGTGATTTTGGAGCCCAAGAAAATAGTTTGTCATTGGTTCCAGTGTTTCCCCATCTATTTGCAATGAAGTGATGGGGCCAGATGCCATGGTCTTCATTTTTTGAATATTGAGTTTTAAGCCAGCTTTTTCAATCTCCTCTTTCACTTTCATCAAGAAGCTCTTTAGTTCCTCTTCATTTTCTGCCATAAGGGTGATGTCATCTTCATATCTGAGGTTATTGATACTTCTCCCGGCAATCTTGATTCCAGCTTGTGCTTCATCCAGCCCAGCGTTCCTCATGATGTACTCTGCATATAAGTTAAATAAGCAGGGTGACAATATACAGCCTTGATGTACTCCTTTCCTGATTTGGAACCAGTCTGTTTTTCCATGTCCAGTTCTCACTGTTGCTGCTTGACCTGCATACAAGTTTCTCAGGAGATAGGTAAGGTGGTCTGGCATTCCCATTCTTTAAAATTTTCCACAACTTACTGTAATCCAAGTCAAAGGCTTTAGTGTAGTCAGTGAAGCAAAAGGATATATTTTTTATAGGATACTCTTGCTTTTGGCAATTGGATTTCTGTTTCCTCTGCCTTTTCTAAATGCAGTTTGAACATCTGGAAGTTCTCCGTTCATGTATTGTTGAAACCTGGCTTGGAGAATTTTGAGTACTATTTTGCTAGCATGTGAAATGAGTTTAATTGTGGTAATTTGATCATTGTTTGGCATTGCCCTTCTTTGGGATTGGAACGAAAACTGACCTTTTCCAGTCCTGTGGCCACTATTGAGTTTTCCAAATTTGCTGTCATATAGAGTACAGCACTTTCTTTTTTTTTTTTTTTTTAGAGTACAGCACTTTCAGAGCATCATCTTTTAGGATTTGAACTAGTTCAGCTGAAATTACATCACCTCCACTAGCTTTGTCTGTGGTGAGGCTTCCTAAGGCCCATTTGACTTCACACTCCAAGATGTCTGGCTCTAGGTGAGACATCACACCACTGTGGTTATCTGGTCATTAAGATGTTTTTTGTATAGTTCTTCTGTGTATTCTTGCCACCTCTTCTTAATATCTTCTGCTTCTGTTAGGTCCATATATATAGTCTATGACAAACGTTTTTATCTGGTCGTTAAGATGTTTTTTGTATAGTTCTTCTGTGTATTCTTGCCACCTCTTCTTAATATCTTCTGCTTCTGTTAGGTCCATATATATAGTCTATGACAAACGTTTTGGCCGGATGTCAGGGGTTTTGAAGGACTGTGACTGGAAAATTGGTGGCAAAAATGTTTGGGGAGTGGTACATTCATAAACGTCTATGTATGAACAAAAATGTTATGTTATTATGTGCCATGTGAGGATGACTTCAGCAGAACAGAATTTTAATCAAGTAGATGGGACAACCCATTCTATGTATACAGTTCAGCATTCTTCCTCAGTTACCGTGTCATTGCTCATGTGGATTATGAACAGTGTCCATGGCAGCAGTGATAAACATTATGCCCAGGCTCAGCAACTTGGACTTCTATCCTCCAGGGTCATGCTAATGACCCAATCTTCCAACAGCAGAGACCAACACTGAGTCCCCAGTAAGGAATCATTGCCTGGAGTGATCTTCCTGCTACTTGACAGTAGGTTGATTACATTATAGCACTTCCAGTATGGAATCAGCAGTGTTTTCTTCTTACTGGAATATATCCTCACTCTGGTTATGGATTTGTCTTCCCTGCACACAATGTTCCTGCCAAAACTACCATCCATGGACTTACACAATGCCTAATCAACTGTCAAAGTATTCCACACAGCATAGCTTCTTATTTAGGAACTCATTTTGTGTGTGTTCATTGCTCAGTCATGTCCAACTCTTTGTGACCCCATGGACTGTAGCCAGCCAGGTTCCTCAGTCCATGGAATTCCTCAGGCAAGAATAGTGTAGTGGGTTGCCATTCCCTTCTCCATTGGCTCTTCCTGACCCAGGGATCAAATCTGGGGTTTCTTGCATTGCAGGCAGATTCTTTACCTCTGAGCCAAAATGTGCCTATACTCATGAACTTTACTGGTCTTACCATGTTCCCCACCACCCTGAAGCAGCTGACTTGGTAGCAAGGTGGAATGGCCTTTTGCGGATGCAATTACAGTGCTAGCTAGGTGGCAAAGTGGTGCATTTCTGGAGTAAGGTTCTCCTGGAGGGTGTGTGTGCTCTGAATCAGCATGAGTATGTAGTGCTGTTCCTACCATAACAGAGATGGATGGGTCCAGGAATCAAAGGGTGGAAATGAGAGTAGCACAACTTACTCTTACCCCTAGTAACCCACTATCAAAATTTTGGGCTTTCTGTCCCTACAACAAGAGGCTTTGCTGGTCTAGACATCCAAGTTCCATAGGGAAGAATGGTTCCAACAGGAAACAACAATAATTCCATTGAACTCGAAGCTAAGACTACCATCCAGTCATTTTGGATCACTCACGTCTCTAGGTCAACAGGCAGAGTGAATTTACTTTATTGGCTGGGGTGATTGATTCTGACTATCAAGGGGAAATTGAACTGATACTCCATAATGGAGGTAAGGAAGAATACATCTGAAATATTGGAGATACTTTAGGATGGCCCTTAGTGCTTTCCATGCCCTGTGATTAAAGTTAATGGAAAGCTGCTGCTGCTGCTAAGTCACTTCAGTCGTGTCCGACTCTGTGTGACCCCATAGACGGAAGCCCACCAGGCTCCCCCGTCCCTGGGATTCTCCAGGCAAGAACACTGGAGTGGGTTGCCATTACAACAACCCAATTCAGGCAGGACTGCTAACAACCCAAATCCTTCAGGAATAATGATGTCAATCATTCCACCAGGTAAAGAACCACAAAAAGCTAACGTGCTTGCTGAGGGCAGAGGGAATTTTGAAGGAATGGTGGAATAAGATACTTATATCATCTATGTGATCAGTTACAGAAGTGAGAACTGTTTGTAATGATCACTTCTTCCTTATTTTTTATGAATGTGTGATCTTTGTTTCCTTTTCTTTCTTATCCCCTTATACTTAAGAACTTTGTTAATTTTATAACATTGTATTTAGGTTACAAAATATCAGGAAGAGTGAACATCACCCAGGACTTTGTAATAAGTAAGCCTCCTCTCAACGAAAATTCCAAGCCTGGATAATATCAATGGTAAATTCTGTAAAATACTTAAGAAAGAAACAATACTAATTTTATACAAACTCTCAGACACTAGACTACGACATAAAGAAGAGAGAAGCTAGTTGTACTTGCAAGAAGGGAATAAGAGGGAAATCGTATATAAGATGCACTATTTGAAGAGTCTTAAATGATGTTTGTATTTATTGAGCATTGAATTTACACTTATTCCCTATACCTTCTACATCACTGGCTTTTTTATAAGTAGACCTAGTGAGGAAGAATTAGCAGCTACTCTAGACTTACTGGTGTATATCAAAGGGTGATAAATAAATCTGACAAAAATTCAAGGATCCTCTATGACAGTGAAATTTCTGGAGATCCACTTCCATCCTTTTGCTCTAACAGAGCTCATGTAGCCTAACTAGTAAAAGATGACCTTGATATAATCATCCTTCCAAAGAAGGAGGACTTTGTGATGTCACTAACACCTCCTGCTTCTAAGCCCCCACCATTTCTGGTGCAGTCATCTGGAAAACTAGCATTTGTCAATATCACTATGGAGACCATATGGCAGTATGGTTAAAAGCACTCATTCTATGGGATCTTGAAGGTGTCAGCTAAGATCCTCTGTTATTATTAAGTTTTGTGACTTTGAGCAAGTTAAAGTTTTCAGTGGCATAATTTTTACTTTTTCAAAATCAATATAATAATACTATATTTTAGAATTGTTAGAAGGATTAAATGAGAGAATACATGTCACAAGTTCTCAGCTTTATTAAATAGTTATGCTGTTTTTTCTTATTATATAAGATAATTGAACTGAACACAGCTCTCCTGACAAAGTGAGAATCAGAACCTTCCTCCCATGATCTGATATGTAGTGAAAGTAACATTGCTAGTAAGTAAATCCATAGTTTATCCAATTTTAGAAATCACAGTGCTAATTCCTACTGAATTTTACAAATGCTTTACAAATATGTCTTTTGCATGTCAGTGATGCCAATTTATGTTTCTAGCTAGTACTTTAATCTGTTTTTTCTTCCCAATTAAAAATTTAAATTAAAATATGAAACAGGGAATTCAGTGAAAATGGAGATGCCTTCCTAACCCTAAATCCACTTGCCTATTCTATTCTTTAATAGTAGCCACTATTACTAATATCTTAATATTCTTCCAGGGGGCTTCCCAGCAGTGCTAGTGGTAAAGAACCCCACTGCCAAGGCAGGAGACAGAAGAAACACAAGTTTGATCCCTGGGTTGGGAAGATATCCTGGAGGAGTGCACAGCAACCCACTCTAGTTTTCTTGAATCTCATGGACAGAGGAGCCTGGAAGGCTACAGTGGATGGGGTTGCACAGAGCTGGACACAACTGAAGCAACTTAGCAGACACACACACAGATTCATTCTCATTCTCTCTCAAACTTTCTTTCTCTCTCTCTTCGATTTTCCTTTCCTTTCCCTACATTATTAGTTCAATGATATTAATACTGATATGTATCTTGGTTTCTTTATAAATATGGGCACAATGATACATAAAGTTCTACTTTATTCTTTTTATTATCTACTTGAAATTCTATTATAAGAATATTTCATCGTGTATTTTGCTTCCAATCATTTACTACTAAAATTTTTATAATTGATACTATATATGCATGTGTGCATGCTAAATTGCTTCAGTCATGTCCAACTGTCTGTGACCCAATGGACTGTAGTCTGTCAGGCTCCACTGTCCATGGGATTTTCCAGACAAGAATACTGAAGTGGTTGGCATGCCCTTCGCCATGCGCATGTATAATATATTGCATTGCTGATACTGTTCACAGAACCAGTCATCTAACTGTTCACACTGTCTGCACTGTTCACTGAATCCAGGGTACACAAGGCTACAGCTAAGAGGCTAGAAGAAGATAAGAGGAGCCATAGGAACTGAAGACATGTTTATTCTCTCCTTGGAAGGAAAGTTATGACCAACCTAGATAGCATATTAAAAAGCAGAGACATTACTTTGCCAACAAAGGTTCGTCTCGTCAAGGCTATGGATTTTCCCGTGGTCATGTATGGATGTGAGAGTTGGACTGTGAAGAAAGCTGATCGCTGAAGAATCGATGCTTTTGAACTGTGGTGTTGGAGAAGACTCTTGAGAGTCCTTTGGACTGCAAGGAGATCCAACCAGTCCATTCTAAAGGAGATCAATCCTGGGAGTTCATTGGAAGGACTGATGCTAAAGCTGAAACTCCAATACTTTGACCACCTCATGCGATGAGTTGACTCACTGGAAAAGACTCTGATGCTGGGAGGGATTGGGGGTGGGAGGAGAAGGGGATGACAGAGAATGAGATGGCTGGATGGCATCACCGACTCGATGGACATGAGTTTGAGTGAACTCCGGGAGTTGGTGATGGACAGGGAGGCCTGGAGTGCTGTGATTCATGGGGTCGCAAAGAGTTGGACACGACTGAGCTACTGAACTGAACTGGCACGACAGCAATAATACAGCCTCTCTCCTGGCTGACACAGCAGCCATAGCAGCAGCTGCAACATAACCATAATGTAGCAATAATGTAGCCACACCATAACCTCATATAACATAATCATGTTGTCGCTCCAATGCAGCAACAGCCAGGGCTTTCATGGTGAAGCTCATACAGGTATACCACACAAAGCAGACTGTGACCAAGCAAGTACCTTGTGATGTGCATGCACAATACTGTAAATGACCTCAGCTGTTACATAACTGTGTAAAATCACTGTTTACAGAACATGGGGCAAAAGACCCTCACTGGCACCATCTTGTTAATTTTCCCATATGTGTGTGTGTATATATATATATATATATATATACATATGTGTGTATATATATATATATATATGAGTATATATATGTGTATGTGTATATATATATATATATATATATATATGTATGAGTATATATATACATACATATGCGGCTTCCCCAATAGCTCAGCTGTAAAGAATCTCCCTTCATTTGGGAAGCTGCAGAAGATATGTTTTCAATTCCTGGATTGGGAAGATTCCCCTGGAGGAGGGCACAGCAACCCACTCCAGTATTCTTGCCTGGAGAATTCCAAATAGAGAGGAAGCTGGCAGGCTACAGTCCATAGGGTTGCAAGGTTGAAAAGAATCAGACGTGACTGAAATGATGATATCTCCTCACACATATCACACATATCTAGATGAATTCCTAGAACCTAAAATTTAGGCTATATATATTATGATATTTTTTCCAAATTGGTTATACCAATTTTGATTCTCACTAAAAATGTAAGAAATATTGATTTCCCACACTCTCATCATTAGAGTAAGTAATGAATCTTTTTGATAATTTAAATGGATGTACAGGGATGAACCAGAGGGATGGGATGGGGAGAGAGGTGGGAGGGGGTTCAAGATGGGGAACATATGTACACCCAGGGCAGATTCATGTCAATGTATAGCAAAACCAATGCGATAATGTAAAGTAATTAGCCTTCAATTAAAATAAATAAATAAATAATAATAATAAAATAAATGGATGAAAATATCTCCATTTAGTATTAAATTTTCATTTTCTATCTCAAGATGAAGTGGAGCAACTCTTCAGATATTTCTATGTTTCTTCTCTGTCTACAATCTGTTACTCTCATATTCCATTGATACTTTTCTTAGTGACTGATAAAATCAGCCTCCAGATTTGTTTGTTTCCTTGTTTTTCTTAAAAAAGAAAAAAGACTACATATGAAAAGCATTTCTTTTAATATTTATTTATTTATTTTTGCTGCACAGGGTCTTAGTTGTGGCCTGTGGGTATTTTTTATTTTTTTGCATTTAAAAACAACATCATTAAAGAAAGTTAGCAAAAATACAAAGTCTTAAAACATACAGGATATGGAAAACATTATCCACTGAGGCCTTAAATGTAGTAGACTTTATATAAAAAGGAAAAGCAATGAGCATACAAGTATACAGCCAATTTAAGAAGTTAGCAAGATGAGCAGAATAACCATACAGAAAAGAAAGCACCTAATACATACCAGCAGATGTTGGCAATTTGATCTCTTGTGCCTCTGCCTTTTCTAAAACCTGCTAGAACATCTGGAAGTTCACATATTGCTGAAGCCTGGCTTGGAGAATTTTGAGCATGACTTTACTAGCGTGTGAGATGAGTGCAATTGTGCAATAGTTTGAGCATTCTTTGGCATTGCCTTTCTTTGGGATTGGAATGAAGACTGACCTTTTCCAGTCCTGTGACCACTGCTGAGTAAGTGAACTCCAGGAGTTGGTGATGGACAGGGAGATCTGGCATGCTGTGATTCATGGGGTTGCAAAGAGTCAGTCACGACTGAGTGACTGAACTGAACTGACTGAATGTCTTGTCATTACTGGTGCTCTTAATTCCTTTGTGTACACTTAAGTTACTCTCCAGTGTTTTTTCATATCAGCCTAAATGTTTTTTTGTGTGTGTGTTTCTTTTTAAGGCAAGCAAGCTGGTGACACTTTCTGTTTTTGTATGTCCCAAAATGTCTAAATTTCTCCTCCTTTTTCTGAAAGATATATTTTTTGGATAAAGAATTACTGATTGACAGCTTATTTTTTTCAATTTGAATATGCCATTCCATTTACTTGTAGAGTCCTTTTTTTTTTAATGAAAAAGACAGAGTTAGTCTTATGAGGAAAACTTGTATATGAGCTTTTTATTTTTTCAAGATTCTCTTGACAGTTTGGCTATGATGTGTTATGATACAGATGTTCTTGAGTTTATCCGACTTGCAGTTCATTTAACTTGGACATGCAGATTGACTTTTACCATCATTAGGAAGATTCTGGAAATTTTTTATAAGATTCTTTCCATATCTCCCACCCTTCCTGGAATTATCATTATGCACATATTATTTCCTGATGGATCACATGTCTCTTCAACTCTGTTCATTTCTCATCATTCCTTTTCTTTTGGCTGCTCAGATTGTATAGTCTCATTTGACCCCTTTTCTTTTTAAAAAAATAAACAAACATTTTTTAATTTTTATTTTTTGATTAAATTGTCTATTTTAATTGGAGGATAATTGCTTTATTATATCGTTATGGTCTTTACTATACATCAACATGAATTGTCCACAGATGTACATGTGTTCTCCCCATCCTGAACCCTCTCCCACCTCCATCCCCACCCTATCCCTCTGGGTTGTCCCAAAGCACCAGCTTTAGGTGCCCTGTTTCATGCATTGAACTTGTACCGGTTACCTATTTTACATATGATAATGTACGTGTTTCAATGCTATTCTCTGAAATCATTCCACCCTCACCTTTTCTCACTGAGTCCAAAAGTCTGTTGTTTACATCTGTGTCTCCTTTGCTGTCTTAAATGTCATTACTATCTTTCTAAATTCCATATATATGTGCTAATACATAGTTTTTGTCTTTCTCTTTCTGACTTACTTCACTCTGTATAATAGACTCCAAGTTCATCCACCTCATTAGAACAGACTCAAGTGTGTTCCTTTTTATAGCTGAGTGCTGGAGAAGACTCTTGAGAGTCCCTTGGACTGCAAGGAGATCCAACAAGTCCATTCTAAAGGAGATCAGTCCTGGGTGTTCACTGGAAGGACTGATGCTAAAGCTGAAACTCCAATACTTTGGCCACCTCACGCGATGAGTTGACTCACTGGAAAAGAGTCTGATGTTGGGAGGGATTGGGGGTGGGAAGAGAAGGGGACGACAGAGAATGAGATAGCTGGATGGCATCACCAACTCGATGGACATGAGTTTGAGTGAACTCTGGGAGTTGGTGATGGACAGGGAGGCCTGGCATGCTGTGATTCATGGGGTCGCAAAGAGTCGGACACGACTGAGTGACTAAACTGAACTGAACTGGATTTTCCATTAGGACTAGAAAAAATAATTTCACAATTTGTATGGAAGTATAAAATACCCTTAATAACCAACATTCTTGAGTAAAAATGGAACTGGAGGAACCAACCTTCCTGACCAGACTGTACTACAAAGCTACGGTCATCAAGACAGTATGGTACTGGTACACCCGGGGCAGATTCATGTCAATATGGCAAAACCAATACAATAATGTAAAGTAATTAGCCTCCAATTAAAATAAATACATTAAAAAATAAAAATAAATTAAAAAAAGAAATATAGATCAATAGCACAAAATAGAAAGTCCATAGAAAAATCCACACACCTATGGAAACCTTATCTTTGACGAGGGAGGCAAAAATATACAATGGAGAAAAGACAGTCTCTTCAGCCAGTCGTGCTGAGAAAGGTGGTCAACTATGTGTAAAAGAATGAAACTAGAACGCTTTCTAATGCCATACAAAAAAATAAAATCAAAATGGATTAAAGACTTAAATGTAAGACCAGAAACTATAAAACTCTTAGAGGAAAACATAGGCAGAACACTCTCTGACATAAATCACAGCAAGAATCTCTATGACCCACCTCCCAGAGTAATGGAAATAAAAACAAAAATAAACAGTGAGACCTAATTAAACTTAAAAGCTTTTGCACAATGAAGTAAACTATAAGCAAAGTGAAAAGACAGTCCTCAGAATGGGAGAAATTAATAGCAAATTAAACGACTGATAAAGAATTAATCTCCAAAATATACTAGCAGCTCATGCAGCTCAATACCAGAAAAATGAACAGCCCAAATCAAAAAGTGGGCAAAAGACCAAAACAGACATTTCTCCAAAGAAGACATACAGATGGCTAATAAACACATAAAAAGATGCTCAACATTATTAAAGCATCATTAGAGAAATGCAATCAAAACTCATTATTATTAGAGAAATGCAAATCAAAATTGTAATGAGGTATCATCTCACATCAGTCATAATGACCATCATCAAAAAGTCTGCAAACAATAAATGCTGGAGAGGATGTGGATAAAAGGGAACCTTCTTACACTGTTGGTGGGAATGCAAACTGGTGAAATCATTATAGAGAATAGTATGGAGATTCCTTTAAAAATTGGGAGTAGAGCTCCCATATGACCCAGCAATCCCATTGCTGGACATACATTCTGAGTAAACCAGAATTGAAAGAGACACATGTCCCTATTTTCAAATTTACTGATTCTTTCTTTTACATCTGGTATTGAACCCCTTTAGTAATTATTTTATTTCAGTTATTATACTCTTTAATTTCAGAATTCTTCTCTGATACTTACAAAAACTAATATCTATCACTTCATTAAGAGTCTATTTAGTGAGTCACTTTGTCATATTTTCTTTATTTCCTTTACACATGGTTTCCTTCAATTCTTTGAACACAATTTTAATAGCCGATTTAGAGTACTTTTTAAGAAAGCTCAACATCTATGCTTCCTCAAGGAAAACATCTATTGACTGCTTTTATTTTTTCTGTTAATGGACCATACTTTCTTGTTTCTTTGTATGTCTCATATATTTCTGTTGAAATGGACATTTAAGATAGTATAAAGTGGCAACTCCCAAAATCAGAACTTCCCTCCCCGAGTGGTTTGTTGTTGCTGTTGTTCTTATTGTTTTGTTTCTGTCACTGCTATTTTTTTGTTAAGTGAATTTCCTGAGTGAATAGTATGACTTCCTTGTAGCCAGCAGTCTCTGCTCAGTTGCTGCTGCTGCAGAGATTTCCTTAAATTACCTGAATAATAAGTTTCTTACACCCTTTGCTGAGGTGGCCTGTGTGACTTTTGGGGTACAAATTCAACAATAAGATAGTTTATAACTCTATCTTAACCTTCACTTACTACTGTGTAAGCCCTCAAGTTTAGCCATAAGTGAGAGAGTAAGGCCTCCTCAGGTCTTACTGGAGGATGTTCCCTGGACCTTTCAAATCCACTCTGCTTCCTGAGGCATCTTGTCCCTTAGATCTTCCTTTTGAGGTTTAATGTTTACTGTTTTGTCCAGGGTCTCATTTATCTCAAGCAGCTGTGACATTCAACAATTGTCAGTAGTGTTTTGATAAATGCCTTGTGAGAGGAGTTTTTCCACAGAGCTGTGAGATTGAGACAGGCCAAATAGTGACAATGCTCTGTGAATGGGATTTTTTGAGACACTCCAAAATCTATTTTACTCTTTCTTAGTAGTTTAAGACTGCTGGTTTTTGCAGCTACTATAGTTGTGAGGCTCCTGAATTGGGGGCTGATATTGAGCTGGAGTGGAGGGCTCTATGTCAAGTTATAATCTATAGCCCCACTGTTCTTACTGAGATTCAGCAGTTTTCCTGGAATATATTTTCTTCAGATTGTTGCAAGCGTTGGTTTATTTCCAGTTCTGTAAATGTTTCTTCAGACAATTTTTGATAGTGTTCTTGTTGCTTGTATGAAAAAAAGGTAGGCTTGCATAGGCCTACAGCTCACCACCCCAGAATCTCTTTTCTCTTAGTCTGCTTTCCCCACAGCAACAGTGCTGTATAAATCTCAGTATCACGCTGCTGTGTTTGTCCATGCTAAATCGCTTCAGTTGTGTCTGACTCTTTGTGACCCTATGTACTGTAGCCCTCTAGGCTTCTCTGTCCATGGGATTCTCCAGGCAAGAATACTGGAGTGGGTTGCCATGCCCTCCTTCAGGGGATCTTCCTGACCTACGAATCAAACCAGTGTCTCTTATGTCTCCTGCACTGGCAGGCAGGTTCTTTACCACTAGTGCCACCTGGGAAGCCCATCAGGTTATTCATGAGTAATCTAGCTTTCCATGGCCTGTGTTTCTTCCTTAAAGCAAATGCATTACCCCTCACAGACTAGGAGAAGCCTATTCTGTCTTTCATTCCTGAGTCACAGAAATCCCTTCAGATCCCTAATTTACTTCTGTCCCTTTGATGCTCTAGATCAAGCCGGTGACTGTCAATCACGGAGGAGCCCAGGAACAGCAGCACTAACTCTTCCACTAATTCTGTTCATGCTTTCAGGCTGGTTCTATTGTTTTGGCTGGCTTTTCTTTCACTCTTTTTTTCTTTGCCAATTGCTGAAAATGATGAAGTCAGCACTCTAACATAACCACGTCTGCAGCTAAAGCCATAGAAATATTACCCACATCTCATCTAGTAAACATATATTTCATTTCCCTTCTGACCTTTAACTCCCAAGGAAAAAAGTCTCAGTGATACTATATTGCATATTCAGCAGAGTTCTGAGCCATTCCTAGAATCTTCCGGCTTCAGAATAATGAAAATCATGAAACTGATTCAGTTTGTTTGTGGCTTTCTCCAGTGAAGCAGTCGGTCTGCATTTTTTTAAGTGGCAAGATAGGAGATTTTTATATTTGTGGGCTTCAGATTTGTGATTTTGACTGTTAGTGAGAAGACATGAAGTTCCCTGACAAGCAGTGACTGCTTGCAATCTTTTGGAGGAACAGATGGGAAGCAACTGGGCATGAGGTGGTGTTGTAAAGTGACATATCTGGTGTCCCTACAGCTCAGCTTGTCTTCGCCACCCTCTCCTCATTGTCAAGTGTGTCTTTACTCTGCTAATGGGAAGCTCTGTTGCACTGGGGAAGGAGACTGTTATTATCTTCAACCATATCTGAAACGAGGGGCTTGTGGGGATTTTGGCTCCTTCTTCTCCCAGTCTTCATGAGTTCTCTTAGGGTAATCTGAGAACCTTCCCTTATTCTGCTGCATCACTAAGCACATGGCCTTGGCTATTTTTCACATTTGATCACAAGGGTTTGCCATTCATCAAAACCAGCTTCATCTCTCACTCTGAGCTGTGGATCCAAGTGGAGCCTTAAGTCCATCTGTAGGCTTTCAGGCTACATTGGAACAAAGTCTGCATGGACAGCTTATCCTGCCTCCAGTGAGTCACCTACAAATCAGGCAAGCCAAGCTCTGTGAAACCACGACTACGTTTGGGTAGATCAGTGTCAGGTCCAGAACTCCATGTGGTCGTAGAGACTCCCCTCCATGTTACCACTGAGCCCATGGTTAGAATCTTCAGGCTGATTAAAACTCCAGCTCTTTGAGGACACTTCCAGTCAGGGATATCAGACATTTCCGTTGGAAACCTTAGTCTCCTCTCCCCCTTTCTCTGTCTCTCCCTCCCTGCTTACCTTTCTTCTTTCTCTCTGTGCAGGTCACTCAGAGGAATAATTGAGACAAGGATTCGCTGGAGCTCAGTGGTAAAGAATCTGAATGCCAAGTAGGAGATGCTGGTTCAATCCCTAGGTCAGGAAGATGGCCTAGAGAAGGAAAGAACATTCCAGTATTCTTGCCTGGGAAATCCCATGGACTGAAGATACTGGTAGGCTACAGTCCATGCAAAGAGTTTGACATGACTTAGTGACTAAACAGCAGCAGAAAGATGAATAGCTGGGGGACTAATATTAAGGAACCCCCAGTCTTATGAAAGAGACAAAATGGCAATGACATGCACGAGGGGATGGGCATTATGAGGGTGACCTGGGTGAAGCAGAACACGGAGGGGAACCGCACCTCACCATCGCAGCAGAGTGTGCCCAGTCTTGGGCAGGGCAAATCCTCGAGATGGGTCTGAGAAAGGAATACAGCCCATCACACAGGCAAGAGGATATGGAAGAATTAAGGCAGAGAAGACACTACAATCCCACAGAAAAGTAAGAACATATGCTCAGGGAAAAAGCAAGGCAACAGAGTGACCCAGGATGGGATTTGTGGGGAGAGTGGACAAGATAAAGCCTGAGAGGTCAGGACAACTACAGGCTGAATACACAGGGTTATGGGAAGAGTTGTCCATATTGATGCTGAAATCAAAGGAGTTCCAACAAGAAGTGTGGCAGCACAGCACTGTGGTGGATGCTGGGGACATTGATTAGGCTGTCAGGTGTGTGGGTCTCTCAGCTTGTTTGTCTTGCTTAAATAGTCCCCTCATTAGACTGGGAGCCCGTCTATGGGTCTTGTGTGAGAGGGCAGCTTGGTCCCCTAAGAAGCTTTGCTTTAGGGTCTGTGGGTGTGGAGCAGACAGGTCAACTACCCAGGGAAAGAGGGATTCATCAGTTCAGTGTAGCTCCCTCCTGACTTCAGTGGCCTCCTATTTCTACTTCACATTTCACCTGGGGAGTGAGCATTCCTTGGGCTCTGCTGCAGCCTCCCACAGTCTACAGCTTCTACACAAGGGCTTGTCTCCAGGTAGATTGATTACTTTCTTTAGAAAACAGTACGTGGGTTTTGCATGTGAACACTACTGGTCTGAGTGCAGGGAAGGAGAAGGGTCCTACCTTCTGATCAAGTAAATACCTGTATTAGACAGAAGAGCTTAAACATGTTGATGAGCAAATTAAACCAGCCATCTCTGAGGCTTTAACAAAACAATGGCCTATTTCTCACTCACTTAAATTCTGAAGCCCTAGCAGCCAATATTCCAGGGAAGCTTTCCTCCATGCTGTTACATCGTGATCATCTTTGTGGCTCAGCCATGTCCACACATGCCCCCTTCATTGTGGAGGTGGAGGGAGCGCATGGAGGGAGGACCCAAACATGCACATGGGTGCGTGCACACACACACACACACACACACACACACTCATTCTGCTTGGCTTCAGCCCACAAGGTACACATGGATACTGAAATTCTTTTTCCCACCACACTGGAGAGAAGTAGCCACATCGCCATACTTACCAGCATCGTTAAGAGGACTAGTCCCCAGGTACACAGGAAAGAGGTGATCAAACACAGATTAGCACAGAACCCTTATGGTTACCAAACCTTTCCCAGATCCTCGGACAGCAATATTAAAGAAATGAATATTGCTTCCCCTGGACTCTCATGCATGGAGAAGGCAATGGCACCCCACTCCAGTACTCTTGCCTGGAAAATCCCATGGACGGAGGAACCTGGTAGGCTGCAGTCCATGGGGTCGCACAGAGTCGGACATGACTGCAGTGACTTAGCAGCAGCAGCAGACTCTTATGCAAGCAAAGGTTTTTATTAAAAGAGATAGCTTGTGCACAAGGGAGAAGGCAGAAAAAGAAAAAAAAAAAGTGCCAGCTCTCCAAGTAGAAGAGGTGAGTTGCTTTTATAACAAAAGGGAAGATTTGTCTCATGATTACTGAGAATTTCCAGAAATTATCAAACTTCTTTGATGAGTAGCAGCTTACCCTGGTGTGGCTAAGGAGAACAGGCAGTCCTCCTGTGACGGATTATAGGGCCTATATGGGGGCTCGTTGTTAAAATGGCTCATTATGTTGACCTCACAAACAAAGAATAAAGTCACAGTTACCCTTAATACTGACCAAATTGCCCAAACGACATTCTGTTTTCCCACTGGCACCTACCTTCTCAAGGTTAGGAGAGCACTGGATTCCAGACCTCTGGCTATGTGACTGCAGGACTAAGCTACAGGCTAAAAATTAACCATCAGAGAATTTTTCATTGGTGAGGTATACGACCCTGTCACAAAGGGAGAACACTGGTTCTCCTTAAGGGCCAGTCACCCTCTCATTTTCCCTCTAATAAATTTCCTTCCCCTGCCTGACTGCCCATCTTGCTCTCTTTTGCTCTGCACTCACCTTACAAGGGGAAAGAAATGCATGAGAATTTTCTTCAGGAAAGCATAGGAACAGAGAAGGTTAAAACTTATACTTGAGCTTCTAGCCTTGTGGCAACTAGGTATATACTCCTTAGTGTAGCAGACATAAAGTTAATCTTTTAAGCCTGGATTTTTGTCTCAGGATTCAGCCTCCAGGGTCTTGTTTCTTAGCCTGCCAAGCCTGTTTGATGAAGGCCACTCTGTGGTCATTTTTAAAAATGGCTCTGCTCTTGTCTTCCTGTCTTGTTACCACACCTCCCCACCAGTGGCCAGGCCTGGTTCCCAGTACCTCCACTGACTCAGCTCAGAATACCTAGGGGATTCAGCATTACTGCTGCAAGATTTTTCTCCTAGGCACGTTTTAGGCTAAATAAGTGTTTCCCTCATTTCTTCTTCAGTATAACGCTTTCTACTGAGTATCTTCCTGGACTCTGAAAACAATTTGATTTTCTAAGGATTTTCCCTTACTTTTTGAGTGGTGTTATGATCCAAGTAAAGTTGGCTGAGGGCCTTTTCTTTTTTTAATCCATTTTCTTAATTTTCAAGTGATGTTGGAGAGTGTCAAGGAAGAAGAAATTTCCTCTACTCTTCCAGGTTCTTCTGTCTGGTCTAAGAATTAAATTGGCATGATACAGATTAGCAGGAGAAAATCAAACACAGTTTAATGCATACATGAGAGTGACTCAGCAGAACTGAGTAATTCACCAAAATGGCTGAAAATTCAGTTCAGTTCAGTTCAGTTCAGTCGCTAAGTCGTGTCCGACTCTCCATGACCCCAAGAATCACAGAATGCCAGGCCTCCCTGTCCATCACCAACTCCCGGAGTTCACTCAAACTCATGTCCATAGAGTCGGTGATGCCATCCAGCCATCTCATTCTCTGTCGTCCCCTTCTCCTCCCTCCCCCAAGCTTTCCCAGCATCAGAGTCTTTTCCAGTGAGTCAACTTGTTGCCTGAGGTGGCCAAAGTATTGCAGTTTCAGCTTTAGCATCAGTCCTTCCAATGAATGCCAAGGATTGATCTCCTTTAGAATGGACTGGTTAGATCTCCTTGCAGTCCAAGGGACTCTCAAAAGTCTTCTCCAACACCACAGTTCAAAAGCATCAATTCTTCAGCGATCAGCTTTCTTCACAGTCCAACTCTCACATCCATACATCACCACAGGAAAAACTATAGCCTTGACTAGACAGACCTTGGTTGGCAAAGAAATGTCTTTGCTTTTTAATATGCTATCTAGGTCGGTCATGACTTTCCTTCCAAGGGTAAGCGTCTTTTAATTTCATGGCTGCAATCAGCATCTGCAGTGATTTTGGAGCCAAAAAAAAATAAAGTCTGACACTGTTTCCACTGTTTTTCCATCTATTTCCCATGAAGTGATGGGACCAGATGCCATGATCTTTGTTTTCTGAATGTTGAGCTTCAAGCCAATCTTTTCACTCTCCTCTTTCACTTTCATCAAGAGGTTTTTGAGTTCCTCTTCACTTTCTGCCATAAGGGTGGTGTTATCTGCATATCTGAGGTTATTGATATTTCTCCCAGCAATCTTGATTCCAGCTTGTGCTTCTTCCAGCCCAGTGTTCCTCATGATGTACTCTGCATATAAGTTAAATAAGCAAGGTGACAATATACAACCTTGACGTACTCCTTTTTCTATTTAGAACCAGTCTGTTGTTACATGTACAGTCCTGACTGTTGCTTCCTGACCTGCATACAGGTTTCTCAAGAGGCAGGTCAAATGGTCTGGTATTCCCATCTCTTTCAGAGTGTTCCACAGTTTATTGTGATCGACACAGTCAAAGGCTTTGACATAGTCAATGAAGCAGAAATAGATGTTTTTCTGGAGCTCTCTTGCTTTCTCCATGATCCAGCGGATGTTGACAATTTGATCTCTGGTGCCTCTGCCTTTTCTAAAACCTGCTTGAACATCTGGGATTTCTTGGTTCACATATTGCTGAAGCCTGTCTTGGAGAATTTTGAGCATGATTTTACTAGTGTGTGAGATGAGTGCAATTGTGCGGTAGTTTGAGCATTCTTTGGTATTGCCTTTCTTTGGGATTTGAATGAAGACTGCCCTTTTCCAGTCCTGTGGCCACTGCTGAGTTTTCCAAATTTGCTGGCATCTTGAGTGCAGCACTTTCACAGCATCATCTTTCAGGATTTGAAACAGCTCCACTGGAATTCCATCACCTCCACTAGCTTTGTTTGTAGTGATGCTTTCTAAGGCCCACTTGACTTCACATTCCAAGATGTCTGGCTCTAGGTCAGTGATCATGTTATCGTGACTATCTTGGTCATGAAGATCTTTTTTGTAAACTTTACCTTAAATATCACCTTCAGATAAATTAAAAAAAAAAAGTGTTAAGGATATTGGTTTAGGACCTCAAAGAGGAGAAAGGCAGTTGACAAGGAGATAGAAATGCAAATGCTTGGTAAACATATGTGCTGGGCTATCAGAGATAATGGGCCACAGAAGAATTTTAACAAACAGACTTTGCTAGACTCGTTTCTGTTTGTAAATCTAGTTCATTCTATAGATATCTATGGTAATAGCTGTCATCCTGGAACAGGTCCTCTATCTACATTAATTTAGGCAGTTAGGGGAAAGGTCAAAATTTCTTCCTGAGTCTTTTGGGCCTTTATTGTTTTCAACTTAAACTAATCCACAGGCCAAAGAGACATCTGAGGGTGATAAGTTTTGCTCCACTGCAACAGAAAAGAGAAAGAGTTGTGTTTTCACTTTGAGGATTTCT
Source organism: Moschus berezovskii (assembly GCF_049115385.1). NCBI lineage: Eukaryota > Metazoa > Chordata > Mammalia > Artiodactyla > Moschidae > Moschus > Moschus berezovskii. Next base: position 137,412,975 of record NC_142461.1, on the reverse strand, counting down.
TGGTGCCTTTGTGCTACCAAATTCTGTAAGGTCCTGAGTGCATGGACCATATCTGTTTGGTTTGACATTTAACACAGAGCCTGGCACACAATAGACATCTGGTGTTTATCAACTGGATGATCACAATGTGAGTCCAGGGCATTATACAAGTATTCCTAACAGAGACCCAGGGGCCATGCGTGACAGCACTGTGTGAAATTGACACCTCAGTGTGTGTGTGTGGAAGTCATTCAGTCATTTCCGACCCTTTGCAACCCCATGGATTGTAGTCTTCCAGTCTCCTCTGTCCATGAAATTCTCCAGGCAAGAATACTGGGTTGCCATTTCCTTCTCCAGGGGATTTTTCTGACCCAGGGACCGAACCCAGGTCTCCTGTACTGCAGGCAAATTGTTTACAGTACTCCATAACTAAAACTGTGAACTCTTTCTACACAAATTGATAGCTATACACATTTAAATATGTAGTCATATGAACAAAACCTCAGACAGCCAATTTAGCAAGATTTTAATTTGAAAGGGAGTTGCTGCACAGCATATGGGACAATGCTCTAATTTGACCTCTGCCAAATACTGGTCACATGACCTTGAGCAACTCAACTGATCACTTTCTGCTCTGTTTTCCCATCTGTGTAGTGACAGTATTAACACCTTCCCTGTCAATCCCACAATGGTGGTTCGATGACCAAAAGCAGCTCATAATTGGGCAACTTTCTTTACATGCTAGAGTCTCTGATAATACCAAAAACATTTCAGTGGACCTAACTCTCTGCAAATATTGACAGCCTGTTCTTACTGGTCAGTTTTGAGGGGAGTATTTTGTTATCTGTTCAATCTGCTGTCTGTCTAAACACACTCCCTGAGCTGGAAAAGAGCAAGTGGTGTTTCCACAACATTAGACTGAACCAGAATTAGCTGGATTCATTGTCTGCTCAGTTTCGTTTAAGCTGTTGAATGAAGGTTTTAATGAAATCTATTCTTACAAGCTTAATGTCCACTATGGGCCCTTAAAGAGTATTATTATTCTGAGCAGACCCATTTGGAGTGAAGAATAAAATTGATGACATTTTACAATCATGGGGAATAACCAACACTGAGAGACAAGGAAAGAAATTCAAGGTAAAACCAGGCAGAATATTCTGGGTGGACTGAGAAGGAAAGAGAATTATAATGTTCCGCAAAGGACTGTAGTCCCAGGGCCAGGGTGTGGGTATGTCCTTGAAGAAAGTCAGGACTGGCAGTCTCCAGGCCATTTATTTAAAAATTTTAATTTAAATTCTTTCTTCTTTTCCATTATGGTTTATCACAGGATATTGAATGTAGTTGCTTATGCTATAGGGTAGGATCTTATTTTTTATGCATTCTACATAAAATAATTTGCATCTGCTAACCTCAAACTCCTAATCTACCCCTCCCTTGCTCCCCTGACAACAAGTCCATTCTGAATGTCTATGAGTCTGTTTCTATTTTGTAGATAAGTTCATTTGTGTCATATTTTAGAATTTTAGATTGCACATAAAAATGATGTCATATGGTATTTGTGTTTCTCTTTCTGACTTAGTATGATAATCTTTAGGTTCATTTATGTTGCTGCAAAAGGCAATATTTCATTCTTTTTATGGTTCAATAATATTCCAAGGTGTACAAATATATATATCACCATGGCATACACACACACACACACAGCTGGAATTGTTTTGGGGGTGACAATGGGAGGATGAACCCATGTGCCTGTAAAGATGGTGTCCATTTTCTATCACATTCACTGCATGGTTTTCCACCTCTTATGCAGGTTCAGAGTGCATACAGCACCTCCTCCTAACCCACGAAAAGGCTCTCAGATATGCCTGCTGCATCATTGTTAACTCAGTATGGAGAACGTACCCTCACTGGTTGGCCCACTGAGCACTTTCTCATCATTTAAGGCTTCGGTATCCTCTTCCCTGTAAATGCCCCCCTGACTATCCTTGGCAGAGGGCTGCTATGTCATTGTTGTCATTCCACAAGTGAGCAGATTGGGTCTTGAAGAAATTAGGTAACTTTGTAATGTCTCAAAATTTGTTTCCACTGAGCAGGGATTCATCCTGTACAGGTTCTTTTTTTTTTTTTTAATTTATTTATTTTAACTGGAGGCTAATTGCTTTACATTATTGTATTGGTTTTGCCATACATTGACATGAATCCGCCCCAGGTGTACATGTGTTCCCCATCCTGAACCCCCCTCCCACCATCCTCCCCATATCATACTTCAGGGTCATCCCAGTGCACCAGCCCCAAGCACCCTGTATCATGCATAGAACCTAGACTGGCGATTCGTTTCACATATGATAATATACATGTGTCAATGCCATTCTCCCAAATCATCCCACCCTCGCCCACTCCCACAGAGTCCAAAAGACTGTTCTATACATCTGTGTCTCTTTTGCTGTCTAGCATACAGGTTTATCGTTACCATCTTTGTAAATTCCATATATATGCGTTAGTATACCGTATTGGTGTTTTTCTTTCTGGCTTATGTCACTCTGTATAATAGGCTACAGCTTCATCCACCTCATTAGAACTGATTCAAATGTATACTTTTTAATTGCTGAGCAATACTCCATTGTGTATATGTTCCACAGCTTTCTTATCCATTTGTCTGCAGATGGACATCTAGGTTGCTTCCATGTCCTGGCTATTATAAACAGTGCTGCGATGAACATTGGAGTATATGTGTCTCTTTCAATTCTGGTTTCCTAGGTGTGTATGCCCAGCAGTGGGATTGCTGGGTCGTATGGCAGTTCTATTTCAAGTTTTTTAAGGAATCTCCACACTGTTCTCCATAGTGGCTGCACTAGTTTGCATTCCCACCAACAGTATAAGAGGGTTCCCTTTTCTCCACGCCCTCTCCAGCACTTATTGCTTGTAGACTTTTGGATAGCAGTCATTCTGGCTGGCGTGAAATGGTACCTCATTGTGGTTTTGATTTGCATTTCTCTGTTTATGAGTGATGTTGAGCATCTTTTCATGTGTTTGTTAGCCATCTCTATGTCTTCTTTGGAGAAATATCTGTTTAGTTCTTTAGCCCATTTTTTGATTGGGTCATTTATTTTTCTGGAATTGAGCTTCAGGAGTTGCTTGTATATTTTTGAGATTAATTCTTTGTCAGTTGCTTCATTACTTATTATTTTCGCCCATTCTGAAGGCTGTCTTTTCACCTTGCTTATAGTTTCCTTTGCTGTGCAGAAGCTTTTAATTTTAATTAGGTTCCATTTGTTTATTTTTGCTTTATTTCCAGTATTCTGGGAGGTGGGTCATGGAGGATCCTGCTGTGATTTATGTCAGAGAGTGTTTTGCCTATGTTCTCCTTTAAGAGTTTTATAGTTTCTGGTCTTACATTGAGATCTTTAATCCATTTTGAGTTTATTTTTGTGTATGGTGTTAGGGAGTGTTCTAGTTTCATTCTTTTACAAGTGGTTGACCAGTTTTCCCAGCACCACTTGTTAAAGAGACTGTCTTTTCTCCATTATTCTTGCTTCCTTTGTCAAAGATAAGGTGTTCACAGGTGCGTGGATTTCTTTCTGGGCCTTCTATTTTGTTCCCTTGATCTATATTTCTGTCCTTATGCCAGCACCATACTGTCTTGATGACTGTGGCTTTGTAGTAGAGCCTGAAGTCCAGCAAGTTTATTCCCCCAGTTCCATTCTTCTTTCTCAATATTGCTTTGGCTATTCGAGGTTTTTTGTATTTCCATACAAATTATGAAATTATTTGTTCTAGCTCTGTGAAAAATACTGTTGGTAGCTTGATAGGGATTGCATTTTACCTATAAATTACTCTGGGTAATACACTCATTTTCACAATATTTATTCTTCCAATCCACGAACACGGTATATTTCTCCATCTATTAGTATCCTCTCTGATTTCTTTCACCAGTAGTTTATAGTTTTCTATATATAGGTCTTTTGTTCCTTTAGGTAGTTATATTCCTAAGTATTTTATTCTTTCCATTGCAATGGTGAATGGAATTGTTTCCTTAATTTCTCTTTCTATTTTCTCATTATTAGTGTATAGGAATGCAAGGGATTTCTGTGTGTTGATTTTATATCCTGTGACGTTACTATATTCATTGATTAGCTCTAGTAATTTTCTGGTAGCGTCTTTAGGGTTTTCTGTGTAGAGGATTATGTCATCTGTGAACAGTGAAAGTTTTACTTCTTCTTTTCCAATTTGAATTCCGTTTATGTCTTTTTCTTTTCTGATTGCTGTGGCCAAAACTTCCAAAACTATGTTGAATAGTAGTGGTGAGAATGGGCATCCTTGTCTTGTTCCTGACTTTAGGGGAAAAGCTTTCAATTTTTCACCATTGAGGATAATGTTTGCTGTGGGTTTGTCATATATAGCTTTCATTATGTTGAGGAATGTTCCTTCTATTCCCACCTTCCCACATTTTTTTTTAATCATAAATAGATGTTGAATTTTGTCAAAGGCTTTCTCTGCATCTATTGAGATAATCATATGGCTTTTATTTTTCATTTTGTTAATGTGGTGTATTACATTGTTTGATTTGTGGATATTGAAGAATCCTTACATCCCTGGGATAAAGCCCACTTGTTCATGATGTATGATCTTCTTAATGTGTTGTTAGATTCTGATTGCTAGAATTTGGTTAAGGATTTTTGCATATATGTTCATCAGTGATCAATAGTTTCCTTTACAGGTTCTAATGGACTCTAAAATTTGTAATCTTACGTATAGACCTAGACCCACCCCCCCACCCCCCAACAATAGAGGGGCAAAACTTGCTATTCCAAAATATCTCTGACTAAAAATAATTAAGGCCTACAAGATTCTGGAAAAAAACTTTGATCTTTCACCTTACTGCCTAAAAAATTTAGAGAGAGGGTGTATTTCTGGAATAGGGATATTACCAAAGATATCTGCAAAGAATATGGGCCAAGGGTAGTGGAGAAAACTTAGCAGAGCCTACAGATCAGAGATTTCTCTGTGTCTCACTGTCTCTGATGGTCCAGCAAACATTTGCTTACTGAACATTTTCTTTTCCATCTTTATGTCAGTTGCCTTCCTCCCCTTGGAAATCCCAAACCAGTACCTCCAACAACTTCTATTTTCTTTACCTGAAAATGGTATTTCTTCATCTGAAGGTGAAGGTTTCAGTCACTTTTGTGAGTTACTCAGTTTTACTGGGTCTATCCCATGTATACCTGTTACTAAACTTTTTAATTTCTTAGACCAGCCAGAAGAACCTGGTAGTGTAGAGAAAAATTTCTTCTTCCTGAAAATATGATTAATAAAGTGCTGGATCAGGATTCAAGTGAATGCACACACTTAATTACTAATATATTTTGATGTTGTAATTTATAAGTGTAAGAGAAAGTCAGAGGCACAAAATTATGTTACTGGTATTAAAGTCCATGTTACAATGAAATGAAAATATTGACTGTTTATCAGTAAACATAGCATATTGTAGCCTTCTAGACCATCACATTACATCCACCCCAACTGTGAGCATTAAGGGAGCTCAGGATAGTTGCCATACCACCCTCAACAATATAGCAGTCAATGTTGCAGCCACCCGCCAACAGTGCACCTTGGAGAGACTCAGGATTTGAAAACACAGGATAGTGGCTCCAGATAGCTGAGGTGCATATCAAAGAAATGACTTAAGTTATCTCAGACTCTTGCATCTTCCCATACATAGAAAAGCACTAAATGACTTAACTTGAGCTATCTGTATTTCTCTGATGGTAATATTTTGATGTTCCAACTACCTGATATTTGATGCAAAAATTCCTATATATCCTGTTCTTCAGCCCTTGCCTCTTGAGAGCTATCTCTCAGAGTTATCTGAGATGATATGTCTTGGGCTTCAGTCCTCAGTTCTGTCCACTGAATAAAGCCAACTCTCAACTTCTAGGCTGTGCATTTTTTTCTGTTGACACTTTCGATCACCATTTAGGAAGGGATTCAGAGAAGACTTCTGTCCTTTTTCTGAACTCTATGAAGAACTAGAGCCTTGGTACCAGTAGAGGTCTCTTGTATCCATCCGTCTTCTCAGAGAGTCCAGATGAATTTGGGTGAGTTTCTCCTGGTTCTAGGATTTCCCAGTTTTTGGTTGATGATTCTGAGTTTTATTTGGAAGCATCTAACAGGGTACATCATGAGGAATGCTGGGCTGGAAGAAGCACAAGCTGGAAGCAAGACTGCTGGGAGAAATATCAATAACCTCAGATATGCAGATGACACCACCCTTATGGCAGAAAGTGAAGAGGAACTCAAAAGCCTCCTGATGAAAGTGAACGAGGAGAGTGAAAAGGTTGGCTTGAAGCTCAACATTCAGAAAGCAAAGATCATGGCATGTGGTCCCATGACTTCATGGGGAATAGATGGGGAAACAGTGGAAACAGTGTCAGACACTGCAGATGCTGATTGCAGCCATGAAATTGAAAGACACTTACTCTTTGGAAGGAAAGTTATGACCAACCTAGATAGCATATTAAAAAGTAGAGACATTACTTTGCCAACAAAGGTCCGTCTAGTCAAGGCTATGGTTTTTCCAGTGGTCATGTATGGATGTGAGAGTTGGACCGTGAAGAAAGCTGATTGCCGAAGAATTGATACTTTTGAATTGTGGTGTTGGAGAAGACTTTTGAGAGTTCCTTGGACTGCAAGGAGATCCAACCAGTCCATCTTAAAGGAGATCATTCCTGGGTGTTCATTGGAAGGACTGATGCTAAAGCTGAAACTCCAATACCTTGGCCACCTCATGTGATGAGTTGACTCACTGGAAAAGACTCTGATGCTGGGAGGGATTGGGGGCAGGAGGAGAAGGGGACGACAGAGAATGAGATGGCTGGATGGCATCACCAACTCGATGTACATAAATTTGAGTGAAGTCCGGGAGTTGGTGATGGACAGGGATGCCTGGCGTGCTGTGATTCATGGGGTCGCAAAGAGTCAGACACTACTGAGTGACTGAACTGAACTGAACTGAACAGATATCTGACTCCCCAATTGAAAAATATTAATGTGTGCTCCTTAATTTAAAGATATTATGGGAGCCCAGTTGAAACATACCAGGGATCAGTTTAGACACTGAACAGGTTCTCCTCAGTGAAATGTACTGGGAAGCTTTTACTCAAAGACTGAGTGAGATTTAGACCAGGTAATTAGGGGGGAAACTGATCTGTCATTTTTCCTTGAATTGTCTACACTAGTGATTTTATTTTGACAAACTGGCCGCTGCAAGTTTTCTTTTCAAATCAAAAGAAAGAAAAACAGATCTCCAGCCTCTAACTAACAGTCTGGTTTATGTACATACAGAACTTACAAGTACTTAACTGGAAATTAAAGAAAATCTTGTGAAAATGAGAGGGCTTTTTTATTGTGTGTGAACTGAAGTTAAAAATCCAGCTTAATGTGGACATCTTATGAAAATCCTGACCTGAAATAAAAGCCCAGTAGTGGGAATTTGCATTTCTCTTCCTTGTCTTTAAGACATAAATGTCCTACCTGATCTTCTTAAGGTATTGTCTGTGTGTGTGTGTGTTGAAAATGTGATCTCTACCATACTTCTTTGGAGAGTAAACTTTCTGGATCTTATTTAAGTGGCATGTTACCCATACCCTTATGGGGAAGCTTGTTGCATCTTATTGATCTGAATCACTATTTTCATTTAATTTTTATTTTATAATGGAGCATAGTTGATAAATAATGTTGCGTGAGTTTTGTTGTTGTGATTCAGTCACTGAGTCGTATCCAACTCTTTGTGACCACCATGGATTGTAAGACACCAGGCTCCCTGTCCTTCACTATCCCTGGAACTTGCTCAGATTCATGTCAATTGAGTCAGTGGTGCTATCTAACCATCTCATCCTCTGCCACTCCCTTCTTCTTTTGCATTCAATATTTCCCAGCATCAGGGTCTTTACCAGTGAGTCAGCTCTTTACATCAGGTAGCCAAAGTATCCAAGCTTCTCTTCCGAGCATCAGTCCTTCCAATGAATATTTGGGACTGATTTCATTTAGGATTGACTGTTTTGATCTTCTTGCAGTCCAAAGGACTCTTAAGAGTTTCCTTCAAGACCACAGTTCAAAATAATCAGTTCTTTGGTGTTCAGCCTTCTTTATGGTCTAACTCTCACATCTATACGACTTCTGGGAAAACCATAGCTTTGATTAGATGGACCTTTGTTGGCAAAGTGATGTCTCTGCTTTTTGATATGCTATCTACATTTGTCATAGCTTTCTTTCCAAGGCGCACATGTCTTTTGATTTCATAGCTACAATCACTGTAGGCAGTGATTTTGGAGGCCAAGAAAATAAAATCTGTAACTGCTTCCACTTTTCCCCTTCTATTTTCCATGAAATGATGGGACCAGATGCCATGAACTTAGTTGTTTTTTTTTTTTTAAATTTTTAATTGAAGGATAATTGCTTTACAGAATTTAGTGGTTTTCTGTCGTATATCAACAAGAATCAGCCATAGGTACACCCATGTCCCCTCCCTCCCAAACCTCTCTCCCATCTCCCTCCCGATCCCACCCTTCAGCCTGTCTCACAGCCCCTGCTTGAGGTTCCTGAGTCATACAGCAGTTTCAAGCCAGCTTTTTCACCTCCTCTTCAGACACTTGTTCATGTCCGATTCTTTACAACCCCGTGGACTGTAGCCTGCCAGGATCCTCTGTCCATGGAATTTCCCAGATAACAATACTGGAGTGGGTTTCCATTTCCTCCTCCAGGGATTCTTCCCAACCCAGTGATCAAATCTGTGTATTTTACACTGCAGTCAGATTCCTTCATGCTGATCCATTGGGAAAGCTCAGTGTGAGTTTTAGGTGTACAGCAAAGTGATTCAGTTATGCATATAAATGTATCTATTCTTTTTCGAATTCCTTACCCATTTGGGTTATTACAGGATACTGAGGAGCATTCCCTGTGCAACTCAGTAGGTTCTTGCTTGTTATCATTTTCAAATACAGCAGTGTGTACTTGTCAATCCCAAATGCCCCATCTATCCCAGTGCCCCCACTCTAAACCCTGATAGACACAAGTTTGTTCTTCAAACCTGTGAGTCTGTTTCTGTTTTTTAAATATGTTCATTTGTGTTATTTTTATTAGATTATGCATATAATTTATATGATATGATATTTGTCTTTCTCTATCTCAGTATGATAATGTATAGGTCCATCCATGTTTCTGTAATTGGCATTATTTTATTCTTTTTAATGGCTGAGACATATTCTATTGTATATGTACCACATCTTTATCCATTCATCTGTTGGTGGATATTTAAGTTGTTTCTATGTCTCGACCTTTGGAAAAAGTGCTGTAATGAACATTTGAGTGTGGGCATCCTTTTGAAACAAGGTTTTCTCCAAATATATGCCAAGGACAGGCACTGCTAAATAACACAGTAGCTCTTGGAGAAGGAGATAGCAACCCACTCCAGTATTCTCGCCTGGGAAATCCTATAGACAGAGGAGCCTGGCAAACTGCAGTTCATGGGGTTATGAAGAGTCAGATGTGATTTAGCAACTAAATGAAAGTGGTTGTACCAACTTACATTTCAACCAGCAGTGCAGATTTCCTTTTCTCCACACAATCTTCAGCATTCATTATTTGTAGATTTTTTGGATGATGACCATTCTGGTGTGTGATGATATCTAACGGTAGTTTTGATTTACATTTCTCTAATAGTGAATGCCAGCAAATTTGGAAAACTCAGCAGTGGCCACAGGACTGGAAAAGGTCAGTCTTCATTCCAGTCCCAAAGAAAGGCAATGCCAAAGAATGTTCAAACTACCGCACACTTGCACTCATCTCACACGCTAGTAAATTCATGCTCAAAATTCTCCAAGCCAGGCTTCAGCAATATGTGAACCGTGAACTTCCAGATGTTCAAGCAGGTTTTAGAAAAGGCAGAGGCACCAGAGATCAAATTGCCAGCATCTGCTGGATCATGGAGAAAGCAAGAGAGTTCCAGAAAAACATCTATTTCTGCTTCATTGATTATGCCAAAGTCTTTGACTGTGTGGATCACAATAAACTGCTGAAAATTCTGAAAGAGTTAGGAATACCAGACCATGTGAGCTGCCTCTTGAGAAACCTGTATGCAGGTCAGGAATCTACAGTCAGAACTGGACATGGAACAACAGACTGATTTCAAATAGGAAAAGGAGTATGTCAAGGTTATATATTGTAACCCTGCTTATTTAACTTCTATGCAGAGTACATCATGAGGAACACTGGGCTGGAAGAAGCACAAGCTGGAATCAAGATTGCCGGGAGAAATATCAATAACCTTAGATAGGCAGATGACACCACCCTTATGGCAGAAAGTGAAGAGGAACTCAAAAGCCTCTTGAGGAAAGTGAAAGAGGAGAGGGAAAAGGGTGGCTTGAAGCTCAACAATCAAAAAATGAAGATCATGGCATTTGGTCCCATCACTTCATGGGAAATAGATGGAGAAACAGTGGAAAGAGTGTCAGACTTTATTTTTTTGGGCTCCAAAATCGCTGCGGATGTTGATTGCAGCCATGAATTTAAAAGACACTTACTCCTTGGAAGGAAGGTTATGACCAACCTAGATAGCATATTAAAAAGCAGAGACATTACTTTGCCAACAAAGGTCCATCTAGTCAAGGCTATGGTTTTTCCAGTGGTCACGTATGGATGTGAGAGTTGGACTGTGAAGAAAGATGATTGCCGAAGAATTGATGCTTTTGAACTGTGGTGTTGGAGAAGACTCTTGAGAGTCCCTTGTACCGCAAGGAGATCCAACCAGTCCATTTTAAAGGAGATCAATCCTGGATGTTCATTGGAAGGACTGATGCTAAAGCTGAAACTCCAATACTTTGGCCACCTCATGTGACGAGTTGACTCACTGGAAAAGACTCTGATGCTGGGAGGGATTGGAGGTGGGAGGAGACGTGGATGACAGAGAATGAGATGGTTGGATGGCATCACCGCCTCGATAGACATGAGTTTGGGTGAACTCTGGGAATTGGTGATTGACAGGGAGGCCTGGCATGCTGTGATTCATGAGGTTGCAAAGAGTCAGACATGACTAAGGGACTGAATGGAACGGAATGGAATAGTTAGTGATGTTGAGAATCTTTTCATGTGCTTCCTGGCCATCTGTATGTCTTCTTTGGAGAAATGTCTTTTTAGATTTGTCTCTTATTTGATTGGATTGTTTTTTGTTTGCTCGTTTTTGATAATGAGACACATGAGTTTCTTGTAAATTTTAGAGATAAATCCTTTGTCAGTTGTATCATTTGCAAATATTTTCTCCCGTCTGTAGGTTTTATTTTCATTTTGTTAATGGTTTCCTTTGTTTTGTGAAAGTTTTTGAATTTAATTAAGTTTCATTTAAAAAATATTTGTTTTTATTTCCTTTGCTCTAGGAGACAACCAAGAAAATATATTTCTACTATTTATGTCAAAAAATGTTCTGCTCACCTTTTCCTCTGAGTTTTTTAGTATCCAATCCTACATTTAGGTCTTTAATCAATTCTGAGTTTATTTTTGTGTACGGTGTTCAAGACTGTTCTAATTTCATTTTCTTTTACATGTAGCTGTCCAGTTTTCACTGTTCCTTTTATTGAAGAGACAGTTTTTCCTACATTGTATAATCTTGCTTACTTTGTTGTAGTTTAACTGACCATAGGTGGGTAGCTTTATTTCTGGACTTTCTATCCTCTTTCATTCATTTGTATTTGTGTTTTTGTGCCAGAATCATACTGTTTTGATGATGTTAGCTTTGAACTTTAGTCTGAAGTCAGGGAGCCTACTTATCTAGTTTTAGTTTTTTTTCCTCAAGATTGCTTTGGCTATTCTGTGTCTTTTGTGTCCCCGTACAAATTTTAAGATATTTTTTCTAGTTCAGTGAAAAATGCAGTTGATGGTTTAATAAGAATTGCATTGAATTTGTAGACTGTCTTGGGTAGTATAATAATTGTCACAATATTGATTCATCCAATCCAAGAACATATCTTTAAATCAGTTTGTGTCATCTTTGATTTCTTTCACTAGCATCTCATAGGTTTTGGAGTAGATGCCTTTTTTCTCCTTAAGCAGATTTATTCATATTTTATTCTTTTTGAAGTGATGGTAAATGAGATTGTTTCTTTTATTTCTTTTTCTAATCTTTCATTGTTAGTTATAGGAATGCAAAAGATTTCTGTATTAATTTACATCCTATGACTTTATCAGATTTATCAGATTAATAGTTTTTCTGGTGGCATCTTTAGGACTTTCTATGCATAGTGTCATGTCATCTACAGACAGTGACAGTTTTGCTTCTTTTCCAGTTTGGATTTCTGTTATTTCTTTTCCATCTCTGATTCCTGTGGGTCAGATCAGTTCATTTCAGTCAGTCAGTCGTGTCCAGCTCTTTGCGACCCCATGAATCACAGAACACCAGGCCTCCCTGTCCATCACCAACTCCTGGAGTTCACTCAAACTCATGTCCATCGAGTCGGTGATGCCATCCAGCCATCTCATTCTCTGTCGTCCATGTCTCCTCCCACCTCCAATCCCTCCCAGCATCAGGGTCATTTTCAATGAGTCAAACTCTTCGCATGAGGTGGCCAAAGTATTGCAGTTTCAGCTTTAGCATCAGTCCTTCCAATGAACACCCAGGATTGATCTCCTTTAGAATGGACTGGTTGGATCTCCCTGCAGTCCAGGGACTCTCAGGAGTCTTCTCCAGCACCACAGTTCAAAAGCATCAATTCTTTGGCGCTCAACTTTCTTCACAGTCCAACTCCCACATCCATACATGACCACTGGAAAAACCATAGCCTTGACTAGACAGACCTTTGTTGGCAAAGTAATGTCTCTGTTTTTTAATATACTATCAAGGTTGGTTATAACTTTCCTTCCAAGGAGTAAATGTCTTTTAATTTCATGGCTACAGTCACCATCTGCAGTGACTTTGGAGCCCCCCAAAATAAAGTCTGACACTGTTTCCACTGTTTCCCCATCTATTTCCCATGAAGTGATGGGACCAGATTTCATGATCTTAGTTTTCTGAATGTTGAGCTTCAAGCTAACTTTTTCACTCTCCTCTTTCACTTTCATCAAGAGGCTTTTTAGTTCCTCTTTACTTTCTGCCATAAGGGAATGATTGCTGTGGGTAGGACTTTTAAAACTGAATTGAATAAAAGTCTCAAGAGTAGACATCTTTGTTCCTGATCTTAGAGGAAATGCTTTATACTTCTAACCATTGAATATGTTGTTAGCTGTAGGTTTGACATATACAACATTTTTTATGTTGAGGTATGTTTCCTCAGTATCCACTTTCTGGAGCATTTTTATCATAAATGGGTGCTGAATTTTGTCAAAAGCTTTTTTGGGTTGCTAGTCTTTTGTTGAGGATTTTCACATCTATATTTATCAGTGTTATTGATATATAATTTTCTTGCTCCGTTGTATCTTTTGCTGTAGTATCAGAGAGATGGCCTCATAGAATGAATGAATTTGGCAATATTCTTTTCTCTGCAATTTTTTGGAATAGTTTCAGAATAATATGTACTAAGTCTTCTCTAAACATTTAATAGAGTTTGCCTGTGAAGTCATCTCATCCTGGACATTTGGCTTTTGGAAATTTTAAAATCATAGTTTTAATTTCATTATGTGTGATTATCTGCTCATATTTTCTAATTTTTATTGATTCAGTCTTGGAAGATTGTATCTTTCTAAGAATTTGCCCATTTCTTCCATGCTTTTCATTTTATTGGTGTATCATGCTTGTAGGTGCTTATGATTATTTGTTTTTCTGTGGTGTCTGCTATAACGTCTCCATTTTCACTTCTAATCTTATTGATTTGAGCCCTCTGTCTTTTCATTTGATGAATCTGGCAAAAGATTTATCAATTTTGTTTATCTTTTCAAACAACCAGCATTTAGCTTCATTGAAGTTTTGTATATTTTTTTTTCCATTTCTCTTTCATTTATTTGTACTTTGATCTTTATAGTATCTATACGTCTACTAACTTTGGGATTTTTTTTTTTTAATTCTTTCTCTAGTTGCTTTAATGTAAGCTTAGGTTGTTTATTTGTGATTTTTCTTCTTTCCTGAGGTAAGATTTTATTGCTATAAAATTTCCTGATAGAAACGTTTCTGCTTCATTTGCATAGCTTTTGGATCATTACGCTTTGTTTTCATTTGTCTGTAAACATTTTTTGAATTTCTCTTTGGTTTCTTCAATGGCCCACTGGTTGATTGGAAGCATGTTGTAGAGCCTCCACAAGTTTTTGTTTGTTTGTTTGAAATTTTTCCCTTGTAGCTGATTCCTAATATCTTAGCCTGTGGTCAGCCAAGATGCTTGATAGGGCACCCAAAGTCAGTGCTCTAGGACAACCCACAAGGGTCGGGTGGGGAGGGAGATGGGTTCAGGATGAGGGGGACACATGCATACCCGTGACAGATTCATGTTGATATATGCAAAAACCATCAAAAAATTGTAAAGTGATTATCTTCCAATTAAAATGAAATAATTAATTAGAAAAAGAAAACATACTTCATAGGATTTCAATTTTTTAAAATTTATTGAGGCCTACTTTGTGTTCCAGCACGTGATCAACGCTAAAGATTGTTCCATGTGTGCTTGAGAAGAATGTGTATTGTGATGACTTAAGATGGAATGCTCTACAAATATTAATTAAATCCATCTGATCTAATGCACCTTTTAAAGTCTGTGTTTCCTGTTAATATTCTATCTGTATGGTCTGTTTGTTGATGAAAGTGGGTTGTTAAAGTTACCCACTATTATTGTGCTACTATCTCTTCTTTTATTGCTATTAGTATTTGCCTTATATATTGAGGTGCTTATATGTTGGCTGTACAGATATTTACAATTGATATATATTCTTGGATTGACCCTTTGATTATCATGCGTCATCCTTTGACTCTTTTAAAAGTATTTTAAAGTCTATTTTGTCTGATTTAAATATTTTTACTCCAGTTTTCTTTTGATTTCTATTTGCATGGAATAAGTTCTCCATCTTCTCACTTATCAGGTGGTTGTGTCCCTCTATCTGAAGTCAGTCTCTTATAGACAGCATACATACAGGTCTTGTTTGATACCCATTCAACCAATCTTACCTCTTTTTGGCTGGAGCATTTAATCCATTTACTTTTAAGGTAACCATTGATATATATATATGTGTGTGTGTGTGTGTGTGTATGAACCGATTGCCGTTTTATTGTTTTGGATTTGTTTTTGTAGCTTTTTTACTTTTCTTCCTTGTTTGTGATTTGATGACTAACTAGCATTATATTTTGATTCCTTTTTCTTTTTCTGTGTGTGTCTATAGACTTTTGTTTTGCAGTTATCATGTGGTTTTGGTGTAGCAGTCTATATATAAACAAAGTTCTTTTATGTGGCTGGTCTTTTAATTTTTAACGCATTTTCAATATTGTGCATTTGTGCTCTCCTCTTCTCACAGTTATTGGTTTTGAGATCATATTTGTGTGTAGGTCATTTCCTACATTCACTTTATGGTTTCTTTACTGGTGAGCTTTTTCATTTGTAACTTTCTTGTTTCTAGTTGTGGTCTTTTCAGCTTGGAGAAATTGCTTTGGCATTTGTCGCAAAGCTGGTCTCATGGTTCCGGATTCTCTTAACTTTTGCTTGCCTATGATTCATTTGATTTTTCCAATGAACATGAATGAGAACCTTACTGGGTAGAAAATACTTCATCGTATTGAAGGTAGGTCTTTCCCTTTCATCACTTTATGTATATAGTGCCACTCCCTTCTGGCCTGCAGTATTTCTGCTGATAATCTTACGGGAGCTTTTGTAACTTAGTTGTTACTTTTTCCTTGTTACTTTTAATAATTCTTAAATTTATTTTTTATTAGTTTGACTAATATATTCCTCCTTAGGTTTATCCTGTCAGGGGATCTCTGAACTTCTTGGACTTGGGTGACTGTTTCTTTCCCACGTTAGGAGATTTTTCATTTATTACGTCTTCAAATGTTTCTCTCTCTATCTCTTCTTTTTCTGGTACCCCTGTATGTGAATATTGGTGCATTTAATGATGTCTTATAGGTCTAATAGACTGTCTTAATTTCTTTACCTTTTTTTTTCTTTATTCGAATCTTTGGAAGTGATTTCTAGCATTCTTTCCTTCAGGTCTCTTGTTCATTCTTCTGCCTCAATTATTTTTCTTTTAATTCCTTCTATTGTATCTTTAATTTTGGTGTATTTTTCATCTGTTTGTTTCTTATTTAGTTCTTCTAGGTCTTTGTTAAATATTTTTTATATTTTCTCATTCTTTGCCTCCATTCTTTTTCTGAGATCTTGAATCATCTTTACTATCATCACTCTGAATTCTCTTTCCTATAAATTGTCTGTCTCCACTTCACTTCTCAGGAGAAGGAGATGGCAATCCACTCCAGTATTCTTGCCTGGAAAATCCCATAGACAGAGGACTCTG
Source organism: Moschus berezovskii (assembly GCF_049115385.1). Lineage (NCBI taxonomy): Eukaryota > Metazoa > Chordata > Mammalia > Artiodactyla > Moschidae > Moschus > Moschus berezovskii. The sequence goes on along the minus strand of NC_142461.1, from coordinate 137,396,529 downwards.
GCAAGCTACAGTCCACGGGGTCACAAAGAGTTGGACATAACTGAGCAACTGAACTGCCACTTCACTTAGTCACTCTTCTGATATTTCATTTTGTTCCTTCGTCTGAAATATGCTCCTCTGCCATTTCATTTTATCTAATTTTCTGTGATTTTGTATCCTATTCTGCAGGCTGAAAGATTGCAGTTTTTCTTGTATCTACTCTCTGTCTTCTGGTAAATAAGACTGTATAAGAGACTTGTACACTTTTCCTGCTGTCAGGTTCTTACCCACTCATGGTTGGAGCTGTTTCCCCCCCGCCCCCACTGGAGAATCAAGTCATGCTCAGGAAGACTTTAGGTAGCCTGTCTGCTGATGGGAGCTGTGTCCCCACCCTGTTGTTTGTTTGGCCTGAGGCATCCCAGTACTGTAGCCTACAGCTGTTAAGTGGGACTGGGTCTTGAGGAGGCAATGTTGGCCTCTGGGAAGTCTCATGCAAATTCAGTTCAGTTCAGTTCAGTCGCTCAGTCGTGAGTGACTCTTTGCGACCCCATGAATCACAGCATGCCAGGCCTCCCTGTCCATCACCAACTCCTGGAGTTCACTTAAACTCATGTCCATCGATTTGGTGATGCCATCCAGCCATCTCATTCTCTGTTGTCCCCTTCTCCTTCCACCCCCAGTCCTTCCCATCATCAGAGTATTCACCAAAAATACCACTGCCAGTGTCTGTCCCTGCTGTGAGTCACAGTCACCTCCAACCTCCACAGGAGGTCATCTTTTACCAGCAGATAAGTGTGGCCCAGTCTTTTATGTGGTCACTAGTTTTTTTCCCTGGGCCTTGATGCTCACTGGACCATGCATGTGCCCTCCCTGAGTGGAATTTCTGATTTTTCTATTCTTGTGGCATTCCTGTGATCAAACCCTGCTGGCTTTCAAAGCAAGATTCTCTAGGACCTCCTCCTTCCATTACCAGGCCCTCAAGTGGGGAAAACTGATGTGGGACTCAGGACTTTCACTCTAATTAGAGAACTTTTGTAGTATAATTATATTCCAGTTTGTGGGTCCCCAACCTGGTGGTATAGGGTTTGATTTTGTTGTGATTGGGTCCTTCCTACTGTTTCATTGTGGCTTCTTCTTTGCCTTTGTATATAAGATATCTTTTTTGGTAGGTTCTAGCAATTTTGTCAATAATTTTTCAGTAGTTGTAATTTTGGTGTTTCTGTAAGCAGGGGTTAACTCACATCTTTCTCCCCTGCAATTCTGTTGACCAATCTCCTGAATCACTCTTAATATATATCTCATTTCAGAATAGATGATGGACACTTTAAATTGGAGAAAATTGGTAAATTTTTAGAGAATTTTCATCATAAACAACTATTTCAGGGCTGCCTATAAAAATAAAATTAAAAGATGAAAAAATATATCTAATGGTTAACATAAGAATTTCCTTAATTTAAATCAAATAAGAAAAATTGGTTTGGGAAGCACTGTCATGTTCTTGGTGTTAAAGAGATTAAAATGGAGATAGTCTTGTTCTGCCTACAGAAGTAGAGGAACAGACCTCTGATTGATTTATGGCCCTGCCTGGACTACATGCTTGCCTGTTAGCACACCAGTTGTTACCAGAAAGTCAAATAGCACTTTAGATAAGAAAGGGAGCCTTGGAATTTTTTAAGCCCCTGGGAACCTGGCCAGTCCCCCTGGTCTAGGACCTCTATGACTCACAAAGTGAAACAAACAGCATTGTAAAAATTAAAGAAAAACCAGTTGTATTTTTGCATGAAAACAGATGAAAATATCCATCTGTGGCCTGGGATTATAAGTGGGAACCCTCCAAATCAACAATTTGAAGTCTCACCAGTACAATGACACACTGCCCAGGACCTTTTCTCAACTGGGACTCCAGATTGCTGTTATATGGGACTTCCTCAGTTCAGTTCAGTTCAGTTCAGTCGCTCAGTCGTGTCCAGCTCTTTGCAACCCCATGAATCACAGCACACCAGGCCTCCCTGTCCATCACCAACTCCCGGAGTTCACTCAAACTCATGTCCATCGAGTCGGTGATGCCATCCAGCCATCTCATTCTCTGTCATCCCCTTCTCCTGCCCCCAGTCCCTCCCAGCATCAGAGTCTTTTCCAGTGAGTCAACTCGTCACATGAGGTGGCCAAAGTATTGGAGTTTCAGCTTTAGTGTCAGTCCTTCCAATGAACACCCAGGATTGATCTCCTTTAGAATGGACTGGTTGGATCTCCTTGACTTCCTGAAGTGAAGTGAAGTCACTCAGTGGTGTCCGACTCTTTGCGACCCCATAGACTGTAGCCTAGCAGGTTCCTATATCCATGGGATTTTCCAGGCAATAATACTGGAGTGATTTGCCACTTCCTTCTCCAGGGGATCTTCCCAACCCAGGGCTCAAACCCAGGTCCCCTGCATTGTAGACAGACGCTTTACCATCTGAGCCACCAGGGAAGTCCTCCTTGACTTCCTAGTGCTGTTCAAATCTGGATATAGGTGTCAGCCCAGTTTTGTGATGTATAGGCTTTACTTCTCTCTATTGTTTCTTTTATTTTCTTTTAATGACTGTATATTGAAATTAAGTTAAATAGTCTTCTATTAAAAATTGAAGCTGTTTATGTGTGTGTAACAAGTGGTTTCTTTTATCAATAAGCACTTCAAACGTAAAGCAAGAATAAAACTTTTGGCAACGCATTCAACTTCCCTGCAATGGCTCTTATAGATGCTACCAAAAACATTAGAATAATTAATGTTGATCAGGTTGATTATCAGAAAAAAAAAAAGCTGTAGGAAAAGTCTAGAGACATTTTCCCCAACAAAGAAGAACTCTTAGAGAGACCTATCCAAAATGAATAAAGAATCTTACATGGGTACTTAAAATGTGATAAATAAAACAAACATATAAGAGATTAATGCACAAGGTTTTGATATTACAGCACCAAAATTGTAATGGTACCAAAGGAACCCCTACTGGTCCCCGACATTAAAGACCAAACAGGCCAGCTCAAGTCACTCATAACTTAAATATATATATACACTTATATATTTTATATATTTATAAATTATATACATTATATATTTATATAATATATTATATATATTTATTATAAATATGTATATATATTTAAAGGGTAAAGAGAAAAAAAAATTACACTGAGATACCTGACCATCAAGAATTTGAGGCAACAATCAGGCCAAGTAATCAAGACTGATAACTCGACTTGAGTTCCTTGGCTCAAGCCCTCTGTGGGGATCCCAGAGCGTTTTATATAAAAATAGATAAAATGGAAATAAAAAGAAAGAAAAGCTTCTAAAGAAAAGCTTCCTGTGATGTGAAAACTTGTTCACTGGGTCCTAAAGAGAACTAAAGTTTAAAGTATAAAAGTTGACAGAATTGAGATTTTATATATATGAAAGAAAAGTGAAGTCGCTCAGTTGTGTCCTACTCTTTGCAACCCCATGTGCTGTAGCCTACCAGGCTCCTTTGTCCATGAAATTTTCCAGGCAAGACTACTGGAGTGGGTTGTCATATCCTTCTCCAAGGGACCTTCTCGACCCATGGGTTGAACCCAGGTGTCCCACATTGCAGACACACATGTGTATATATACACACAAATATAGACAAGGCATATCAACCTATCCCTTAGAAAGTGTTAATTAAACATACTAGAAAAAATCTAATATGTCACTTGAGCCTTAAAGTAAAACTGAGAACTAATATTTGGGGTTTAACTTGTACATTCAGAAAGAAGACTTTTGTTAAATGTCTTATGCAAGCTTTAAGAGATATGATAAATTAAACCTTAAAGTCTAAAATATAGTAATAGAACTCTTAAATTTCAGCTTAGTTAGAAATCTTCTCACTGATACAGAATTTATAGCTGGGCAGATCTTTCTTTCAATATTGTTTAGGGGACAGACCCTTTCTTTGAAGAGTTAAAAGCAACTTTTTTTGTCTTGCTGCTGCTGCTGCTGCTAAGTCACTTCAGTCGTGTCCGACTCTGTGTGACCCCATAGACGGAAGCCTACCAGGCTCCCCCATCCCTGGGATTCTCCAGGCAAGAACACTGGAGTGGGTTGCCATTTCCTTCTCCAATATGTGAAAGTGAAAGTGAAGTCTGCTCAGTCATGTCCGACCCTTAGCGACCCCATGGACTGCAGCCTACCAGGCTCCTCCATCCATGGGATTTTCTAGGCAAGAGTACTGGAGTGGCTTGCAAATCTCTACAAATCAGAAAAGTACAGGCCACAGGGACCTGAACCTGAGCCTAATTAGTTCAATCAGGTAGAACATAAAACCAAAGGAAAAAGAAAAATGAAACAAAATGACAGTTTAAACTCATACTGCTGAAAAGTCTCCCTCAACTGAAAATCTAATTCACATCCTCCTTAGAATTTTACCAAGGTCGAGTATAAAAGTCTTTTCCACAAAGAGTAAAGCCTAAATCATCTAAGCAAGTAAATTTAATTTATCCCAACTGTTTAAATTAGCAATATAAACCAGCAAGTTTATATTGTAACACTTGATTCATAACTAAGTTTATTTTTTCTTTAAGTTAAGCTATAAGATTTATAGTATACATTACACATATGAGATCCCTCTATCTCTGAAAAATATTATCAAAATTATTTAAGAGCTCTATTTAATTGACTTAAAAGTAAGTACTTCCAAACTAAATATTTCTAAATATGAAAAACCTAGCCAAAATGACTTTCAGTTTCATATGAACTGGGAAATATTCAATATTAAATTAATGTTGGGTATTAAGGTTAAGTTTGTTAATCTAATTAATATAGACATCTTTGGAAGAGATTAATGTTATATATCAACATTAAGCATAATTAAGTATATTACTTTTGTTTCACCTAGGTTTAATAGAAGTCACATAAGATATTGCTATATGTTATATTAATAAATACACCTGCAAAAAATAACCTGGTCTGGTAAAATTCCTATAAGTAAGTTAAGTACAAATGAGATGAAAATTTTTGGGTAAACTCTTGGGAAATAATTATTTTTAAAAGTTAACTTAAAATGATCTCTCCAGATACTTGGTGACTTAAAATTCTAGAATTTTGCTAAAAGAAGTTAAAAGATATATGTTTATTGAATAGTTAGGTCATTTCCACAGAAAATAAGATACTAGAACATTAACTGCTAAATAAGCTTACATTTACCTACTTACCAGAGTGAAACAAAAGATATTTGGGTTTATTAGATACATGTCTTGTACTACAGTGAAGACATAAATGTTTTGTATTTCATGGGGCTGTTTCATGGGATGTTCTAATCAGGAAATGATGGTATGAAAAACAATTTACAATTACTTACTGCTTGTCAGTTTTTACTAGAGATAAAGGTTTTTGTAAGTTAAATTTGTAATATATGACTAAAGACTAGGAATAACAAAGGAACCTTTCCACATACAAGGCAATTAGGATGAGTTGTTTCAGCAAAAGTATATATGAGGAGTGAAAATATATTTGGTTAAGGAAAAATAATTTGACCTAAAGCTGATTATTTTGAGTGTCCCTATTTTTAGGGACAAACTAATATGGATACAGAAAGTGATAGAAGATTGTGAAAAAGAATCCCTGAGAAAAGTTTTACGCATGGTCAGGATTCAGTTCAGTTCAGTTCAACTGAATACTGACCATGCATAAAACTTTTCTCAGGGATTCTTTTTCCCAATCTTCTATCACTTTCTGTATCCATATTAGTCAGGATTAGCTAAATTTATACTGAGTTTAATTAAATGAATGTATTTTGTGGTTAACATCTATTTCTGCTTCTTTGACTATGCCAAAGCCTTTGACTGTGTTGATCACAATAAACTGTGGAACATTCTGAAAGAGATGGGAATCCCAGACCACCTGACCTGCCTCTTGAGAAACCTGTATGCAGGTCAGGAAGCAACAGTTAGAACTGGACATGGAACAACAGACTGGTTCCAAATAGGAAAAGGTGTACGTCAAGGTTGTATATTGTCACCTTGCTTATTTAACTTATATGCAGAGTACATCATGAGGAACGCTGGGCTGGAAGAAGCACAAGCTGGAATCAAGATTGCTGGGAGAAATATCAATAACCTCAGATATGCAGATGACACTACCCTTATGGCAGAAAGTGAAGAGGAACTCAAAAGCCTCTTGATGAAAGTGAAAGAGAGGAGTGAAAAGGTTGGCTTGAAGCTCAACATTCAGAAAACAAAGATCATGGCATCTGGTCCCATCACTTCATGGGAAATAGATGGAAAAACAGTGGAAACAGTGTCAGACTTTGTTTTTCTGGACTCCAAAATCAGTGCAGATGCTGATTGCAGCCATGAAATTAAAAGACGCTTGCTCCTTGGAAGGAAAGTTATGACCAACCTTGATAGTATATTAAAAAGCAGAGACATTACTTTGCCAACCAAGGTCCGTCTAGTCAAGGCTATGGTTTTTCCCGTGGTCATGTATGGATGTGAGAGTTGGACTGTGAAGAAAGCTGATCGCCGAAGAATCGATGCTTTTGAACTGTGGTGTTGGAGAAGACTCTTGAGAGTCCCTTATACTGCAAGGAGATCCAACCAGTCCATTCTAAAGGAGATCAATCCTGGATGTTCATTGGAGGGACTGATGCTGAAGCTGAAACTGCAATACTTTGGCCACCTCATGCGACGAGTTGACTCACTGGAAAAGACTCTGATGCTGGGAAAGGTTGGGAGCGGGAGGAGAAGGGGACGACGGAGAATGAGATGGCTGGATGGCATCACCGACTCTGTGGACATGAGTTTGAGTGTACTCCGGGAGTTGGTGATGGACAGGGAGGCCTGGCGTGCTGTGATTCATGGGGTTGCGGAGAGTCGGACACGACTGAGCGACTGAACTGAACTGATTTTGTGGTTAAAAGAACGTTGAAACTTTCAGTTCAAGAATGGCAGAAAAGAAGGATGTTTGCTCATCTCCTCCTGCAAGAACACCAAATTTGCAACTAGCAAATTTGAACAACCATCTATAGGAGGGAACTGAAACCCACCAAAAAAAGATACCCCATGTTCAAAGATGAAGAAGCCACAGAGAGATGGTAGGAGGGGTGCAATTATGATCAAACCAAATCCCATACCTGTTGGGTGGGTGACTCACAGATTGGAGAATAATAATGCCAAAGAAGTTCTTACACTACTGTGAACGTTCTGAACTCCACATCAGGCTTCCCAGCTGGGGATCCTGCAAAGAGATGTGAATCCCCAGGGAATGGCCTTGAGGGCCAGCAGGATGACTGAGGGAAACATAGACTCAAGTCTTGGAAATAACAAACACAATTTTGAGCAGACCGAGACCCAGAGGAGAGGAGCAGTGACCCAACAGGAGACTGAACCAAAACTACCTGTTAGTGTTGGAGGGCCTCCTGTGGAGGCGTGGGTCAGCAGGGGCTCACCACAGGGATGGGGGCACTGGAAGGTCTCCATTGGCATAAATCCTCTTGTAGTTCACCATTAATCCTACCATCAAGCAAGATAATCACAATGGCGTGATCACTCACCTGGAGCCAGACATCATGGAATGTGAAGTCAAGTGGGCCTTAGAAAGCATCACTATGAACAAAGCTAGTGGAGGTGATGGAATTCCAGTTGAGCTGTTTCAAATCCTGAAAGATGATGCTGTGAAAGAGATGCACTCAATATGCCAGCAAATTTGGAAAACTCAGCAGTGGCCACAGGACTGGAAAAAGTCAGTCTTCATTCCAATCCCAAAGAAAGGCAATGCCAAAGAATGCTCAAACTACTGCACAATTGCACTCATCTCACACGCTAGTAAAGTCATGCTCAAAATTCTCCAAGCCAGGCTTCAGCAATATGCGATCCGTGAACTCCCAGATATTCAAGCAGGTTTAGAAAAGGCAGAGGCACCAGAGATCAAATTGCCAACATCCGCTGGATCATGGAGAAAGCAAGAGAGTTCCAGAAAAATATCTATTTCTGCTTCATTGACTATGCCAAAGCCTTTGACTGTGTGGATCACAATAAACGGTGGAACATTCTGAAAGAGATGGGAATACCAGACCACCTGAATTGCCTCTTGAGAAACCTGTATGCAGGTCAGGAAGCAACAGTTAGAACTGGACATGGAACAACAGACTGGTTCCAAATAGGAAAAGGAGTCCGTCAAGATTGTATATTGTCACCCTGCTTATTTAACTTATATGCAGAGTACATCATGAGGAACGCTGGGCTGGAAGAAGCACAAGCTGGAATCAAGATTGCTGGGAGAAATATCAGTAACCTCAGATATGCAGATGATACCACCCTTATGGCAGAAAGTGAAGAGGAACTCAAAGCCTCTTGAGGAAAGTGAAAGAGAAGAGTGAAAAGGTTGGCTTGAAGCTCAACATTCAGAAAACAAAGATCATGGTATCTGGCCCCATCACTTCATGGGAAATAGATGGGGAAACAGTGGAAACAGTCTCAGACTTTATTTTTCTGGGCTCCAAAATCAGTGCAGATGCTAATTGCAGCCATGAAATTTAAAGACTCTTACTCCTTGGAAGGGAAAGTTATGACCAACCTATTAAAAAGCAGAGACATTACTTTGCCAATAAAGGTCCATCTAGTCAAGGCTATGGTTTTTCCAGTGGTCATGTATGGATGTGAGAGTTGGACTGTGAAGAAAGCTGATCACCTAAGAATTGATGCTTTTGAACTGTGGTGCTTGAGAAGACTCTTGAGAGTCCCTTCGCAAGGAGATCCAACCAGTCCATTCTAAAGGAGATCAATCCTGGGTGTTCATTGGAAGGACTGATGCTAAAGATGAAACTGCAATACTTTGGCCACCTCATGCAAAGAGTTAACTCACTAGAAAGGACTTTGATGCTGGGAAGTTTTGGGGGCAGGAGGAGAAGGGGACCACAGAGGATGAGATGGCTGGATGGCATCACCGACTCGATGGACATGAGTTTGAGTGAACTCTGGGAGTTGGTGATGGACAAGGAGACCTGGTTTGCTGTGATACATGGGGTCTCAAAGAGTCAGACAAGACTGAGAAACTGAACTGAACTGAACTGAGAACCCATAGACCACAGGGCTGGGTCCTCTCATGCTAAGCAACTACTAGGGAGGGACTGCAACCCCACCCATCACAGATAATTGAATTAAAACTTTGTTGAGCTAGTGCATAGCATCAAGAAACTTACACAGGCTTTGTAGTTTTACCCATCAGAGGGCAGACAGAAGCAAGAATAAATAGTCTCACAGTGGCTGAAACAAACAATAAAAAAACATATTACAGAAAGTTAATCATGATGTTAAAGCAAAAACTGTGTCCCAGATGAAGGGACAAGATAAAATCCCAGAAAAACAACTAAATGAATTGGAGATAGGAAATCTTCCAGAAAAAAGAATTCAGAATAATGATAGTGAAGATGACCCAGGATCTCGGAAAAGACTATCGGCAAAGATTGAGAAGATTCAAGAAATGATTACTAAAGATCTACAAGAACTAAAGAACAAGCAAGCAGAGATGAATGACACACTGAAAGGAATCAATAGCAGAATCCTTGAGGCAGCAGCATGGATAAATGACCTGGAGGACAGAATGTTGGAAATCATTGCCACAGAATAGAGTATAGAAAAAATAATGTAAAGAAATGAAGACAGCTTAAGAGACCTCTGGGACAACATTAAACACACAACCATTCACATTATAGGGGTCCCAGAAGAAGAAGGGAGAGAGACAGGACCTGAGAAAATATTTGAAGTGATAATAGCTTGGGAAATTATGGGAAACAGGAAGTTCAGGAAATGTGCCTAAATGTGGGAAAGGAAATAGTTAACCAAGTCCAGGAAGCACAGAGAATGCTAGGAAGAAATTTAAATCAGCTGATAAATCAAAGGAGGAACACACCAAGACATATAGTAATCAAACTCACAAAAATTAAAGACAGAGATAAGATACTAAAAGCAGCAAATAACATATATGGGAAGTCTTATCAGACTACTATACAAACCAGAAGGGAATGGCATGATATATTTAAAGTGATGAAAAAGAAGAACCTACAGCCAAGAATACTCTACCCAGCAAGTCTGTCCTTCAGATTTAATAGATAAATCAAAAGCTTTCCAAACAAGCAAAAGTTAAGAGAATTTAGCACCACCAAACCAGCTTTACAACAAATGCTAAAGGAAATTCTCTAGGCAGGAAACACGAGAAAAATAAAAGACCTACAGAAAATAAACCCAGAACAATTAAGAAAATGGTAATAGGAGCATATGTATCGATAATTACCTTAAATGTAAATGGGTTAAACACACCAGACAAAGGACATAGACTAGCGGGGTTGATGAAAACATGTGCTTGTATGCTCTCCCACTTACCACATCACTCTCCTTGACTCCCCAAATTGTATGTAATTATTTTATATTGTTAAGATAATCATGTTCCCATTATGATCTGGAATTGTAATTATCTTTTATTTTTTGTCTGGCTACTGACTGTGAAAACTGATAAACATCTTTTACTGTTGTGATTATGTAACTATTACTTACTTAATACCATTGCATCATGATTCAACAGAAAAATAATAGTCTAGATGACCAAAACTAGGATCTACAGAAAAACCAGTAATCACTGTTTAAAATCCAGATGCATATCAGAATTATCTTGCAATTTTTTGAAAAGTGCAAATGTTCAGGTATTGTTTTTTCTCTCCAGAGCTCCAGAAGTTTTCAGTGAGCAGTCATGTTTAAAAACAACTGGAACATATGCTGAATAGTAGTGGTGAGAGTGGCACCCTTGTCTTGTTCTTGACTTTGTGGGAAACGCTTTCAATTTTTCACCGTTGAGGATAATGTTTGATGTGGGTTTGTCATATATAGCTTTTCTTATGTTGAGGTATGTTCCTCCTATCCTATTCTATATGACAAACCCACAGCAAACATTATCCTCAACGGTGAAAAATTGAAAGCATTTCCCCTAGAGTCAGGAACAAGACAAGGGTGCCCACTCTAACCACTACTATTCAACATAGTTTTGGAAGTTTTGGCCACAGCAATCAGAGCAGAAAAACACATAAAAGGAATCCAAATTGGAAAAGAAGAAGTAAAACTCTCACTGTTTGCAGATAACATGATCCTCTACACAGAAAACACTAAAGACTCTACCAGAAAATTACTAGAGCTAATCAATGAATATAGTAACGTCACAGGATATAAAAAATCAACACAGAGAAATCCCTTGCATTCCTATACACTAATAATGAGAAAATAAAAAGAGAAATTAAGGAAATAATTCCATTCACCGTTGTAATGAAAATAATTAAATACTTAGGAATATATCTACCTAAAGAAACAAAAGACCTATATATAGACAACTATAAACTACTGGTGAAAGAAATCAAAGAGGACACTAATAGATGGAGAAATATACCGTGTTCATGGATCGGAAGAATAAATATTGTGAAAATAAGTATACTCCCCCAAATAATTTATAGATTCAATTCAATCCCTATCAAGCTACCAATGATATTTTTAACAGAGCTAGAACAAATAATCTCACAATTTGTATGGAAATTTAAAAAAACCTTGAATAGCTAAAGCAATCTTGAGAAAGAAGAATGGAACTGGGGGAATCAACCTGCCGGACTTCAGGCTCTACTACAAAGCCACGGTCATTAACACAGTATGGTACTGGCATAAAGACAGAAATATAGATCAATGGAACAAAATAGAAAGCCCAGAGAGAAATCCACACACCTATGGACAACTTATCTTTGACAAAGGAGACAAGAATATAAAATGGAGAAAAGACAGTCTCTTTAACAAGTGGTGCTGGGAAAACTGGTCAACCACTTGTAAAAGAATGAAACTAGAACACTCCCTAACACCATACACAAAAATAAACTCAAAATGGATTAGAGATCTCAATGTAAGACCAGAAACTATAAAACTCCTAGAGGAGAACATAGGCAAAACACTCTCCAACATAAATCACAGCAGGATCCTCCAAGACCCACCTCCCAGAATATTGGAAATAAAAGCAAAAATAAACAAATGGGACCTAATTAAAATTAAAAGCTTCTGCACAGCAAAGGAAACTATAAGCAAGGTGAAAAGACAGCCTTCAGAATGGGAGAAAATAATAGCAAATGAAACAACTGACAAAGGATTAATCTCAAAAATATACAAGCAACTCCTGCAGCTCAATTCCAGAAAAATAAACGACCCAATTAAAAAATGGGCCAAAGAACTAAACAGATATTTCTCCAAAGAAGACATAGAGATGGCTAACAAACATATGAAAAGATGCTCAACATCATTCATAATCAGAGAAATGCAAATCAAAACCACAATGAGGTACCATTTCACGCCAGCCAGAATGGCTGCTATCAAAAAGTCTACAAGCAATAAATGCTGGAGAGGGTGTGGAGAAAAGGGAACCCTCTTACACTGTTGGTGGGAATGCAAACTAGTGCAGCCACTATGGAGAACAGTGTGGAGATTCCACCAAAACCTTCAAATAGAACTGCCATATGACCCAGCAGTCACACTCTTGGGCATACACACTGAGGAAACCAGAATTGAAAGAGACACATGTACTTCAATTTTCATCGAGCACTGTTTATGATAGCCAGGACATGGAAGCAACCTAGATGTCCATCTGCGACGAATGGATAAGAAAGCTTTGGTACATATACACAATGTAATATTACTCAGCAATTAAAAAGAATACATTTGTATCAGTTCTAATGAGGTGGATGAAACTGGGGCCTATTATACAGAGTGAAATAAGCCAGAAAGAAAAACACCAATACAGTATACTAACACATATATATGGAATTTAGAAAGGTGGTAACAATAACCCTGGTCCCATCACTTCATGGGAAATAGATGGAAAAACAGTGGAAACAGTGTCAGACTTTATTTTTTTCGGCTTCAAAATCACTGTGGATGCTGATTGAAGCCATGAAATTAAAAGACGCTTACTCTTTGGAAGGAAAGTTATGACCAACCTTGATAGTATATTCAAAAGCAGAGACATTACTTTGTCAGTAAAGGTCCATCTAGTCAAGGCTATGGTTTTTCTCGTGGTCATGTATGGATGTGAGAGTTGGACTGTGAAGAAAGATGATCGCCGAAGAATTGATGCTTTTGAACTGTGGTGCTGGAGAAGACTCTTGAGAGTCCCTTGGACTGCAAGGAGATCCAACCAGTCCACTCTAAAGGAGATCAGTCCTGGGTGCTTTTTGGAAGGACTGATGCTAAAGCTGAAACTGCAATACTTTGGCCACCTCATGCGATGAGTTGACTCACTGGAAAAGACTCTGATGCTAGGAAAGGTTGGGGGCGGGAGGAGAAGGGGACGACAGAGAATGAGATGGCTGGATGGCATCACCGACTCTGTGGACATGAGTTTGAGTGAACTCCGGGAGTTGGTGATGGACAGGGAGGCCTGTGATTCATGGGGTTGCGGAGAGTCCAACACGACTGAGTGACTGAACTGAACTGAACGATAACCCTGTATATGAGACAACTAATCTTCAAATGTACAGGCATAAAGTGGTTCTATTATTTATATTCTTAATGTTCTGTGGGTAATTCCCATTTTGAGTATTGTTTATATGCAAGATTTTTCTTGTTGATTATTGTTACCTGAGGTTTCCCTTTTTAGAGATGCTTTTATGGCAGCTTTGGCTCTGTTGAGCCTCTCAATTTTATCTTTATTTTTATTGCATTAATAACTGGTATGTATTAGTTGCTTTTTTTTCTTTATGATTATTCTGTTTATTTTGCTAACTTCTTAAACTGGCTGTATACTTGTATACTCATTGCTTTTCCTTTTTATGTAATGTCTACTACATTTAAGGCCTCAGTGGATAATATGTTTCAAATCTCGTAGGTTTTAAGACTTTGTATTTTTGTTCTCTTTCTGTGATGATGTTATTTTAAATACTACGTATTCAGTGAATGATATAAACACATTGTAAATTTAAGTTTTCTAATTAAAAATTTTTGAAAAAAATAAAAACAAGTGGGATATATGATGATCTCTTACTTTTTTCTAATTTATTTCACTTTTTCTATTTCATATTCAGTGCTCCAATTTCATTTAATGTTCTCTAATTTCTCCATCTCTTCTTTTTTTAATTTTGATCTTATTTCTCAAAACTTTATCAAGTGTAGTAGAAAAGCTTTTGCATTATATTTATATATAATATATACATATTATATAAATATATAATACATACATTTTAGAAAACATAAATTTTTGCCCAACTAAAAAATATTATGACATTTTGATTCCACTTGTTTGACTTAGTATGAATAGAATGCTAGATTTCTAATTAATAATAGATATGCAGCAAGCAACAAAGGTTTACTGTATAGTATAAGAAACTATGGTCAATATCTTGTAATTTATGATAGAAAAATTTCAAAAGTAGAATATGTATATTTATATAACTGTACCACCTTGCTGTGCACCTAAAACATAGTAAGTCAACTGTACTTCAATTACATATATATATATATATATATATATATATATATATCTCAGTTCAGTTCAGTCACTACTCATTCATATCTGACTCTGCGACCCCATGAATCACAGCACGCCAAGCCTCCCTGTCCATCACCAACTCCCAGAGTTCACTCAAACTCATGTCTATCGAGTCAGTGATGCCATTCAGCCATCTCATTCTCTGTCTTGCCTGTCTCCTCCCGCCCACAATCCTTCCCAGCATCAGAGTCTTTTCCAGTGAGTCAACTCATCGCATGAGGTGGCCAAAGTATTGCAATTTCAGCTTTAGCATCAGTCCTTCCAATGAACACCCAGGACTGATCTCCTTTAGAATGGACTGGTTGGATCTCCTTGCATTCCAAGGGACTCTCAAGAGTCTTCTCCAACACCACAGTTCAAAAGCATCAATTCTTCGGCGATCAGCTTTCTTCACATCTCACATCCATACATGACCACTGGAAAAACCATAGCCTTGACTAGATGGACCTTTATTGGCAAAGTAATGTCTCTGCTTTTTAATATGCTATCTAGGTTTGTCATAAGTTCCCTTCCAAGGAGTAAGCGTCTTTTAATTTCATGGCTGCAATCAGCATCCAGTGATTTTGGAGCCCAAAAAAAAGTCTGACACTGTTTCCACTGTTTCCTCATCTATTTCCCATGAAGTGATGGGACCAGATGCCATCATCTCAGTTTTCTGAATGTTGAGCTTCAAGCCAAACTTTTCACTCTCCTTTTCACTTTCATCAAGAGGCCTTTGAGTTCCTCTTCACTTTCTGCCATAAGGGTGATGTCATCTGCATATTTGAGGTTATTGATATTTCTCCCGGCAATCTTGATTCCAGCTTGTGCTTCTTCCAGCCCAGCGTTCCTCATGATATACTCTGCATATAAGTTATATAAGCAGGGTGACAATATACAGCCTTGACGTACTCCTTTTCCTATTTGGAACCAGTCTGTTGTTCCATGTCCAGTTCTAACTGTTGCTTCCTGACCTGCATACAGGTTTCTCAAGAGGCAGGTCAGGTGGTCTGGTATTCTTATCTCTTTCAGAATTTTCCACAGTTTATTGTGATCCACACAGTCAAAGGCTTTGGCATAGTCAATGAAGCAGAAATAGATGTTTTTCTGGAACTCTCTTGCTTTCTCCATGATCCAGCGGATGTTGGCAGTTTGATCTCTGGTGCCTCTGCCTTTTCTGAAACCTGCTTGAACATCTGGAAGTTCACGGTTCACATATTGCTGAAGCCTGGCTTGGAGAATTTTGAGCATGACTTTACTCGCATGTGAGATGAGTGCAATTGTGCGGTAGTTTGAGCATTCTTTGGCATTGCCTTTCTTTGGGATTGGGATGAAGACTGACCTTTTTCAGTCCTGTGGCCACTGCTGAGTTTTCCAAATTTGCTGGCATATTGAGTGCAGCACTTTCACAACATCTTCTTTCAGGATTTGAAATAGCTTAACTGGAATTCCATCACCTCCACTAACTTTGTTTATAGTGATGCTCTGTAAGGCCCACTTGACTTCATATTCCAAGATGTCTGGCTCCAGGTGAGTGATCATGTCATCGTGATTTTCTTGGTCGTGAAGATCTTTTTTGTACAGTTCTTCTATGTATTCTTGCCATCTCTTCTTAATATCTTCTGCTTCTGTTAGGTCCATGCCATTTCTGTCCTTTATCGAGCCCATCTTTGCATGAAATATTCCCTTGGTATCTCTAATTTTCTTGAAGAGATCTCTTGTTTTCCTATTGTGTTTTTTTCCTCTATTTCTTTGCACTGATCTCTGAAGAAGGCTTTCTTATCTCCCCTTGCTATTCTTTGGAACTCTGCATTCACATGCTTATATCTTTCCTTTTCTCCTTTGCTGTTTACTTCTCTTCTTTTCACAGCTATTTGTAAGGCCTCATCAGACAGCCATTTTGCTTTTTTGCATTTCTTTTCCATGGGGATGGTCTATATATATATATATATGAAGTCGTTCAGTCGTGTCTGACTCTTTGTAACCCCATGGGCCCCAAATGCTCCTCCGACCATGGAATTTTCCAGGCAAGAGTACTGGAATGGGTTGCCATTTCCTTCTCCAGGGATCCTGACCCAGGGATAGAATCCGGGTCTCCTGCAATTGCAGGCAGGGATTTTACCATCTGAGCCACTAGGGAAGCCCATGTATATATAAAAGTTGGTATAAGATTGGAGTTTAATTTTCTCTCTTTATTAAATTTGTTCCCTTGGAGTTCTACTTTTGATAACAGATTGTGTGAATTTCTGTGCCTTTCAGTGATCTGTATTTATTTATTTGAAATCTTTATCATATTAGTTGAATGGATAAGTATTACCTCATGTGTTTTAAAACATTTTTGATATTTTAAATAGACTTCTCAAATATCAAATTCTAACTAAAGGTTTTCTAGACTCTAGCTAACTCTGGGATATTTCAAAGGAACACTGAGACATCTCAGGGAGCAATATTAAACCAGTTAGGTTTATTTGATATGTTAAATTACTTGAGAAACATTGTCAAGTGACTGGAGATAAAATTTACATTATAGTAGATGGATAAATGCCATTAAAATAGTTATTCCAAAATTATTATGAAATTTCTGATATACCCTGTTATCAGTGTTACCAGTATCAATCATACTAGTTATTTTCTTAAAATGTGTGTCATAGAAATAACGAAGTTTTGTGCCATTTGCTTCATAATCAAATTCTTTAACCATACAATTTAAAGTTTTGCCCTTTATAGACAATCATTATTTTACACGGAGGTTTTTATAAAATTAAGATCTTCAAGAAAATTCATAAAAGGATTTTTTTAAAAACAGATATGAGTTTCTGATAGTTTTTGGATCATACCACTAAAATGGGAAAACTTGATGACTTCATCCAAATCAACAAGGATTAATTAATTACATGGGACTGAGTGAATTGATAAATATGATTTTAACTTTCACTTTTTGTAGAAATATATTGGTTTTTAATCTTTGTTTTAAAGAAAGACCTTTCCTTTTGTGCTATGACCTATGACAAATTGATAATGTATACCTTTCTGAAAAAGATGAAATATTTATGTTTCTCTTTACTTGATCCTTTCAAAATTTGGCTTCTTTTACTGGCTCTCCTGTGGACTTCATGGTTTATTGCAACTGGACAACAACTAGTTATATTAATCTTTGTTTTAATTTGTTCTTTTTTTCCAAGTAGCTTACACTTTATAACTCTCTGCTATATTATGACTTTATTAATGTTACTAGCTGTGTTACTTATATTCTGTTTATTTTATAAGATTGTTGCCTCTTAAAATGCCCAGTGTCAAAGCAGGCCTCCAACAACATTGATAATGGCTCTTCAGGATCACATTTATGACTGTATATAACATAATTATAATTTATATATATGTTACAATTGTATATATATATATATATTACAATTATGTTGCATAGAGTCATAAATATGATCTTGTTTCTATCCACTCCACTTCCAAAGGAGAAAGAGATAACTTCTGTGATAGGTCTTTGCCCTTTACCCAAACAAAGGTGACCAAGTCTGAGATAATCCTGTTCTTTCTTTTGTTAATCATTTATTTGCAACTCACCTTCTGCCTATAAAAGGTTTCCATTTTCTACAACCCCTCAGAATGCCTTTCTATTTACTAGATGGGATACTTCCCAAATCATGAATCATTGAATAAAATCAATTTGATTTTTAAGTTTATTTAGTTGAATTTTCCTTTTTCACATAAAAATAATATATTTGGACCAGTATATGTTTCTTATGTATATGAGAAAGGTCTTTACCCACAGTTCCTGGCTTACAGCTTTCAAAACTCTTGGAATTTCCTAAGTGATAAAAGCAATGGGACTGTTGTCAAACCCAAGTTCATATTCCCAATGCACAGTGAGGTCAAATAAACCAAAAATCTCAGAGTTTGGAGCAGAGAGAGGCTTATTTGAGCAGGGTCAAACAAGGAGAACGGGCAATTCATGCTTAAAAGATCTGAACTCTCTGTTGCTCCTCAGGGAAAATCTTTTAAAAGCAAATTTTTGGGTGAAGGCTGTAGGGTACATCTCTTCTTTTTTATTGGTTTGGGGTAAGGTAACAGGATGGTGTTCCAGGAATCGTAATCATCAACTTTCTGTTTCCAAGTAGTCTGAGGTCTAGTGCTTATGCTCACCCTGAAGTTACCATCTTTCACCTGGATGGGAAACTTAGTTTCTGCTGAACAACTTAAAGATATGCATCAGAGAGTTATACATATCCCCCAGGAGGAATTAGAGCTGTTTTATCACTGCAATTTTTCCTTGGTTGTGCCTTCCCTTCCTTCTCCCTACTAATTAGTGACTGTTTGAATTCCTCATTTGGAACTTAAGGAAGTTGAAGGAGACTGAAACCTTTTACCACAAACAACAACCAGGAGATATGGAAAGGCTTTTGTACCTGGGAGGGCCCTGTAGAGATCTTTGAGGCTTTAATCCACGATTTTCTTTGATATTCCTCAATCTTCATGGAGAATAGATGTGGGACAAGAAGGGGAATGACCTTGGGATAGAAAAATTAATCAAAAACTCAGCAGAGAAGGTTGATTTTAGAAGACTGGGATTTAAGGGGACTCGGATTTAGGGGACCTAATTTTCACCAGTATGGCAACATTCTCAACATGTGCTTTTGAGTAAACCATTTCTTCTGTGCTGTATGTCCTATCTCTCATTTTTATTTGGAAAAATCTTTTAAAACCATGCTTTGTCAGTAATTTTTCTTTAAAGACTACAGCTTTTCTACACCTCATCTCCCAGACTATGGAGGATGCTAAGTATGCTATATTAGTAACCTCAACCTAGAGGGTGGGCTCAGACCACACACCTAAACTTTACAACCCGCCCCACTAATAAAGTGTATTATACCCAACTTTCATTACCAGTGTATCACAAATGTTATATTGCATTGCAATGATAGAAACCTCTGACTATGTTTTTGTGATGTGTAAGATTCCTTGACAAGCGCATTTTAGAAAGAGAGCACTTACAATCATCTAACTTCCCATGTCTGCCTCAAAATATACCCAATATTCTTCCTGTTCCTCAGTTAAATATGCTAGAAACAAGAAAAGGTTGCTTAAGTCCTTATTCTAGGATATATTGACTCCTAGGAAATATAAGATATAAATCAAATCCATTATTATTATGAAACAAGAATCCAAGTTCATATTCATGGAGCTGAAGAATGAACATCACAGCAAACATTCATGGTAGCAAGCAAACAGAATTTATTTAAGAGAGAAGAAAAGTACAAAGATCTCACCCTAGACACTGAGAGGGGGGTGAAGTGCCCCAAAAGGTAGGACTTACAGCAGTTTATATCATTACTAGCATTGATTTGTACACTTTTGATTGGTTCTTACTTTTTTAAACATATGTCATTTCTAAAAAATCACCTTAAAAGTCATAATGTTTAACTTGACATCCTTATAGTTTCTTTTGATCTTCAGATTCTTAGTTGTCCTAGACATTAAGTCACCATGCTACAACCTTTTCCCATGAGCACCAGCCATTTTACAATGGACCAGATGTATGGGCTAAAGATTAAGGATCACCAGTTGTTTTTCCCTCAGGCATATGGAAAGGCATATGGAACAGAAGTTAATTACTACCCTTTCCTGGATCTGAGTGCTGATAATTTATCAGACCAGGAGAACATTCCTCTGAGAGCCAGCAACCTGGGACAAAGGGTATAGTTTTAGGTTAATGGAGCAGGATGTTTATTGAAACAGGCTGGGATCTCAGAGTTCCTACACTAACTGCCTAACAAATTCTGCCTCAGTTATACAGTAGAGGTGACAAATAGATTCAAGGGATTAGATCTGGTAGACAGAGTACCTGAAAAACTATGAATGGAGATTCATAATGTTTTACAGGTGGCAGTGACCAAAATTATTCCAAAGAAAAAGAAACACAAGAGGCAAAGTGGTTGTCTGAGAAGGCTTTATGACTATCTGAGGAAAGAAGAGGAGTGAAAGACAAAGGAGAAAGGGAAAGATATACCCAACTGAATGCAGAGTTCCAAAGAATAGCAAGGAAAGATAAGAAGGCC
Source organism: Moschus berezovskii (assembly GCF_049115385.1). Lineage (NCBI taxonomy): Eukaryota > Metazoa > Chordata > Mammalia > Artiodactyla > Moschidae > Moschus > Moschus berezovskii. The sequence continues at coordinate 137,375,955 of NC_142461.1, read as the reverse complement.
GTTTAAAATGAATAATGTGAAGAGATAGAAGAAAATAATATAATGGAAAAGACTAGAGATCTCTTCATGAAAATTGGAGCTATCAAGACAACATTTCAAATATGGACATGACAAAGGACAGAAACAGTAAGGATCTAACAGAAGCAGAAAAGATTAAGAAGTGACAAGAATACACAGAAGAACTATACAAGAAGTGTCTTAATGACTCAGATAACCACAATGGTGGTCAGTCACCTAGAGCAGGACATCCTAGAGTGTGAAGTCAATTGGGCCTTATGAAGCATTACTGTGAACAAAGCTAGTGGAGGTGATGGAACTCCAGATGAGCTATTTCAGATCCTAAAATATGATGCTGTTAAAGTGTTCTACTCAATATGCCAGCAGATTTGGAAATCTAACAGTGGCCACACGACTGGAAAATGTCAGTTTTCATTCCAACCCGCAAAAAGGGAAATGTCAAGTTCAAGGTACCATACATGTTCAAGATACCATACAATTGCACTTATTTCACTTGATAGCAAGGTTATGTTCAAAATCCTTCAAGCTAGGCTTCAGCAGTACATGAATTGAGAACTTCCAGATGTACAAGCTGGGTTTCAAAGAAGCAGAGTAACCACAGATCAAATTGCCAACATCCATTGGATCATGGAGAAAGCAAAGGAATTCCAGAAAAATACCTAATACTGTGTCATCAAAAACACCATTTGGGAATTACCTGGTGATCAAATGGTTAGGACTCATTATTCTCACAGCCAGCGTCCTGAGTTTGATCCCTAGTTGGTGAACTAAGATCCCTCAAGCTGTGAGGTGTGGCCTAAAAAACAAAACAAACAAAAAAACCCTTCATAACCTGTTAGTTGCTAAAACAATTCAATAGGTATTATTAGGTTTTTTGTAAAACTAAGAACTGTACATGGAACAACAGACTGGTTCCAAATAGGAAAAGGAGTACAATACATGTACATGGAAAAACAGACTGGTTCCAAATAGGAAAAGGAGTACATCAAGGCTGTATATTGTCACCCTGCTAATTTAACTTATATGCAGAGTACATCATGAGGAACGCTGGGCTGGAAGAAGCACAAGCTGGAATCAAGATTGCTGGGAGAAATATCAATAACCTCAGATATGCAGATGATACCACCCTTATGGCAGAAAGTGAAGAGGAACTCAAGGGCCTTTTGATGAAAGTGAAAGAGGAGAGTGAAAAGGTTGGCTTGAAGCTCAACATTCAGAAAACAAAGATCATGGCATCTGGTCCCATCACTTCATGGGAAATAGATGGAAAAACAGTGGAGACAGTGTCAGACTTTATTTTTTTGGGCTCCAAAATCACTGTGGATGCTGATTGCAGCCATGAAATTAAAAGACGCTTACTCCTTGGAAGGAAAGTTATGACCAACCTAGATAGTATATTAAAAAGCAGAGACATTACTTTGCCAACAAAGGTCCATCTAGTCAAGGCTATGGTTTTTCCCGTGGTCATGTATGGATGTGAGAGTTGGACTATGAAGAAGGCTGATCGCCGAAGAATTGATGCTTTTGAACTGTGGTGCTGGAGAAGACTCTTGAGAGTCCCTCGTACTGCAAGGAGATCCAACCAGTCCATTCTAGAGGATATCAATCCTGGGAGTTCATTGGAGGGACTGATGCTAAAGCTGAAACTGCAATACTTTGGCCACCTCATGCGACGAGTTGACTCACTGGAAAAGACTCTGATGCTGGGAAAGGTTGGGGGCGGGAGGAGAAGGGGACGACAGAGAATGAGATGGCTGGATGGCATCACCAACTCTGTGGACATGAGTTTGAGTGAACTCTGGGAGTTGGTGATGGACAGGGAGGCCTGGCGTGCTGTGATTCATGGGGTCTCAGAGAGTCGGACACGACTGAGTAACTGAACTGAACTGAATACAAAAGAAAGGAAATTAACTCTATGTAGCAAGAGGAATAGGCTTCAAGAGTTCACTGATGGGTAAATTATGAAAACTGGGAGAAATGAACAGTTTAAGAGAGCTCAAGGCAAGCTTTGTAACTGTTCTGATGCCAGTGAATGACTCTGCTCCCGATTGAAAAGTGTGTTGTGGGGCTGGTATCTCTCCTTACCCCCTTGGTGTCCTGAAATTCTTGTTGTAAATAATAAGACACTCAAAGGTAAAATGGCTCTAAGGCATTTTTCAAGAACTGAGAACAAAAGATCTCTTGAAACCTAGTTCCCCTAAAGCCAAGTTCCTCTGACCAGTTTATGTTTAAATTAAGCAGTTAATGATTAGAGAAGCAAGAAAGTACAGAAACAAAGCAAAAGCAGTCAAAAGATAACAGTTTAATCATAAAGGACTCATGGGACTCCTAGTTCCTCCTTTTTAAAGGTAAAAAATATGACACATATACTTGAGATGTTTTCCAGAAAGTAAGACCCTCCACCAGATGGAGGATGGTGACTAACACACGGATGTAGATTACAAATTAGTTAGAACTAGAGGGTTGATGACTGAGATTCTGAAGCTCCACCCTGTTCTCTCACCACCAGTCAGTCAGGAGTCCATTAGCTGTTCATACACCCTGAAACCCTCACTTCTAATATTGTCTTTAAATACTTGCTCCTTGTTGTACAGCAGAAACCAACACAGCATTGTAAAGAAATTATCTTCCAAATTAAAAAAAAAATAAACAAACAAAAGAAATTCTTCCCTGAAAGTCACTGGGGATTTGGGTCTTTTGAATGCTAGCTGCCCATTCTCCTGACTTGGTCCTGCAATAAATGCTGTACTTTCCTTCACTACAGCCCGGTGTCAATAGATTGGCTTTACTGCATGTCAGCTGATTGGACCTGAGCTCAGTTCAGCAACATAGGAAAGAGAAAATACATTTTGATTAAAGTATAGAAGAAGATTGAGCAGAAATGTTGGGCTTCTCAGCACAGGTATCAACTTTCACCTGTGGTCACTGTTGAAGTTGCTGAGCTCAGAAGACGCTTGTTGACTCACAGAAGTGTGGCCGTCGAGTGGAAAAGCATGTTTCTCCATTAGAACCCAGGGAAATAAGAGCCTGGGCCAGCTCGTTCTTGAGTGTGTTTGGTCATTATATTCCCCTGAGAAAAGAGGGCCCTAAAAGGGCAAAGTCATGTCTGGTGGCAGAGAAGCCCAGTGTGCCTCCTGGGCCTGAGGGGATGATTCTAATCATGCATAGAAAGAAGTAGAAAAGTGGCAACAGTTATATCTTCAGGCAAAGGCATCCTGTAGGACAGTATATATATTTATATATAATCTGGGGTGGTCTGGCATTGCTAACTCAACTGGCAGACCTCTGTCAGAGAAAAAAAAAATAACCAACAGTCAATCTAAGAAAGAAATGGGCAATTTATTCATATCATCCTTACACTTATAACTTGAGAGACAGTCGTTCAGATAGCTCTGAGAATTGTCATACACATTAGAGGTCAGAGAACAGTTATATAAGTTCTAGAGACACAAGGTTATACATCAAAGTAACACATTGACACTGTACCTAGTCTAATAAGACAGTAGTGGGCTTCCCTTGTGGCTCAGCTGATAAAGAATTCATCTGCAACGTGGGTGACTTGGGTTTGATCCCTGGGTTGGAAAGATCCCCTGGAGAAGGGAAAGGCTACCCACTCCAGTATTCTGCCTGGAGAATTCCATGTACTGTATAGTCCATGGGGTCACAAAGAGTTGGACACGACTGAGTGACCTTCACTTTCACTTTCAATGAAAGTGACCTCTTACATTATTGAGGAAGGAATGCTATTTCTTAAGGAGTCACCTTGCTGGCAACAGAAAAAAATTACTTGCTGTTTTTGGTGAGCAGGCATTCCTGTCTCTTCTTAGGGAATCTAGTTAATGTATAATGCAGATGCACAATGTGCTCTAATGGGGAGAGGTTGGTGGCTCAAATGGGAGAGAAAATTTTATGTCAAATTCTTCTTGTCCTAACAATCCTTCACCTCTCATTGGGTCATTTCTCCTTTCATGTATTTTATTTTATTAAATTTTTAAAGTTTTATAAAGGAGTAGAGTTGATTAACAATGTTGAGATTGTTTCAGGTGTACAGCAATGTGATTCAGTTATACATACATATGTATCTAAGTTTTTCAAATTATTTTCCCATGTAGGTTATTATAGAGTAATGAGAAGCTTCCTATGTTGTACAGTAGGTCCTTGTTGATTATCTACTTTAAACATAACAGAGGAGTGTACATGTCAATACCAAACTCCCAGTCTGTCCCACCCCATTATTCTTCCCCAGGTAACCATAAGTTTGTTCTCTGTGTCTGCTTATGTCTTGTAGATAAGATAATTGGTATCAAATTTTTTTTTTAGCTTCTGCTTGTGAGAAATATGATATTTGTCTTTTTCTGTCTGACTTACCTCATTTAGTATAATAATCCTTAAGTCTATCCGTGCTGCTGCCAATGGCATTATATTTTTAATGACTGAGTAATATTCGATTGTCCATATGTACCATTTCCTCTTCATCCATTCCTCTCTTGATAGACGTTTAGGTTGCTTCCAGTTCTTTTCCATGGTGTCCAGAAACAACACTGCAATGAATATTGGGGTGCATGGATCCTTCTGAACCATGTGATGCCCGTGACTGGGATTGCTGGATCATAAGATAGTTCTATATTTAGTTTCTTAGGGAAGCTATATACTGTTTTCCATAGTGGCTGCATCAATTCATGTTCCCACTATCAGTGTAGGAGAGCACCTTTTTCTCCACACTCTCTCCAGCATTTATTGTCTGTAGATTTTTTGATGTTGGCCATTCTGATGGTGTGAGGTGATATATCATAGCTTTGATATACATTTCTATAATTAGAAACATTGAGCACTTTTCATGTACCTGTTGGTCATCTGTATATCTTCTTTGAAGCCCCCAGCTCCATTTTAGAGAGCTCTCTTAGAAATATGGACTCCATAGCGATTTTCCATTCACATGTGGCATCAGGGATTCAATACTAGCAGCATTCAGATAACATCTATTTTAGGAACGTGTGTACTTTACACAGAGACATATTTTCTGTTGTTCTTTAAGAATGTTCTGGGGGTGGCTCTTAATTTGATCTAAAACTTGATTACATAGGGGAGCAGAATTTGCAACCCCAAAATTTCTCTTTGATTTGTCAATTATTTTAACTTGGTTGCTTTCTTTTCTTTTGGCTATGCTGGGTCTTCTTTGCTGCGTGAGCTTTTCTTTGTTGCAGCAAGTTGGGATTACTTTGTAGTTGCTATGCACAGGTTTCTCATTGCAGGGGCTTCTCTTGTTATGGAGCATGGGCTCTAGGGCATGTGGGCTTCAGTAGTTGCAGTTCCCAGGCTCCAGAGCACAGGCTCAATAGTTGTGGCACATGGGCTTAGTTGCTCTGTGGTATGTGGGATCTTCCTGGATGAGGTATCAAGCCCATGTTTGCTGCATTGACAGGTGGATTAGTTACCACTGAGCCACCAGGGAAACTCTGGTTATTTTCTAAGAAACAGTAGACACAGGATAAACGAGTATGAGTAACTCCTGTGAAATATCTCTCAGGTGGCGCTAGTGGTAAAGAATCTGCTTGCCAATGCAAGAGACATAACAGATTCGGGTTAAATCCCTGAGTTGGGAAGATCCCGGGAGAAGGGAATAGTAACCCACTCCAATATTCTTGCCTGGAGAACCCCATGGACAAAAGAACCTGGCAGGTTCTTCCCCTAGTCCATTGGGTTACAAAGAGTCAGGCATGAATGAAGCAACTTGTAGGCAAGCACTCCTTTGTAAGAAACATTCATATCTGTAAGTGAAATCTCTATGTGTAAGGGTGTCTCCCTCTCTACAGAAATAAGAGGAGGATGACTGAATCTCTAGAAACTCATATCAATGGAGAAGGCAATGACCTGGTTATGCAAGACAACCTTATTTACTGTTTTTTATTTACAACCTTGTTGACCATGCTTTTTTGGTAATCTTCCAGAACCAACTCTCCCCACCCTCAACATCCTCTTTTGTTTCTAGCTGAGGATGGTATTTAAGGTGAGGGCTTTGGTTATTTTGGTGAGTTACTCAGTTTTGCTGTTTGATTTTGATTTATTAATCCATCTCATGTTTATTTTAATTCTTAAACCAGCCAAAAGAATGTAGAAAGGTAGGGAAAAATTTCTTCTTCCCCAACAATTATGTATAGATGCATATATAGTCTATGTATGTGTGTCTACATATATATTGTATATATATCTATATGTGTGCAAGGCTATGGTTTTTCCCTTAGTCATGTATGGATGTGAGAGTTGGACTGTGAAGAAAGCAGATTGCCGAAGAATTGATGCTTTTGAACTGTGGTGCTGGAGAAGACTCTTGAGAGTCCCTTGGACTGCAAGGAGATCCAAACCGTCCATTCTAGAGGAGATCAATCCTGGGTGTTCATTGGAAGGACTGATGCTAAAGCTGAAACTCCAATACTTTGGCCACCTCATGTGATGAGTTGACTCACTGGAAAAGACTCTGATGCTGGGAGGGATTGGGGGCAGGAGGAGATGGGGACGACAGAGAATGAGATGGCTGGATAGCATCACTGACTCGATGGACATGAGTTTGAGTGAACTCTGGGAGTTGGTGATGGACAGGGAGGCCTGGCGTGCTGTGATTCATGGGATTGCAAAGAGTCAGACATGACTGAGTGACTGAACTGAACTGAACTGATATCTATATGTGTGCATATATATGTATATGTCTTTAAACATCCAAACTTAGATATGATTTTATCATATAAATTATGTTAAAATGGATTAACATTTTAAAGTAAACATTTATTAAATAAATGAGTTACCTGCAATGCTCTTATTGGGTGATTCCCATAAGATTATTAGAAGACCTGTTGTTTAATGAAGATCTATAAGAACACCTTTGAAATCCTTAGTTGACCTTCCACTTGTCTGAAATATTTTATGTAACAAAACACACTAGATTGCTGTGAGATTTTAAAGAAAAAAAATGCTAATTCCAACTTAGAATTGATCTGTCTCAGACATTTCATAGTTTGAAAATTAATTATCCTTCAGGAAGTCCATGAATAAAGAGCAACTTATTAATTTTTAAAAACTGCAAGTCCTAACTCATTTGAATTTAACAGTTAAATTTTTTTCTCATCTCTGCCTTTGGCATTTTGTCATAGGTCATGTAAAGAAGCTGAGTAGAACGTTTGATTTTTTTGTAGAAATCTCCATAGTTAAGTCCTTGGGTTTATTAAGAACACCTTCTATTTTATACATTTTCACAATCAACTATGTTGTCAGAGTTTCTGCTAACACGGATTTCTTTTCTTCCAGTTCCATGTATAGTTACTTTATGTTGCTTTAACCCTCACTGCCACCTATTTGAGGGCCTTGGGTTTACATTAACAGTCTACACAATGCCCTTCCAGCATCCACTCACCATTTCACGTTTGGGTAAAGAAACCTTTATCAGTTACCTATTGTTTTGTAACAAATCACCCCAAACTCAGTGACTTTAAAAAGCAGTTTTTATTATACATATAGAACATTCGATCTGAAAGCACCAGAATACACATTCTTTACAAGGGCAAATGGAATGTTCTCCAGGATAGATCACATGGTAGGCCACAGAACAAGGCTCAGTAAATTGAAGAAAACTGAAAACATATCAAGCATATTTTCTTATCACAACAATATGAGACTAGAAATCAAATTAAAAGAACAAAAATACAAGAAATACAAAGACACAGAGGTTAAACAATATGCTGCTAAACAACTAATGGGGGATTACTGAAGAAATTAAAGAGAAAATTAAAACAAAATACCTAGAGGCAAATGAAAATGAAAACATAAAGATATAAAACCTATGGATCAGAGCAAAAACAGTTTTAAGATGGAAGTTTATAGGGATATAAGTTTACCCCAGGAAATAAGAAAAATAACAAATAAACAACTCTTATACCTAAAGGGAACAGGGAAAGAATAATGAACAAAGCCCAAAATTAATAGAAAAATAAATAATAAATATCAAACAGGAACAATTAAACACACACACATATAAACAGACCGAGGAGAAAAAAATAAATGAAACTAAGAGCTATTTCTTTGAAAGGATAAACAGATGTGATAAACCTTTAGCCAGATTCATAAAAAAAAAAAAAAAATGGAGAGGGCACAAATGGATAAAATAAAAATTGAAAGAGGAGAAGTTACAACAAACTCTACACAGATACAAACATCATAAGAGACTAATATGAAGAAATGTATGCCCACCAAAATGGAAAACTTTGAAAAAGTGGACAAATTCTTAGAAATGTACAAGACTGAACCAGGAAGAAATATTAAAATATATGAACAGGCAAATAACCAGTAATAATATTGAATCAATAATTCAAAAACTCTATGGCTCAACCAGTAATATTGAAGAAACTGAAGCTGAACAGTTCTCAGTTCAGTTCAGTTCAGTTCAGTCGCTCAGTCGTGTCCGACTCTCTGCGACCCCATGAATCACAGCACGCCAGGCCTCCCTGTCCATCACCAACTCCCAGAGTTTACTCAAACTCATGTCCACAGAGTCGGTGATGCCATCCAGCCATCTCATTCTCGGTTGTCCCCTTCTCCTCCCGCCCCCAACCTTTCCCAGCATCAGAGTCTTTTCCAGTGAGTCAACTCGTCTCATGAGGTGGCCAAAGTATTGTAGTTTCAGCTTTAGCATCAGTCCTTCCAATGAACACCCAGGACAGATCTCCCTCAGAATGAACAGTTCTATGAAGACCTAAAAGACCTCCTAGAACTAACACCCAAAAAGGATGTCCTTTTCATCAGAGAGGATTGGAATGCAAAGTAGGAAGTCAAGAGATACTTGGAGATACAAGGTAAAGTTGGACTTGGAGTACAAAATGAAGTGCAGAAAAGACTAACAGAGTTTTGCCAAGAGAACGCACCAGTCATAGCAAACACCCTTTTCCAACAACACAAGGGAAGACTCTACACATGGACATCACCAGATGGTCAATACTGAAATCAGATTGATTATATTCTTTGCAGCCAAAGATGGAGGCTCTCTATACAGTCAGGAAAAACAAGACTGGGAGCTGACCATGGCTCAGATCATGAACTCCTTGTTTTCAAATTCAGACTTAAATTGAAGAAAGTAGGGGAAATCACTAGACTGTTCAGATATGACCTAAATCAAATCCCTTACAATTACACAGTGTAAGTGACGAATAGGCTCAAGGGATTAGATCTGATAGGCAGAGTGCCTGAAGAGCCATTTACAGAGGTTCATGACATTGTACAGGAGGCAGTGATCAAGATTATCACCAAGAGAAAGAAATGCCAAAAGGCAAAATGGTTGTCTGAGGAAGTCTAACGAATAGCTGAGAAAAGGAGAGAAGCAAAAGGCAAAGGAGAAAAGGAAAGATACACTCATCAGAATGCAGAGTTCCAAAGAATAGCAAGGAGAGGTAAGAAAGCCTTCCTCAGTGATCAACACAAAGAAATAGAGGAAAACAATAGAATGGGAAAGACTAGAGATCTCTTCAAGAAAATCAGAGATACCAAGGGAACATTTCATGAAAATATGGGCTCAATAAAGGACAGAAATGGTATGAACCTAACAGAAGCAGAAGATATTAAGCAGAGGTGGCAAGAATACACAGAAGAAGTATATAAAAAGATCTCTATGACCCAGATAACCACGATCACTCACCTAGAGCCAGACATCCTAGAATGCAAAGTCAAATGGGCCTTAGGAAGCATCAGTACAAATAAAGCTAGTGGAGGTGATGAAATTTCAGTTGAGCTATTTCAAATCCTGAAAGATGATGCTGTGAAAGTGCTAAACTAAACATGCCAGAAAATTTGGAAAACTCAGCAGTGGCCACAGGACTGGAAAAGGTCAGTTTCATTCCAATCCCAAAGAAAGGCAATGCCAAAGAATGCTCAAACTACTGCACAATTGCACTTATCGCACATGCTAGTAAAGTCATGCTCAAAATTCTCCAAGCCAGGTTTCAACAGTATGTGAACCACGAACTTCTAGATGTTCAAGGCAGATATGGAAAAAGAAGAGGTACCAGAGATCAGATTGCCAACATCCATTGGATGATTGAAAAAGCATCAGAATTCCAGAGAAACATCTAATTCTGCTTTATTGACTATGTCAAAGCCTTTGACTGTGTGGATCAAAATAAACTGTGGAAAATTCTTCAAGATATGGGAATAGCCCAAGATGGCAGAGGAATAGTACAGGGAGACCACTTTCTCTCTCACAAATTCATCAAAAGATCATCTGAATGCTGAGCAACTTCCACAAAACGACTTCTGAACAGTGGCAGAGGACACCAGGCACCCAGAAAGGCCGCTCATTCTTTTGGAAAGGAGGTGGAACAAAATATAAAAGACAAAAAGAGAAACAAAAATAGTTAGGGATGGAGACCATTCCTGGGGAGGGAGTGATGAAGGAGGAGAAGCTTCTGAACAGCAGGAAACCCTCTCACTGGCTGGTCTGTGGGGAGTTTTCAAATCTCAGAGGGCAACATAACCGGGAGAAGAAAAACAAACAAACAAACCAGAGAATAAGCGCCTAACCACAACTCCCAGTGGAGAAGGAGCCCAGACATTTGCGTCTGCCACCAGCAAGTGGGGGCAGTACAGGGTGGCACAGGTTGCATGCTTAGGGTAAGGACCAGGCCTGGATGCCCTGAGGCCAGTCTGAGGGAGCTAACAGTGAGATAGCAACCCAAACTGTGGGACAGCCAGAGAGAGGAAAAAAAAAGAGAGAGAGAGAACTTTCCCACGGAAAGCTCTAACAGAAGGCACAGCCTGGCCCACTCACAGAACAAAGGATTGAGCGAATACCAAAGGAGAGCTAGCTGGCTGCAGATGGGCCTATCCCCCTGCTGGAGGCAGAGGGGAACCAGAGCCAGAAGGCAAGGGGCAATCTTAGCTCCAGAGACTGCATCCTCCACCAAACTGTGAGCTGTCTCCCAGTTGCTAACCAAGTCTTCCTGGGATCCTGGATGGTTGACATCTGCTAGGAGGGTTGCAGCCAGAGATCAGCTCCCCAGAGGAGACACACGGCACACCTGAGATGGGACTCTCGCGGCACACCCTGGAGACCAAGCAGCAGGGACAGGGGAGGTGATTACAGTGCAGGGTCCCAGGTGCACACTAAGCACCTGGTTGCGTGAGCTGCTCAGACATGGAAAGGGGACAAAACCCATGCCCAACTGAGTCTGTGCCTTTGTGGACTACCTGAGAACCTGAACCTGAGAAACTTAGACCTGGGAAGTGCACAAAACGCAGGGCCCACTTTGGACAGTACCCCTGCAGAGCAGCCTGGAGCCTGAGCAGTGTAGACTGGGAAAGCACATGCCGCTGTGAGCGGGGCAAACCCAGTGTGGTCCATACACTCTGAGCACTCCCCACACAAGCGAGTGATATTTGTTTGCAGTGTTCCCCTCTCCCCACAGCACAACTGAACAAGTGAACCTAGATAAGTGACCAACTTCACCCCCTTGTGTCAGGGTGGAAATAAGACACTGAAGAGACTTGCAAACAGATGAAGCCAAAATAAACAAAGAAGAAGGAACCACTCTGGAAGTGACAGGTTCAGCAGATTAAAACCCTGTAGTTAACATTGACTAAGCATTGCATTGACTAACCATTGGAAAGGGCCTATAGATCTTAAGAAGAAGTACAAGCTGAAACAAAGAACTATCTGAAACTGAATTGACCCCACACTGCCCAAAACAACTACAGAGAAATTCCTAGATATATTTTTACTATTATCGTTTTTAATTTAAAAAATTTTTAAGTTCTTTGTTACTCCTTTAATTTGCATCTGTATAACCTACTATTACCTTGCCAAAAAAGACCTTGTTTTTAAAGCAAATTTCGTATATACTTTTATATTTTTTTGATTGATTTTGTTTTGTATCTTTTTAATTAATGGATTTACTTTAATTGGAGTCTAATCACTTTATAACATTGTAGTGGTTTTGGCCATGCATTTACATGAATCAGCCATGAGTGTACATGTTCTCCCCATCCTGAACACCCTTCCCACCTCCCTCCCCATCCCATCCCTTAGGGTCATTCCAGTGCACTGGTCCTGAGCGAACTGTCTCATGCATTGAACCTGGACTGGCAATCTATTTCATATATGGTAATATACATGTTTCAATGCTGGTCTCTCAAATCATCTCACCCTAGCCTTCTCCCACAGAGTCCAAAAGTCTCTTCTTTACATCTGTGTCTCTTTTGCTGTCTTGCCTATAGGGTCATTGTTACCACCTTTCTAAATTCCATGTATATGCGTTATTATACTGTATTGGTGTTTTTCTTTCTGACTTACTTCACTCTGTATAATAAGCTCCAGCCTCATCCACCTCATTAGAACTGTTTCAAATGCATTCTTTTTAGTAGCTGAGTAGTACTCCATTGTGTATATGTACCACAGCTTTCTTATCCATTCATCTGCAGATGGACATCTAGGTTGCTTCCATGTCCTGGCTATTGTAAACAGTGCTGCGATGAGCATTGGGGTACATGTATCTCTTTCAATTCTGGCTTCCTTAGTGTGTATGCCCAGCAGTGGGATTGCTGGGTCGTATGGCAGTTCTATTTCCAGTTTTTGTTTTTTTTTTAATCTCCACACTGTTCTCCATAGTGGCTGTACTAGTTTGCATTCCCACCAACAGTAATCAAAAAGTCTACAAACAATAAATGCTGGAGAGGATACAGAGAAAAGGGAACCCCCTTACACTGCTTTGTATTTTTAATATTGTATTTCTGAGAGTCTAACCTCTATTCTAGATTTTTAATTTTTTCTTTTTGGCATTTGTTATCAATTTTGTACCTTTAAGAATCTAATCTTCAGTACATATTTTCACTTGGGGTGTGATTACTGGCTTGATTGCTGTCTCCCCTTATGGCTCTCCCTTTTCTCCCCAAGGTTGCCTCTATTTCCTGCCTTCCCCTTCTCTTCTCTACTTAACTCCGAGAACCTCTCTGGATGTTCCAGACTGTGGGGAGCACATAGGGAACAGATTACTGGCTAGATTGCTCTCTCCCTTTTGATTCCCCCTCTTGTCCTCCTGGTCACCTCTATGTCCCTCCTCCCGCTTCTCTTCTCCATGTAACTCCGTGACCCTCTCTGGGTGTCCCTCATTGTGGAGAATTTTTTCACCATTCACCTAGATGTTTTATCATCTGTGATGGATGGATGGATGGGTGGGTGTCTTGAGGCTACTGTAAGAATAAGACTGAAATCCAGAAACAGGAGGCTTAAATACAAAATTGATGCCAGAGAACTCATGATTCCTGAGAATATTAATAAAGAAGAGTTCATCCAACAGCCTCCACACCTACACTGAAACCAAGCTCCAACCAAGAGCCAACAAGTTCCAGAGCAAGACATACCACACTAATTCTCCAGCAAGACAAGAGCACAGCCCTGAGCATTAAAATACAGGCTGCCCAAAGCCATGCCAAAGCCACAGACACCCCAAAACTCACTACTGGACACTTCATTGCACTCCAGAGAGAAGAGATCCAGCTCCACCCACCAGAACACAGATGCAAGCTCCCTTAACCAGGAAACCTTGACAAACCACTAGTCCAACCCCACCCAGAGGGAGCAAGCTCCACAATAAACAGGAACCACAAACCTCCAGCCTACAGAAAGGCCACCCCAAACACAGCAATGTGAACAAAATGAAAATTCAGCAGGTAAAGGAACATGATAAATGCCAACCAAACCAAACCAAAGAAGAGATAGGGAGTCTACCTGAAAAAGAATTCAGAATAATCATTGTAAAGATGATCCAAAATCTTGAAAACAAAATGGAGTTACAGATAAATAGACTAGAGACAAGGATTGAGAAGATGCAAGGAATGTTTAACAAGGACCTAAAAGAAATAAAAAAAGAATCAATCAATAATGAAGGGCACAATAACTGAGATTAAAAGAACTCTGGAAGGAACCAACAGTAGAATAAATAAGGTAGAAGATAGGATAAATGAGGTGGAAGATAGAATGGTGGAAATAAATGAAGCAGAGAGGAAAAAAGAATCAAAAGAAATGAGGACAACCTCTGAGACCTCTGGTACAATGCTAAACACTCTAACATTCAAATGATAGGAGTCTCAGAAGAAGAAGACAAAAAGAAAGGCCGTGAGAAAATATTTGAGGAGATAATAGTTGAAAACTTTCCTAAAATGGGGAAGGAAATAGCCACCCAATTCCAAGAAACCCAGAGAGTCCCAAACAGAATAAACCCAAGGCAAACACTCCAAGACACGAGTTCATCAAATTAGCGAAGATCAAACACAAAGAGCAAATATTAAAAGCAGCAAGGGAAAAGCAAGAAATAACACACAAGTGGATCCCTGTAAGGATAGCAGCTGATCTTTCAATAGAAACTCTTCAGGCCAGAAGGAAATGGCAGGACATAATTAAAGTGATCAAAGAGAAAAGCCTACAGCTCAGATTACTGTACCCAGCAAGAATCTCATTCAAATATAAAGGAGAAATCAAAAGCTTTGCAGACAAGCAAAAGCTGAGAGAATTCAGCATCACCAAACCAGCTCTCCAACAAATGCTAAAGGATCTTCTCTAGACTGGAAACACAAGAAATGTGTATAAACACAAACCCAAATATAAATATAAACCTTAAATATAAATGGGATGAATGCCCCAACCAAAAGACAAAGACTGGCTGAATGGATACAAAAGCAAGACCCTTATATATGTTGTCTGCAAGAGACCCACCTCAAAATGAGGGACACATACAGACTAAAAGTGAAGGGCTGGAAAAAGATATTCCACACAAATAGAGACCAAAAGAAAGCAGGAGTAACAGTAGTCATATCAGATAAAATAAACTTTAAAACAAAGGCTGTGAAAAGAGACAAAAAAGGACACTACATAATGATCAAAGGATCAATCCAAGAAGAAGATATAACAATTATAAATATATATGCACCCAACATAGGGGCACCGCAATATGTAAGACAAATGCTAACAAGTATGAAAGGGTAAATTAACAATAACACAATAATAGTGGGAGACTTTAATACCTCACTCACACCTATAGATAGATCACCTAAACAGAAAATTAACAAGGAAACACTAACGTTAAATGATACAAGGGACCAGTTAGACCAATTAGGCCTAATGAATTTCACCTTTTTCTCAAGTGCTCATGGAACATTCACATCCAGGGCCATAAATCCAGCCTTGGTAAATTGAAAAAAACTGAAATCATTTCAAGAACCATTTCTGATTACAATGCAGTAATATTAGATGTCAACTACATGAAAAAAAAAGACTATTAAAAATACAAACATATGGAAGCTAAACAACACACTTTCAAATAACCAAGAAACCACAGAAGAAATCTAAAAGGAAATCAAAATATGCATAGAAACAAATGAAAATGAAAACACAACAACCCAAAACCTATCAGTTCAGTTCAGTTCAGTCGCTCAGTCGTGTCCGACTCTCCGCGACCCCATGAATCACAGCACGCCAGGCCTCCCTGTCCATCACCAACTCCCGGAGTTCACTCAAACTCATGTCCACAGAGTCGGTGATGCCATCCAGCCATCTCATTCTCCGTCGTCCCCATTCTCCTCCCGCCCCCAACCTTTCCCAGCATCAGAGTCTTTTCCAGTGAGTCAACTCGTCGCATGAGGTTCAGTAAAAGCAGTGCTAAGGGGAAGGTTCATAGCAATAAAAGCCATTGTGTGTGTATATATATATACACACACATATATGTATATACATATTGTATGTATACATACATATATACATATTATATTTATATATACATATATATATACATAATGGTTTTAAATTGAAGCTACCAAATTTACTATTAGCAATATGATTCCTGAATTGTGTTTAGGATTTCTTTGTAGTTTTTTATTTTATTTTTATTTTGTAATTGAGGTATACTTGGTGTGACTATTATATGTTACAGGTGGACAACATAGTATTCACAATTTTTAAAACATCGGCTCTTTCCTGTGTTGTACAATATACCTGTGTGGATTATTTTATCCATAATAGTTTGTAGCTCTGAATCCCCTACCTCCAATGTTGCCCCTCCTGCCTTCCTTTTCCCCACTGGAAACCACTTGTTTGTCCTCTATGTCTGTGAGTCAGCTTTTTTTGTTGCTATATTCACTAGTTTGTTGTATTTTTTAGATTGTACATATAAGGGATATCATACAGTACTCATCTTTCTCTTTCTGATTTATCTCACTTAGCTTAATACCCTCTTAGTCCATCCATGATGGACTATACACACACACACATATATAAGAAAAAAGTGGCAATGTTAATGACATTAGGTAGCACGATTTTCAGCAAAAGAGAAAATATATAAAAATTAAATCGAATGTTTATAAATTAACTTGGAAATATAAAAAAAATGTAACAAGGTTTATTTATGTTGGCTTCTCAGCCTAAGGTTTTTTTCTTTTTTTTTTCTCTCTGGCAATAAGTGTGTCCTTCTAACTTCAGATATAAAGGAGTGTACCTTTCATATGAGAGAGTTATTTTTTGCTTTTTTTTTTTTTTAAAGAAAAGCCCATTAATTGGAAATGTTGCAGTTGAAATGACTCTTCATTTTAAAGAGCACATGAATGTTTGTAGACATTGAAAAGTGCTTACAAACCAACAGTGCCCAATTCCCCAACTTGTTTCCTAAGCTCAGAGCAGGAGTGCTGGCTTCCAGTGTTGGGCAGTCTGTTCTCCATCCTTCCTGCTTCTTTCCTCCTTGTCCCAGACTTCATATTGGCCATTTCTTATGTAACTTTAATTCAAAATAATCAATATGTGATTAAGGCACATTTTGAGGTTACCTACTTTGGGCCCCAACAAGTGTAAGTTAAATAATTATGCTATACGCCTTAAAATTATACAGTGCTGTATGTCAGTTCAGAGAAGGCAGTGGTACCTGATTCCAGTACTGCTGTCTGGAAAATCCCATGGACAGAGGAGCCTGGTAGGCTGCGGTCCATGGGGTCGCGAGGAGTCGGACACCACTGAGCGACTTCACTTTCACTTTTCACTTTCATGCATTGGAGAAGGAAATGGCAACCCACTCCAGTGTTCTTGCCTGGAAAATCTCAGGGAGGGCGGAGCCTGGTGGGCTGCTGTCTATGGGGTCGCGTAGAGTCGGATACGACTGAAGCGACTTAGCAGCAGTATGTCAGTTACATCTCATTAAAACTAGAAGGAAGAAAGAAAAAAGATGGCGTGGAGGTGGTCTCTGAAAAGGATGCCCTGTCCCCATCAAAGGCTGAGACACCTAGGCACAGAGGTGAACTAACAGAACCCCAGAAATTACTGGAATCTGTGAGTAGAGACCTGGACCCTCCTTCTCGGGTGAAGCTCAGCATGGAGGCCACTTTGACAGAGAAGCTCCAGAAACTGACCTGAATGTTGATAAAGACAGTTTTCAAATAGTCTAAGGTGCAAAGCCTCTGTATGTTTTGGAGCCAGGGCACACATAATGCATTTTGATAGTGATATGTTTTCTCTTAGTAAAATTGATAATTCCCCTCCTGTAAAAATGGTGGTTAGCTGGAATTGTTTCTTTTCTTTTCTTTTGTTTTTGCTTTTGGCATGTCTGTAGAAAAGGAAAAGCATTTCATAGCAGTCTGGAGAGAAAGGAAAAGATGTGAGAACAGAGACCTTTTCACTAGCCTAGGGCTGAGCAGGGAGGAGGGAAAGCCCATTTTGATAAGAGACCATGTGAGGTGGCACAGGAAGCACCCATGATGTGTGTGCCTGGCCCAGAGGCAGGTAAGGGGTGTGAAAAGTTTGTTAAGACTGTGAGTATCATCTTCTAGAGTCCTCCTTAGATAGGTCCTCTGTTTCTAGAAGCATTAGCTGTGAAGGGCTGGCCCCCTGGGATCCTCATCCTTGCTGATCTTCCCTGTGTTACTATCCATGGCAACACCAGAAGCCTAGGCAGGGAGCCTGGGGCATCAGCCTTTCCTCTTCATTTTTCTTAGGACATGGAAACCAGCCCTGAAATGGGGAGCCCTGCAGATGAGAGGAAGAGGCTCCATCCAACTGACCAGTAGCCCTGCAGGCTATCTTCAGGAACTCTTCCAACTCCTGGGCTGACACCTGGACAGTGTTCCATGGACTCCATAAATGTCAGACTACAAACGCACAGTAAATTTGAAGGAAATTCCTGGGGATTTGGTTACATATCTATCAAAGCTGTTGAAGAAAATGGCACAGATAAATCTTCATGCATCACTTTGAAACCTGCCCACCTGATGTTATGATAACGTTCTTTTATATTCTTCCTAAAAGACCACAAAGGAATATGAAAGGCACTTTGGGAAGAGAGGTCTGTGCCTCTTCAAAACCAAATAACTGTGTTCACTTTGTATTGCTATAAACTGTTATATTTGGCTTAATAAATCTCAGTTGATTTGGATCAATGGATTGGTTCCAAATTGGGAAAGGAGTTTGTCAACGCTGTATATTGTCACCCTGCTTGTTTAACTTATATGCAGAGTACATCATGCAAAATGCTGGGCTGGCTGAAGCGTAAGTTGAAATCAAGATTGCCGGGAGAAATATCAATAACCTCGGATATGCAGATGATACCACCCTTATGGCAAAAAGGGAAGAGGAACTAAAGAGCCTCTTGATGAAAATGAAAGAGGAGCGTGAATAAGTTGGCTTAAAAATCAATATTCAAAAAGCAAAGATCACGGCATCTGGTCCCATCACTTCATGGCAAATAGATGGGGAAATAGTGGAAACAGTGACAAGACTATTTTCTTGGGTTCCAAAATCACTGAAGATGGTGATTGCAGCCATGAAATTAAAAGACCCTTGCTCTTTGGAAGAAAAACTATGACCAACCTAGACAGCACATTAAAAAGCACAGATTACTTTGATGGCAAAGGTCCGTCTCATCAAAGCTATGGTTTTTCCTAGTTGTGTATGGATGTAAGTGTTGGACCCAAAAGAATGCTGAGTGCTTAAGAATTGATGCTCTTGAACTGTGGTGTTGGAGAAGACTCTTGAGAGTCCCTTGGACTGCAAGGAGATCCAACCAGTCCATCTTAAGGGAAATCAGTCCTGAATATTCACTGGAAGGACTGATACTGATGCTGAAGCTCCAGTACTTTGGCCAACTGATGCAAAAAGCTGACTCATTGGAAAAGACCCTGATGCTGGGAAAGATTGAAGGCAGGAGAAGAAGGTGACAACAGAGGATGAGATGGTTGGATGGCATCACTGACTTGATGGATATGAGTTTGAGCAAGCTCCAAGAGTTGGTGTTGGACAGGGAAACCTGGCGTACTGCAGTCTATGGGATTGCAAAGAGTCTGACATGACTGTGTGACTGAACTGAAACTGATTATTTATAGGTACAGAAAAGCAGAAATGTTCAGACCATTATGCTGGATAGCACTGTTCATGACACTAACCTCCCTCCTAAGCTCTTCTTTTGCTCTCACACCAAGCGGAGGAGAATGCCTCTATTTGGAAAGCAGCTTTCTGTTTTAATGATGCTTCTTAGGGACAGTAATGAGGCAGAAAGTTTGGTTTAAAAGCACTTTTAATGCTTCATCCTTCCTCATAAGTCTTTTCAGGGAAGAGTTCAAAATTGGTTGGAAGACTGTGTGCCATCAAGATGCAACTTTTCAAAAATGGCACAGCTGTGAGTTTGGACAAATGCTTAATAACATCTTCTCTCCAAGAAAAGGCTAATAGTATCACTTCTTGGCTACAGAGTAGGAATTATTCCTCAGGATACTGACATGGTGAATGTCAGTCTCCTGATGTATGGTCTTCCTTAGCAATAACTCTGCTGTCCTGTCAGTCTCAAGGAGGGAAGGAGCTCTTTATGTGGCCATACTGTTACTTAATGAGGTCAGCTCTCTCTGGATACTTTATATGAACTCCTCCTGTAGCAACGTCTCTTTAAATGAGATGCTCTGTAGATTTCTCTGCTGTATGATCAGAGATGCCAAAAATAACACATGCACTGAAGAGCCCAATCTGGTGTTAAACCATTTGCACCTTGTAGTGCTGTCTGACAACCCACGGGTTGTGATCAATGAACTCTCAGCCCTTAGCATCAGGCTCAAGCTCCTGAAAGGAGGGAAGGCATCCATCACACTGGCTGCCTCACATTAAGTCAGTAGCCAGCCTTTGAGAGCCTAGGGTGAGGATGCACAGGTGAAGAAACCAAAATCTTCAAGATAATGGAAACAAACTCAAGATCTTATGGAGAGTGTGCTATGACAGAGGTACACATAACGAAGGCCAGGGGAGAAGGAACAGATTGTACTGAGAATGACTGAGGCAGAATTGAAGCTAATCCATTTCTCAGGCTTTGCAAATTCTCCCGGTGTCTGTCTCCTAAAATTTTGATGATGAAGAAATTTCTATCTAGAAATTCCCTCTTAGTACCTTTACAATATTAAAGTTCAAGAAATTATAGAAGAGAAAGTATGCTTCAGACAAGACAACATTATAGTATCTTAATAAGTCCCTTATCCTCAGTGTTTTACTTGTGGGGCTCAGAATTACTCCACTTGGGAAAATGCTCGTTGATTCAAGAGGAACACTGAGCATCAGGCATCATGTACAGCTGCTTTCCTGTGGTGGAGGGGGTGGGGGGAAGCTGGGAAGATGAAACCGTAAGGCCAGGGTAAAACTTATCCTTCACATCTCTGTAAGGAGTGAAAAATTCCCCTGAACCCTTGTGGAGCTGACCAGATCCAGGATACCCTCAGATGCTATGAGCTCAGTCATTCTTGCCAGAACTTTATCAGGGATTATAACCCCAGTACCCCTGTGTCATCAATACATCATCCCTTACCTACAATCAAATTGACTCAAGATTCTGGGATGATGTATTGTATTTAAAATGAAAGTCATATATTTCAGTGGCACCAGACCAAATGAAGAAATGATTACCAAACCACCTACCTATTTAAGGCATGCAACACACAATGAGAATCAGAGGCTGCTCCTAGTGATGGCAGAACCACTGCAAATGGGAAATTTCATTTATTCCTAGATTCTTATGTTTGCAGTTTATTTTTACCAGGTTCCATCTTTAAGTCTAGATTAATTTACGGATGTAACTGAAATGCATACAGATATATTTATTTAAATAAACTTTTATTTTAGAATAGTTTTAGATTTACAGAAAAATGTCAATTTCCTGACATCTCACACCCTGCTTCCATTTCTATTAACACTTCACATTAATACAACACATTTGTCACAATTAGTAAACAATCCTGAGGTATAATAATCAACTAAAGTACAAACTTTATTCAGATTTTCTTAGTTTTTACCTAATCTCCTTTTTCTGTATCAGAATCTCATTCATAATATAAAATGTGGTTTTCATAGTTCCTTGATCCCCTGGGCTATAAAAATGTCTCACATGTTCCTTGTTTTTGATGACCTTGACAAATTTGAGGAGTACTGAGCAGGTATTGTGTAGAACGTCCATCAAATGGATTTTTTTATAGACTTGTTTTCATGATTAGACTGAGTGATGGATTTGAGGGAGGAAAATCACAAAGTAAATTGCAATTCTCTTTATATCATATCTAGAAGAAATTCTACCAGGACTTCCCTGGTAGTACGGTGACTAAGACTCTCCTCCCAATGCAGGGGACCTGAGTCAATCAATGGCCAGGGAACTAGATTCCACATACCACTACTAAGTGTTCCATGCTGCATGCAACTAAATATCCCATATGCCATGACCAGGATCGAAGAATCTGCATCCTGAAACTAAGTCTGGCACAGCCAAATAAATAAATAAATAAATAGTTTAAAATAGTTATTAGAGTATCAACTGCATGACCACCACACAAAAAGGCAGAAGAAATAAATCACACTGCAAATATCAGTTCAATTCAGTTCAGTGACTCTTTGTGACCCTGCAGCACACCAGGCCTCCCTGTCCATCACCAGCTCCCGGAATCCACACAAACTCATGTCCATTGAGTCCGTAATGCCATCCAACAATCACATGCTCTGTCATCCCCTTCTCCTCCCACCCTTAATCTTTCCCAGCATCAGGGTCTTTACAAATGAGTCAGCTCTTCACATCAGGCAGCCAAAGTATTGGAGTTTCAGCCTCAGCATCAGTTCTTCCAACGAATATTCAGGACTGATCTCCTTTAGAATGGACTGGTTGGATCTCCTTGCAGTCCAAGGAACTCTCAAGTTTCTTCCTCAACACCACAGTTCAAAAGCTTCAGTTCTTTGGCAGTCAGCTTTCTTTATAGTTCAACTCTCACATTCATACCTGACTACTGGAGAAACCATAGCTTTGACTACACAGACCTTTGTTGGCAAAGGAATGTCTCTTGCTTCTTAATATGCTGTCTAGGTTTGTCATAGCTTTTTTTCCAAGGAGTGAGTGTCTTTTAATTTCATGGCTGCAGTCACCATCTGCAGTGATTTTGGCAAGAAAATAAAGTCTATCACTGTTTCCACTGTTTCCCCATCTATTTGCCATGAAGTCGTGGGACCAGATGCCATGATCTTAGTTTTTTGAATGTTGAATTTTAAGCCAGCTTTCTCACTCTCCTTTCACCTTCATCAAGAGGCTCTTTAGTTCCTCTTTGCTTTCTGCCATTAGGATGGTGTCATCTGCATATCTGAGGTTATTGATATTTCTCCCAGCAATCTTGATTCCAGCTTATACTTTATCCAACCCATGCTTGTGCTTCTTTCCTCCTTAACAAATGTTAATTTCTTGTGGCTGGACTAATAATAAAATTTGACACAAGACAGATTTATTGTAGAAACAGAAATAAATCTTAATCATCTGTACACCACAGAGGTCCCATAGAAATGAAACTTAAGAAGTAACCAAATCAGGCATCTTTTACACTTTTCAGACAAAGAAAGAATGAATTTGTGATAAATTGAGAGGACAAAGTAACTTTGATTTGGGGAGACCAGTTAGTGAGAAATCTGAACAGAATTTGGGCTTGGGTAGGCAATCAGAGAAGTAGCAAGGTTTGTTTACATAGGCTTTTCAGCCCAAGTTTTAAAATCTTTGGTGATAACGGGATCCTTCTATTTCAAGGTGCAACTTTCACATATGTGATTTATTTCTTGTTTGTAGTGAGACAGAAAGGAGAGCCAGAGTATTCCTCTTGTGTTGGCTGTGTCTTAAATAATGTAATTCAGAATAATCAGCACACCATTGAGGTACATTTTTGGGCAGCCTACCTTGGTCCCTGACACTTATCACTGTTGACTCTGACCTTTTCAGATACTGGTTTCATTCACTTAACAATATGTATTTAACATTTGTCCATGTCTTCATGGCTTGAACACTCACTCATTTTCATGGTCGAATAGCATCCAGTTATGGATGGAACCATGTATATGATGTGTCACCTGGTTGAGGTGGGTTTGGCAGAGTTTTCTGCTGCACAGTTATTCTTATTTCGTCTTCTCTTTTGTATTCTTATTTCGTCACAGTATTCTTATTTCTTTACTTTTTGGAAGGGGTCACTATTTAAACTCCACACTTAAGGATAGGGATTTATACTCCATCTCTTTGAATAGGAGTATCTGTACTTTCTGCCATTATGGGATGACCCAGGCTCATTATCCCAGTTTTAGAATCAGCCATTTTTCCAAAGATTCCTCATAGAAACCAAGATCTTATCATAAAGTTTGAAGGATGCTACTGGTACATATTTGTTTGTAGGCCTTCTCAGTTGACAGAGCAAGGAAATACATATATATACTGACCTACTTATACATATATCTAGAAATATTTCTAAATGTATCCATTTGATTCTATATTAAGCTCAACAAGAGATCACACTCATGTCTCCATTATCTAAGGTTCATTCTAGTTTTCTTCCATTGTGAAAACTTTTATCTGTGAAAGAGTACAGTGACTGGGGCTTCCTAGGTGGTGCTAGTGATAAGTAACCTGCCTACCGATGCAGGAAATGTAAGAGATTTGGGTTCAACCCCTAGGTTGGAAGGATCTCCTGAAGGAAGGTATGGCAACCCACTCCAGTATTCTTGCCTGGAGAATCCCCATGGACAGAGAAGCCTGGTGAGCTATGGTCCATAGGGTCACAGAGAGTCAGACATGACTGAAATGACTTAGCATGCACACAGTGATTATGGAAAGTATCTTACATTTAGTCTCAAACTCTACTTATTTCCAAAGTTACTTAGGTCAGAATCTTTCTTTCCTATCCTCTTTCAGTTCAGTTCAGTTCAGTTCAGTCGCTCAGTCGTGTCTGACTCTCCGCGACCCCATGAATCACAGCACGCCAGGCCTCCCTGTCCATCACCAACTCCTGGAGTACACTCAAACTCATGTCCACAGAGTCGGTGATGCCATCCAGCCATCTCATTCTCCGTCGTCCCCTTCTCCTCCCGCCCCCAACCTTTCCCAGCATCAGAGTCTTTTCCAGTGAGTCAACTCGTCTCATGAGGTGGCCAAAGTATTGGAGTTTCAGCTTTAGCATCAGTCCCTCCAATGAACATCCAGGATTGATCTCCTTTAGAATGGACTGGTTGGATCTCCTTGCAGTATAAGGGACTCTCAAGAGTCTTCTCCAACACCACAGTTCAAAAGCATCGATTCTTCGGCGATCAGCTTTCTTCACAGTCCAACTCTCACATCCATACATGACCACGGGAAAAACCATTGCCTTGACTAGACGGACCTTGGTCGGCAAAGTAATGTCTCTGCTTTTTAATATACTATCAAGGTTGGTCATAACTTTCCTTCCAAGGAGCAAGCGTCTTTTAATTTCATGGCTGCAATCAGCATCTGCAGTGATTTTGGAGCCCAAAAAAACAAAGTCTGACACTGTTTCCACTGTTTTTCCATCTATTTCCCATGAAGTGATGGGACCAGATGCCATGATCTTTGTTTTCTGAATGTTGAGCTTCAAGCCAACCTTTTCACTCTCCTCTTTCACTTTCATCAAGAGGCTTTTGAGTTCCTCTTCACTTTCTGCCATAAGGGTAGTGTCATCTGCATATCTGAGGTTATTGATATTTCTCCCAGCAATCTTGATTCCAGCTTGTGCTTCTTCCAGCCCAGCGTTCCTCATGATGTACTCTGCATATAAGTTAAATAAGCAAGGTGACAATATACAACCTTGACGCACTCCTTTTCCTATTTGGAACCAGTCTGTTGTTCCATGACCGGTTCTAACTGTTGCTTCCTGACCTGCATACAGGTTTCTCAAGAGGCAGGTCAGGTGGTCTGGGATTCCCATCTCTTTCAGAATGTTCCACAGTTTATTGTGATCAACACAGTCAAAGGCTTTGGCATAGTCAATGAAGCAGAAATAGATGTTTTTCTGAAACTCTCTTGCTTTCTCCATGATCCAGTGAGGTTATATCACACACTAAAATAGTAGGCAGTTTTGGTCATAGTCTACATTTCATCCTGGGTTTTGCTGACCACCTGAATGTTGTTTTTCAAATTTGCATGTATTAAACTTCACTCTTTGTGCTACAAAGTTTTGAAGTTTTTGACAAATTCATGATGGCATGTTTTTACCAATAGAGCATCATACAGAACAGCTTCACTATTCCAAAAAGTTTCTGGTGCTTTACCTAGTCAAACCTCTCTTTTCCCAAAACTGTGGCACCTGCTTATATAGTTTTGCATTTTCAAGAATGTCCTATAAATAGAATAATAAAGTATGTAGCTTCTTCAGAAACTGGCTTCTTTCAGGTAACAATATGCATTTAACCTTTATCCATGCCTTTGTATGACTTGATAGCTCATTCCTTTTTTATTGCTGAATAGCACCCATCTATGGATTGAATCATATGAATAGATGTATCACAGTTTGAATATCCATTCATCTGCCGAATCTTGGTGATTCAAGTTTGGGGAATTATTAATAATGCTTCTATAAATATTTATATACAGGTTTTTGTGTTTTCAAACCATTTGGGTGAATGAATTTCTAGTAGTGGATTTCTGGATCTTATGGTAAGATTTTATTCAGTTTTGTAAGAACGTGCCAAATTGTCTTAAAATTTTATATTCTAATCAGCAATGAATGAGTGTTTCTGTTGCTCTGCATTCCCACTATCAGCTGGTATTACCGGTTTAAAGAAAAAAATAAAATAAACCAGTGAATGGCTCTAAACATATTTTTCTCAGGTGCACTTACAATATTTTCCAGGATAGACCATATGTTATGCCACAAAAAAGTCTTAATAAATTTGAATAGATTGAAATAATGTAAATAATAAATGTCACTGTCTTAAACAATCCCCAGTTGAAATTTCCAATCAAATAGAATGAAAAAAGAATCAATCACAGAAGGAATCTGGAAGATAAAATGTTTGTAGAAATTAAACAACACACTTTTAAAAATAAAAATTGCATATATTTTCAATGTGCAGCATATGTTTACATATATATATATATATGTTTCCCAGGTGGCTCAGTGGGTAAAGAACCTGCCCACAATGCAGGAGATGGCAGAGATATGGGTTAGGTTACTGAGTTGGAAAGATCCCTAGAGGAGGGCATGGCAAACCACTCCAGTATTCTGGCCTGGAGAATCCCATGGATAGAGGAACCTGCAGGC
This sequence comes from Moschus berezovskii, assembly GCF_049115385.1. Lineage (NCBI taxonomy): Eukaryota > Metazoa > Chordata > Mammalia > Artiodactyla > Moschidae > Moschus > Moschus berezovskii. Next base: position 137,349,342 of record NC_142461.1, on the reverse strand, counting down.
TACAGTCAATAAGTTGCAAGAGTGGAACATGACTGAAGTGACTGAGCACAGCACAGCATATATATATATATATATATATAACTGAAATGATTACTACAGTCAAGCTAGTTAATATATATCTATTTCTTCACATAATTATCATTATTTTTGTTTTGGTCATGAGAGTACCTAAAGTCTACTCCTTTTGCAGATTTCCAGCATACAGTATAGTTGTATTAATTACAGTCATCACGCTGTACATTACATTAACATTCATCCTACAGAACCTCAGCTTTGTACACTTTGACCAACATATCCCCATTTCACCTACCTCTGTGCTTCTGATGACACAGTTCTAGTCCCTTCTTCTAAAACAACATACTTTTAAACAAGCAAAACAAGGCCAAAAGAAATCACAAGGGTTTTGCCATACATTGATGAATTTGCCCCGGGTTTACATAAGTTCCCCCTCCTGAACCCCCCTCCCACCCAACCAATATAATATTGTAAAATAATTTGCCTCCAATAAAAAATAAATTAACTACAAAAAAAATTTCTACATAGCATGGGTAAAAGGAGAAGTGTACGTTAAAGCAGTTGTAATAAAAATATTGTTAGAATCTAAAAAAAAAAAAAGAAATCACAAGGGGAATTAGAAAATACTTAGCAACCAGTGAAAATGAAAACTTACGGGATATAGTATAAGCAGGGGTAAGAGGAAAATTATAGCTGTATAAATGTATATCTTTATACATTTCTAAAGATAAAAGACCTTAAATGAATAACCTAAATTTACACCTAGTTCAGTTCAGTTCAGTTGCTCAGTCGTGTCCGACTCTTTGCGACCCCATGAATCACAGCACACCAGGCCTCCCTGTCCATCACCAACTCCTGGAGTTCACTCAAACTCATGTCCATCGAGTCGGTGATGCCATCCAGCCATCTCATTCTCTGTCGTCCCCGTCTCCTCCCACCCCCTTGCCGAAGAATTGATGCTTTTGAACTGTGGTGCTGGAGAAGACTCTTGAGAGTCCCTTGGACTGCAAGGAGATCCAACCAGTCCATACTAGAGGAGATCAATCCTGGGTGTTCATTGGAAGGACTGATGCTAAAGCTGACACTCCAATTCTTTGGCTACCTCATGCGACGAGTTGACTTTACACCTAAGGAACTAGCAAAAGAGGAACAAACCCAACACAAAATAAGTCAGAGAAGTAGAAATATCATGTGATATCCCTTATATATGGAATCTAAAAAGAAATGATGCAAATGAACTTACAAAACGGAAGGTGGCTCAGATGGTAAAGAATCCGTTTGCAATGCAGGAGACTCAGGTTTGACTCCTGGGTCAGGAAGATCCCCTGGAGAAGGAAATTGTTATCCACTCCTGTATTCTTTCCTAGAGAATTCCATGGACAGTGGAGCCTAGCGGCCTATTGGGTCACAAAATGTTGAACACAGCTAAGTAGCTAACACTTTTACTTTCACAAAATGGAAACAAATTCAGACTTAAGAATGAATTTACTGTTGGCCAGAGAAAGAATGAGGGAAAGGAATAGTTAAGGAGTTTGGGATGTACATGTACACATTGCTATATTTAAAATGATTAACCAACAGGATATACTGTATAGTACATGGAACTCTTCTCAATATTATGTGACAGCCTGGATGGGGGAGGAGTTTGGAGGAGAATGGATGCATGTGTATATATATATATGTATGCTATGCTATGCTATGCTAAGTCACTTCAGTCGTGTCCGACTCTGTGTGACCCCACAGACGGAAGCCCACCAGGCTCCCCCATCCCTGGGATTCTCCAGGCAAGAACACTGGAGTGGGTTGCCATTTCCTTCTCCAATGTGTGAAAGTGAAAAGTGAAAGTGAAGTCGCTCAGTCATGTCCGACCCTTAGCGACCCCATGGACTGCAGCCTACCAGGCTCCTCCACCCATGGGATTTTCTAGGCAGTAGTACTGGAGTGGCTTGCCATTAAAACCGAGTTACTTCTCTGTTCACCTGAAACTATCACAACATTGTTAATTGGCTATACCTTAATACAAAAGAAAAAGTTAAAAATGAATAAATAAAACAGGATTTTAAAAGACAGAAAATGAGCAGAAGAAAACAATAAAGATTAAAAGAGAGATAAATAAATTACAGATAGAAAAACAATAAAATTAAAAATTGGTTATCAGAAAAGATTAATGAAATTGACAAAACTTTAGCTATATTGACTCAGAAAAATCAAGAAAGAACACTCAAATTACTAAAATCAGAAAGAAAATTGGAGATATTACTATCAATATTACAGGAACAAAAAGACTTACAATAAAATATTATGAACAACTATTCACCAACAAATTGGACAACCTAGATGAAATGAACAAATTCATAGAAACACTCAAACTATTGAGGTTGAATTACAAAGTAGAAAATCTGAATAAAGCTATAGTTCATAAGGATACTGACATATAACAAAGCAGTAAAAACCTCCTGCAACCATAAAAAGCCCTGAACAAGATAGCATTGTTGATGAATTCTGCCAAATCAAACCTGTAGTGAGGTAGTACTTGACGCCATCTTTAAAAAAAGATGAATTTTTTTAAAAGGAAGATAAGTATTGGCAAAGGCTTTGACTGTGTGGGTCACAATAAACTGTGGAAAATTCTGAAAGAGGTGGGAATACCAGACCACCTGAACTGCCTCTTGAGAAACCTGTATGCAGGTCAGAAAACAAGAGTTAGAACTGGACATGGAACAACAGAATGGACATGGAACAACAAAGGCGTACGTCAAGACTGTATATTGTCACCCTGCTTATTTAACTTCTATGCAGAATACATCACAAGGAACGCTGGGCTGGAGGAAGCACAAGCTGGAATCAAGATTACTGGGAGAAATATTAATAAGCTCAGATATGCAGATGACACCACTCTTATGGCAGAAAGTGAAGAGGAACTCAAAAGCCTCTTGATGAAAGTGAAAGAGGAGAGTGAAAAGGTTGGCTTGAAGCTCAACATTCAGAAAACAAAGATCATGGCATCTGGTCCCATCACTTCATGGGAAATAAACGGGGAAACAGTGGCAACAGTGTCAGACTTTATTTTTTTGGGCTCCAAAATCACTGCGGATGCTGATTGCAGCCATGAAATTAAAAGACGCTTACTCCTTGGAAGGAAAGTTATGACCAACCTAGATAGCATATTAAAAAGCAGAGATATTACTTTGTCAAGAAAGGTCCATCTAGTCAAGGTTATGGTTTTTCCAGTGGTCATGTATGGATGTCAGAGATGGACTGTGAAGAAAGCTGATCATCAAAGAATTGATGCTTTTGAACTGTGGTGTTGGAGAAGACTCTTGAGAGTCCCTTGGGCTGCAAGGAGATCCAACCAGTCCATCCTAAAGGAGATCAATCCTGGGTGTTAATTGGAAGGACTGATACTGAAGCTGAAACTCCAATACTTTGGCCACCTCATGCGAAGAGTTGACTCACTGGAAAAGACTCTGATGCTGGGAGGGATTGGGGGCTGGAGGAGAAGGGGACGACAGAGAATGAGATGGCTGGATGGCATCACTGACTTGATGGACATGGGTTTGTGTAAACTCCGGGAGTTGGTAATGGACAGGGAGGCCTGGTGTGCTGTGATCCATGGGGTCACAATGTGTCGGACACGACTGAGTGACTGAACTGAACTGAACTGAAGTATTGACAAGGATGTGGAGAAATTTAAACCTTGGTGCATTACTGATGGAATGTAAAATGGTGCAGCCATTGTGGAAAACAGTTAAGCAGTTCCTCAAAAAGTTCAACATGGAATTACCATATGATCCAGCAATTCCACAGCTAGCATGTACCCAAAATTATTGAAAGCCAGGTTTCAACCAGATAAGTATACCAATGTTCAGAGCAGCAATATTTACAACAGACAAAATGTGAAAACAACCCAAATATCCATCATTAGTAGAATGGATAAACAAAATGTTGTATGCACATGCAATGAAATAGTCTTTATCATTAAAGAGAAATTCTGATACATATTACAATATGAATAAGCCCTAAAAGCATTATGATATTTATGCTTATTTGTGTCCCACTTTTTGTGATCCCATGGACTGTAGCCGTGTAGGCTCCTCTGTCCATGGAATTTCCTAAGCAAGAATACTGGAGTGGGTTGCCATTTCCTCCTACTGGGAATCTTCCTGACCCAGGGATCAAACCCACATCAGCAGCATCTCCTTCATTCCAGGCAGATTCTTTACCACTGAGCCACAGAAGAAGCTCACTAAGTGAAGTCAGCAAGATACAAAAGGGCAGCAAATGGTATGATTCCACATCTGTGATGTACCTAAAATATAAATTCAAAGGTACAGAAAATAAAATAGAGATTACCAGGGCTGAGGTAATGGGGGCTCACAGTTATTATTTTATGGGTATAGTTGCTCTTTAGGGTGATGAAAAAATTCTAAGATGGAGAGTGGTGGTAGTCGGACAACACTGTGAATGTACTTAATGCCTCTGAATTGTAATTGGTTACAATAGTAAATAGTAAATTTTGTGTTACGAATATAGAAAACAAAAAATGAAGGGAAACTCTCTAACACCTCCCTGGTGATGCTAAGTTTTAGCAGTGTTGATAACTATTGGTTTTGATCCTTGGTACCTCTTCACCAATAGAAAACTCTCCTTTAAATGAGGCTCAACACATTTCACTGTTAGTGTGGTGGTATAGATGGAGGCTTTAAATGAGTCTACGTACCTTGTATCTTGTACCTATGTTCCTTGGGCACACATGACTTAATTCTGTAAGAATCAATTCTCTCATCTGTAAAATTAGAGTGTTCCAGAATTATTTTTTAATTTAGTAAGATTATACAGGAAGCTTAAAACTGTATATGACACCTGGTTCTCATAAGGGTGATAATGAAGATTCCCTAAATCAAAGGTTGGGGTTGTGTGGTTAAAAATGAACTTAGAACAATTGTTCTCACATTTGAGCAGCAGTAGAATCACCTGGAGGCTTGTTATATTCTTAGGTCTGGGTTCAGGTCTAATTCTAACAAGTAATTATGTCAGGTGATATTTATGTTGCTGGTCTAAGATCCACAGTTTGAGAACCATGGATTTGGAGCTATCACTGAGATCCCCATCCTTTGAATAACCCAATGCATCCCCATAGATCCTGCTCTAAAAATCTAATTTTAAAAGAGGTCGCCTATCTTATTAGAGGCAATAGTGTCAGACATATGGTGAGAGGTGGACTGTGAAGAAAGCTGATCGCCGAAGAATTGATGCTTTTGAACTGTGGTGCTGGAGAAGACTCTTGAGAGTCCCTTGGACTGCAAAGAGATCCAACCAGTCCATTCTAAAGGAGATCAGTCCTGGGTGTTCATTGGAAGGACTGATGCTAAAGCTGAAACTGCAATACTTTGGCCACCTCATGCGAAGAGTTGACTCACTGGAAAAGAGTCTGATGCTGGGAGGGATTGGGGGTGGGAGGAGACGGGGACGACAGAGAATGAGATGGCTGGATGGCATCACCGACTTGATGGACATGAGTTTGAGTGAACTCCAGGAGTTGGTGATGGACAGGGAGGCCTGGCGTGCCGTGATTCATGGGATTGTAAAGAGTCAGCCACCACTGAGCGACTGAACTGAACTGAACCAATATAATCTTAACCTTTAGAATTTATCAAGCATCTCAAAAATTCATATGCATATTAAGCAAATTAGTCAGAATTTGAACTAAGTTTAAAACTAATTCTAAAAGTTTGTATTTTAAAATTCAGTGAATTGAATAATGAAGTTTCAGAAAACCTAGAGGATTATGTGGGCATGCTTTGGGAGGACAAGCCAGTGGAAAATCACTTCTGTAGACTCTGGGTCCCTGTAGCTATTAGAACCTCTGCTGCCTCTGATAGTGACTGAGCACCAGAACCAGCCTTCCTGCCGGCTGTCCTTGTCATGGCTTTCTGTAACACCAACTTGCACCATGAAAAATGTAACAGAACAAGCATATGCAGATGCGCTAGCATCAGAAACCAGTGGATCTAAGCAATGACTTAAGCCCCTTTCCTGTAAAAGACAGTAGAGAAAACAGTGAGTTATATTCTGAGGACTGGAACTCCTGCTCCCGGACTGGGGAAACTGAGAAAGAAAGAGCAAAGGAAAGGGGGAACTGAAGCTGAAAGGGCTCTGCAAGGCCCCCCTGGATGCAAAAGCCCCCATTTCTTTTTTGTAGTAAAAGGCCTTAGTCTCCTAGCCTTGCCTGACTTTCAAAGAGCAGACTCAATCGGTTACTAATGAGGGCAGGAAGAAAGGAAATGTTGCCAAGAAACAACACTGCAGTGATGAAACAAAGTCCTTGAGTTCCTCTGCAAAGGATGTAATAACAATCTGAAACCATCTTTGAGTTCTCCTGCAGGAACTAAGGCTCCCACCCAGGTGGAGGGTGGTGACCACCTGCTAAGACACCAGACTGGTCAGAACCAGAAGACTGGTGATTGAGATTCCTGGAACACCAGCAACCTCAGATTCCTGTTACCTCACCAACAACCAATCAGAAGAAAGTCGTGCATTTTGCTGCCCTCACCCCAAACTCATCCCTGAAAACCATCAGGGAGTACAGGTCTTTTGAGAATGAGCCACTCATTCTCCTTGCCTGGCCCTAGCAATAAAATTTCCTCTGCTCCAACCTCAAACATTTAGATTTCTTTGATCTCACTGCATTGGGCACACAAGCTTGGCTTTGACAGCACTGCATTTCTCCCCACTTAGACCCCATTAGGAGAGGCAGTCTTCTACAAAGTTACTCTAATTCCACTTGAGGATCTCTAAAATCAGTTAAGCCTATTCAAGTGGCATCCCATGCAGTCTCATTGGTATGCTACTCTAGCCAAGAGTGCTGGGAACTGTAAATGGCAGATAAATTATGTATACCAGGGCTCAGAGAACATTTAGCATGCCTGAAGCAATGTGCATTTTGAAAGAAAGTCATTTTGATTCTGTGATATATTATAGATCCACAGTCTTCACAGGACACCATGCTGATGTCTGAGAGCTTGTTGGGGTGAGCAAAGGGTGTGACTGTAGCCCTCTGCCCCAGGTCCTATGGTCATTACCCTCAAATCCTCAGCCCAGAGTGGGAGGCTGCTCTGACATTTATCCCTCCTTGTTAGATCTTTAGGTTTCAGCTCGTTCTTTTGCCTTGGAATGTGCTAACTTCCCAAGTTCTAAGTTGAAGTTCAATTGAAACCAGCCTCTCCCTGTAAGCCACCCACTCTGTCAATGTGATCTCAATAGCTCATTCTACTCTCTTCAGGACTCCCTGCAGGACTCCTGGTCATGGAATCTCCCATTTATGGCAGCAAGCTGTTCTGCACAGGTGGGGACTTCCATAGGGAAAGTCATCCACAGAAATGAGCCAAATCACTCCTGGAGAATGTAATGCCTTGAAATCACCAATACATCTTAAAGTTTCATACAATAGTCCCTTTGTCAAGAATGCCACTTCTTTCCTTCATTATCTGGGGAAGTTCAGGAATTCCTTTTAGAGTCCATTCCAGTTGAATCCTCCAATATGCTTTCCCCATTCTTATCGGTTTTTGCAACAACCACCACCACTGCCACCTCCACCCCTAAATACATATACACACATACAATATAAACAATATTTCAGGTGGACATGCACTGGGTCTGGAAAACCCAGTCATTGCATGAGTCACTTCTACTGTAATACTTTCTCTCTCAGTAGGCTCCTAACTTCTAAAGGCACAGAATATGATATCTTTCTTTCTTCATCACTGGTCTCTAGCATGGTGCCTGGTGCTGGAAAGTTGTACAGTAAGCTGTCATCTTGATTTTGTGAAGATGCGGTTTATTCCAGAGATCATGCTTGCACAAGTGGTAATGGTTGAAGGCTGTGGCTTGAAATTTGAACAACTTGACTTCAGTGTTGACTTTATTAAAGACCTTACCAGATGAACTGACACTGACTTCTGAACCCAAGCCATATGAACTCCTTGGTCACTGGAAGGAACAAGTCAGCATAACTTAGTATATGAGCCTTGTCTAATTTACAGGGTAGATGCAAACTGCTCTGAACTGTGCATGTATATTATCTGGAAGAAAGCATTTACTTTTCAAATCACTCTTCAGTTCAGTTCAGTTCAGTCACTCAGTCGTGTCCAACTCTTTGCGACCCTATGAATTGCAGCATGCCAGGCCTCCCTGTCCATCACCAACTCCCAGAGTTCACTCAAACTCATGTCCATCGAGTCAGTGATGCCATCCAGCCATCTCATTCTCTGTCATCACCTTCTTCTCCTGCCCTCAATCCCTCCCAGCAACAGGGTCTTTTCCAGTGAGTGAACTCTTCACATCAGGTGGCTAAAGTATTGGAGTTTCAGCTTTAGCATCAGTCCTTCCAACGAACACTCAGGACTGATCTCCTTTAGGATGGACTGGTTGGATCTCCTTGCAGCCCAAGGGACTCTCAAGAGTCTTCTCCAACACCACAGTTCAAAAGCATCAATTATTTGGCGATAAGCTTTCTTCACAGTCCAACTCTCACATCCATACATGACCACTGGAAAAACCATAGCCTTGACTGGACGGACCTTTGTTGGAAAAATAATATCTCTGCTTTTTAATATGCTATCTAGGTTGGTCATAACTTTCCTTCCAAGGAGTAAGCCTCTTTTAATTTCATGGCTGCAATCAGCAACCGCAGTGATTTTGGAGCCCAAAAAAATAAAGTCTGACACTATTTCCACTGTTTCCCCATCTATTTCCCATGAAGTGATGGAACCAGATGCCATGATTTTAGTTTTCTGAATGTTGAGCTTTAAGCCAACTTTTTCACTTTCCTCTTTCACTTTCCTCAAGAGGCTTTTGAGTTCCTCTTCACTTTCTGCCATAAGGGTGGTGTCATCTGCATATCTGAGCTTATTGATATTTCTCCCAGCAATCTTGATTCCAGCCTGTGATTCTTCCAGCCCAGCATTTCTCATGATAGAATCTGCATATAAGTTAAATAAGCAGGATGACAATATACAGCCTTGATGTACTCCTTTTCCTATTTGGAACCAATCTGTTGTTCCATGTACAGTTCTGACTGTTGTTTCCTGACCTGCATACAGGTTTCTCAAGAGGCAGGTCAGGTGGTCTGGTATTCCCATCTCTTTCAAAATTTTCCACAGTTCATTGTGATCCACACAGTCAAAGGCTTTGGCATAGTTAATAAAGCAGAAATAGATGTTTTTCTGGAACTCTCTTGCTTTCTCCATGATCCAGCGGATGTTCCTAATTTGATCTCTCGTTCCTCTGCCTTTTCTAAAACCAGGTTGAACATCTGGAAGTTCACAGTTCACATATTGTTGAAGCCTGGCTTGGAGAATTTTGAGCATGACTTTACTAGCGTGTGAGATGAGTGCAATTGTGCGGTAGTTTGAGCATTCTTTGGCATTGCCTTTCTTTGGGGTTGGAATGAAGACTGACCATTTCCAGTCCTGTGGCCACTGCTGAGTTTTCTAAATCTGCTGGCATATTGAGTGGAGCACTTTCACAGCATTATCTTTCAGGATTTGAAATAGCTCAACTGGAATTCCATCATCTCCACTAGCTTTGTTCATAGTGATGTTTTCTAAGGCCCACTTGATTACACATTCCAAGATGTCTGGCTCTAGGTGAGTGATCACACTATCATGGGGTGGCTCCTCACCCAAATCTCTCTTACTTAACATTTAATTTGAATTATCCTAAAAAGCTCTGTAATAGATATGAAAACTGTACATAGAAGAAACATGTACAACCTAAAAGTTGGAAACTGCGTTTTATTGTAGTCATTATTGAGGGCTGTAGCCTCGGACACAGCCTTTCAGATCATTCTGAGGAACAGTTCTGAAGAGGAAAGGGAGGGGCCAGGATATATGGGAGTTTTTGCTAAAAACAAAAAGCAAACCAATATAAAACTATTACTACTAATTACAAAAAAATAGACATCTCAAGTTAATGATTTTAACACTTTTCTGTGTATGTGAAGATGCCAGAATCTGGGTTTATTGAAATTATTCCTTAGATGTGAATTTTAACTATGTAGGGACAGTATCCTGTTTTCCTCCATCCTGATTTCCACTCAGGGTGCACCATCGAGGGCAGCTGCAGTGGGTAATGGCTTAATAATGGGCAACAGTCATTGTTTACTGGAATGACAGGTAATAACTTTTTGTCCCCATACCTAAGGCTTTCCTGGTGGCATGCAGGACATCTGGATTTAATCTCTGGGTCGGGAAGATCCCCCAGAGAAGGGAACGGAAATCAACTTCAGTATCCTTTCCTGGAGAATTCCATGGACAGAGGAGCCTGTGGGCTATAGTCAATGGGGTCACGGAGTTGGACACAACTGAGTGACTAACACTTTCACCTGAGAATTGTCATCAATGACCTTCTTGTTTTCTATATCAAACAGTATTGGACCAAGCAAGCATAATTCAGCTACTTTGCTTTGAAAAGCACTTGTTCTTGGAAAATAAGACTGGAAGCCACAGAAAATAGATTGCTTATCAAAACTAACTTCTTGATACATCAATATTCACTTCAAGACCCTCGTCTTTCTGTGACTGCTAACCTAAATCTATTATGCAAAAATTCTTCCTAGTACCTACCAGTTTCTTTCCTTGAACGGCTTGTGTTAAAGTGATCTGACTCATATCCTAAAAACTTATAATTATCCCACTGGGTTTCTCTTTTTGAGATATCCCTAGAATTCTGTCAAGGTGGTGTTCTCCTTTACTGCAGTAAATTAATAAACTTAATTTTGCTTGATCTGAAGACTCTCCAGTGGTTTTAGGGGCAGCTCTCAGCTGTCAGCCTCTGGTTCAAATGAGTAACAATGCTATACTTATTCAGATGTTATATGATATTCTCAGTTCTCTAAAAATCACTTTAGATGGCAGAGAGGAAGAACCTCTGGGTTCTTCTGGTCATTCTAAGAAATAAATTGCCATGAGGCAGATTAACAGAAGAAAATCATATAAAAGTTCAATGACATGTTTACATGAGAGAAGCCCAGGAAAACTGAGTAACTCACCTAAATGGCCAAAACCCTCACCTTAAATTCCATCTTCAGCTAAAGACAAAGAGTACATTGGGGGAAGGGGTTTGGGTCTTCAAAGAGGAGAAAGGCAATTGACATGGAGATAGAAAAGCAGGGGTTTGGTAGATGAATGTTTGTTGGGCCACGCAGAGACGCTTGAGACACAGAGAGAAATTTTAACAGGCAGACTTTGGTAAGCTCCTCTCTGCCTGCACAGCCAGTTTATACCATAGTTTTCCAAGGGGATAGCTTCCTGGAACAGGCCCTTTATCTGTACATTCATTTAGGCAGTTGGGGGAGTGTCAAAGTTTCTTCCTTAGTCTTTTGGGCCTTGATTATCCTCATCTCTAAATAATCTACCCTCCAAAGAGACATTTTGGGATGGCAAAGGTTGCTCCCTTATCAAGATCAGTATGTAAGCAAATAAAGAAACAAAACCCAATCAAACGAAAACAAAACCATTAAGTAGAAAAAAATATATATAAAATTCACATATCATATTCATGGTTTTACTCACCAATGAGAAAATATCTTTATTTTCCTTCAAGACAATTTGCCCCTGTTTTCAGTATAATTCTAACAGCTTTAGTTGCTTACATCAAATTAAAAACTCCCAAGCTTTTAAGGAATTGTAGAAATAGAGTCTCTACTCAGAACCGGAAAGCAAGGGACTCTATGCCTTGTATCGTGCTTTGAGGACCACCTGCCCATTTCTGGATGTATCTGTGAGGGTGTTTCTGGAAGAGATTAGCATTTGAATCAGTAAAGAGTTAGGAAGAGCAACCTCACCAATGTCTTTCAATCTGTTGAGAGTCCAAATAGAACAAAAAAGCAAAGGAAGGACCAATCCCCCCTCTCTCTTTTTGACCTGGAATGTCCATCTCTTCCTGACCTTAGACTGAATTACACCATCAGCAACTAGAATTGCAAATTGTGTAAAGGGTGAAAGCCCAACAACATGTGGTCACTCCATTTTACCAGTCTCTGGGTACCCATGCTCCCGCTGGGCCATGCTGGGTGTAGATCCTCAAATACTCAGGTGGCCCTTTTCTCCTTTCCTTTCCAACTTCACCGTCTGCTGAATGCTCACCTGCTCCTGTGAAAATGCGGTGACAGCTGCCTTCTCAGTTCTATAGGCCCTTCCTCGTACGGCTTATTGTTTCTTCCTTAGTGTTTCCTCATATCTGTCTTCACTGACTCACCAAGGGCACTAGAGATACTCATCTCCTCATGTGTCCAGCGCATGCTCTGAGAGTCAGCTCCTTGTCAAGTCAGTGCTAGTGATCACTGTCCATTCAAGGAATGAGTGAAAGAGGTAGGAATTAAGTGAGAAAACAGCAAAAAATGTGATTGTAATGCGTGAGGAAGAACCCAATGCTATGAATATAAACTGATGTGGTGGTGGCTGGGGCGTGGACAGCGTGATTATCTGCTGTAAGATTGATTCTCAGGGAAATTCCACTTCTTGGGCTCTTGGTCTCACTGCAGTGTGCACTCCAACTATGTAGGAAAGTGGGAGGAGACCAGACATGTTGGCAAAGCAGGAGAGAAGGTCTCCACGTGGCTGGCCAGAAGATCGTACGAGGGCAGGGAGTCCTAGAACAGGTCTTAAAAATATCTGTTCTACATTGCACTGCCTAAGCTCCCACCATAATGCCTAGTTTTTTGGTTTTTCAATAAAAGGTATGACTATCTCAAATGCCTCATGTACTCAAGTCATTAACATTTGGACTTATGCAGTAGAAACATCCTTGCAAACAAATGCCTAGGGCCTGGCAATCACAAGCAGGTATCCAGCGCTGAAGCTCCAGTTGTTTTATGACTCCAAGTTTGCATCAGGCAAAGCCAGGAAAGTGAGCATATTGTGGTTAAGTTGATGACTTGACTCTTTCATTTAAGGGCTATAGAATTTTGCATGCAACTCTAAAACTTAAAGTAAATAAGTATCTAACTTCAGTTCAGTTCAGTTCAGTTCAGTTGCTCAGTTGTGTCCAACTCTTTGCGACCCCATGAACCACAGCACTCCAGGCCTCCCTGTCCATCACCAACTCCCAGAGTTCACTCAAACTCATGTCCATCTAGTTGGTGATGCCATCCAGCCATCTCATTCTCTGTCGTCCCCGTCTCCTCCTACCCCCAATCCCTCCCAGCATCAGACTCTTTTCCAGTGAGTCAACTCGTCGCATGAGGTGGACAAAGTATTGCAGTTTCAGCTTTAGCATCAGTCTTTCCAATGAACACCCAGGATTGATCTCCTTTAGAATGGACTGGTTGGATCTCCTTGCAGTCCAAGGGACTCTCAAGAGTCTTCTCCAGCACCACAGTTTGAAAGCATCAATTCTTCGGCGATCAGCTTTCTTCACAGTCCAACTCTCACATCCATACATGACCACAGGAAAAACCATAGCCTTGACTAGACGGACCTTGGTTGGCAAAGTAATGTCTCTGCTTTTTAATATGCTATCTAGGCTGGTCATAACTTTCCTTCCAAGGAGTAAACTTAGGTTTCCAAAAAGCAGAGTCTGAAACAAAAGTCTGCATAAAGGTAGTTCTTTTGGGAAGAAATATCAGGTAGCAAGAGAAAGAAGCAGGGGGAGGGCAATGGGGAAAGCCAATATCAGGAAATATTATAAATTCAGCCATGGCCACCATCAACTGAGGCTCAACTCACAGGTTTTCAGTGTAAACTTTTGCTGTGTTTGTCCACTTGGGGGACAAACGGGTCCACTGGTTCTCACCTATCATTGGTAAGTTCCAAGGTAGGTGAATGCCATAGTGCAAGAGCTTAAGAACTAATTCAAATTCTGCCTCTGCCTCTACCATTTACTACTAGTATAAACTTTAGTTTATAAGTTATTTAAAGCCTCTGTGTGTCTATTTCCTCACAGTCAAATGGACAAATTATAGCTATGCATTGATTTGATGTGAGGATAAAACAGAACAATAATGTAGAGTACCTGAAATCATGCCCAGCATGGCTAAGAGGCTATACCCCATTTCAGTTGCCTGGTTGGTGTTTCCCAACCTTTCCTAAGGACTCATCTGAGAGCTAGTTAAACATTCAGATCCCTAGGTCTTTACCCTGCAGAGGTTCTGAGATCAAAAGCTCCTTAGAGCTACTTTAGCAGTCTTACTTGAAAAGAGCTTGTTGTGGGGTGTGTGTGTATGTGTGAGTGTGATTTGTTCCTTTGTCTTGAAAGAGGAGAATAGAAAAGACTTCTAAGGAGTTGAGATTTCCATGATATATTCATTCTGGTTTGTCAAAGTCAATCTAAATTCATTCTCAAAAAAACACCCTTTCTCTCAAAATTTGGAATGCCCAGGAATTTGGTCTCTAAATTACAAGCAAGTCATGGATGATTGGAGCAGGGTAAGATTCAGCTAGAATCTGATGCAAAAAGGATGATAAATGAAAATAAATGTATGTCTTTTCTCAGATGAGGTCACAAGCTAATCTAGAACAAAAGACAACAATCTAGGAAGAAATAAGAAATGGATCAGCAGGAATGAGCTGCTGAAGAGCTCATGACCATTTTCATGGGAGATGGATAGGGACGTACAGTTGTTTCCCCCTCTTTGGCTCCCATCTCTATGGTCACCTCTGCCTGGGATGCAGGTGTTTGAAGAGACTGTGTCTGTGCTTCTTGATCTCTCCTCACCATGCCTGGAAAACTGAGAATTTTCTTTGGGAAATGTGCCCTGGTAATGAGAGGCTGAGTTACGTGGAGTAACAGGCAAGTTTGATCTTGGAGTACAAAATGAAACAGAGCAAAAGCTAAGGGAATTGTATCAAGAGAACACATCTGTTATAGCAAGCCCTGCTTTCCAATAACACAAGAGAGGACTCTACACATGGTCATCACCAAGCGGTCAGTACTGAAGTCAGATTGAATATATTCTTTGCAGTCAAAGATGGAGAAGCTCTGTATAGTCAGCACAAACAAGACCTGGAGCTGACTGTGGCTCAGAACATCAGCTGCTTACTACAAAATTCAGGCTTAGATTACAGAAAGTAGGGAAAACCACTAGGCCATTCAGGTAAGACCTTAATCAAATTCCTTATGATTATACACTGGAGGTGTTGAATAGGTTCAAGGGATTAGATCTGGTAGACAGACCACCTGAAGAACTATCGACAGACGTTTCTACCACTATATGGGAGGCAGTGACCAAAACCATCCCAAAGAAAAAGAGATACAGAAGGCAAAGTGATTATCTAAGGAAGCTTTATAAATAGCTGAGGAAAGAAGAAAAGCAAAAGACAAAGGAGAAAGGCAAAAGTATACTCACTTGAATGCAGAGTACCAGAGAATAGCAAGGAGAGATAAGAAGGCCTTCTTAAATGAACAACGCAAAGGAAAAGAGGAAAACAATAGAATGGGAAACACTAGAGATCTCGTCAAGAAAATTGGAGATATCAAGGGAACATTTCATACAAGGATGGGCATAATAGAGGATAGAAATGATAAGGATCTAACAGAAGCACAAGAGATTAAGAAGAGATGGCAGTAATAAACAGAAGAATTATACAAAAAAAAAATATCTTAATGACCCATGTAGCCATGATGATGTGGTCAGTCACTTAGAGCCAGACATCCTGGAATGTGAAGTCACGTGGGCCTTAGGAAGCATTACGAAAAACAAACTAGTGGAGGTGATGGAAGTCCAGCTGAACTATTCAAAATCATAAAACATGATATAGCTTAACCCGGGGCGAATTCATGTTAATGTATGGCAATACCAACCAATATAATATTGTAAAATAATTAGCCTCCAATAAAAAATAAATTAATTAAAAAAAATAAAGTGCTACACTCAATATGTCAGTAAATTTGGAATTCAGCAGTGACAACAGGACTGGAAAAAGTCAGTTTTCCTTCTAATTCCAAAGAAAGGCCATGCAAAAGATTTTTCAAACTACTGTGCAATTGCACTCATTAAAAAAAAAAAAAAACTGGAAAATTCTTAAAAAGATGGGAGTACCAGACCACTTTACCTGCCTCCTGAGAAACCTGTACACCGGTCAAGGAGCAACAATTAAAACCAGACATGGAACAATGAACTGGTTCAAAATTGGGAAAGAAATACAACAAAGATGTAGACTGTCACCCTGCTTGTTTAACTTATATGCAGAGTACATCATAAGACATGCTGGGCTGGATGAATCACAAGTTTAAATCAATATTGGCAGGAGAAATATCAACAACATCAGATATGCAGATGATACCACTAATGGCAGAAAGTGAAGAGGAACTAAAGAGCTTCTTGATGAGAGTGAAAGAGGAGAGTGAAAAAGCTGGCTTAAAATTCAACATTCAAAAAACTAAGATCATGGCATCCGATCCCATCACTCTATGGAAAATAGAAGAGAAAAAAGTAGAAGCAGTGACAGGTTTTATTCTCTTGAGCTTCAAAATCACTGTGGATGGTGGCTGCAGCTGTTAAATTAAAAGACATCTCCTTGGAAGGAAACCTATGATAAACCATTCAGTGTATTAAAAAGCAGAAACATCACTTTGTCTGCAAAGGTCTATATAGTCAAAGCTCTGGTTTTTCCAGTAGTCATGTATGGATGTGAGCGTTGGGCCACAAAGAAGGCTGAATGTTGATGAATTGATGTTTTTTGAATTGTGGTGCTAGAGAAGACTCTTGAGAGTCCCTTGGGCAGCAAGGATATCAAGCTAGTCAATCTGAAAGGAAATGAACCCTGGATATTCATTGAGAGGACTGATACTGAAGCTGAAACCCCAATACTTTGGCCACCTGATGAGAAGAGCCAACTCATTGGAAAAAAACACTGTTGCTGCGAAAGAGTGAAGGCAAAAGGAGAAGAGGGTGGAAGAGGATGAGATGGTTAGATAGTATCATCGACAAAATGGACATGAATTTGAGAAAACTCTGGGACACAGTGAAGAGCACGGAAGCCTGGTGTGCTCCAACCTATAGGGTCTCAAAGTGTCGGACACAACTTGGTGACTGAACAAAAACAACAACATATGAGAGGCTATGCAATTCCAGCTAACATGCTGGGCAGCCCTGCAGGGAGTTTCAGGACCCCTGGAGGTTTATGCAGGTGAAAGAAGAAGATAGCAGTGCAGGCACTTGAAGTGACTGATCCTGCCCCAGAAGGACACTGCAGGTAGTCTTCCCCTGAAAGGCCTCACAAGGTTTCCACATTAGTGGGGAGGGACTTGGGATGCAGGATGTTGCTTCTGCCTCACCTGTTACAGCTCAGACTGTGGGTCTGCCTCCTGCTTAAATTCCTCCTTCTTAAGTCAGCTGGTTAGTCTTCTTCATATCCTCTCCTTCACCTCCCTATCTCCATCTCATTAACTCTCCTCCTCCTCACACATCCTTCCCACCCATCCTCCAATGTGGGTCTTCTCTCAATGTCTTCTTCCCCATGGGTCTTCTCACACAGCCCCAGTGAAGTCACGCCACCCATCTGACCCTGAAAACTTTTGGTTTGATGTGTGCTATGTGCCTTGACCACCCACTTTTCCTGGAACAGCTCTGTTTCTGATATCTCTGCCCAGCTTGATCTGAACTCAGTCCTGAGCACATCTCTTGTCTGAAAAATGTGGAGTGTTTGCGTCACCTACTTCCTGGCCTCCCTGTGAAAGATGCTAGGATTGGACAGGAGACTTGCAAGGAAAACAGGAGCTAGGCTATACACATGACACCCCGGGAGGTGCTGGCAGTTCAGGAGTCCTGCAAAGCACATAGGAGCTGGGTTGGATAGACGACATCACTAGGAGGTGCTGGTAGTACAAGCTGTTAAATGCAACCAGACCCAGGAAGCATGGGAATTTCATGGGAGTTGCTGTTAGAAGCATCATCTGTGGGTTTTATTTATTTATTTTTCCTCCCAGTTATGTTGCCCTCTGAGATTCCAAAACTCCCCACAGAACCACCAGTGAGAGGGTTTCTGGGTGTATGGAAACTTCTCCTCTTTTACGAATTCCTCCCCTGGACAGGTCTCCTTCCTTAACTCTTTTGTCTCTCTTTTTATCTTTTATATTTTATCCTACTTCCTTTCGAAGACAATGGGCTGCCTTTCTGGGTGCCTGGTGTCCTCTGCCGGCGTTCAGAAGTTGTTTTGTGGTATTTGCTCAGCCTTCAAATGATTTTTCGATGAATCTGTGGGGGACAAAGTGGTCTACCCATACTATTCCTCAGCCGTCTTAGCTCTGCTCCATAGGGACTTTAAAGAGGTGATTATGTTAAAGGATTTCTTCCTAATCCAAGAGGAGATAAAACAAGATTAAGATGCAATCATGCAAAGAAAGACCATGTGAGGACACAGAGAGAAGATAGGCATCTGGCAGGAGATCCTGAGAGAAACCAACCTTGCTGGCCAACACCTTGAGCCAGCACATCTACCTTCCAGAACTGTGAGGAAATAAATTTCTGTTGTTTAATTCGCCCAGTCTGTGGTATTTACTTTGGTGGTCAGAGGTAATTAATACAGGTGGGAGAATGAAAAGGAGATGCAGTCAAGGAAGTCAAAGGGGTTTCAATCGGTGGAGGAGGCAGTGGTTGGTGCAAATCCCATTTGGATTAGGCACAGGCATCACTAGCAAATCCCGTGGTTCCCACCCCCATGCCATTGTCTGGTTTTTCTAAAAAGAAATGTCCTAGACATCCTACTCGCTCTCCAGTTTTTGGAATGCAGCTTTTTATTATCTCCATTCAGCAGCCAAGGATACTGAGGTTCATATCTTTTGTGACTTGTCTGTAACTTTATAAATATTTAGGGACAGATCTCCTGACCCTCTACTTAAATTCCTGCAAGGCAATTCTCCCAGGTCACTCTACTCCGCAGAGTGATTCTGAAACTCCAGAATTACTTCAGGAGCTTGTTTGCAGCAAGTTAGCTCAGTTGGTAAAGAATCCGCCTGCAATGCAGGAGACCCAGGTTAGATTCCTGGGTTGGGAAGAGCTGCTAGAGAAGTGATAGACTACCCACTCCCGTATTCTTGGACTACCCTTGTGGCTCAGCTGGTAAAGAATCCGCCTGCAATGTGGGAGACCTAGGTTTGCTCCCGGGGTTGGGAAGATCCCCTGGAGAAGGGAAAGGCTACCCACTCCAGTATTCTGGCCTGGAACATTCCATCGACTGTATAGTCCATGGGGTCGCAAAGAGTCAGACACGACTGAGCGACTTTCACCTTCACTTTCTTTCACTTTCAGCTCTGGTCTGATAGAAGCAAAGTGAAATACAAGCTAGGCTGTCATAGATGGATAGACACACGGTCTCCGCGGCAGCTGGACTGGCAATCCTAATTGGCAAGCACTTTTGATAAGCCAGCTGAGGGTGGCAGCCTCAGGCTGGAGCTCTGGTTCTTGGTGACAGAATCCAGATTCTCTGCCAGCATAGAGGGAGAGAGTAGGGATGCAGAGGACAAGACTCTCAGGAGAAACCGAGTGACTGAAGACAGGGGATGGTAGTGAAAGCTGCCACTCCAAATGTCACTATGGCATGTGAGTTATTTCAAACTGAGAGCAATCAAAGCCCGAAAGACTCTGGAAGAAACTTCGAACTCCTCCATAATGCCTAGAAGAGTAGACCTGGAGGACCTGTTCCAGGAAGTCAGTTATCAGCATAGGGTCACTATAATATGAACTAGGTGTGAAGACTGGGAGGAACCCGGCAAACTCTGTTTAAGAGTCCTCTCTGTGTCCCACTGTATCTGATGGCCCAGTAAACATTTGTTTACCAAACATTTGTTTTTCTATTTTTATGTCAAAGTCCCAAACACCTTTTCTTTACATTGGAAAAGACTTTGATGCTGGGAAAGGTTGAAGGCAAAAGGAGAAGAGGGTGGCAGAGGATGGGGTGGTTAGATAGCATCACTGACTCAACCGACATGAATCACAGCAAACTCTGGGAGATAGTAAAGAACAGAGGAGCCTGGCTTACTACAGACCCCAGGATTGCAGAGATTCAGCCATGACTTAGCGACTGAACAACAGCAACCCGAACCCCTGATCAAACATTCTTTTCTGTCTTTAACCATGGATGATTTTTAAGGTGAGGATTTCAGTCATTTTGGTGAATTATTCAGCTTTCCTGTGTTTCTCCCATGTGTATGTGCATGCTACATCACTTCTGTCATGGCCAACTCTCTGCAACCCTGTGGATTGTAGCCTGCCAGGCTTCTCTATCCATGAGATTCTCCAGGTAAGAATACTGTAGCGGGTTGCTATGTTCTCCTCCAGAGGATCTTCCTGACCCAGGGATCAAACCCATGTCTCCTGCACTGCAGGTAGATTCTTTGCTGCTGAACCACTAGGGAAGCCCTCTCCAATGTGTACATGTTACTAAACTTTGTTTGATTCTTTCCTGCTAATCTGTGTCATGTCAATTTAGTTCTTAGACCAGCCAGAAGAACCCAGAAGGGTAGAAGAAAATTTCCTCTCCAATAACAATTTATTACCCACAAAGTATTAGGCTAGTGACTGAGGGAAAAGGGCCTCAGCTTCCTCCCTTACAGCATTCATGCATGCTAAGTTGCTTCAGTCGTGTCCGACTCTGTGCGACCTCATAGACAGCAGCCCACCAGGCTCCTCTGTCCCTGGGATTCTCCAGGCTAGAATACTGGAGTGGGTTGCCATTTCCTTCTCCAATGCATGCATGTATGCTAAGTCGCTTCAGTTGTGTCCAACTCTGTGCGACCCTATGGACAGAAGTTCACCAGGCCCCTCTGTCCATGGGATTTCCTAGGTGAGAATACTGGAGTGGGTTGCCTGTCCTTCTTCTACAGAGCCTTTAGCAATTTGTGTGGCGGTCTCTAATGCTTAGAACAGTTGGTTTGTGTGTGTGTGTGTGTGTGTGTGTGTATACATGCACATATGTTTTGTTTCAGGACTGGTGGAAACTCTAAGAAGAGGATGGAGACTTGAGATTTTGATTAAAGACAAACCAGTGGCACAGAAGCAGAAACACCAATTCTGTAAGCTTCCTCCTCTCTCCAGGGCAGCTTATCTGTATGTACCCCATCCCCCACAATCCTACAACACTGACACATCTCGCCCAGCTGCCCTGACCTGGGCTTCCTCCTTGGCATGCCCATATCTTGTGCCTGCTTCCCCATCTTTCCTTCCCTGGGATCAAACTTTCTTCAGAAGACCTACTGTCCATTTGTTGGCCTAACTGCTACCTTAGTTTGACAGTCATTTCATAAACCTTCTAAAAATGCCCTTTCTTACCTGGACACACATCCTCCACCACAAGTCACCCCCAAGACTTGGTTTCTATCTAGTTCCCTCCTTGGGCCAGTGGCAGCATTTTAGAATGGTTCCACCTTTCACTTCTTGTGGAAGCCAGAGCAAAAGCCTGGGGTTGCAGGAGTGGGGATGGGGTTGTCAGCAAGACCAAAGGGATTCTTGTTCTGTGTATGTGATTGGGGGAATCCTGTAACTTTCTGCCTTGGAAAGGGCAGAGTCTTGGAGAGCCCCTCGAATCATGGATGAGAGCTGGATCAAGACTTGTAGGTGAGTTGTTGGGGACCTCTGGGGATGTGTGTAAGGTGGGGGATGACCATCTAACTACAGTAGATGCACTGTTTGGGAACAATATTTTAAGGAGTCAGACTTATTCCCTGTGAAAGATGGCAATTCAAACACATTATATCTGAAAACAAAAAGTGTGCAAAAATAAGATAAAAGCTTGAACCAGGAGCAGGAAGAGTTCTCTGTTTGCTTTTTTTCCCTTCCAGAATTACCAGTATAAATGATCCCTTTTTACATCATAAACTAGTGTTTACATATAGAAACTTAATTGTGTATTTGTTATGACAAAGTGATATCCATGACTGATAGAACTGCAGAGTTTAATTGGAGAGGGAGAATCAAATATCACCTGTGTTAAGCTGGATGAACACCAGTTGCAAATGCTGTCCTCAGCCTTGGGAAAAGCTACAATTGCTGCACTTAGCCTGAGGCTGGGTCTTTTGGCCAGTGGAGCTCACTTCCTTTCTTCAAGCGGGAGTAGTGTCTGTCTGCTATCCACACACCCAATGGGTGGTAGTCTTTCTCTCAGACCCCTGCTGTAAATGCCCACCTGCAACCCTGTGCATCTTTCAAGGCCTCCAGACCCTTTTCTAAAGCTTTTCAATTTTATCCAGCTCCACCTACCTCCATGAGGACGTGAGACCGAGGAGAAAAAGGAGATAGTACAGGTTTTTGTACCAAAATCCTTTACTAGTTTCCTTGGGCAGCATCAATTAAACTCATTTACTTGTTCTTATTTATGTGAAGAACAACGCTTTTTCTAAGGGATGCTTTTATGATTAAATGAGTTATAATAATATAAAGTTCCTGGCTTAGAGGTATCCCTTCTTTTTCATAGAGTACTTTATAGAGCATTCATGCACATATGCCATATCTTGTCATTTATCCATTCATATTCACCAAATTTACCTGTGTGTGCTGTTTTTTGGGGGGGTAGGGCATGCCTTGAAGAGATATTAGTTCACTGGCCAGGGATTGAGCCCGTGTCCCCAGTGCTGGGAGCTGGGAGTCTTAACCACTGGATTGCCAGGGAAGTTGGTTTACCATTTTGAAAGGCATGATGCTGCCTTTTTCACCTGTATCCTCACAGTACCACATGTCTTACTGTAAAATGCAATTGGCTTTAGTTGTCCTGGACTAGCCATCCCACTTGACTCCATCTCCTTTCCTGCCCCTTAGACGATGATCTCACCAAAACATTGACTTCATTACAGTGGGTTTATATTAATTAACTAATATAAAACATTATATTAATTCTAATTAATTAATGTAAAGTATGATTAATCCTAAAGCATGCTCAAACTTTCAGGAGAGTAAAGGCAAGTTCTTGACCTTGTGGATTTCATAGCTCAATCATACACTGGATAGTCCTGACAGGGTGTCTGGTGAATAGGAAAGAGGTGACACTCTTCACCTGAGTTTTTCCCATATATTCATCTGGTGCACAACAATCATATCTGGATTTAAAAAAATGTCAATCTTGAAAGGTAAACTAGTGGGCTGACAACCAGGAGCCTTGGGTTTTCACAGAGTCATCACCTAACCTCCAATGAAGGTGTGCTTGCCTAACATTGTGTGTATGAATTCATCACATTTCTTCTCTAATGACTCAAAACCCTCCTATGAAATGAGGGAGTGGTCCTGCCCCCTCAATGACCTTTGTGCAAATCATGCCATGCCTTCGTTTACTAAAATGAAACAAATGACCTATATTTTCCTCTTGTCAAACATCTGGAGTTTTTCTTCATGTATTTTGCCTTTGGTGACTCATATTACCCAAAGATATCTTTTCATATTTTTCCTCAGAAGTTTAGTTTTGCTTTCCTCATATAAGTCTAACATTTGGCAACTGTCCCAGCATCATCTACTGGGACACACACCTTTCCCCATAGATTTGTAATGATACTACTACCATATAACAAGTTTTTGTCTATGTACAAGACTATTTCCACCTTTTCTATCTAATTCTATTGTTGTTTCCTGCTTCTACTGAGTTTTTAAAAAATTATTGCTTTATAGCAAATCTTGTAACACAGTATGCAATTTTTTTATAATTCTTTTGTTAAAATCATCCTTGATCTTCTTGGGCTTTTGGAATTCTACATACATATTAAGATCAGCTAGCAAATTTCAGAAAAAAATCCATTGGGATTCAGTTTAGATTTACATTAAATTTTAAAATTATTTTTAGGAGAACTTACATGTTTAAACTATTGAATTTTGGTATATTAGCATGATATAGCTCTCAGATTATTCAACTTTTTCTTTTGCCATTCAATTAACCTGTAATTTTTATACACACAAGACTTGCCTATATTTATTTAAACCTGGTTTATATTAAATTATTTTATACTTATGTTATATAACATTTCTTTGCTATTATGATGTACATCACTAGATGGTCAACCAAAATCAGATTGATTATATTCTTTGCAGCCAAAGATGGAGAATCTCTATATAGTCAGCAAAAACAAGTTTGTGACTCAGATCATGATCCCCTTACTGCCAAATTCAGACTTAAATTGAAGAAAGTAGGAAAAACCACTAGAAAATTCAAGTATGACCTAAATTAAATCCCTTACAATTATACAGTGGAAGTGAGAAATAGATTTAAGGGACTAAACCTCATAGAGAGTGCCTGATGAACTATGGACAGAGGTTTGTGACATTGTATAGGAGACAAGGATCAAGACCATCCCCAAGAAAAAGAAATGCAAAAAAGCAAAACGGCTGTCTGAGGAAGCCTTGCAAATAGCTGTGAAATGAAGAGAAGTGAAAAGCAAAGGAGAAAAGGAAAGACATAACCATTAAATGCAGACTTCCAAAGAATAGTAAGGAGAGATTAAAAAAAAAAAAAAAGGCTTCCTCAGTGATCAGTGCAAAGAAATAGAGGAAAACAATAGAATGGGAAAGACTAGAGATCTCTTCAAGAAAATTAGAGATACCAAGGGAACATTTCATGCAAAGATGGGCTCGATAAAGGACAGAAATGGTATGGACCTAACAGAAGCAGAAGATATTAAGAAGAGGTGGCAAGAATACACAGAAGAACTGTAAAAAAAAAAAAGATCTTTATGACCCAGATAATCACGATGGTGTGATCACTCACCTAGAGCCAGACATCCTGGAATGTGATGTCAAGTGGGCCTTAGGAAGCATCACTATGAACAAAGCTAGTGAAGGTGACGGAACTCCAGGTGACCTATTTCAAATCCTAAAAGATGATGTTGTTAAAGTGCTGCATTCAATATGTCAGCAAATTTGGAATCTCAGCAGTAAGCACAGGACGGGAAAATATCAGTTTTCATTCCAATCCCAAAGAAAGGCAATGCCAAATTACTGCACAATTTCACTCATTTCACATGCTAGTAAAGTAATGCTCAAAATTCTCCAAGCCAGGCTTCAACAATACATGAACCGTGAACTTCCAGATGTTCAAGCTGGTTTTAGAAAAGGCAGAAGAACAAGAAATCAAATTGCCGACATCTGCTGGATCATTGAAAAAGCAAGAGTTCCAGAAAAACATATACCTCTGATTTATTGATTATGCCAAAGCCTTGTACTTTGTGGATCACAGTAAACTGTGGAAAATTCTGAAAGAAATGGGAATACCAGACAACCTGACCTGCCTCTTGAGAAATCTGTATGCAGATCAGGAAGCAACAGTTAGAACTGGACATGGAAAAACATACTGGTTCCAAATAGGAAAAGAAGTATGTCAAGGCTGTATATTGTCACCCTGCTTATTTAACTTATATGCAGAGTACATCATGAGAAATGCTGGGCTGGATGAAGTACAAGCTGGAATGAAGATTACTGGGAGAAATATCAGTAACCTCAGGTAAGCAGATGACACCACCTTTATGGCAGAAAGTGAAGAACTAAAGAGCCTCTTGATGAAAGTGAAAGAGGAGAGTGAAAATATTGGCTTAAAATTCAACACTCAGAAAACAAAGATCATGGCATCCCATCCCATCACTTCATGGCAAATAGGTGGGGAAACAGTGGAAAGAGTGGCACACTATTTTTCTGGGCTCCAAAATCACTGCAGATGGTGTCTGCAGCCATGAAATTAAAAGATGCTTACTCCTTGGAAAGAAAGTTATGACCACCCTAGACAGCATGTTAAAAAGCAGAGAGATTGCTTTGCTGACAAAAATCCATCTAGTCAAGACTATGGTTTATCCAGTAGTCATGTATGGATGTGAGAGTTGGACTATAAAGAAAGCTGAGTGCCAAATAATTCAATCTTTTGAATGGTGGTGTTAGAGAAGACTCTAGAGAGTCTCTTGGACTGCAGGGACATCCAATCAGTTCACCCGAAAGGAAATTAGTCCTGAATATTCATTGGAAGGATTGATATTGAAGCTGAAACTCCAATACTTTGGCCACCTGATGCGAAGAGCTGACTCATTTGAGAAGACCCTGACACTGGGAATGATTGAAGGCATGAGGAGAAGGGGACAACAGAGGATGAGATGATTGGATTGCATCACTGACTCAGTGGACACGAGTTTTGTAAACTCCGGGAGTTGGTGATAGACAAGGAGGCCTGGCCTGCTGCAGTCCATGGAGTGGCCAAAAGTGAGACACTACTGGGTGGCTGAACTGAAATGAACTTCTGCTTTTTAGACTATTGTTGCTGTTGTTCATTTGCTAAGTCATGTCTGCCTCTCTGTGACCCCATGGACTGCAGAATACCAGGCTTCCCTGTCCTCCTCTATCTCCCAGAATTTTCTCAAGTTCATGTCCATTGAGTCAGTGATGCTATGTAACCACCTCATCCTCTACAGCCCTCTTCTCCTCCTGCCCTCAATCTTTCCCCAAATCAGGGTCTTTTCCAATGAGTCAGCTATTCACATAATGTGGCCCAGGTATTGGAGCTTCAGCTGCAGTATCAGTCCTTTCAATGAATATTCAGGAATGATTTCCTTTAGGATTGACTAGTTTGATCTCCATGCTGTCCATGGGACACTCAAGAGTCTTCTCCAGTATGAGAATTCAAAAGCATCAATTCTTTGACACTCAGTTTTCTTTATGGTCCAACTGTCATATCTATACATGACTACTGCAAAGATCATAGCTTTGACTAGATGGACCTTTCTTGGCAAAGTGATGTCTTTGCTTTCTAACACACTTTCTAGGCTTGTCATAGCTTTCCTTCCAAGGAGCAAGTGTCTTCTAATTTCATGGCTGCAGTCACTGTCCACAGTTATTTTGGAGCCCAAGAAAAGAAAACCTGTCACTGTTTCCACGTTTTCTCCTTTTATTTGCCATGAAGTGATGGAGCCACCACTTGGGAAGATCACGTGGAGAAGGGAAAGGCTACCCACTCTAGTATTCTGGCCTGGAGAAGTCCATGGGCTCTATAGTCCATGGGGTTGCAAAGACTTGGACATGACTGAGCGACGTTCACTTTACCAGCATAGGAAATAAGTGAAATTGTCTGATAGTTTGAACCTTCTTTGGCCCTACCCTTCTTTGGGACTGGAATGAAAATTGATCTTTTCCAGTTCTGGGGCCACTGCTGAGTT
The DNA here is from genome assembly GCF_049115385.1 of Moschus berezovskii. Lineage (NCBI taxonomy): Eukaryota > Metazoa > Chordata > Mammalia > Artiodactyla > Moschidae > Moschus > Moschus berezovskii. The sequence continues at coordinate 137,322,222 of NC_142461.1, read as the reverse complement.
TTCCAAATATACTATCATATTGGGAACAGCACTTTAGCAGCAGCATCTTTTAGGATTTTAAATAGCTCAGCTAGAATTCTATCACCTCCACTAGCTTTGTTTGTTGTAATTCTTCCTAAGGCCTCATTGACTTCACACTCCAGGATATCTGGCTCTAGGTGAGTGACCACACCATGGTAGATATCTGGAACATTAAGGATGTTTTTGTATAGCTCTTTTGTGTATTCTTGTCATCTCTTTTTAATTTTTTCTGCATCTGTTAGGTCCTTACCATTTCTGTCCTGTATTGTGCCCATCCTTGCAGGAAATGTTTTCTGGATAGCTCCAATTTTCTTGAAGAGAACTCTAGTCTTTCCCATTCTATTGTTTTCATCTATTTCTTTGCATTGTTCATTTAGGCAGATTTTTTTTTATCTCTCCTTGCTATTCTGTGGATCTCTGCACTCAGATGCATATGTATTTCCCTTTCTCCCTTGCTTTTCTCTTCTCTTCTTTCCTCAGCTATTTTAAAGCCTCCTAAGACAACCACTTTTCCTTCTTGCCTTTTTTTTTTTCTAATGATGATTTTGGTCACTGTCTCCTGTACAGTGTAAGGAACTTCTGTACATAGTTCTTCAGACGGTCTGTCTACCAGATCTAATCCCTAGAATCTATTTGCCACTTCCACTGTATAATTATAAGGGATTTATTTAGGCCATACCTGAATGGTGTAGTGGTTTTCCCTACTTTGTTTAATCTAAGCCTGAATTTTGCAGTAAGCACCTGATGATCTGAGCCACTGTCAGCTCCAGGTCTTGTTTTTGCTGACTATATAGAACTTCTCCAAAGAATATAATCAATCTGATTTTGGTATTGACCGTTTGGTAATGACCATGTATAGAGTCATCTCTTGTGTTTTGGGAAATGGTGTTCGCTATGACCAGTGCAAAAACTTGGCAAAATTCTGCTAGCTTTTGCTCTGCTTCATTTTGTACTCCAAGTCCAAACTTGCCTGTTACTCCAGGTAACTCTTGACTTCCTACCTTTGCATTCCAATCCCCAGTGATGAAAAGGACATCTGTCTTTGATGTTAGTTCTAGATGGTCTTGTAGGTCTTCATGGAACTGGTCAACTTCAAGTTCTTTGGCATGAGTGGCTGGATAGACTTGAATTACCATGATATTGAATAGTTTGCTTTGGAAGTGAACCAAAATCATTCTGTTGTTTTTGAGAATACACCCAAGTGCTGAATTTCTTTTGTTGACTATGATGGCTTCTCCATTTATTGCCTAGACTAAATAGTTATTAGAAATGGTATTAAATTTTGTATGCATCTTACATCCGTCCATTGACTCAAATTAGATTTAGCAATGAGCAACCTTTCATAGATTTTCTAAGTAAGTGACCAGAATATTTCTGCCTTTTGTTGTTTGTTTATTTTATTTGACCTCATGGTAATCATGGCTTCTATGTTGAAGGTAAAGTTTTAAATGGTCAACCATTATATTAAGTGTTTGCTATGGATTATTTTTTATCAAACTAGGAAATTTCATTTTTTCTTCAGTTCAGTTCAGTTCAGTCGCTCAGTCGTGTCCTACTCTTTGCGACCCCATGAATCACAGCACACCAGGCCTCCCTGTCCATCACCAACTCCCAGAGTTCACTCAAACTCACATCCATCGAGTCGGTGATGTCATCAAGCCATATCATTCTCTGTCGTCCCCATCTCCTCCCACCCCCAATTCCTCCCAGCTTCAGACTCTTTTCCAGTGAGTCAACTCGTCGCATGAGGTGGCCAAAGTATTGCAGTTTCAGCTTTAGCATCAGTCCTTCCAATGAATACCCAGGATTGATCTCCTCTAGAATGGACTGGTTGGATCTCCTTGCAGTCCAAGGGACTCCCAAGAGTCTTCTCCAGCACCACAGTTCAAAAGCATCAATTCTTCGACAATCAGCTTTCTTCACAGTCCAACTCTCACATCCATACATGACCACGGGAAAAACCATAGCCTTGACTAGACGGACCTTGGTTGGCAAAGTAATGTCTCTGCTTTTTAATATGCTATCTAGGTTGGTCATAACTTTCCTTCAAAGGAGCAAGCATCTTTTAATTTCCTGGCTGCAATTAGCATCTGCAGTGATTTTGGAGCCCCAAAAAATAAAGTCTGACACTGTTTCCACTGTTTCCCCATCTATTTCCCATGAAGTGATGGGACCAGATGCCATGATCTTTGTTTTCTGAATGTTGAGCTTCAAACCAACCTTTTCACTCTCCTCTTTCACTTTCCTCAAGAGGCTTTTGAGTTCCTCTTCACTTTCTGCCATAAGGGTAGTGTCATCTGCATATCTGAGCTTATTGATATTTCTGCCAGCAATCTTGATTCCAGCTTGTGCTTCTTCCAGCCCAGCGTTCCTCATGATGTACTCTGCATAGAAGTTAAATAAGCAAGGTGACAATATACAACCTTGACGTACTCCTTTTCCTATTTGGAACCAGTCTGTTGTTCCATGACCAGTTCTAACTGTTGCTTCCTGACCTGCATACAGGTTTCTCAAGAGGCAGGTCAGGTGGTCTGGTTTTCCCATGTCTTTCAGAATGTTCCGCAGTTTATTGTGATCCACACAGTCAAAGGCTTTGGCATAGTCAATGAAGCAGAAATAGATGGTTTTCTGGAACTCTCTTGCTTTCTCCATGATCCAGCAGATGTTGGCTATTTGATCTCTGGTTCCTCTGCCTTTTCTAAAACCTGCTTGAACATCTGGAATTTCATGGTTCACATACTGCTGAAGCCTGGCTTGGAGAATTTTGAGCATGACTTTACTGGTATGTGAGATGAGTGCAATTGTGTGGTAGTTTGAGCATTCTTTGGCATTGCCTTTCTTTGGAATTGGGATGAAGACTGACCATTTCCAGTCCTGTGGCCACTGCTGAGTTTTCCAAATTTGCTGGCATATTGAGTGCAGCACTTTCACAGCATCATCTTTCAGGAGTTGAAATAGCTCAATTGGAATTCCATCACCTCCATCAGCTTTGTTCATAGTGATGCTCTCTAAGGCCCACTTGACTTCACATTCCAAGATGTCTGGCTCCTGGTGAGTGATCACACCATCGTGATTATCTTGGTTGTGAAGATCTTTTTTTAACAGTTCTTCTGTGTATTCTTGCCACCTCTTCTTAATATCTTCTGCTTCTGTTAGGTCCATACCATTTCTGTCCTTTATCTAGCCCATCTTTGCATGAAATGTTCCCTTGATATCTCTAATTTTCTTGAAAAGATCTCTTGTCTTTCCTATTCTGTTGTTTTCCTCTATTTCTTTGAATTGATCGCTGAGGAAGGCTTTCTTATGTCTCCTTGTTACTCTTTGGAACTCTGCATTCAGATGCTTATATCTTTCCTTTTCTCCTTTGCTTTTCGCTTCTCTTCTTTTCACAGCTATTTGTAAGGCCTCCTCAGACAGCCATTTTTCCTTACTTCCTTAAATTGTTTATTTATAAGCCATAAATAATATATGGTAATGTTGATTAAATTTTTTCTATGAGATTATTTTCCTTGATTATGTGTACACCTGTGACTGAGTCATGTCAATGTATGGCAGAAACCACCACGATTGTAAAGTAATTAATCTCCAATTAAAATAAATAAAGAAATGTATGTTGAAAGCAATCACAATATTGTAGTTATCCTCCAATCAAAATTAGTTAATGAATATATTAACAGATTTTCTCTGATTTATTTTAACTACTACTTAACATCTTTATAACATATATTTTTTATGCATTTAAATGCATTTTTAACATTTTTGAAAATGTGTCTTGCAATTATAGTCTTTTAGATTACTTGAATGGAGAAGTTTTTCTTTCTTAGTGGTAGATTAAATTTGATGTGTATTATATTCAACAGCATTTCATATTAAGTGAGCTGCATTTTAGGTTTTAAGGACTGAGGCTAAAGCTGAAACTGCAATACTTTGGCCACCTCATGCGACCAGTTGACTCACTGGAAAAGACTCTGATGCTGGGAAAGGTTGGGGGCTGGAGGAGATGGGGACGACAGAGAATGAGATGGCTGGATGGCCTCACCGACTCTGTGGACATAAGTTTGAGTGAACTCCGTGAGTTGGTGATGGACAGGGAGGCCTGGCATGCTGTGATTCATGGGGTCGCGGAGAGTTGGACATGACTGAGCGACTGAACTGAACTGAATATTTAACTATTTAACAGTTCTGATATAAATCCACCTTAATATACTTTATTTGGTATCTTTGTATTTATTTCATAAGATAGGATAATAGTTTTTGCTTTCTTCTACTTACCTTATTTTATTTTATTGTATTTCATTGAGATACAGCATTATTTTCATTTGTAGGACATAATGGTATATATTGCAAAATGATCACCGTAAGTCTACTTCACATCCATCACCATGTGTGTTGTATGTGCTGTGTGCTCAGTGGCTCAGTCATGCCTAATTGAACCCCAGTCTCTCGCATCTCCTGCATTGCAGGTTAATTTTTTACCACTGTGCCACCTGGGAAGCATGCATCTATTAACAGCCATGTAAAAGAGGAAATCTTGATGTTTCAGATAACATGGATGAATCTTTGGGGCATTATGCTACGTGAACTAAGTCAAAGACAAATACCATATGATCTCATTTATATGTCAAGAATCCTTGACAATGTGCTGGATATTTGAGCACAGTGAGTCCAAGTTAACAGTGTGTCACAGCCATTACAGAGCTGACTGCTTATATGATCAAGCTAATATGATCTCATTTATATGTGGACTCTTTGCTGCTGCTGCTGCTGCTAAGTCGCTTCAGCCATGTCCGACTCTGTGTGACCCCATAGACGGCAGCCCACCAGGGTCCGCTGTCCCTGGGATTCTCCAGGCAAGAACACTGGAGTGGGTTGCCATTTCCTTCTCCAGGGGATCTTCCCGACCCAGGGATCATCCTGGATCTCCTGCATTGCTGGCAGATTCTTTACCATCTGAGCCACCAGGGAAGACCCCAGTAGTTAATAATACAGTATTATGTAAGCTGAAACTCCAATACTTTGGCCACCTCATGCGACGAGTTGACTCACTGGAAAAGACTCTGATGCTGGGAGGGAATGAGGGCAGGAGGAGAAGGGGACGACAGAGAATGAGATGGCTGGATGGCATCACCGACTCGATGGACATGAGTTTGAGTGATGGACAGGGAGGCCTGGTGTGCTGTGATTCATGGGGTCGCAGAGAGTCCCACACGACTGAGAGACTGAACTGAACTGAACTGAACTGATATATGTGAAAGCTGCTATAGTTACAAGTCTTTCTTTGTGATGAGAGTGTTAAAGACTTCCTCTTAGCAGCTTTCACATGTATAAAACTGTTATTAACTTTTGTCAACATACTGCACCTTACATGCCCTCATGTGTTTCCCATCTGTCAGGGTTTATTTTTATCTAATGAAGTATTCATGTTATAACTTATCTATTAATTTATTAACATAAATTAATCAATTATCTTATGATTTAAAAATCTCTCTATAGTTATAACCCTATTTTCTTCTGAATATTTTATTTCTTATTTTTCTTTAGTTTTAGAGTCTGTCCATGTTATTAGTTTTTAAAATAGTATATATTTTGTTTTTCATAATCTTCTCTATTACTATTTCTTTATTTTATATCTTATAAATTTTAACCTATCTTTTTCATTGTTCTGCACTTTAAGTTTTATGTTCTGCTCTTTTTCTAATCTCTTGTTTTGCAAGTTTGGATAATCTTTTTCTTTTCTAATATATACAATTCAACTAGTCCTTAGATTTTGACTATCTAATAAAATATTGTTCAGTTCTTACTAATTTGTAATTTTCATTAGGATTTTTTTCACAAATATATGTTTTTCACATTCCCAAGGAAATGTGAAGGCTACTTTGTGCTGTTTCTTGCTTCTTTGTCCTTTATATGTTACAACAAGAAAAAATATAGTGTAGATGATTTGATATCTGGTTATCCTTGCTCTGCATGTGGTCTTTTTTATTTTTATTTTTTAAATTTTTATTCATTTTTTAAAATTTTAATTGGAGGCTAATTACTTTACAATATTGTGGTGTTTTTTGCCATATATTCACATGAATCAGCCATGAGTGTACATGTGTTCCCCACCCTGACTCTCCCTCCCACCTTCCTCCCATCCCATCTCTCAGGGTCATCCCAGTGCACCAGCCCTGGGCACCCTGCCTTATGCATGGGACCTGAACTGGCGATTCATTTCACATGTGATAATATACATTTTTCAGTGTTATTCTCTCAAACGATCCCACCCTCACCTTCTCCCACAGAGTCCAACAGTCTGTTCTTTACTTCTGTGTCTCTTTTGTTGTCTCACGTATAGGGTCATCTTTCTAAATTCTATATATATGCATTCATATACTGTATTGGTGTTTTTCTTTCTGGCTTACTTCTCTCTGTATAATAGGCTCCAGTTTCATCCACCTCACTAGAACTGATTCAAATGTATTCTTTTAATGGCTGAGTAATACTCCATTGTGTATATGTACCACAGCTTTCTTATCCATTCATCTGCTGATGAACATCTATGTTGCTTCATGTCTTGGCTATTGTAAACAGTGCTGCGATGAACATTGGGGTACATGTGTCTCTTTCAATTCTGGTTTCCTCAGTGTGTATACCCAGAAGTGGGATTGCTGGGTTGTATGGCAGTTCTATTTCCAGCTTTTTAAGGAATCTCCACAGTATTCTCCATAGGTACCAGTTTGCATTCCCACCAACAGTGTAAAAGGGTTCCTTGTTCTCTGCACCCTCTCCAGCATTTATTGTTTGTAGACTTTTGGATAGCAGCCATTCTGACCAGCGTGAGCTGTTACCTCATTTTTTTAAAATGTAGCATTTTTAAAATTATTGTTTGTGACATTCTGCATATCTTATTCTATATTTCTACTGATTTTTAAAATATTACTGAGTGCTCAGATTCTGAGACATGAATTAAATATTCACACCTATGTATTTAGATTACTCAATTTGTCCTTGTAATTTTGTGTGTTTTACCTTTATACACTTTAAAACTATCTTAGGCTCTGGGTTGCTATAGTTTTCTGGTGAATTCATTCATTATTTTTCATGTTCAAAATACTTTTTCTCAGTAACAATTGTCTTTTACTTTAAAATTTTTTTTTAAACCATTTTAATTAATGCTTTTACTGATATGTCTTTTTATATTCCTTTCTTATCTTTTCTTAATGTTTAATATTTGTGAGTTAACCTGAACACTGTTTAAAGGTTAAAGTAGTCATAAAGGAGTGAAATGATGAAATTTTGATATTCTTACCCCAGAATCATGATGGTGATTGTATTTCCTGTCTTCCCTTCACCCAACTTGTCTCAGAAATTATACTGGATTGGAAAAATTGTAGACTCCTCAGTTGAGCTTTGAAGAACTATCATAACATAGCCAAAACCTATCATAACCTAATCTATATTTTAAAAATTAGTTTTTTTCTACTGTTTTTTTCAAAACATGTTTTGATCCATAAGCAAGCATCCTTGACAATATGCTAGACATTTGAGTACAGTGAGTCAAGGTAACAGGGGTCACAGCCATTATAGAGCCGACTCCCTGATACTTTCTGTGTGTGCTCTGTGCTCAGTTGCTTCAGTCATGTCCAACTCTTCAACCCCATGGACCATAGCCCACCAGGCTCCTCTATCCATGGAGTTTTCCCAGAAAGAATATTGGCGTGGGTTGACAGTTCCTTCTCCAGGGGATCTTGTCAAACCAGGAATTGAACCCTTGTCTTCTGCGTCTCCTGGTTTGTAGGCAGATTCTTTGCCCCGAGCCATAGGGGAAGTTTTTTTCTCTCTGTACCAGCAACCAAATGCTACTCTTCCCTTCACATTTCTTGACTTAGTTTCCCTGCTGTTTTGCCACCAACCTCTGCAAACCCCAACATTCCACCTTCACAGAATGATGAACTGGAATTGTCCATCATGAGCCTCTAACATTTTGTCTTATGGGTGGGGAAATGGAGACTCTGGCAGGGAAGCAGGATGGCTCAGGCTGATTAGAGCTATTCTCTAATAGATTCCACCTCTGCCTGTGGTATACACACTCTCTCTTTCTTCATTGTTTTGTGCCACTAGCAAACTTCTATTGTGTGATTGTGTGTGGGTTTTTGAATTGTTTTCCAAGGATGCTGTTGTGGATAAGGAACAGCTTTCTCTGCCTCTCCATGTTCACAGTGCCCCGTAGATATTAGATCATTATTTGCCTTTTCATAAGTTCTTGTCTTGTTTCCTGCTTTCCACAGTGAGATACTGAGGGCTGTGAGAGGCAGAGCCTTGGGCTTGGTTGCATTTTCCCAGGTCCCATCTTAGCAGCACATACCTAGAAGTGGTGGCTACAGTAAATATTTATTGATTTGAAGAGCTAGTGCAATTCATTTCCTCTCCTCCTCCACTTCTGCATTTAGACTGCTTTCTTTTCCCAAGGTGCCCTGCCTTCATTACGACTGTAGGGTTTCACAGAAATGCTGTTCTCTCTGTACCAAGACAGCTCAAAGCCTTGGGGAAACCACTTCAGTGATAAATATACCCAGAGACACTTCAAAATTGTCATCCCAAATATTTTTAAAATTCTCCAAATTATTAATCAAGATGTAATTTTTAATGCTTCTTTTTCAATATCACACATAAATTATATTCTTTCCTTGGTTATTATTAAAGAAATCTCTCCTGGTTCATTTCTCAGCCTGACATGTTCTGCATATAAAATCGATAGCTGGAGATTTTTAATAGTCATCAAGATTATGGCTGTGCTCTTGCATTTTCTTTTGCCCTTCTTTCTCAGCTTGAGTCATTTTGCCTCTTCTTCCAAACTTGGCAGACAAGGGCCTTTCCAAATGCAGACTCTGAATTAATAATGCTGCTCAGGCCACCAACAGTGCCCACACAGCTTGTGCACAGCTCATTCTGAAAGGATGCACCAAATCATTAAATGCTGGCTGCCCTCTATAAACCCTGGGACCACACACATCTAGAGATGTTATTTTACTAAATTATTTCCCTACTGCTAGTTTTTAGATTACTTAGGCTTGATTCAGTTACACTTATTTTAACATACATTTGTTAGCCACAAATTGTCCCAAGAGATTGGGTCAAAAGTTGTGTTCTCAGCAGCTCTCATAAATTAATGAGAAAGGCACGTGTACAAACAACAAGGTCAGGGCCCAAAGGGTATCAAATATGGAGGGAAGGTAAGTTCCTCAGAATACAGGAAGAGAAGACTGCTCGGAGAAGAAATGACTTATCTGCTCCCGGAAAGAAGAGAACCTGGAGAATGATGGGAAAGTGCTGGGTTAAAGTCATTTCAGACAAAGGGAAGGCAATAGGTGATATAGTCTATGCAAAAGCAAGTGATGAATATTAAATATGAAGCCCAAAGTTGCCAGGACGAGCGGGATGTTTCATAGTGCAACACAGGAATCCTTTCCATCAGGAAAGGGTGTCTCAGGTTAAGTTCACTCAGGGTGTTCCTTAACTATAACAAAGTGATCAGAGTAAAGAACCAGATACCACTGTTAGAGACAAAATTGTATGCAGAAGTGCGAAAATGCAGGACAGGAAACACCCAGATAAGTCAGGGTTGAGCCCTTTCAAGAGGGGCACACAGCCAGGTAGGTGGTTTCTCTCTCAGGTTCTGACAAATGGGGGACACAAGGCAGTCTTAATTTTGCAAGATCTAGGAAGAGCTTGGGCCTTGGCATCATGGGTTATACTCTTGAAAATTACTCCAAACTTAGATCAACTTTATGACAGGAGACTGTGACTGTATATTTTTAATTTAAAAAATAGATGCTGATTGCAGCCATGAAATTAAAAGACGCTTACTCCTTGGAAGGAAAGTTATGACCAACCTTGATAGTATATTAAAAGTAGAGACATTACATTGCCAACAAAGGTCCATCTAGAAAAGGCTATGGTTTTTCCCGTGGTCATGTATGGATGTGAGAGTTGGACTGTGAAGAAAGCTGATCGCCGAAGAATCGATGCTTTTGACTGTAGTGTTGGAGAAGACTCTTGAGAGTCCCTTGGACTGCAAGGAGATCCAACCAGTCCATTCTAAAGGAGATCAATCCTGGGTGTTCATTGGAGGGACAGATGCTAAAGCTGAAACTGCAATACTTTGTCCACCTCATGCGACGAGTTGACTCACTAGAAAAGACTCTGATGCTGGGAAAGGTTGGTGGCGGGAGGAGAAGGGGATGACAGAGAATGAGATGGCTGGATGGCATCACCGACTCTGTGGACATGAGTTTGAGTGAACTTTGGGAGTTGGTGATGGACAGGGAGGCCTGGCGTGCTGTGGTTCATGGGGTCGCAAAGAGCTGGACATGACTACGCAACTGAACTGAACTGAGAACTATGTAACATGTAAATGAAAATTCAGTGCAGAGCTGTGGGAAATTGCAGAACCTGATGATACAAGAGAAAAAAATGCAGAGCAGATTAGACAGTCTTCTCTTCAGTTCAGTTCAGTTCAGTTCATTTCAGGTGCTTAGTTGTGTCCGACTCTTTGTGACCCCATTAATCACAGCACGTCAGGCCTCCCTGTCCATCACCAACTCCCGGAGTTCACTCAAACTCATGTCCATCGAGTCAGTGATGCCATCCAGCCATATCATTCTCTGTCGTCCCCATCTCCTCCCACCCCCAATCCTTCCTAGCATCAGACTCTTTTCCAGTGAGTCAACTCGTCGCATGAGGTGGCCAAAGTATTGGAGTTTCAGCTTTAGCATCAGTCTTTCCAATGAACACCCAGGAATGATCTCCTCTAGATTGGACTGGTTGGATCTCCTCGCAGTCCAAGGGACTCTCAAGAGTCTTCTCCAGCACCACAGTTCAAAAGCATCAATTCTTCGACAATCAGCTTTCTTCACAGTCCAACTCTCACATCCATATATGACCACGGGAAAAACCATAGCCTTGACTAGATGGACATTGGTTGGCAAAGTAATGTCTCTGCTTTTTAATATGCTATCTAGGTTGGTCATAACTTTCCTTCCAAGGGTAAGCGTCTTTTAATTTCCTGGCTGCAATCAGCATCTGCAGTGATACTGGAGCCCAAAAAAATAAAGTCTGACACTGTTTCCACTGTTTTTCCATTTATTTCCCATGAAGTGATGGGACCAGATGCCATGATCTTTGTTTTCTGAATGTTGAGCTTCAAGCCAAACTTTTCACTCTCCTCTTTCACTTTCATCAAAAGGCTTTTGAGTTCCTCTTCACTTTCTACCCTAAGGGTGGTGTCATCTGCATATCTGAGGTTATTGATATTTCTCCCAGCAATCTTGATTCCAGCCTGTGCTTCTTCCAGCCCAGCGTTCCTCATGATGTACTCTGCATAGAAGTTAAATAGGCAGGGTGACAATATACAACCTTGATGCACTCCTTTTCCTATTTGGAATCAGTCTGTTGTTCCATGTCCAGTTCTAACTGTTGCTTCCTGACCTGTGTACAGGATTCTGAACAGGCAGGTCAGTGGTCTGGTATTCCCATGTCTTTCAGAATGTTCCGCAGTTTATTGTGATCCACACAGTCAAAGCTTTGGCATAGTCAATGAAGCAGAAATAGATGTTTTTCTGAAACTCTCTTGCTTTCTCCATGATCCAGAGGATGTTGGCAATTTGATTTCTGGTGCCTCTGCCTTTTCTAAAACCAGCTTGAACATCTGGGAGTTCACAGTTCACATATTGCTGAAGCCTGGCTTGGAGAATTTTGAGCATGACTTTACTAGCGTGTGAGATGATGCAATTGTACGGTAGTTTGAGCATTCTTTGGCATTGCCTTTCTTTGGGATTGGAATGAAAACTGACCTTTTCCAGTCCTCTGGCCACTGCTGAGTTTTCCAAATTTGCTGGCATATTGAGTGCAGCACTTTCACAGCATCATCTTTCAGGAGTTGAAATAGCTCAATTGGAATTCCACCACCTCCACTAGCTTTGTTCATAGTGATGCTCTCTAAGGCCCACTTGACTTCACATTCGAAGACGTCTGGCTCCAGGTGAGTGATCACACCATCGTGATTATCTTGGTCGTGAAGATCTTTTTTTAACAGTTCTTCTGTGTATTCTTGCCACCTCTTCTTAATATCTTCTGCTTCTGTTAGGTCCATACCATTTCTGTCCTTTATCTAGCCCATCTTTGCATAAAATGTTCCCTTGATATCTATAATTTTCTTGAAAAGATCTCTTGTTTTTCCTATTCTGTTGTTTTCCTCTATTTCTTTGAATTGATCGCTGAGGAAGGCTTTCTTTTGTCTCCTTGCTATTCTTTGGAACTCTGCATTCAGATGCTTATATCTTTCCTTTCTCCTTTGCTTTTTGCCTCTCTTCTTTTCACAGATTTCGCAGCTATTTGTAAGGCCTCCTCAGACAGCCATTTTGCTTTTTTGCATTTCTTTTCTGTGGGGATGATCTTGGTCCCTGTCTCCTGTACAATGTCACAAACCTCCATCCAGAGTTCATCAGGCACTCTATCCATCAGATCTAGTCCCTTAAATCTATTTCTCACTTCCACTGTATACTCATAATGGATTTGATTTAGGTCATAACTGAATGGTCTAGTGGTTTTCCCTACTTTCTTCAATTTAAGTCTGAATTTGGCAATAAGGAGTTCATAATCTGAGCCACAGTCAGCTCCTGGTCTTGTTTTTGCTAACTGTATAGAGCTTCTCCATCTTTGGCTGCAAAGAATAAAATCAGTCTGATTTCAGTGTTGACCATCTGGTGATGTCCATGTGTAGAGTCTTGTGTTGTTTTGCCAAGAGAACGCACTGGTCATAGCAAGTCTTCTTTTAGACACAGTTAAATAAGGGTTTGCATCAACTTTTCCCTTAGAAGCAGTGGAAAGTGTCTGTTCAAACACACTTGATGTCTTTGTCCTTCAAAGTTCTGTTCTAGAAAATCTCATTCAGATTGGATTTACCTTGTTTGCTGGAATAACTGAATAGTCCAAAGTCAAGGGTTGCTTGGTTGTGTCTGGATCAGGCTCCATGATGGGTCAGGATGTCGTTCATCTGCTACCTGCTAGTCTCCGTCTCCCGAGTCTGCTCTGGGGCTCTGTGCTGACACCCCTCGCTTGTTCCGTCCAGAAGAAAGAGAGTCTCTGTTTCCAACAGTGCCAGCTGAGGCCCGTGCACCACTCTTCTTGGCCCTGACTGGGCCGTGTGCACACCCCAGGAACAAACACTGTGGAGAATGAGGTAGATCAAGGGGCTTGTTGAAGAAAAATCAGGGTGCTGGGAGGGAAGATGGTCCTGGATGGTCACAGACTCCTTCGGGCAATGCACAGCAACCCGGTGATGTTTTAAGAGCCAGCTGAAATCTCGCCTCTTTTTGGGAAACGCTGTCTCACTCATTCTGCAGCATTTATCTCTTCCTCTGTTAGAGTTCTCTTTCCACCACCGACTCTGTGCTCCTTCAGAGTCTGCACCCACTTTTGCAGGGTGCCAGACCATGAACAGGGTGTGCTGAGGAGGAGGGCATAGACATGGGGTACACACAAGCATACTTTATATATGCTAGGGACGTGCATTTATTGGTAGTATTTCTGCATTGATTATTATCTTTTTTACTTTTTAGAGGTATAATTGATTATAAAATTATATTAGTTTTAGGTATAGATATTAATGGTTCTATATCTGTATGCGTTGATTCTTTTGTGATAAAGATCTAAACACAGTCCTAATTTTACCAATACTTGTAATATACCTATAATTGATTGCAGGTCATTGTTTTTGTTGTTCAGTCACTAAGTCATGTCTGACTCTTTATGACCTCATGGACTGCAGCATGCCAATCTTTACCATCTCCCAGAGTTTGTTCAAACTCATGTCCATTGAGTTGGTGATTACATCCAACTATCTCATCTTCTGTAGTCCCCTTCTCCTCAATATTTCCCAGCATCAGGTTCTTTTCCAATGAATTGGCTATTCGAATCAGGTGGCCAAAGTATTGTAGCTTCAGCTTCAGCATCAGTCCTTCCAATAAATATTCAGGGTTGCATTCCTTGAGGATTGACTGATTTGATCTTGCAGCCCAAGGGACTTCCAGGAGTCTTCTCCAGCAGCACAATTTGAAAGCATCAGTTTTTCAGTGCTTAGCCTTCTTTACGGGTCAACCCTTTTGTGCCCAGGAGCACCACAGGGGATTGCTTAGTTTCACTGGGAGGACTCACTAATGAGACCTTAAACCAGGTACCTAGGTTGACTTGGACCTTGATTTTCTTGACCTGGTTATCTTGTAATAAGAAACACTTGTAATTAAGATGTGAATAATAAATTGAAAAATAAAAGATGAGTTGCACATGTTTAGGGGACTGTGGCCACCCTTCATATTCCTCCTGGGTCTGGAGTTGTGGGCACATTGTTAAAACACTTGTCAATGAAGCCCACTGAGTGCATTTCTAATGTGAATTATAATCCTTACCCTCTTCAGAACATATCCCCTCCATGTCAGGGCAAGAACCAAGAAAACATTCTTCATAAAAGAGGAAGAACAGTCACAAAGAGTTTGTATCCTTTTTTCAGGTAAGAGAAACAGGATAAATAGGAAAACATATTTTCTGATGGAAAATTATATTTCATTCTTATTTTTTTTTCTGTTCAGAGTAAGGGATCTGGAATAAATTCATGACTCACATGCACATTTCTTTTCTATATTTCTAATGAATCATTGAAGTCTGAGGCCCTAGAAGGGTTCCACCTTTCCAGCACATGGCTTGGGCTTGGAAATACAAATCTCTGGGCTCAGCTATGTATTCTTTTTCTTAAATAAGCCCAAGTTTTGAATGCACATCCCAAGCCAGATTTGAACACAAGTGGGAGTGTGGCTGTTGCAAGTCCTCTGCTCAGACTTTAGTGTGAAAGAAGGAGAGCAGTCATGTAGAACATCACTGCAAGAGAGAACACAGGTGCTGGACAGCCCCTCAGGAGACAGTGTGAGCAGGCAGGTATGGGTGGGGAAGCCCCACATCTGGGTCTTGTGTGAGGACACATTGGCTGTCTGGACTTCTTAGGAATCCACATGGAAGGCAGAGGGGAGGCCACAAGAATTCTAAAACCAACTCAACGCCTGTCTCCTAGCCTTTCTGACTGTCTCTGAGCCTCTTAGGTCCAGGTGAGAGTGGAGGAAGACAGTAAACAGTTGACCAGTCTTGCTCCTGGCTGAGGAGGCTGGAGGCAAGTCTCCACAAGAAACGAAAAGATCCAAATCAAAACAACATTCTCTGACATCTTGTGCTTATTTATGTATTTAGTTGCACCCTGAGTCTTGTGGGATCTTATTTTCCCAATTAGGGATTGAACCCCAGGCTCATGGCTTATCCTCTGCAGAGAGACAGCCAGCCCCCAGCTGTCTTTCCCAGATATTTGGTCATCTTCTCACCAAGTCTTAAGGTGCCCATGATAAAGTTCTGCTGTTTGTGAATCTGGCCCCTGAGAAAGTATTTGGAAATATTCAAAATTCATGAGAAGGACTGCAGAGACAACATAATCAGATTCCCTGCTTTTATTTTTTAATCCTTTATTCTTTTTTCTCTTGTAGTGTTATCTCTTTTTACTTTTTAATTTAACTTTTCATTCATATTGGAGTATAGATTTCCAATGTTGTGTTAGTTTCAGGAGTACACAAAGTGATTAATTTATACATATACATGTACCCATTGGTTTTCAGATCTTTTTCCCATTTAGGTTATTATAGAATATTGAGTTCTCTATGCTATATAATAGGTCCTTGTTGATTATTTTATATACATCAGTACGTATATGTTACTAAAGGAGACAAAGGGAAGGAGGGGTAAATTAGGAGGTTGGGATTAACATATATGACTCCCTGATTTTATAGAGAGTATACCCAGAAGCAGAGTAACCACACCTGAGCTGTGGCAGAGCCTGGGTGCAGCTGGTTGGTCTCCAGCTTAGCCTCCCCATTCAGCTGAACCCTGAAGTCTCAGGACAGAGTGAGGGCAGGCACAAGGAGGCAGGGAGGACTAGGATTACAGGTGAGTGTGCCTGCCTCCAGCCAGTGCAGACAGAGAAGGATGAGGCCCTCAGAGCAGGAGCCCCACCCAGCATTACATTCCTGCTCACTGTCGGAGTCTTCTGATCGTTCTGAAACTCAGTACTCCCAGGGAAATACGGTTGCTGGGCAAACATTCTTGACTTTATTTGCTCAAAATAATTTGGGCTTCCCAGATGGCACTTCTTGCCATTTCATGCTTTTCATAGGGTTCTCAAGAAAAGAATACTGCAGTGGTTTGCCATTCCCTTCTCCAGCAGACCAAGTTTTGTCAGAACTCTCCACCATGACCCGTCCATCTTGGGTGGCTTTACATGGCATGGCTCACAGTTTCATTGAGTTAGACAAGACTGTGGTCTATGTGGTCAGTTTAGTTAGTTTTCTGTGATTGTGGTTTTCATTCTGTCTGCCCTCTGATGGAGAAGGAAAAGAGGCTTATGGAAGCTTCCTGATGGGAGAGACTGACTGAGGGGGAAACTGGGTCTTGTTCTGATGGGCAGGGCTATGCTCAGTAAATCTTTAACCCAATTTTCTGTTGATGGCCGAGGCTGTGTTCCCTCCCTCTTGTTTGACCTGAGGCCAAATTATGGTGGAGGTGATGAAGATAATGAAAGAGACTCCCTTCAAAACTGTCACACTCAGTGCCCCCGACACTGCAGCATGGCACTGTCAACCCACCTCTGTGCTGGAGACTCCTGGACACTCACGAGCAAGTCTGGGTCAGTCTCTTGGTGGTGGGGGGGGGGTCACTGCTCCTTTCTCCTATAAAGGAGAGAGATGGACTATAAAGAAAGCTGAGTGCCACAGAATCGATGCTTTTGAACCGTGGTATTGGAGAAGACTCTTGAGAGTCTCTTGGACAGCAAGGAGATCCAACCAGTCCATCCTAAAGGAAATCAGCCCTGAGGCTCTGAGGTTAAAGCATCTGCCCGCAATGCGGGAGACCTGGGTTTGATCCCTGGGTCAGGAAGATCCCCTGGAGAAGAAAACGGCAACCCACTCCAGTATTCTTGCCTGGAGAATCCCATGGACAGAGGAGACTGGTGGGCTACAGTCCACAGGGTCACAAAGAGTTGGACACGACTTCACTTTCACTTTCACTTGTTCATTGGAAGGACTGATGCTGAAGCTGAAACTCCCATACTTTGGCCACCTGATGTGAAGAACTGACTCATTTGAAAAGACCGTGATGCTGTGAAAGATTGAAGTCAGGAGGAGAAGGGGATAACAGAGGATGAGATGATGGGATGGCATCACCGACTCGATGGACATGAGTTTGAGTAAACTTCAGGAGTTGGTGATGGACAGGGAAGCCTGGTGTGCTGCAGTTCATGGGGTCATAAAGAGTTGGACACGACTGAGCGACTGAACTGAACTGAGGTAGTGTTTAGTGGTAAAGAATCTGCTTGCCAATGCAGGAAACAAAAGGAGACATGGGTTCTTTCCCTGGGGGCTGGTAAGATCCCCTGGAGAGGGAAATGGCAACCCACTCCAGTATCTTTGCCTGGAAAATCCCATGGACAGAGGAGCCTGGCGGGCTGCAGTACCTAGGTTCGCAGAGAGTCAGACAAGACTGAATGACTTAGCATGCATGCTCGCCAAGTGCTCTCAAGAAAATAGTGTCACTTCTGGTGCCTCTTTAGTGGGAACGTGTGCACATGGAAGAAAGCTGCATCGTCCCTCCAGCACCTATTCTGCCCCCATCCCACAGGTCTGCTTCTTCCTCCAGGCACCAGGACTCAAACCTCCTTTCACTCTTCTTCATTCAGCTCCACCCTCTTCTAGTCACAGTCGGGTTGGGCTCTCACAAGACCCTACACTCCCCTTCCCACCCCCCAACTACCTCTTCTCTTCTCTCTTCCATGGTCTAGACTGTATTCTACCTGGATAGAGGATCATCTCCCAAATTTCCCATCTCATTCTGCCTCTCTGTACCCCTTAATGCTGAGACCAACTTTTATAAGATGTAATTTTGATCATGTCATTTAATCTCCCTTATCAAATATATTTATCAGTTTCTCATTGTCTGAATAGTCAAGCCAATCTTCACAGTCTCTCATCTTACACACAGTGTGGTGCTCAGGGTCTGCTGCCTGGAGGCCATATCCTGTGAGGGCAGGAGGGGAGGACCACAGGCCTGCCTCCAGTCTGCTCTGAGACTTCCATGATGTGTGACTGGTGCAGGTCCCTGACCTCGCTGGATTCAGTGCCTTCATCCATAACACTCCACAGCCAGCCTGCTATCCTCACAGGGATGTTGGAGCGGGAAATGCCTCCTCACATGCAGGCGGACCCTCCACAGCCCTGAGCCTTTTCTCTTCCTGACACAAGTCTCTATTCGTGTCCCTTCCCTGTCCTCTATTCTCACTTGCAAGAATTTCTCAGCATTTGTGCTTTGAAATTTGTCAGGCTGCCTTCCTTTGTCTCATCTTCTCATCTAAAACCTCCTCATTTGCCAAGATCTGATTTCATACTTATGTCTACCTTGGTGACCGCAGGCCAGGGCCCACCTATTGAAGTCATCCTGCAAGCCAGCTCCCTGCCCCACCTTGGGTATTGAGCTGTGCTTCCAGCCTCCTGGCTTAGCACACATGTGGACAACAGTTTTATCATGCCTTCCAGAAGCAGGGGCAGTACCTCATTCCTGAGTAGGGGCCAAGTTATCCCCATGGTGTGAGTGCTCTGATGAAAAGACTGTTCTGTCTCACTTCCTCCTGATGTCTGACATATTGCCTGGGGCTCATCCAATCCTCACACAATGTCAAAACTGAGTAACATGTGGGCCAGGAGGAGTCTGGGGCTTTGCAGACAGCTGACTCCAAACTCCCTCTGCTTCTTCCCAGCTGTGGATAATAACAAGCTACTAAGTAGCTCTCTGGGCCCCATTTTTGGCTGTTTTTAAACAATAGGGCATTTTGTTATTTTTTGAGCTGCTGGGAGGAATAGTGGAGGTTAACCTTGGAGGTTAGTGACATAACCTTAGCCCCAGACACAATCCTTAACCCTGTGGGTCCTGCCCCTATGTAGTTACAGCTGCCTGGGGGTGTGTGGGAAGGATTCTGGGTCCTGGTCTGGAATATGGAGAAAGTTGGAATGATGACTCATGTTCCTGGTACCTGCATGTATCATTTCCCTCTAGAAAAACATGCTTTTAACAGCTCAGAAAAATGATGTTTGTGGTTCTTCTCCTGGAGAGAGTGAAGAGAAGCCTGACAATGTCTCTGTCAGGTTTTCACTCTTGCTTTGAATTTGGGTCTCCCTGTTCTGTGGCCCTGTCATCCCCAGTGTCAGAACAAATTGTCCAGTTAATCAGTTATAGGAAGGAGAGCTAGCGAGGGAACTGGGTCCTGGAGATTGACAAGGAGAGAGAAATTTTTCACTTTGCAACTAGTTGCTTTGGCATTTTGTAGACACAGCCCCGGGCTCTCCCAGTTTTGTAACACACACCAGTCCATTAGAAACAGAATTTTTTGTGTAGTTTATAAAATATTGATTGTCCATCTTCCTTAACATTTTAATTGCATTTCAGAGAGCACTGAGCTGCTGTAAATGTGGGGCAGCCTGGTTTCCATTTGTTCCCAGGGGAACAGGCAATCTGGAGAAGTAAGAATGCAGAAAGCTATCTTATAAATAAACCAGAGGAATTATAGGGAGGACAGCCACACATGGCCTGGTTGGAAAGGAAGCAAGCTAGTTTTGGGGGTACAGGAGAAAAATTGAACCAACTTTCTGGTGTGAAGAGATTCAAAGCATGTCTGAGTACATGTGCTCCTTCTCCCATACCCCAAGCGTATCTGGGCTGCCGAATGCGGTCCAGCCACTTTCTGCTGAGCCCCCTGAGCACAGGGTGGGTGGTGAACCTGGATTACCAACTCAGTGGTCATCAGGACAGACCAAGCGGAGGGCAGCAGTCACCACTGGGAATCAGACTCCCGTGAGCTGTGTGCGCCCCACGGGAAGAGGCTGTGGAAGAGAAGCCAGAAGGGCTGACAATCCTGGGGCTAATAGGGAGGCATAGACATGGCTCCTGTTGTGTTGGAAGAATATGTGCTGGTGTCTGGGGAGACATGGGTCTCTTATAGTCTACAGGAGGCATCACATCATGGTGAGCCAAGAGCCTCCTGCATCCTAGGAAGTGGCTGTGCATGCCTGCCTGTGGGCATGCATTCTGTCCTCCCGCTATGCCTGCACCATCCCTGGGTTCTAAGGTGCCTTCCCCCACCCCCCCAATCCCCGCCTCTAAAGCAGACTGAATCAATCCAGTTTTAAACCATAGCAAAACAAGCCTAGGGTTGTAAATTAAAGACAACTAAGCAGAAGTGCTTCCAGGAGCTGCTGAAGTGTTCAGAAAGCTTCCCCAGCCCTCTCTGGGCCATGTGGTCTCTCCAGGCTTTGAAGGCAGGAATTGTGGGCTCCATTTACCCACATTTACCATTTTCTGATTTTTTATTTATTTTGTGCTGGCATTTGTTTTTTTTTTTTTTAATTGGAGGCTAATCACTTTTCAACATTGCATTGGTTTTGCCATACATTGACATGTATGCACCCCGGGTGTACATGTGTTGCCCATCTTGAACACCCCTCCCACCTGCCTCCCCATCCCATCCTTCTGGGTCATCCCAGTGCACCAGCCCCGAGCATGCTGTATCATGTATCAAACCTGGACTGGTGATTCGTTTCACATATGATAATATACATGTTTCAATGCCATTCTCCCAAATCATCCCACCCTCGCCCTCTCCCAGACAGTCCAAAAGACTGTTGTATACATCTGTGTCTCTTTTGCTGTCTTGCATACATGGTTATCGTTACTATCTTTCTAAATTCCATATATATGCATTAGCATACTGTATTGGTGTTTTTGTTTCTGGCTTACTTCAATAGGCTCCAGTTTCATCCGTCTCATTAGAACTGATTCAAATGTATTCTTTTTAAATGCTGAGTAATACTCCATTGTGTATATGTACCGCAGCTTTCTTATCCATTCATCTGTTGATGGGCATCTAGGTTGCTTCCATGTCCTGGCTATTATAAACAGTGCTGTGTAACTGTGGTGGTATCTCTTATAGTGGTTTAATGTTTTGTGAGTTGCATGTCTGATCTTTCTATCTGTGTTCCAAGTGCCTCAAAATAGTGATTGCACCAGGAGTTTTAGAATCAACATTAGATCTCAATTCCTGAAAGGGGCTTTTCTCACTCGGTTTTACTTTGCTGTTGAGGGAACTGGCTTGAAAGTTTAAAGGAGTCCCCTGAGGCTACCCAGGGTGTGAGGCAGGGCTGCTGTAGAGATGAACTATAGTCAATGTTGGGTTGCACTGCAAACACAGGTGGTGTCTTGCTTCCATCCTCTACTTAACAAAATTATTGTCATCTTGTAACCAGGAAAAGTTAATTTTGAACTAATGCTGGATCTGCTTCTGTGACTCTAACTCTCATCCTGACCCTTTCTTGTTACTGTAGGCATACATAATGGCCTGCCTCAGGGAGATAACCTGAGGAGCTCACCAGTGAGTGACTGTAAGAAAGTGAAACTAACTCATTCCCCTTCCATTCTAGGGGACGTTTGCAAAGACTGAATAGTCTTTTTAGTTTGTTTCCTCACCCATCCCCATCTTTGATAAAAAAAAACCAAAAAAACTGGCAACCAGGCCCCTGGTTAGTTTGGCTATTTTGAGGTGCTCGCTGACTGTTTTTCTCAGTCAGCTGGTCAGCTGGCTGCTGAATGAAGTCCCTTCCTGATCCCAACACCTCGTCTCGAATTCATTGACTTGTCTTGTGGATCCAATCAAGTTTGGATTCGATAACAGTCAGTAATCCTGTTGTACCCAGTAACACTATGTTCTTGCGTTTAATTTTATATATATCATTCAGTTCAGTTCAGTCGCGTAGTCATGTCCAGCTCTTTGCGACCCCATGAACCACAGCACGCCAGGCCTCCCTGTCCATCACCAACTCCTGGAGTTCACTCAAACTCATGTCCATCGAGTGGGTGATGCCATCCAGCCATCTCATTCTCTGTCGTCTCCATCTCCCCCAATCCCACCCAGCATCAGAGTCTTTTCCAGTGAGTCAACTCGTCGCATGAGGTGGCCAAAGTATTGGATATATATCATTACATCACTCCAAATCTTTGTTGTGAAGAGGCAAAGAACCGAGGAGCATACACTCACGTGACAATTACATTCAATAAAGTATTACATATGAAATAAATCATGCAATTACTAAATAAAGATATTATACCTTGTCATCTCTACGCTTTCACTGTTTTAAATTTTCCACAAATATGTAAACTCCATGTTGAACAATACTGAAATAGCTTTAGTTTTGTGTATTGGACTTTGTGCTTTCATTGATTATTTTAAATGTGTTGTCAAAACACAGAAGTATGAAATACCATATAGGTTAGAGTTGCAAGCTGCCCCTTAGGAGAGTCTGGAGGTCTCTCATCTTATGACTGACACACACAGGGGTGGCTGAGTTGGTGTGTATTGGGACATACTCTGAATCAATTTCCATGTAGAATACAATGTTTACTTAAGGATAAGTCATAAAAATATGCTTATTTGGGGCTGACATTTATATTATTAAAACTTAGCAGTAACCATAGCAGTTGTTTAGCACTTAGACCAACATAAGATTTTTAGAGGTGAAGAAATATTATTGACATTCTTCAGAATGGTGATACCAAAAAGCAGATCAACTTTTAGTAAGTTTTTTTTATTGTTTTGTAGTCCTCCACTGTCACTCCATTATTCTTACTGGAAATCCCATGGACAGAGTACCCTGGTGGGCTACAGTCCTTGGGGTTGCAAAAGAATCGGACACAACTTAGTGACTAAGCAAAAACAACAACTGACAATGCTACCCCATTACCTATATCTGGAGAAGTCTATCACCACCCCACAATATTTTGGTGCTGTTGCTACAGGTTTGTGAAACCAACTGTATTTTTTCAGAGACATGGGTATGCAGACACTCATGTTTCTCCTGGTCTAGCTGTATCTTCCTATCAGGTTCCTTACAGATGAAAAGAGTGGTTAGCAAATGAACAATTGTTATGAGGTTTTGAGCCTAACACCCTAAATGGAATCACAGAGAGTGTGGTTGGGCCTCTGGAGGCTTCCTGTCTAGATCAGAGGGGCTGTAGCTCTTAGAGTAAAACCTGCTGAATGAACCCTCTTTCAACTACCTGGACATGTGTGACTTTTAACTCTGCTGGCCGGGAGCCTGCTGACCTTTGCAAAGCAGGTCAGCTGTTGAGGAGAGTGGAGATCAAAGGCAGGGACCTGGCGCAGCTGCCATGCCTGGAGCTCCACCCTCGGGTCCTCAGGCCCCTGCAGCAGTACTGCACTCTGACCTCAGCCACCCACACTGAAGAGGGAGTCAGGCAGAGAGGGGTAAAGTTTCCCAATTGAGAGTTTGGGAAATTTGCATGAAAAATATTTGTATTTAAATGTGGCAAATGTTGTCACTTCTATTGTGAAAGTAATCTTTCCTTTAAAAAAATAATTACTGTTTCCTATACTGCAAGGAGATCCAACCAGTCCATTCTAAAGGAGATCAATCCTGGATGTTCATTGGAGGGACTGATGCTAAAGCTGAAACTGCAATACTTTGGCCACCTCATGAGACGAGTTGACTCACTGGAAAAGCCTCTGATGCTGGGAAAGGTTGGGGGCGGGAGGAGAAGGGGACGACGGAGAATGAGATGGCTGGATGGCATCACCGACTCTGTGGACATGAGTTTGAGTGTACTCCGGGAGTTGGTGATGGACAGGGAGGCCTGGCGTGCTGTGATTCATGCGGTCGCGGAGAGTCGGACACGACTGAGCGACTGAACTGAACTGAACTGAAAGAGAAGGAAAACTGGGCACTCTTCTTTCTTCTTCTGCCAGTGCTCAGAGGTTCTCAGCTGCAGCTGCAGGTTGGATTCACTTCTTGTGGACTCTGAGATAAATTAGACATCTGAACCAACTCCAGACTAATTACTATACCAAATGTGTGGCCTAAGATATCACCATCTGTATCTTTAAAGTGCTCCTCAGGTGGTTGCAGTGTGTACTCTGGCTGATCATGACTGAGATACCCAATAGGAAGTGATCGGATAAATCAGACAGCTTCTTTGGAGCCATTCCTGACAATGCCACCACCCCATTCATGTGGCTGGTCACTGGGGTGCTGAAGATGTGAGTGTATGCACAAGGTAAATAACAAATGTTGCACTTACAAAACTGTCAACTGCGTTACTGCTTAGAGGCAAAGGAATGAACAGACGAATGAGATTTCAGACAATTTTAATAAGTCTGAGGCTGTGATGACGCACAGAGAACTTAACACGCCACTATGGGGGCATTGGCATGGACCGCACCCTTGATCATGATACTGTTTAACTGAGTGGAGAAAACCTCTTGCAGTTACGGGAGCAGTATCTTTTCTCAGCAAGTATATGGAAGTGAAGATCATACGAGGAATTCTTTTTCCACACTCTTTTTCTTGTGTTGCAGAATGTTGCTGATTCTAAATGAACCCGCTTTTATTCTTTCATTCTCTGTTGAGATCAGGCACAATAATTCTTTTTTATTCCTTTGGATAACCACAAAGTTTCACCATTTTATAAAATGATCTCTTTAAAATTTCTGAGAGTTACCAGGAGCCAAAGTGATCTGAGTATTCCTCTTTAGGAGGACTTGCTTTGTTACCTTCTATGAAGTATTGCAGATGATCTCCCCTCTCTTGGGAACTTGGAGAAAGGTTTATGCAATTTAACCTAAGAACCTGCTGAATCTGCTCTCAGCTTTTCCTGGCCCATGTTATTTTATGCTACTTTAGCCATTTATGAGTAAAAAGTGCTGTTGTAACCATGCGTTCAGGGAAGCAGACTCACTCAGAAGGACGATGCAGATAGTGGAGTGCAGTTTATTACACCGGCGGCCCAAGGCAGAGTCTCCTCTTAGCCAAGGACCCCAACCAGTTTTTGTGAAAACCTTATATACCCTAAGCAAACCCACCTCCCCAAATTCCCTGCAACTAGTCTGAACAAAGGAAAAAGATACGATCAAAGTCAACCGTGATTCATATGCCTTAAACCTAGGTAGTTAACAGTGGACAATTATCAATAGGCTTGTGATTCCCCAATAAGCATAATAGAATGTTATGATTCTATTCAGTCACACAGATAATTAGGGTATTCTTTTAGGTGATGGAGAGCCCTGGGGTTCTTCCTTCCAGGGCCTGGTTTTCCAGTTGGTATGTCGTTTCCATAGATACTTGGCTATAGCTCAAAGTCCACAGTTCTGCCCAAGATGGAGTCCTGCTTTCAAGATAGAGCTTTTTCTGTTTCCTCCTTCAGTGCAACAGATGTTCCACTAATGCCTGAGGTGTCTTTTCTTGGCACATTAATTTGCAATTCAGCAGGATGCTTGTGACAAAGGCCTCTTGTGTCCTTAAGCTATGATCAAACAAGACTATGACAAGTGGCAGGTTGCACTGTCCTGTCACCAGGATAGAGCCGAAGAGTTTTCCTGTTTAAGATTGAAATTTGAAAATAACAGATGGGTCAAGACATAAGGGTGTTCACTGAGTTCTGCTCACCACCATCTTATAAGATATAGTAATACACAAAGCATTCATGGCTTTGTTTCTTCAACAAGCAAAAGAAAAACTGAGAGAGACTTAATCATGGTAATAACCACCAGAAGCTGTATTTGTGTGATCAGAGCAACAACTCTAAGACGTTTATCAGAAAAAAAAAAAAAAAATTCCTCAGGGCAGCACTAATTCTGTTCCAAACAAGAAGCCACTCATTTCTGTTGAACTGTGTTCCACATACAAGCAGCGACATTAGTAGACACCACTTGCCAGAATTGATTATTCTATATTCTAAAATAAAAAGCACTCACAGGGACTTTCCTGGTGGTCCAATGGTTAAGAATCCACACTTCCACTTCAAGGGACATGGTTTCCATCCCAGTCAGGGAACTAAGATTCTGCATGGCACAAGGTATGGTCCACTCCCCCCCCCCCACCAAAAAAAATAAAAATTAAAGAGCACTCTCAAACTATCCATAGCCTGCCACCTGAGGAAAACATGGCACACACAGGTTAACACACACAAGCAAGATGGGCACTAATCCTTAGGCACGTGTGAGGGCATGGTGCTGGCATTTAGTTGAGATGCCATAGGTCTGTGTGTATACTGAGGTTCCCTCCTAAAGGATGCTGGCATGCTCAGACCCCTGGAAAAGATGGATTTCATTCTGGGACATATTGCCTCAGAGGCTAAGAGTAAGGGTGAGGTTGGAAGTTGGGAAGAAATGAAAGTAGGGATCCAGTTGATGGGTCCAGGAATTTAAAACCGTGGGAATGGTAGCAGACTAGAACTGAACCGCATTCCATCATATCCAGTAAAGAGAAATTTCACATGTACCATTAAGTGGAAGGTGCCAGCCGTTTTGGTGTGCATGTCTGGACAGAATTCTATTCTGGAGGAGACTGATTTCCCTCCAGGGCTGGCAGCCAATGTGAGTGATGTCACCAGTTGGTTGGCAATGAGGTGACAGTGTAAATTAGCTGCGAAGGAGTGGGGACAAGCTTTCGCCAAGGACTGAGTAGCGGAGAGGCTGGCAGGGAGAGCTCTCACCCAGGGAGGGAGAGGAGCTGAGTCCTGGGAAGCAGATGGTGGATGGGGCCTGAGGCGACAGATTTCAACAGAACAGAGTAGTGATGTAGCTTCATTTTCAGGACCACTCTGTGAAGAGATGGTTCTAGGGAACAGGTCTACCTCCCAACAGCTCCTCTTGCCTCCAGGGATGTTTTCACAGGAAGACAAATCTTGAGTTCTGTCCCCAAAGTTCTGTAAGAAAAAATTGGTCTCATTCTTCTCAGTTTTATTTTTTGTGTCATCCAAGTGATTAAATGCTGTTTTATAGCCTGTGACATCCCAAGCTGACAGCATACATCAAACCTGACCTTGGCACCAGAGCTCCCCGTGGTGTGACTCTTGCTCACCTCCCATCTTCTCTGCCAGCTATCCACCCATTGTAGAAAGGCAGTTCATAACAACAAGCTAGATTTCTTCCTACTTCTGCAGGTCCACAGGAGGCCCCCCTTGCCCCTTGCCCAGCCAACTCCTATCCATTTATTCCTTAGCTTCTGCCAAGGAAGTTCTCCCTGACACACTTCCCATGGCTGCTGCTCCCAGAGCCCCTTGTATGAACTTGAATGCTCCCATCTTACAATCCTGGTTCCATTTTTTCTTACCTTCCAGACTACAAGATTTCCAAAGTGAAGGGCAAATTCTGACTAATTTTAATAATTTTTTAAAAGAAATTTTAGAACTTTTTAAGCACTTATTAAGTTCATTGATCTTTAAGTATTTCCTTATTTGTGGTCAAATTTAAGCTATTTTATTTTGGCATTTTTTTCCCATTTACAGTGTGTGAAGTCACTAAAGAAAGACTCAAAAGCCACTAATTTATCAGAGCTCTAATGACGAGGCATGAAATTATGAAATATACCGATTGTGACCAGTTATAAATACCAGCAGGAAAAGTCAGAGCGTTCTCTCAGGAACTGTCATTCCTTCATCTTCTGATTCTTAGTTCTACTTAGGGGAAGTTAGATGATACTCTTGCAAGCTTTGGAAAGTGTTTGTGATGCAAACACAGCTCCTGTAGTCTTCTGTGCCAGATGCGCAGCTGAGCTGATCAAGGAGATGCAGCAAAATGTTCAGGGATCTATAAATCAGGCTCTAGAAGCCAGCTTCTCCAGTTCCGAGGCATCAAAAGAAAGAATAGAGGGATGCTCTATTTTTCATCATTGCATCCCTAGACTTGGCTTATAGTCAGATTCAGAAGGTAGCTAAGATTTACACTATAATATATTGCTACATACCATAACCTTGGCATTGTATTCCAGGCTTGGGGAATGGACTCTTTCCTAAACTACAAGTTTCAGGGTTGCTGCAGGGATGCTGGCCCTCTCCCTACACAAGGGCTATAAAGTTGCCCACCCAAATCTTGTTAGCAATGATGTGGAAGGAAGGGGCACTTTAATATTCAATGACTTCATCTTTGGCACTGGCTACCTAATTATAGAACCTGTCACTGTTACCTAGTGGGAGATATGTTTCATCTCATTTATCTCAACCATAAGTATAAGGACAGGGAATTTGTCTTATTCATTATTACATTCTCTTCCGTTAGCAGAGGGTAGATGTCTAAGAAATGACAACTATGTGAGTGAGTGAAGTTAGGTCAACCTCAGTGATTTTTCAGGGATTTAATGCACATTGATTATAGTTAAATGATAAACAACTATGGGATAAATAAAGTATAAAGGGCTTTGCAAATGCCATCTTCACAACAGAAGGGGATGAAAGAGGCATTGTAATTTCCTTCTATGGATGAGGATGATCTAAGGGTGCATATAATAAGACACAAAGGAGCTGCGCTTTGTGTCTAAGCCAGGTCTACCTATGTGATCATTTTCCTCCTCAAAGCCATGCTCAGCCCCTGAGAAAACGATCTGCTTGCATACACACATGCACAGCACATACTCCCAAGGCACATCACAGTGTGTTGTGTTTCATTAGTCTTGCTAGGTGGTGAGTTCTTTTTAAACACAGACCTTCTTCTATAGTTCCTAGATAGTCCAGGGTTGGCTTTGATTGGGTGGGATGTTAGAAGGACTCCTGGAGCCCCAGAGAAGAGGGATTGTGAGGCCTGAAACTGTGGTTGGAAAGGGGCACTGAAGGATGGGGCAGGAGAGGTACATTATACATTCTCAAGCTGCAGACATTATTCTTGTACAATGTGCATTATCTGTTTATTCAACATGGGTATAGAGTTCATCTTCTATCATATTCTAGGAACTAGTTATTAATAAAACTGTTCCTGAATAAGAGATATTATATGAGTGTTATTTCTAGATATCACTTAATTCTTCTTGACTGATATTATCACAATTTGAAAGCAAAAGATTCTGAGTTTGGACCAAGTTGGGCATCTTGTCAAGGTATCATAGAAAGAAACAAATAGAGTACATTTAAACCTGAGTCTTTCTAGAGGTCAAGCTCTAAACATGTCTGCAATTTATGAAAAAAAGAAAAAAAAACTTTAATGTACATACGTTCTGACTAAATGAACAAAAGTTAGTACATTTGATATGATGGCACAATAAAAATAAGACAAGATGTAAGAGAAATATTGGATCTAATCAGTGATAAGTTTAAGACCAGGGAAACTTGCCACAGGACAGAGAGCTGTTTGGGTGGTCAGCATAGTGTGAAAAGGAAGCCTGAGTGTCTGTGCACTGAGCCTACTGGGTACCTTGTTAGCCTTCAGAAATGACACAGGGCCAACTCAGAGGCAGCTCTCTAAAGACATCCCCCTATCTGATGTGGGCTAGACGAGGACAGGGCTGCTTGGAAGGTGTCCTGGGGCTAGAATGTGCCATGGGTAGGGCTCCATGGAACTGAAGCTGTGAGAAATGGAAGTAGCAAGTGGATACCAGAGAATCTCATGGGAAAGTCATAGTGTAAAGTCTTCCTTTCAAAGTATTGTATATAGAGAGAAGCCAAGAAATAGAGCCAAATGAGAAGCAAAGAGTCTTTGGCTGAGAAGGGAAATGAAGGGGTAAAAAGCAATGTAGAAAATTTCTGGACACTATGTTGAGAATATTTATAAATTTTGCCCAAAATCAATGAGTAGGCTTTCTGGGGAAAGTCCTTTGGATATAGAAGTGTTGACCATTTGTGGCTTGGCAGGGTAGGCAGGCATGAGCTCCCTTAATATATAAAGCAGTGAGGCCTTTGGCAGTTTTAGGGAACCTCTGTACCATGATACTCAGAGGCATTAGTGATGGTGAGTGGCTTCAGTCACCAGGTAGATGAGCATCTTGTACAGGTATGCTGCAGTTCTGGTAAGTGCCACCTCACAGAGCATGACCCCTGGGGAAGGTAGCCTCTGCATTTAAATCATCCGCATGAAAAAGTTTGCATTCCAAGTCTTATCTGTGTTCTTCTCTTAAAACATCAATTAAAGATGCATTTTTTTTTTTTTATCCCATGGACAGAGGAGCCTGGTGAGCTACAGTCCATGGGGTTACAAAGAATTGGACATGACAGAGAGACTAAAAAGCAACAGTAATTATGGATCAGAATGGAATCAAACTGACATCTGAGACCAAGATCATACACAAGTTTCGAGGGAGGGGATTTGTGTGGATGTCTGTGTGTGTGTGCATGTGTGTGTGTGTGTGACAGAGAAAGAGAAAAAGTATTTTAAAAAAATACCATTACCACTATATGAAGTGAATCAACACAGAGCAATCTCTAAGGTGATATTTAAAAGAAATTAACCTAAGGTTCTCCAGGATCAATCAAGATGATATCTTAAGTGTAATGTTGAAATATTTTATCAGTTTTCCACTAAAATAACTCAACTAATGTAAAATGCAAAATTCTATATCACAGTGAGTAGACATAAAAATAAAAAATAAACAGAAAACCTGAAAGTCTATAACAAGCAAAGAGATTGAAATAGTGACCAAAAATCCCTTGCAAAGGAAATCCCATAGCTATAGTTCCACAGATGAATTCTATTAAAGTTTTAAAGCAGAAATAATACTAATTAAGCGCAGATGTTTTCCAAAAGTAGAAGAATAATTTTCAAATTATTCTATGAAGCTAATATTATCCAAATACCAAAACTGAATAAAGACCTCTAAAGAAAAGAAATTACTGACTAGAGTTTCTAATGAAGATAAATGCAGAAATCTTCAACAAAATACTAGTAAATTGAAAATAACAATACATAAAAGAGATTATATATCATGAGTAAGTAAAATTTATTCCAGAAATGCAAGGTTTATTTAATATAGCAAGATCAGTCAATCTAATATATCATTTTCATATAATAAAGGACAGAAAACATAAAAAGCATCTCAATAGACACAGAAAAGGTATTTGACAAACTCCATTATTCCATGATTAACAAAACAAAATCAAAACCTAAACACAGCAAATTATAAGGGAACCTAGTGAAAGAAATCTATAAAAACTCATTAACTCATTAACATCATTTTGATGGTGAGGAATGCTTTCCCATTCATATCAGGAAAAAGACAAGGGTGGCTCTTCTGTTTGTTTGTTTTTTTAATATTTTATTGGAAATTCAAGCCATTGTAGTTAGGGAAGAAAATTAATAAATGATATTCACATTGAAAAGAAAGGAGTAAAACTATCTATATTCACAGAACATATGATTTCATATATACATAAAACCATAAGTGAAAGTAAAAGTCATTCAGTCCTGTCCAACTCTATGTGACCCAACGGACTATACAGTCCATGGAAATCTCCAGGCCAGAATCCTGGAGTGGGTAGCCATTACCTTCTCCAGAGAATCTTCCCAACCCAGGGATCAAACCCAGATCTCCTGAATTGCAAGCAGATTCTTTACCAGCTGAGCCACCAGGGAAACCCAAAAACACTGGAGTGGTAGCTATCCCGTCTGCAGCGGATCTTCCTGACTCAAGAATTGAACCAAAGTCTCATGCACTGCAGGCAGATTTCACTTATATTTTTATCACAGAGACTAAATAATTTGGAATAGATTTAACAAAAATTGCAAGAGTTTTATACTCAGAAGTACAAAGCATCAATTAAGCAATTAAAAATCTGAATAAATGGAAAGACTTTCAGTGTTCATAGATAAGAAGTTTGATACTGTGAACTTGGAAATACTTCCTAAACTGATATGCAGATTCAGTTCAATTCAAAAATTTTTGTTGTTTATGGAAGCTAACAAATTAATCCTAAAATTCATGTAGAAATACAAAAGATCCAGAATTATATGATCTTAGAAAAATAAACTTGGAGGACTCATACTTTCTGATTTTAGAACCAACAGTAAATCTATAGTTATTGCAACACTGTGTTACTGGAATAAGAGTGGAAATAGATATCTGTGGAGTATAAATGAGAATTTGGAAATAAATATGTAAATATCTGGTCAATTACTTTTCTGCAAGAATGCCAATATATTTCTGGGGGAAAAATAGTCTTTCCAACAAATGGTGCTGGGACAACTGCAAACCACATACAAAGAGAGAATCTGAAGCTCTACTCACATGTACAGGAAAATTAACACAAATTAATCAGAGACCTAAAGTTGAGAGTGCTATAAAACTTTTAGAATAACAAATAGGATTGCACCTTTATGTACTTTGATTTGGTATTTAAACTTATATATAATATTAAAACAAAAGTAGATTAGAAAAATGAGACTTTATCAAAAACTAAAAGCTGTTTTGCTTCAATGAATGCTATCAAGATTTAATAAAATAGCAAAAAAAAAAATAGGAAAAAAATCAACAAATCATTTACCTGATCAGAGACTTCTATTCAGAATAAATAAGGCACTCTTAAACTTCAGTAATAATTTACTGCTAATGATTAGTAGCAAACCAAGACACCTACCGCTGTAGAAGAGAATGGCAAACCACTTCAGCATTATTACCTTGAGAACTCCATGAACAGTATGAAAAGGTAAAAAGATATGACACTGAAAGATAAACTCCCCAGGTCAGTAGGTGCCCAGTATGCTATTGTAGAAGAGCAGAGAAATAGCTACAGAAGGAATGAAGAGCCTGAACAAAACCAGAAATGATGCCCAATCGTGGATGTGTCTGGTAGTGAAAGTCATGTTCTAAAGATAGGAACTTGGAATATTAGGTCCATGAATCCAGGTAAATTGGAAATGGTCAAACAGGAGATAACAAGAGTGAACATTGACAATTTTGAAATCAGTGAACTAAAATGGACCAGAATGGGTGAATTCAATTCAGATGACCATTATATCTACTACTATAGGTAGGAATCTCTTAGAAGAAATGGAGTAGCCCCCTTAGTCAACGAAAGATCCAAAAATGCAATACATTGGTATAATCTCAAAAATGACAGAATGATCTGTTAGTTTCCAAGGCAAACCATTCAATATCACAGTAATCCAAGTCTATGCCCCAACCACTAATGCCGAAGAAGCTGAGTTTGAATGGTTCTATAAATCCCATGGATGGAGGAGCCTGGTAGGCTGCAGTCCGTGGGGTCTCTAAGGGTCGGACACGACTGAGCGACTTCACTTTCACTTTTCAGTTTCCACTTTCACACATTGGAGAAGGAAATGGCAACCCACTTCAGTGTTCTTGCCTGGAGAATCCCAGGGACAGGGGAGCCTGGTGGGCTTCCGTCTATGGGGTCACACAGAGTCGGACATGACTGAAGTGACTTAGCAGCAGCAGCAGCAGCATGAAGACCTATAAGACCTTCTAGAACTAACAGCAAAAATAAAAAAATAATAAAGATGTCCTTTTCATCATAGTGGACAGGAATACAAAAGTAGGAAGTCAAGAGATACCTGGAGTAACAGGTAACTTTGGCCTTGGAGTACAAAAAGAAGCAGGGCAAAGGCTAATAGTGTTTTGCTACGAGAATGCCGGCTCAGAGGTAAAGCGTCTACCTCCAATGCGGGAGACCTGGGTTCGATCCCTGGGTCGGGAAGATCCCCTGGAGAAGGAAACAGTAACCCACTCCAGTATTCTTGCCTGGAGAATCCCATGGACGGAGAAGCCTGGTAGGCTACAGTCCACAGGGTCGCAAAGAGTCGAACACTACTGAGCGATGGAACGGAACGGAAGAGAATGCCCTGGTCATAGCAAACACCCTCTTCCAACAACACAAGAGAAGACTCTACACATGGAAATCACAAGATGGTCAATACCGAAATCAGATTGATTATACTCTTTGCGGTCAAAAATGGAAACTCTATACAGTCAGCAAAAACAAGACTGGGTGGTTGAATCATGAATTCATTATTGCAAAATTCAGACTTAAATTGAAGAAAGTAGGGAAAACCACTAGACCATTCAGTCAGTTCAGTCACTCAGTCATGTACGACTCTTTGTGATCCCATGGACTGCAGCATACCAGGCTTCCGTGTCCATCACCAACTCATGGAGCTTACTCAAACTCATGTCCATTGAGTGGATGATGCCATCCAACCATCTCATCCTCTGTCATCCCCTTCTCCTCCCGCCTTCAATCTTTCCCAGCATCAGAATCTTTTCTAATGAGTCAGTTCTTTGTATCGAGTGGCCAAAGTATTGGAGCTTCAGCTTCAGCATCAGTCCTTCCAATGAATATTTAGGACTGATTTACTTTAGGATTGACTGATTTGATCTCCTTACAGTCCAAAGGACCACTCAGGCATGACCTAAATCAAATAACTTACAATTACACAGTGGAAGTGACAAATAGACTCAGGGGATTAGAACGGATAGAAAGACTGCCTGAAGAACTATGGATGAAGGTTTGTAACATTGTATAGGAGGTGGTGATCAAAACCATCCACAAGGTAAAGAAATTCAAAAGGGTGTTTGAGGAGGCCTTACAAACAGCTGAGAAAAGAAGAGAAATGACAGGCAGAGGAGAAAAGGAAAGATATACCTATCTGAATGCAGAGTTCTAAAGAATAGCAAGGAGAGATAAGAATGCCTTCCTAACTGAACAGTGCAAAGAAATAGAGGAAAACAACAGAATGGGAAGACTAAAGATCTCATCAAGAAGATTACAGATACCAAGGGTACACTGCATGCAAGGATGGGCACAATAAAGGATAGAAACATCATGTTCCTAACTGAAACAGAACACATTAAGAAGAGGTGGCAAGAATACACAGAAGTATACAAAAAAGATCTTCATGACCCAGATAACCATGATGGTATGATCACTCAGATAGCCGCAGACAACTTGGAGTGCAAAGTCAAGTGGGCCTTAGGAAGCATTACAATAACCAAAGCTAGTGGAGGTGATGGAATTCCAGTTGAGCTATTTGAAATCCTAAAAGATAATGCAGTTAAATTGCTGCACTCAATATGCCAGCAAATTTGAAAAATACAACAGTGGCCACAGGACTGGAAAATATCCATTTCATTCCAATCCCAAAGAAGGGCAATGCCAAAGAATGTTCAAACTACTGCACAATTGCACTCATTTCACATGCTAGCAAAGTAATGCTCAAAATCCTCTAAGCTAGGTTTCAAGAGTATGTGGACTGAGAGCTTCCAGATGTACAAACTGGATTTCAAAAATGCACAGGAACCAGAGATTAAATTGCCAACATCCATTGGATCATAAATAAAGCAACCAGAGGGTTCCAGAAAAACATCTACATCTGCTTCATTGACTACACTAAAGCCTTTGAATGTGTGTGTCACAATAAACTGTGGAAAATTCTTAAAGAGATGGGAATACCAGACTATCTTACCTGACTCCTGAGAAGCCTGTATGGAGGTCAAGAAGCATCAGTTAGAACTGGACATGGAACAACGGACTGGTTCCAAATTGGGAAAGGAGTACATCAAGACTGTATACTGTCACCCTGCTTATTTAACTTATATGCAGAGTATATCATGCAAAATGCTGGGTTGGTTGAAGCAAAAGCTGGAATCAAAATTGCTGGGAGAAATATCAGTAACCTCAGATATGCAGATGATACCACCTTTATGACAGAAAGCAAAGAGAAACTAAAGAGCCTCTTAATGAAAGTGAAAGAGGAGAGTGAAAAACCTGGCTTAAAACTCAACATTCAAAAACGAAGATCATGGTATCTGGTCCCATCACTTCATGGCAAATAGAAGAGGAAAAAATGGAAACAGGACAGAGTTTTCTTGGGCTCCAAAATCATTGCAGATGGTGACTGCAGCCAAGAAATTAAAAGGCACTTGCTCCTTGAAAGAAAAGCTATAACACACCTAAACAGTATGTTAAAAAGTGGAGACATTACTTTGCCAAATGGTCCATATAGTCAAAGCTATGGTTTTTCCAGTAGTCATATATGGATGTGAGTTTTCAGACCGTAAAGAAGACTGAGCACAGAAGAATTGATGTTTTTGAACTATGATGTTGGAGAAGATCCTTGAGAGTCCCTTGAACTGTAAGAAGATCAAACAAATCAATCCTCTAGGAAATCAATCCTGAATATTCATTGGAGGGACTCATGCTGAGGTGGAAGCTCCAATACTTCGGCCACCTGATACAAAGAGCTGACTCACTGGGAAAGGCCCTGATGCTGGAAAAGATTGAAGGCATGAGGAAAAGGGAATGACAGAGGATGAGATGGTTGGATAGTATTACCAACTCAATGGACACAAGTTTGAGCAAGCTCCAAGGACATGGTGAAGGGCAGGGAAGCTTGGTGTGCTGCTATCCATAGGGTCACAAAAAGTCAGACACTACTGAGTGACTGAGCAACAACAAAGACGTCTACCATGCAGAGGGGAAAGACAGGCCTTAGAGTGGATGCATGGAGAAAGCCAAAGTCTCCTGGTGAGCCTGGCCATGGCACAGATCAGGGCCAAAGGAATGAATCAGAGGTGAGTTTACAGGGATTTATATTCCCTAAAATTAAGTTAACACAGCCAACTCTAGGCCATTCCCATCAGTTGTTTATATAATCAGCACTTTTTACTTAATTTTTCTTTAAATATAATTTTTAAAAATATCATTAAAATGGAGAGATTTCAATATGTATTTCTCCAAAATAGGAATACAAACGACCAGTAAGCAAATGAAAAGATGATAAACATCATTAGCTATTAGATAAATACAAAGAAAACCGTATTAAACTTCCATTCCCACGTGGTAAGGTGGCTACAATAAAAAAGTTATACAATGACAAATTTTGGTGAGGATGTGTAAAAATTAGGACCCTTAATCTTCGCTTTTGGGAATATAAAATAGTACATCTATTTTGGAAAACAGTGGTAGTTCTTCAAAATATTAAAGATTGAGTTATCATATGACTGAGCAATTCAACTAAAAACATACAATCACACAAAATCTTTTACACAATTGTTTCTAGTGAGAATATTTGGTAAAGCCTCAAAATAGAAATAACTAAAATGCCTCCAAGCCAGGCTTCAGCAATCTGTGAACTGTGAACTCCCAGATGTTCAAGCAGGTTTTAGAAAAGGCAGAGGAACCAGAGATCAAATTACCAACATCCGCTGGATCATGGAGAAAGCAAGAGAGTTCCAGAAAAACATCTATTTCTGCTTCATTGACTATGCCAAAGCCTTTGACTGTGTGGATCACAATAAACTGTGGAACATTCTGAAAGACATGGGAATACCAGACCACCCGACCTGCCTCTTGAGAAACCTGTATGCAGGTCAGGAAGCAACAGTCAGAACTGGACGAGGAACATCAGACTGATTCCAAATAGGAAAAGGAGTACGTCAAGGCTGTATATTGTCACCTTGCTTATTTAACTTATATGCAGAGTACATCATGAGGAACGCTGGGCTGGAAGAAGCACAAGCTGGAATCAAGATTGTTGGGAAAAATATCAATAACCTCAGATATGCAGATGACACTACCCTTATGGCAGAAAGTGAAGAGGAACTCAAAAGCCTCTTGATGAAAGTGAAAGAGGAGAGTGAAAAGGTTGGCTTGAAGCTCAACATTGAGAAAACAAAGATCATGGCATCTGGTCCCATCACTTCATGGGAAATAGATGGAAAAACAGTGGAAACAGTGTCAGACTTTATTTTTTTGGGCTCCAAAATCACTGCGGATGCTGTTTGCTGCCATGAAATTAAAAGACCCCTTCTCCTTGGAAGGAAAGTTATGACCAACCTTGATAGTATATTAAAAAGCAGAGACATTACTTTGCCAACAAAGGTCCGTCTAGTCAAGGCTATGGTTTTTCCCATGGTCATGTATGGATGTGAGAGTTGGACTGTGAAGAAGGCTGATCACCAAAGAATTGATGCTTTTGAACTGTGGTGCTGGAGAAGACTCTTGAGAGACCCTTGGACTACAAGGAGATCCAACCAGTCCATTCTAGAGGAGATCAATCCTGGGTGTTCATTGGAAGGACTGATGCTAAAGCTGAAACTGCAATACTTTGGCCACCTCATGCAACGAGTTGACTCACTGGAAAAGACTCTGATGCTGGGAAAGGTTGGGGGCAGGAGGAGAAGGGGACGACGGAGAATGAGATGGCTGGATGGCATCACCGCCTCTGTTGACATGAGTTTGAGTGCACTCCGGGAGTTGGTGATGGACAGGGAGGCCTGGTGTGCTGTGATTCATGGGGTCGCAAAGAGTTGGACACGACTGAGTGACTGAACTGAACTGAACTGAAAAATGCCTATCAACCAATTAATGGATAAATAAAATGAGACATATCCATGATAAAAGTTCTGATCAACCCAATTTCATTTGGAAAGTATTTTCCTACATCACCAAGAAATGCTCTGATTTCAGATGGGGGTCCTACTTTCAGCTCAAAAGAAAAATAAAGAAGATTAATGGTTTTCCTGGACTGGAGAGAAAGATTTAGGGAATATTTGCTAAAAGGCTCAGAGTTTTATTACCTCAAAAGGCAACGAAAATATTCTAACATTAAATAGTGGTAAAGGTTGAACAATTCTTTGAATATACTAAACATCCATCAGTTCAGTTCAGTTCAGTCGCTCAGTCGTGTCCGACTCTCCGCGACCCCATGAATCACAGCACGCCAGGCCTCCCTGTCCATCACCAACTCCCGGAGTTCACTCAAACTCATGTCCACAGAGTCGGTGATGCCATCCAGCCATCTCATTCTCCGTCGTCCCCTTCTCCTCCCGCCCCCAACCTTTCCCAGCATCAGAGTCTTTTCCAGTGAGTCAACTCGTCGCATGAGGTGGCCAAAGTATTGCAGTTTCAGCTTTAGCATCAGTCCCTCTAATGAACATCCAGGATTGATCTCCTTTAGAATGGACTGGTTGGATCTCCTTGCAGTATAAGGGACTCTCAAGAGTCTTCTCCAACACCACAGTTCAAAAGCATCGATTCTTCGGCGGTCAGCCTTCTTCACAGTCCAACTCTCACATCCATACATGACCACGGGAAAAACCATTGCCTTGACTAGACATCCATAAATTGTAGAATTTAAAATGGAGAATTTTTGGTATGTGAATACAGACGTCATTTTAAAAAAATAGATTGCCTATTTTTGGAATTTAAATTCAGTTTAAAACACTGAAAGATTAAAAAAAAAATCATTATTTGAAGTCAGGTCAAGAGGTCCAAGGGCTTCCCAGGTGATTCATAGGTAATGAATCTGCCTACCAATATAGGAGGAGGAGGAGACACAGATTGGATTGCATTGAGGAGATCCACTGGAGGAGGAAATGGCAACCCACTCCAGCATTCTTGCCTGGAAAATCCCATTACAGAAGAGTCTGGCAGTCTACAGTACACGGGGCTGCAAAGAGTCAGACATGACTGAGTACACAAGCAGACCAGAAGTCCAATGACCACCCCTTTGTATCCATCAGTAGATGACTAGACTTGTGGTTCATATATCAGAGGCAGGCTTCCCCTTACGTGCCACTCGCACCCCCAGGCTCTAAGGTCTACAAAGTCAGGGACTCTACATGTACATTTTTTGTATTTGTCATCCTGTACTTAACACATAGGATGGTGCCAGGCATGCAGAGATTGTCATAGATACTTATTAAATAAATGCCTTTTCTCCCACTCACTCATCCCACCTATACACGTATACAAACTATTACATGTGTACTAATCTTTGTATATCACATATACAAAGGAATTGTCAAGGAAAACAAATGAAGCACTGATACATTATCTGACATAGATGAACCTTGTAAACAAACATAAGTGAAAGAAGTCAGTCATAAAAGATCACATATTATGTGATTCCATTTTTATACATTGTCTGTAATAGACAATTCTAGGAAAAGATAAAGTAGATTAATGTAGATTAATAAAGTAGATTAAAGTAAACTTTCCTGGATTAGTAGTAACCAGTCCTCCTCCAGTAGATCTTCTCAATGCAATCCAATCTGTGTCTTCTGCTCCTCCTACATTGGTAGGCAGATTCTTTACCTATGAGTCACCTGGGAAGCCCTTGGACCGCTTGACCTGACTTCAAATCATGATTTTTTTGTTTTATCTTTCAGTGTTTTAAATTGAATTTAAATTCCAAAAATAGACAACCTATTTTTTAAACTGATGTCTGTAATCACATACCAAAAATTCTCCATTTTAAATTATACAATTTATGGTTGTTTAGTATACTCAAAGAGTTGTGCAACTTTTACCACTATTTAATGTTAGAATATTTTCATTTCCTTTTGAGATAATAAAACTCAGAGCCTTTTCCTAGGTTAGTAGGAAGGAGAGGAGGAAAAAAACAAAAACAAAAAAACCACCCTAAGTCACAAACTGCAAGCCAGAGATGGATTGGAACCCAAAGTCCTTTGGTGAGTCTCAGACAAAGGCATCAGAAATGAGTCAGAGATGAATTTACTCGAGACTTTTGGTCCCAAAATTTCAGGTACCCTGGCCACATTTGGGGCACTTCCATTATCAACACTTATTATTTAATTTTACTTTAAATATAAATTTAAATGATGTTGCTCTTCTCAATGAAAAGAAGGGAACTTACTTTAACCTCCCCCATAGGTATCAATTGGTACCATGAAATGGTACTTATCCATCCTCCCTAGGTAGAAGAAATTTAACATCAGTAGAAAAACCTTTTAAAATTTGTTTTATTTTTCCATCAATCAAGTGTCCATTTTATCAGTCAGTTCAGTTTAGTCACTCAGTCGTGTCCGACTCTCCGCGACCCCATGAATCACAGCACGCCAGGCCTCCCTGTCCATCACCAACTCCCGGAGTACACTCAAACCCATGTCCACAGAGTCGGTGATGCCATCCAGCCATCTCATTCTCCGTCGTCCCCTTCTCCTCCTGCCCCCAACCTTTCCCAGCATCAGAGTCTTTTCCAGTGAGTCAACTCGTCGCATGAGGTGGCCAAAGTATTGCAGTTTCAGCTTTAGCATCAGTCCCTCCAATGAACATCCAGGATTGATCTCCTTTAGAATGGACTGGTTGGATCTCCTTGCAGTATAAGGGACTCTCAAGAGTCTTCTCCAACCCCACATTTCTAAAGCATCGATTCTTCGGTGATCAGCCTTCTTCACAGTCCAACTCTCACATCCATACATGACCATGGGAAAAACCATTGCCTTGACTAGACGGACCTTGGTTGGCAAAGTAATGTCTCTGCTTTTTAATATGCTATCAAGGTTGATCATAACTTTCCTTCCAAGGAGCAAGCGTCTTTTAATTTCATGGCTGCAATCAGCATCTGCAGTGATTTTGGAGCCCAAAAAATAAAGTCTGACACTGTTTCCACTGTTTTTCCATCTATTTCCCATGAAGTGATGGGACCAGATGCCATGATCTTTGTTTTCTGAATGTTGAGCTTCAAGCCAACCTTTTCACTCTCCTCTTTCACTTTCATCAAGAGGCTTTTGAGTTCCTCTTCACTTTCTGCCATAAGGGTAGTGTCATCTGCATATCTGAGGTTATTGATATTTCTCCCAGCAATCTTGATTCCAGCTTGTGCTTCTTCCAGCCCAGCGTTCCTCATGATGTACTCTGCATATAAGTTAAATAAGCAAGGTGACAATATACAACCTTGACGAACACCTTTTCCTATTTGGAACCAGTCTGTTGTTCCATGTCCAGTTCTAACTGTTGCTTCCTGACCTGCATACAGGTTTCTCAAGAGGCAGGTCGGGTGGTCTGGTATTCCCATGTCTTTCAGAATGTTCCACAGTTTATTGTGATCCACACAGTCAAAGGCTTTGGCATAGTCAATGAAGCAGAAATAGATGTTTTTCTGAAACTCTCTTGCTTTCTCCATGATCCAGTGGATGTTGGTAATTTGATCTCTGGTGCCTCTGCCTTTTCTAAAACCTGCTTGAACATCTGGGAGTTCACGGTTTACATACTGCTGAAGCCTGGCTTGGAGAATTTTGAGCATGAATTTGCTAGCATGTGAGATGAGTGCAATTGTGCGGTAGTTTGAGCATTCTTTGGCATTGCCTTTCTTTGGGATTGGAATGAAGACTGACCTTTTCCAGTCCTGTGGCCACTGCTGAGTTTTCCAAATCTGCTGGCATGTTGAGTGCAGCACTTTCACAGCATCATCTTTCAGGATTTGAAATAGCTCCACTGGAATTCCATCACCTCCACTAGCTTTGTTCGTCATGATGCTCTCTAAGGCCCACTTGACTTCACATTCCAAGATGTCTGGCTCTAGGTCAGTGATCACGTTATCGTGACTATCTTGGTCATGAAGATCTTTTTTGAACAGTTCTTCTGTGTATTCCTGCCACCTCTTCTTAATATCTTCTGCTTCTGTTAGGTCCATACCATTTCTGTCCTTTATCGAGCACACCTATGCATGAAATGTTCCCTTGGAATCTCTAATTTTCTTGAAGAGGTCTCTTGTTTTTCCTATTCTGTTGTTTTTCTCTATTTCTTTGCATTGATCACTGAGGAAGGCTTTCTTATCTCTCCTTGCTATTCTTTGGAACTCTGCATTCAGATGCTTATATCTTTCCTTTTCTCCTTTGCCTTTCGCCTCTCTTCTTTTCACAGCTATTTGTAAGGCCTCCTCAGACAGCCATTTCACTCTTTTGCATTTCTTTTCCATGGGGATGGTCTTGGTCCCTGTCTCCTGTGCAATGTCACGAACCTCCGTCCAGAGTTCATCAGGCACTCTATCTATCAGATCTAGTCCCTTAAATCTATTTCTCACTTCCACTGTATAATCATAAGGGATTTGATTGAGGTCATATCTGAATGGTCTAGTGGTTTTCCCTACTTTCTTCAATTTAAGTCTGAAATTGGCAATAAGGAGTTCATGATCTGAGCCACAGTCAGTTCCTGGTCTTGTTTTTGCTGACTGTATACAGCTTCTCCATCTTTGGCTGTAAAGAATATAATCAATCTGATTTTGGTGTTGACCATCTGGTGATGTCCATATGTAGAGTCTTCTCTTGTGTTGTTGGAAGAGGGTGTTTGCTATGACCAGTGCATTCTCTTGACAAAACTCTATTAGCTTTTGCCCTGCTTCATTCCATGCTCCAAGGCCAAATTTGCCAGTTACTCCAGGTGTCCATTTTATACTACACTGCAATGTTTTAAATCTCTTTCATTCTTGGACCATATCAA
Source organism: Moschus berezovskii (assembly GCF_049115385.1). Classification (NCBI taxonomy): domain Eukaryota; kingdom Metazoa; phylum Chordata; class Mammalia; order Artiodactyla; family Moschidae; genus Moschus; species Moschus berezovskii. The sequence continues at coordinate 137,279,058 of NC_142461.1, read as the reverse complement.
ACTGGGAGAAATTACAAAACTGACGCATTCAGGATACCAACAGATATATTCCGTTCCATTCTATCGCTCAGTCGTGCCCGACTCTTTGCGACCCCGTGGACTGTAGCCTACCAGGCTTCTCCGTCCATGGGATTCTCCAGGCAAGAATACTGGAGTGGGTTACCGTCAGTTCAGAAGGCAAATAGAAAAGAATAGATTTTTTTCTCTCAATAAAGTGGTGTTTTCAACAGAGGGCTGTGGTTCAGTTCAGTTCATTTCAGTTGCTCAGTTCAGTTCAGTTCAGTCTCAGTCGTGTCTGACTCTTTGCGACCCCGTGAATCTCAGCATGCCAGATCTCCCTGCCCATCACCAACTCCCGGAGTCTCCCCAAACTCATGCCCATCAAGTCAGTGATGCCATTGTCTGTCATCTCCTTCTCCTGCCCCCAACCCCTCCCAGCATCAGAGTCTTTTCCAGTGAGTCAACTCGTCCCATGAGGTGGCCAAAGTATTGCAGTTTCAGCTTTAGCATTAGTCCTTCCAATGAACACCCAGGACTGATCTCCTTTAGAATGGACTGGTTGGATCTCCTTGCAGTCCAAGGGACTCTTAAGAGTCTTATCCAGCACCACAGTTCAAAAGCATAAATTCTTTGGTGCTCAGCTTTCTTCACAGTCCAACTCTCACATCCATACATGACCACTGGAAAAACCATAGCCTTGGTGAGACGGACCTTTGTTGGGAAAGTAATGTGATTTTGGAGCCCAAGAAAATAAAGTCTGTTACTGTTTCCATTGTTTCCCCTCTATTTCCCATGAAGTGCTGGGACTGATCTTCATTTTTGAATGTTGAGGTTTAAGCCAGCTTTTTTACTCTCCCCTTTCATTTTCATCAAGAGGCTCTTTATTTCCTCTTAGCTTTCTGCCATAAGGGTGGTCTCGTCTGCATCTCTGAGGTCATTGATATTTCTCCCAGCAATCTTGGTTCCATCTTTTACTTCATCCAGCCTGGCATTTTTCATGATGTACTCTGCATAGAAGTAAATAAACAGGGTGTATACAGCCTTGACATACTCCTTTCCCAATTTGGAGCCAGTCTGTTGTTCCATGTCCAGTTTAAGTGTTGCTTCTTGACTTGCATACAGGTTTCTCACAGGCAGGTTAAGTGGTTTGGCATTCCTGTCTCTTTTCAAATTTTCCACAATTTGTTGTGATCCACACAGTTAAAGGCTTTGTTTTCAACAGAAGACTGGGGTTACTTACTAAATTAAAGAAAATGCAAGAAGCATGAAAATGCAGTGTTGGTCATAGAACAGAAGTAAGACCAAGCAAAGTGAGAGGCCAGAGAAGGGTGTTCTAGGCCTAGAGCCTACAGGCATTTTGGAATATGGATCATTCACTCTGTGCCTCTTTGAACCTCCAGTGTCCCGAGTCCACCCTGAGAGATGCTTACCTGGGTGTGCTTGGTGACCTCCCACACTGCCACTTTGGCTATTACATATGGTGCCAACTTTCTTCCTTCACCATATTCTAATTCAGTCCCCATTTCTGAGTTCCTGTTTTCCCAAGGTACCTCTGGTGACAACTACTGGGTTGATATGACACCCCTTCCTTCAGGAAAGCCATCATCTTTTAGAAGAGAACTCCATCACCTCTGATCAGTAGGTGACAGTGGATTGCAGTACTTGATGTCAACAGGGCTTATGCCACACCTGGAGAGTGGAGTGTGGTTAACCACCACTGTCTGCAGTGAATGCTGGGTTGGAGAGAATGCTACATGTTTGTCATCTGTGATGCATCCCAGTGCTCTCATTCAAAGCTAAACTCACTTTGCACAGGCAGGCGCCCCTCACATACTCCACACCAGTCACAGTGGTAGTCGTGGCTGTTTAGACTGCATTGTTTTTCAGGAGTCCATACTGTTCCTCAAAGACAGCAAACACACTCAGACCCTAAGATTTTGCCCTGCTCATCCTCCTGCCTGTCTTCCTTGTTCAAATATTAGTTTCTAGTGAGACCGTCCCTGAAAACCTTTGTAAACCAGTATCACCTCTCCTCTTCCATGCTTATTTCTTCTCCATGGAACTTACCATCAACTGATCCACCATATTACTCACTGATGTTACGGGTCTATCTTCCTACCCAGTGCACTGACATTTTGGGGATGGCGTGGTTCGTCTGATTTCTTCTGTGCTGTTTTCCCAGTGCTAGAGTATTGTCTAGTACAGAGTGGTCCCACACTGTTTACCTGTTGAATAAAATAGTGAATTGACTATTAAACTAACTTTTTCCCTCTCCCCGCATGGAGTCCCCACATTTTACATTTTTCTTTATTTTTGGCTTTAATTTTTGTTCTTTTTTTGTGCCTTTGTGTTTCCTTTCCTTTTGTTTTTCTGACTTCTTGAATTTTACCTATGTCTGTTACATCAGGGACATTAATTGAAGTTTTCGCACATTTGTGAGGAGTGCTGAGAGGGTGTTTTGGAGCATGCCCTCTATGGGAATTTATCTGATGTTGTTCTCACAATCAGACTGAAGTTATGAGTTTTGGAAAGGAAGACCACAGAGACACATCACATTCCAAGGGTCTATCCTAAGAGCTTGATTTATCACTATTGATGTAAAACTTGACCACAGGGCTGAGGGATTGTTCATTAACTTTCTCTACTGTAAAATTATTCTTCTCCCCACCCCTTTCTGTACTGAACTCTCTGATAGAAAGTCACTCTGTCTGCACAACCCACATTTAAGGGGACAGTGACACTCCACATAATTGAGAGGGGAGTGTTGCATACGTTGTTTGGGGATTTCTTCTGCACAGGAGATTAGACTCTTTTTCTTTATGTTTATTCAATGATGTGGTTAAATGAGTATGGACTGGTGTTTGTTTATTTTTCATTTTGGTCTAAGATAGTATACTACTTTATTTATTGAGTTACTCAGATTGTCCCAGCTTTGGCCACTTGGAGTTCTTTCAGTTGAGTCCTATGTCCCATTGATGTTCTCCCACTAATGTGAGCTTGTTTCTTTCTTTCTTTCTGCTTACTTCATTAGTCTGATTCTACAAGCTGCTCCAGGTCAACTGTGTATATTCTCTGCCTCAGCCCTGAAATCCATCATTTCTCCAGAGAGTTCTGATTACTTTGACAGAAGATCTACAGTGAAGATGCAAACACTAGTTGTACTCATACTAATGGAGTATGGTTGCCACTAGGCCGTCTCATCTGACATAGCAAGCAAAAATGTGTGCATATACTATCCAATGTATGCATACATATATATAAATGTTTTTGTATGAGTTTTTTTTTTTGTACCTATATCAAGTGAAATGTGAACTGATACTGACACATCCAAATACAGTATACTATCACACTGATCATTCTGAAACCAGAGGGAAAGGGGCAGACCAAAAGTTTTTGAAAGAATGACACAGCTCAAGTATACAACCTAAGTTGATTAGAATCAAATGGGTCCAAGATGGAAGACAAGTCAACTTTGACTAGAACTTGACCCTCAGTCAGCAAGCTAAGTGACACATCCAGAGGCACCATGACAGTTCCAAGGCAATATCAAAAGACCAAAAAGTGGGCAGTGGCCCAACTCCTGGAAATCTCTACCCCTTCCCCAAAACATGTGGATTAATCCTCCCACTCATTAGCTTATAAAATTACCCAGCCCATAAAAGCTAACCATGGAACATTTTGAGACTGCCAGATTTGCTATCTGCAATGGCTAACACTCTGTCTGTGGAATATGTTTCTCTCTAAATAGATCCACTTCTTACCTATCACTTTGTCTCTCATTGAATTCTTTCTGTGATGAGGCATTAAGAAACCAAGCTTCATTAGGTCCTGAAACCAGGTACCATGGGTTTTGGCTGGGTTCAAGTCCCAGTTGTGTGGGTTAGAGTATTAAACTAGGTTTTGGCTGTGTTCATGTCCCAGTCGCATGGGTTAGAGTTCCAAACTTGGCTTTGAATGGGTTTGAGTCCAAATCTGAGGAAAATGATTTAAATTTTAGCCTCTTGCTTGTTTGTAATCTTCCACTCCCAAAGTAAGAAATCCTCTCACAGTCTGTCAATCATTTATGTCAACTCTAGTACACATGATAAAATGGCTCTTCCCCCAATTTCAGATGTGGAGTTGCTCCATCACCATCAAGATGCTCTGGACTTCAGTTGGGTATCCTGCAATCAACTCACTTCTGACACTATCTACCTGTGAAGAACATCATTTCCTATGTGGTAAGGGTTCAGTCCTACAAGATTGTCCCTCTAAATTGTTAGAGCTGTTACTGAGTCCAATTTTGTTCTGCTCAACGCATGATAGGCCAATAAATCCAAGAGACAAGGTGTTGAGGCAATGGATACAACTTTATTTGGAGAGGAAGCTGACAGAGAAGATGGCAGACTAACATCTTAAAATAACTATCTTGTCAGAGTCTGGAAGCCAAGTTCTTTTACAGGGCCAGAGAGAGAGGCAATGAGGAACTACTCAAAAGGCAAAATAGAGAGGGAGAGGCAGTGGGGAAGTAAAGTGAAAGGGACAGAGAGACAGAGGGGAAGTAAAGTGAGAAGGTTTTCAGTCTTATAAAACATCTCTGTGAAGGGCATACCTTTGGAAGAGGTGTGTTAATCTCTTCTTTCGTGCAGTCATTCACAAGTCTGTGCTTAGTTGCTCAGTTGTGTCTGACTTTGCAACCCCATGGATTGTAGCCTCCCAGACTCGTCTGTCCCTGGGAATTTTCCAGGCAAGAATACTGGAGTGGGTTGCCATGTCCTCCTCCAGGCAATCTCCCCAACCCAGGGATCAAACTCAGGTCTCCTGCATTGCAGGTGGATTCTTTACCAGCTGAGCTATCAGGGAAGCCTCATTCACAGGTAGGCAAGGCAAGATTATCTATGAGCTGAACAAAGGAACTGTAGTTTACAGTCAGGCAGAGGGGTAGGGTGCAGAATGTATAATTATAATACAAAAGCAATGAAAAGGAAGTAAAAAAAAAAAAAAAAAAACAGTTTCCAACATGGAGCCAGAATTGGCTTCTTCTCTGCAAAAAAGCTGCTCACAGAACACAGATAAACATTTTATTTATAGATCAATAGCTTGGTAATAAAAGAACATAATTCAGGAATAGCCAGATGAAAGATGCTGTCTTCTAAGAGAGTACACTTTTCTCCTGCGAGGACATCAAAATTGCAACTAGCTGCTGAACAGTCATTGACAGGAAGATGTTGGAATGCACTAAAGAAAGATGCCCTGCATTCAAAGACAAAGGAAAAGCCATAAGACTGTAGGAGAGGGTGCAGTCGTGTTCAAATAAAACCCCGTGCCCACCAGAGACTCTTGGAAGACACAAACAAAATCTTGAGCACACCAGAAACAAGGGGAAGGGAGCAGTGACTCCTACAAGAGACTGAGCCAGATCTGCCTGTGAATATTTGAGGGTCTTCTGCAGAGGCATCAGTAAGCACGACCTGCCATGGGGACAGAAATGCTGGCAGCGACAGTCCTGGGAGGTGCAGCATATATGCAAAAGTCCTCTTGGAGGAGGTCACCATTATCCCTACCATATAGCTGCCAAGTGGGCGATCTGTAAACTGGAGAACAGTTATTATGAAGAAGCTCTTGCACTGTTGTGAGGTTCTAGGCCCCACATCAGACTTCTCAGCTCGGGAATACAGCAAAAAGACTGGGAATCCCCGGGTAATTTGAATTTGAAGGTCAATAGGATTTGATTACAGAACTTCTATAAGACCGGGGGAAACAGAAACACTGGGGAGGCACAAACAGAACTTTGTGCACACCAGGACACAGGGGAAAGGAGGGTGACCCACAAAAGACTGAGCCAGACTTGCCTGTGAGTGTTTGATGGTCTTTTGCGGAGGCATGGGTCAACAGGGGCCTGCTGCAGGGTCAGGAGCATTGGCAGCAGCAGTAATGAGAGGTCCATGATGGCATAACTCCTTTTGAAGGTCACCTTTCACCCTACTATAGAACCTGCATACTCCAGGACTGGGCAGCCACAGGCCAGTCAACTAACAAGGAGTCAATACAGCTGCACCCATCAACAGAAAATTGGATTAAAGATTTACTGAGCATAGCCCTGCCCACCGGAGCAGGATGCAGTCTACTCCACAGCCAGCCCCTACCATCAAGAAGCTGGCACAAACCCCTTATAAGAACCAAGAAATATAATTACATTCTCTCTGAAACAAAAACTACCATTACAGAAAACTAACCAAAATAATCACATGGATCATAGTCTTTTGTAAATCAATGAAACTATGAACCATGCTGTGCAGGGCCCCCCAAGACAGACGGGTCATATTGGAGAGTTTTGACAACAGGTCAGAAGAAATGGAATGGAGAAGAAATGCAAACCTATTCAGTGTTCTTGCCTTGAGAACCCCATGAACAGTATAAAAATGCTCCAATATGCTACTGAGAAAGAGCAGAGAAATATCACCAGAAAGAATGAAGAGGCTGGACTAAAGCAGAAATGAAAATCTATTGTGGATGTGTCTGGTGGTGACATAAAATCTGATGATATAAAGAACAATACTGCATAGGAAACCTGAATGTTAGGTCTGGGAATCAAAGTAAACTGGATGTGGCAAGAATGAACACTTGCATTTTAGGAATAAGTGAACTAAAATGGGTGGGAATGGGTGAATTTAATTCAGATGACCATTGCATTTACTACTGTGGGCAACAATTCCTTAGAAGAAATGGTGTAGCCCTCATAGTCAACAAAGAGCCCAAAATGAAGTATTTGGGTGCAATTCAAAAATGACAGAATTATCTCTGTTCATTACCAAACCAAACCATTCAATATCACAGTAATCCAAGTCTATGCCCCAAGCAGTAATGTCAAAGAAATTGAAGTCAAATGGTTCTATGAAGACTTACAGCACTTTCTAGAACTAACATCAAAATGATGTTCTTTTCATCACAGGGGATTAGAATGCAAAAGTAGGAAGTCAAGAGATACCTAGAGAAACAGGCAAGTTTAGCGTTGAGGTACAAAATGAAACAGGGCAAAGGCTAATAGAGTTTCCTCAAGAGAACAGTCTGGCCATAGCAAACACCCTATCACAACAAAACATAAGACAACTCTACACATGGACATCACCAGATGATCAATCCTGAAGTCCGATTGATTATATTCTTTGCAGCCAGAGATGGAGAAACTCTAATTAGTCAGCAGGAACAAGACCTGGAGCTGACTGTGGCTCAGATCATGAACTCCTTATTGCAAAATTCAGACTTAAATTGAAGAAAGTAGAGAAAGGCCTGGGCCTTTCAGGTATGACCTAAATCAATCCCTATGATTAAACAGTTCAGTTCAGTCATTCAGTCGTGTCCGACTCTTTGCGACCCCATGAATCACAGCACACCAGGCCTCCCTGTCCATCACCAACTCCCGGAGTTCACTCAAACTCATCTCCATCGAGTCGGTGGTGCCATCCAGCCATTTCATTCTCTGTCATCCCCTTCTCCTCCTGCCCCCAATCCCTCCCAGCATCAGAGTCTTTTCCAGTGAGTCAACTCGTCACATGAGGTGGCCAAAGTATTGGAGTTTCAGCTTTAGCATCAGTCCTTCCAATGAACACCCAGGGTTGATCTCCTTTAGAATGGACTAGTTGGATGTCCTTGCAGTCCAAGGGACTCTCAAGAGTCTTCTCCAGCACCACAGTTCAAAAGCATCAATTCTTCGGCGATCAGCTTGGTGACAAATAGGTTCAAGGGATTAGAACTGATAGACAGAGTGCCTGAAGAACTATGGATGGAGGTTCATAACATTGTGTTGGGGGCAGTGACCAAACTATCCCAAAGAGATAAGAAATGTAAGAAGGCAAATGGTTGTTGGAGGAGGCCTTACAAATAGCTGAGAAAAGGAGAGAGACGAAAAACAAAGGAGAAAGGGAAAGATATAACCAACTGAATGCTGATTTCCAGAGGATAGCAAAACAAAGCAAAAAAATAGAGGAAACGAATAGAATGGGAAAGGCTAGGGATATCTTCAAGAAAATTGTAGATATCAAGGGAATAATTCATGCAAAGATGGACACAATAAAGGACAGAAACAGCAAAGACCTAATAGAAGCAGAGATATTAAGAACGGTGGCAAGAACACAGAGATCTATCAAAAACAGATCTTAATGACTCAGGTAATCACAATGGTGAAGTCAGTCACCTATAGGCAGATATCCTGAAGTGTGAAGTCAAGTGGGCCTTAGGAAGTATTACTGTGGACACAAAGCTAGTGGAGGTGATAGAGTTGCAGCTGAGCTAGTTAAAATCCTAAAAGATGATGTTGTGAAAGTGCTGCACTCAATATGCCAGCAAATTTGAAAAATTCAGCAGTGGCCACAGGCCTGGAAAAGGTGAGTTTTGTTCCAATCCCAAAGAAGGGCAATGTCAAAGAATGTTCTAACTATCACACACTTCTTCTCATTTCACATGCTAGCAAGCAAGGTATTGCTTACAATCCTTCAAGCTAGGCTTCACCAGTGGGTGAATGAAGAACTTCCAGATGTTCAAACTGGATTTAGAAAAGGCAGAGGAACCAGAGATCAAATTGCTAACATCTGTTGGATCATAGAGAAAGCAAAGGAATTCCAGAAAAAACATATACTTATGCTTCATTGATTATAAGAAAACATTTGACTGTGCAGAACAAGCTGTCAAAAATTCTGAAAGATATGGGAACACTAGACCACCTTATCTGCATCCTGAGAAATCAGTATGCAGGTCAAGAAGCATCAGTTAGAACAGACTTGTTCAAAATTGTGAAAGGAGTACATCAAGGGTGTATATTGTCACCCTGTTTATTGAACTTACACGCAAAGTTCAGTCACTCAGTCACGTCCAAATATTTGTGACCCCATGGACTGCAGCATGCCAGATTTCCCTGTCCATCACTAACTCCTGGAGCTTGCTCACACTCATGTCCATCGAGTTGGTGAAAATACATAATGTGAAATGCCAGGCTGGATGAAATTCAAGCTGGAATCAAGATGGCTGTGAGCAATATCAGCAACCTCAGATATGCAGATGATACCATCTTAATGGCAGAAAATGAAAAGGAACTAAAGAGTCTGTTGATGAAGGTGAAAGAAGGGAGTGGAAAAGCTAGTTTAAAACTCAACATTCAAAAAAAATAAAATCACGGCATTCAGTCCCATCACCTCATGGCAAATAGATGAGGAAAAATTGGAAACTGCTTTCTTTTTTCCCAAAAAAACAGTGACAGACTTTATTTTCTTGGATCCAAAACCAATGCAGACAGTGATTGCAGCTATGAAATTAAAACACACTTACTCCTTGGAAGGAATGCTATGATAAACCTATACAGTGTATGTAAAAGCAGAGACATTACTTTGCAGACAAAGGTCTGTATAGTGAAAGCTATGGTTTTTCCAATAGTCATGTATGGATGTAAGAGTTGGACTGTAAAGAAGGCTGAGTGTCGAAGAATTGATGCTTTTGAACTGTGATGTTGTAGGAGACTCTTGAGAGTCCCTTGGACAGCAAGGAGATCAAACCAGTCAATCCTAAAGGAAATCAATTTTTAATATTCATTGGAAGGACTGGTGCTGAAGTTGAAGCTTCCATACTTTGGCCACCTGATGGGAGAGCTGACTAACTGGAAAAGACCCTGATGCTGGGAAACATTGTGAGCAGGAGAAGGGGATGGCAGAGGATGAGGTGGCTGGATGGCATCGCTGACTCAATGGACATGAGTTTGAGCAAACTCTGGGAAATAGTGAAGAATAGGGGAGCAGGGCATGCTGCAACCCATGGGGTCACAAAGAAATGGATACTACAAAGAATTGGATTCATTTTCAAGGTTAGTTAAGTCAACACCTTTTCCCAACTTCGCTTCAGTAAGGATGCGTCATACATTTTTAAAACAGTTTGATTCAATTGATTATCTGTATCCCACCATGGATTCCCCAAACTCCTAAATGTTTTTAAATTTGTACACACCAAGTTTCATTATCTGTGTTACAAATTCTATGAATTTTGATAAAATCATGCTGTCATCTATCTATCCTCATGGTATCAAACAGAATCAGAGAGTATACTGTACAGTGGCAATCCACTCTTTTATTCTTGCCCAGGAAATCCCATGGACAAGGGAGCCTGGTTGGCTACAGTCCATGGAGTTGCAAAAGAGTCAAACACGACTGAGCAACTGAGCTCATTCAGATGCTATACAAATATATGTGTTTTCCCAATAAATCATCTGTCTTTTCTCAACATCATTTTCTTCTGAGAATTAGCTTTTAGTTTTAATAAAATAGCACACATCTAATTATTATTTTATGCATTATACTTTAGTGTTTTATCTAGAAGCTCAATACCAAATCCAAAGTCATAAAGATTTTTTTTCTTGTATTTTATGCAAGAAAATTTATGTTTGCATTTCACCTTTAGATGTATGATTCATTTTCAGTTTACTTTTGCATAAAGGTCTGTGTTAAGGGTTATTTTATTAATATTTGTGGTTTTTTATATATAGATCCCATGCATAATTTGTTAGATTTATACTTGAGCACTTCTTTTTCTGACACTATTGTAAAAAGTAATGTTTCTTTAATTTCAGAATCCGGTTGTTTATTACTGATATACAGGAAAACAACTAAGGTTTGTATACTGACCTTGCATCCCACAAATTTGTTATATTAGCTAATTATTTCCAGGAAGGTTTTGTATATTCCCTGGGGCTTTTTATATGGCCTGTAACGTTATCAAGGAATAAATGCAGTTTTCTTTTGTCCTTTTCAATCTATGTTTCCTTTATTTCTCTTGGCTTATTACTCTAAATAGGACTTCTGGGACAATGTTGAATTGGCCTGGTGACATAGGACACCCTGTCTTTCTCCCTGTCTTAGGAGAGAAAGTATTCAGTTGCTCATCTTTAAATACGATGTTCTGTTCAGTTCATTTCAGTTCAATTCAGTCGCTCAGTCGGGTCCGACTCTTTGTGACCCCATGAATCACAGAACGCCAGGCCTCTCTGTCCATCACCAGCTCCTGGAGTTCACTCAAACTCACGTCCATCGAGTTGGTGATGCCATCCAGCCATCTCATTCTCTGTCGTCCCCGTCTCCTCCTGCCTCCAATCCCTCCCAGCATCAGAGTCTTTTCCAGTGAGTCAACTCTTCGCATGAGGTGGACAAAGTATTGGAGTTTCAGCTTTAGCATAAGTCCTTCCAATGAACACCCAGGACTGATCTCCTTTAGGATGGACTGGTTGGATCTTGCAGTCCAAGGGACTTTCAAGAGTCTTCTCCAGCACCACAGTTCAAAAGCATCAATTCTTCGGCGATCAGCTTCTTCACAGTCCAACTCTCACATCCGTACATGACCACTGGAAAAACCATAGCCTTGACTAGATGGACCTTTGTTGGCCAAGTAATGTCTCTGCTTTTTAATATACTATCTAGGTTGGTCATAACTTTCTTTCCAAGGAATAAGCGTCTTTTTATTTCATGGCTGCAATCAGCATCTGCAGTGATTTTGGAGCCCAAAAAAATAAAGTCTGACACTGTTTCCACTATTTCCCCATCTATTTCCCATGAAGTGATGGGACCAGATGCCATGATCTTTGTTTTCTGAATGTTGAACTTCAAGCCAACCTTTTCACTCTCCTCTTTCACTTTCATCAAGAGGCTTTTGAGTTCCTCTTCACTTTCTGCCATAAGGGTGGTGTCATCTGCATATCTGAGGTTATTGATATTTCTCCTAGCAATCTTGATTCCAGCTTGTGCTTCTTCCAGCCCAGCGTTCCTCATGATGTACTCTGCATATAAGTTAAATAAGCAGGGTGACAGCATACAGCCTTGACGTACTCCTTTTCCTATTTGGAACCAGTCTGTTGTTCCATGTCCAGTTCTGACTGTTGCTTCCTGACCTGTATATAGGTTTCTCAAGAGGCAGGTCAGGTGGTCTGGTATTCCCATCTCTTTCAGATTGTTCCACAGTTTATTGTGATCCACACAGTCAAAGCCTTTGGCATAGTCAATTAGTGTTGTTCATCTGTATCCTTACAGTTTTTTTTCTTATTTTTGTCTGCTTTTCTGTATATTAATGAGAGAGATGTTGAAATAATCAGCTATCACAGAGGATTTGTCTGATTTTCCTTTCACTTCTGTTAGCAATTTTTCACATATTTTTATGCTCTTTTGTTAAATACATACACATTTAAGATTACTGTTTTGTTTTTCTTAGAAAACTGATTCTTTATATTTAAGCAATGTCCCTCTTTAATCCTGATAATTTTCCTTGTTCTGAAGTCTGCTTTGTCTAAACAATAGAGCTACTGCAGCTCTCTCTTGATTAAATGTTAGCAGGGCAAATGTTATTTTTAACCTGAATCTCTGTATTAAAAATTTGATTCTTATATAACATGTAGTTGGGTTTATTTTTTAATCCACTTTGACTTTCTCTATTTTTAATTGGTATATTTACATCATTTACAGTTTGAGTGACTATTGATATAGCTAGATCAATCTCTCCCTTCTTGTAACTATTTTCTATTCACTACATTTGCTCTTTGTTTCTTTTTCCCTCATTTTCTTCCTTCTTCTGTTTTGGGCATTTTATATGACTTCACTTTGTCTCCTGGCAAATGTCATTTATACTTTAAAAATAACAATTTTCTTGGAGTTTACTCTGTAAATTCTTAACTAACCCCAGTAAGCTTTCAAATAGTAAAAGACTAAGGTCCATCTAGTCAAGGCTATGGTTTTTCCAGTGGTCATATATGGATGTGAGAGTTGGACTGTGAAGAAAGCTGATCGCTGAAGAATTGATGCTTTTGAACTGTGGTGCTGGAGAAGACTCTTGAGAGTCCCTTGGACTGAAAGGAGATCCAACCAGTCCATTCTGAAGGAGATCAATCCTGGGTGTTCATTGGAAGGACTGATGCTAAAGCTGAAACTGCAATACTTTGTCCACCTCATGCAAAGAGTTGACTCACTGGAAAAGACTCTGATGCTGGGAAGGATTGGGGGCAGGAGCAGAAGGGGACCACAGAGAATGAGATGGCTGGATGGCATCACCGACTTGATGGACATGAGTTTGAGTGAACTCCAGGAGTTGGTGATGGACAGGGAGGCCTGGTGTGCTGTGATTCATGGGGTTGCAAAGAGTCGATCATGATTGAGCGACTGAACTGAATTGAACTGATACCATTCAATGTGTAGTATAGTTGTCTTATTAGTTACAATTTTCCCCTTCCATCCCCTGGAACATTGCTGTCATTCATTTTGCTTATTCATGTGCTAAATTATCCAGTCCATTATCACTATTCTTGCTTTAGTCAATCAGTTATCTTTTAGATCAATTAAGATAAAAAAACAATGAATATTTATTTTATCTTCATTTATTCCTTCTCTGATGCTCTTCCTTGCTTTATGTAGATTCAAGTTTCTGTTCTATATAATTTTTTCTTCTTTTTGAAAAGCTTATTTAACTTTTTTTCTTTCAGAAAACATCTGCTATCTAAGAATTCTTCCATTTATTGTTTGAGAAAATCTTTAAACCTTACAGTCTCCAGCTGGCAATGACTATAGTGACCAACTAATCTACCTTTACCACAATGTTAATGACTAAAAATTGTAGGTATCTTTCACTATAAGGAAGGATAACTTTAAAGACTGACACATCAGTTTAAGGGGAAAATCATTAATTCCAGATGTTGCAAAATAGGTATGGGGAAAGATTTTGGTAGTTGCTATGTATAGGTAGGAGCTTCCTTGGTGGCTCAGTGGTAAAGAACCCACCTGCCAATGCAAGAGATGTGGGTTCAATCCCTGGGCTGGGAAGATCCCCTGGAGAAGGAAATGGCAACCCACTCTAGTATTCTTTCTGGGAATTCCATGGTCAGAGGAGACTGATAGGCTACAGTCCATGAGATCTCAAAGAGTCAGATGCGACTTAAGACTAAACAGCAATGGATAGATAGCTTTCTTCCTTCTCTTGAGATACTGTTCATACTGAGTTCAGTAACTAAATGGGGATATCAACCACTTCCCCATACCAGACCAGAGCTAAAACTGTTTACAAAAGGCAAAAATTTTCCTGATCAGTTCCAAAATAAAGTGGAAAAGACTTACTTTTTCTGACAAGTAGTCTTGTTTACATCTCTCTAAATCCAATAAAAGTGACAGTGAAAGTCGCTAAGTCATGTCCGACTCTTTGTGACCCCATGGACTACACAGTCCATGTAATTCTCCAGGCCAGAATACTGGAGTGGGTAGCCTTTCCCTTCTACAGAGGATCGTCCCAACCCAGGGATTGAACCCAGGTCTCCCGCATTGCTGGAGGATTCTTTGCCAGCTGAGCCACAAGGGAAGCCCTAATACCATGGAAATTATACAACAAGCAAAGAGATGATGCTAAAGAATGAAGAAGGTAAAAAATTAAGGAAAAATGACTTGCAGAACTAATAACTGAGTTAAATTAGGTCATAAGATATAAGATAATCATACATCATCTGAGTTTGTCTCTGTTTTGTAAATAAATTTTTTAAACTTTTTTTTAAAGATTCCACATATAAGTGATATCGTACGCTATTTCTCATTCTCTGTCTGACTCCATTCACTCAGTATAACAATCACTGTGTCCTTTGATGTTGCTAAAAACGACATTGTTTTATTTTGTAAAGGATGGGTAAAAGAACTGTACAAAAAAAGATCTTTATGACCAAGATAATCATGATGGTGTGATCACTCACCTAGAGCCAGACATCCTAGAACGTGAAGTCAAGTGGACTTTAGAAAACATCACTATGAACAAAGCTAGTGGAGGTGATCGAATTCCAGTTGCTATTTCAAATCCTGAAAGATGATGCTGTGAAAGTGCTGCACTCAATATGCCAGCAAATTTGGAAAACTCAGCAGTGGCCACAGGACTAGAAAAGGTCAGTTTTCATTCCAATCCCAAAGAAAGGCAATACCAAAGAATGCTCAAACTACTGCGCAATTGCACCCATCTCACACGCTAGTAAAGTCATATTCAAAAATCTCCAAGCCAGGCTTAAACAACACGTGAACTGTGAACTTCCAGATGTTCAAGCAGGTTTTAGAAAAGGCAGAGGAACCAGAGATCAAATTGCCAACATCCGCTGGATCATGGAGAAAGCAAGCAAGTTCCAGAAGAACATCTATTTCTGCTTCATTGACTATGCCAAAACCTTTGACTGTGTGAATCACAATAAACTGTGGAAAATTCTGAAAGAGATGGAAATACCAGACCACCTGACCTGCCTCTTGAGAAACCTATATGCAGGTCAGGAAGCAACAGTCAGAACTGCACATGGAAAAACAGATTGGTTCCAAATAGGAAAAGGAGTAGGTCAAGGCTGTATGCTGTCACCCTGCTTATTTAACTTATATGCAGAGTACATCATGAGAAATGCTGGGCTGGATTAAAAAAAAGCTGGAATCAAAATTCCTGGGAGAAATATCAATAACCTCAGATATTCAGAAGACACCACCCTTATGGCAGAAAGTGAAAAGGAACTAAAAAGCCTCTTGATGAAAGTGAAAGAGGAGTGATAAGTTGGCTTAAAGCTCAACATTCAGAAAACTAACATCATGGCATCTGGTCCCATCACTTCATGGGAAACAGATGGGGAAACAGTGGAAACAGTGTCAGACTTTATTTTTGGGGGCTCCAAAATCACTGCAGATGCTGATTGTGAAAGATTGTTTTGGAATGACACAAAGACACCGGGATTCTTGGCCTCTGGAGGAGAAGAATTCAATCTGGGGCCAGTGACGAGGCTTGATAGCTCAGAGCCTTTGTGTAATAAAGTTTTATTAAAGTATAAAGGAGATAGAGAAAGCTCTGACATAGACATCAGAATGGGGCAGAAAGAGTACCCCCCTGCTAGTCTTCAGCTGGATGTTATATAGTCACTAGCAGTCTGTTAATAAAAGAAAGGAATGTCTTAAAACTCAGAATGACACCAGGTCCCTCATCCATAAGATGTATTTTGGGATATTCTTGACACGAGACGATTTATCCTGGGCCATAAAATGATTAACTTGAATCTTGCAAAAGGGCAGATTGCCATAAAAATGGTTTCGTTTACATAGATTAGGAGAACAATATCTGAGTATAACATACTGCTTTGTCAAGTAGATTCTAAGCCATTTGGCGGAACCGACTTGAAGACAGAGTTTTGGGTAAATGAGTAGTATATTAACATAGCTTAAGATAAACCATAAGAAAAATGGACAGGTTAACTCAAGATTTGAGAATAGTTAACTTCAGGTGAAACCAGGTGTCATTATGGCAACACAGTATTTTAAGAGAAACTTCCTTTTAAATTTGTATAGAGAAGAAAAAAAATATCGTTAGTTTGTTTCCTCCTGACGCTTAAGAGAGATAAAAACGTCTGACACTTGCAGGCTATTTCCTCCATTTGGAGACTCCCAGCCTTCCTGCCTGTTACCCTCTCAGTTGCAGCCTTGAAATTAAAAGACGCTTACTCCTTGGAAGGAAATTTATGACCAACCTAGATAGCACATTAAGAAGCAGAGACATTACTTTGTCAACCAAGGTCCGTCTAGTCAAGGCTATGGTTTTTCCCGTGGTCATGTATGGATGTGAGAGTTGGACTGTGAAGAAAGCTGATCGCCGAAGAATTGATGCTTTTGAACTGTGGTGCTGGAGAAGATTCTTGAGAGTCCCTTGGACTGCAAGGAGATCCAACCAGTCCATTCTAAAAGAGATCAATCCTGGGTGTTCATTGGAAGGACTGGTGCTAAAACTGAAACTCCAATACTTTGGCCACCTCATGCAAAGAGTTGACTCATTGGAAAAAGACTGATGCTGGGAGGGATTGGGGACAGGAGGAGAAGGGGATGACAGAGGATGAGATGGCTGGATGGCATCACCGACTTGATGGACATTAGTTTGAGTGAACTCTAGGAGTTGGTGATGGATAGGGAGGCCTGGCGTGCTGTGATTCATAGAGTTGCAAAGAGTCGGACACGACTGAGAGACTGAACTGAACTGAACTGGATATTCTATTGCATGTATGCACCACAACTTCTTTATTCATTCCTCTGTTGTCGGACATGTAGGTTGCTTCCATTTCTTGGCTATTGTAAAGAGCACTGCAATGAACATTCAGTTCAGTTCAGTTCAGTCGCTCAGTCGTGTCCGACTCTCCGCGACCCCATGAATCACAGCACGCCAGGCCTCCCTGTCCATCACCAACTCCCGGAGTACACTCAAACTCATGTCCACAGAGTCGGTGATGCCATCCAGCCATCTCATTCTCCGTCGTCCCCTTCTCCTCCCGCCCCCAACCTTTCCCAGCATCAGAGTCTTTTCCAGTGAGTCAACTCGTCGCATGAGGTGGCCAAAGTATTGCAGTTTCAGCTTTAGCATCAGTCCCTCCAATGAACATCCAGGATTGATCTCCTTTAGAATGGACTGGTTGGATCTCCTTGCAGTCCAAGGGACTCTCAAGAGTCTTCTCCAACACCACAGTTCAAAAGCATCGATTCTTCGGCGGTCAGCCTTCTTCACAGTCCAACTCTCACATCCATACATGACCACGGGAAAAACCATAGCCTTGACTAGACGGACCTTGGTTGGCAAAGTAATGTCTCTGCTTTTTAATATACTATCAAGGTTGGTCATAACTTTCCTTCCAAGGAGCAAGCGTCTTTTAATTTCATGGCTGCAATCAGCATCTGCAGTGATTTTGGAGCCCAAAAAAACAAAGTCTGACACTGTTTCCACTGTTTTTCCATCTATTTCCCATGAAGTGATGGGACCAGATGCCATGATCTTTGTTTTCTGAATGTTGAGCTTCAAGCCAACCTTTTCACTCTCCTCTTTCACTTTCATCAAGAGGCTTTTGAGTTCCTCTTCACTTTCTGCCATAAGGGTGGTGTCATCTGCATATCTGAGGTTATTGATATTTCTCCCAGCAATCTTGATTCCAGCTTGTGCTTCTTCCAGCCCAGCGTTCCTCATGATGTACTCTGCATAGAAGTTAAATAAGCAAGGTGACAATATACAACCTTGACGTACACCTTTTCCTATTTGGAACCAGTCTGTTGTTCCATGTCCAGTTCTAACTGTTGCTTCCTGACCTGCATACAGGTTTCTCAAGAGGCAGGTCAGGTGGTCTGGGATTCCCATCTCTTTCAGAATGTTCCACAATTTATTGTGATCCACACAGTCAAAGGCTTTGGCATAGTCAATGAAGCAGAAATAGATGTTTTTCTGAAACTCTCTTGCTTTCTCCATGATCCAGCGGATGTTGGTAATTTGATCTCTGGTGCCTCTGCCTTTTCTAAAACCTGCTTGAACATCTGGGAGTTCACGGTTTACATATTGCTGAAGCCTGGCTTGGAGAATTTTGAGCATGAATTTGCTAGCGTGTGAGATGAGGGCAATTGTCCGGTAGTTTGAGCATTCTTTGGCATTGCCTTTCTTTGGGATTGGAATGAAGACTGACCTCTTCCAGTCCTGTGGCCACTGCTGAGTTTTCCAAATCTGCTGGCATATTGAGTGCAGCACTTTCACAGCATCATCTTTCAAGACTTGTAATAGCTCAACTGGAATTCCATCACCTCCACTAGCTTTGTTAGTAGTGATGCTTTCTAAGGCCCACTTGACTTCACATTCCAAGATGTCTGGCTCTAGGTCAGTGATCACGTTATCGTGACTATCTTGGTCGGGAAGATCTTTTTTGTACAGTTCTTCTGTGTATTCTTGCCACCTCTTCTTAATATCTTCTGCTTCTGTTAGGTCCATACCATTTCTGTCCTTTATCGAGCCCATCTTTGCATGAAAAGTTCCCTTGGAATCTCTAATTTTCTTGAAGAGGTCTCTTGTTTTTCCTATTCTGTTGTTTTCCTCTATTTCTTTGCATTGATCACTGAGGAAGTCTTTCTTATCTCTCCTTGCTATTCTTTGGAACTCTGCATTCAGATGCTTGTATCTTTCCTTTTCTCCTTTGCTTTTCGCTTCTCTTCTTTTCACAGCTATTTGTAAGGCCTCCTCAGACAGCCATTTCGCTCTTTTGCATTTCTTTTCCATGGGGATGGTCTTGGTCCCTGTCTCCTGTACAATGTCACGAACCTCCGTCCAGAGTTCATCAGGCACTCTATCTATCAGATCTAGTCCCTTAAATCTATTTCTTACTTCCACTGTATAATCATAATGGATTTGATTGAGGTCATATCTGAATGGTCTAGTGGTTTTCTCTACTTTCTTCAATTTAAGTCTGAACTTCGCAATAAGGAGTTCATGATCTGAGCCACAGTCAGCTCCTGGTCTTGTTTTTGCTAACTGTATACAGCTTCTCCATCTTTGGCTGCAAAGAATATAATTAATCTGATTTCGGTGTTGACCATCTGGTGATGTCCATGTGTAGAGTCTTCCCTTTTGTTGTTGGAAGAGGGTGTTTGCTATGACCAGTGAATTCTCTTGACAAAACTCTATTAGCCTTTGCCCTGCTTCATTCCGTGCTCCAAGGCCAAATTTGCCAGGTACTCCAGGTGTTTCTTGACTTCCTACTTTTGCATTCCAGTCCCCTAGAATGAAAAGGACATCTTTTTTGGGTGTTAGTTCTAAAAGGTCTTGTAGGTCTTCATAGAACCGATTATCTTCAGCTTCTTCAGCATTACTGGTTGGGGCATAGGCCTGGATTACTGTAATATTGAATGGTTTGCCTTGGAAACGAACAGAAATCATTCTGTCATTTTTAAGATTGCATCCAAGTACTGCATTTCGGACTCTTTTGTTGACCATGATGGCTACTCCATTTCTTCTAAGGGATTCCTGCCCACAGTAGTAGATATAATGGTCATCTGAGTTAAATTCACCCATTCCAGTCCATTAATGAACATTAGGGTGCATATATTCTCTTAGAAAATGTTTTTCTCTGGATATATATGAACTTACGGTTTTAGGGGGAACCGTAGGGGAGGAGGAATTGTCAGGGAGTTTGAGATGACATGTATTCACTACTATTTTTCATATGGATAACGAACAAAGATCTACTGTATAGCACAGGGAAATCTCATATTATGCAACAAACTAAACATAAGAAAGAATTATGGGGAAAGAATTTGGAAAAGAATAGATATATGTATATGCATAACTGAATCACTTTGCTGTATACCTGAAACTAAAATGACATTATTAATCAATTATACTCTAATACAAAATTAAAAAACAAAGATAAACATAAAAATCAACCGCATTTCTATACATTGATGAACAAGGGGAAACCTATATAGAAATTCAATACTTGCTTAAAAAATGAACTAGAAGTATAAATATGATGAAGCATGCACAGATCTATCTGATAAAAATTACAAAATGCTAAAGAAAAAAATCAAGGGTGACCTAAATGTTTCATGAAATGCAGTGTTCCAGGAGTGGATGGCTTAACATAGTAAAGAAGTCAATGCTTCCTGAACTGAAATGTAGGTTTAATAAAATTAATATTGAAATTTCAGCAACGGGTTTCTTGTAGACAAACATGTTCTAAAAGTTATAAGAAAGGGAAATACTCTATAATAGCTAAAACAAGTTTCAAAACTATAAACATGGACAAATCATTCTTTCTCACATTAAGACTTGCTATATAATTGTAGTGGTCAAAGTGTTGTGGTATTAACAGAGGGATTTTCAGGGATCAATAGAAAACCCAGAAACAGATCAACACAAATATGCCCTATTAATTTTCAACAAAGGAGCTAAAGGAACTCAAATGAAGAGAAACAGCCTTTCAATAAATATTCAACAGTAGTTGGATATTCATAAGCATAAAAGTGAATCTTGGCTTCACACTTTACATTAAAATTAACTCAAAATGTATCATCAATTTGAAATGTAAAATATAAAACTGTAAAACTTCTAGAATAAAATTATGAAAACTATTAGACTTGAAACCATTTGTATTATACTTAAAAAGAAAAAATTGATAAACTGAACTTTATGAAAAGTAAAAACTTTTACTCTGTGAAGTATTCTGTTGAGTATAAAAATACAAACTATTTGTCAATTATTCATATGATAAAAGACTCATACATATAATTTTCTCAGAACTTAGCAATAAAACCCAAGGGATTCAAAAGAAAATGGACAAAGAAACGCAGACAGTTCACTAAAGAAGTACATTATATAAATGTCATAAAAGCAAATGAAAAAATGTTAAACATCATTATTAGCTAGATGAATGAAAACAAAACTTTAATTAGGTCCCATTTGTTTATTTTTGCTTTTATTTCCAATATTCTGGGAGGTAGGTCATGGAGGATCCTGCTGTGATTTATGTCGGAGAGTGTTTTGCCTTCATTCTCCTCTAGGAGTTTTATAGTTTCTGGTCTTACATTTAGCTCTTTGATACATTTTGAGTTTATTTTTGTGTATGGTGTTAGGAAGTGTTCTAGTTTCATTCTTTTACAAGTGGCTGACCAGTTTTCCCAGAACCACTTGTTAAAGAGATTGTCTTTTCTCCATTTTATATTCTTGCCTCCTTTGTCAATGATAAGGTGTCCATAGGTGCATGGGTTTATCTCTGGGCTTTCTATTTTGTTCCACTGATCTATATTTCTGTCCTTATGCCAGTACCATACTGTCTTGATGACTGTGGCTTTGTAGTAGAGCCTGAAGTCCGGCAGGTTAATTTTCCCAGTTCCATTTTTCTTCCTCAAGATTGCTTTGGCTATTCGAGGTTTTTGTATATATGGAATTTAGAAAGATGCAAATGATAACCCTGTATACGAGACAGCAAAAGAGACAAAGATGTATAGAACAGTCTTTGGGACTCTGTGGGAGAGGGTGAGGGTGGGATGATTTGGGAGAATGGCATTGAAACACGTATGTTGTCATATGTGAACGAATCACTAGTTCAGGGTTGATGCATGTTATAGGATGCTCGGGGCTGGCATGTAGGGATGACCCAGAGGGAGGATAAAGGGAGGAGGGAGGTGGGAGTGGGGTTCAGGAGGGGGAACGTATGTAAACCCGGGGCAAATTCATATCAATGTATGGCAAAACCAACCAGTATAATATTGTAAAATAATTTGCCTCCAATAAAAAATAAATTAATTACTTAAAAAAACACACACACACAAGGAGAGATATTACATATCTATCAGAATAAAATAAAATAAAAATGATTACTATGTGCTTGTGAAGATACCCTAAGAAACTGCATCTGTCATACATTAATGTTAAGGATGTAGTATAGTACAACTGTTCTGGAAAATAGCTCAACAGTTCCGTTTCAATGTAAAAATGAACTTTCCATACAACCCAACAGTTACCTCTTGGGCTTATATCCTAGAGGAATTAAAAATTATTTCCAGGCAGATATTTATAAACAAATGCTTACAGCAGGTGTATTTATAAATTGCACTTAATTGGAAACCACCTAAATGTCCTGCATGGATAAATAAATTGGTGTATCCATAGCATGGATTATCTCTATAATGAATATAAACAAATTATTTATATACACATGATATGGGTAAACATCATAGAAGTTATGCTGAATGAAAAAAAAATCTCAAGATAATTCAAACTGCAGGATACCTTATAGAAGATAATACATGAAATAACAAAGCTGCAGGTATGAAAAACAGAGAAGTGACTGTCAGGGTAGGTAAGGCTACAGAGGATATCTGAGCGGGTACTGTAGTAATTTGACAGTTCAGCATGTAGATAATGGTGATGATTCCACAAAGCTACACGAGTTAAAATGACACACAGTCACACACATATACATACACACAAATTAGTTCAGTTCAGTTACTCAGTTGTGTCCAACTCTTGGTGACTCCATGGACTGCAGCACTCCAGGCTTCCCTGTCCATCACCAACTCCTGGAGCCTATGAAATCACGTCCACTGACTCGGTGATGCCATCCAACCATCTCATCCTTTGTCATCCCCTTCTCCTGACTTCAATCTTTCCCAGCATCAGGGCCTTTTCTGATGAGTCAGTTCTTCTCATATGGTGGCCAAAGTATTGGAGTTTCAGCTTCAGCATCAGTCCTTCCAAAGAATATTCAGGATTGATTTCCTTTGGGATGGACGGGTTGCATCTCCTTGCTATCCAAGGACTCTCAAGAGTCTTCTCCAACACAACTCTTCAAAGTCACCAACTCATCGGCACTCAGCTTTCTTTATAATCAACTCTCACATCCATACATAACTACTGAAAAACCATAGCTTTGACTAGATGGATTTTGTTGGCAAAATACTCTGCTTTTTAAAATGCTATTTAGGTTTTTCATAACTTTTCTTCCAAGGAGGAAACCTCTTTTAATTTCATGGCTGCAGTGATTTGGAGCTCAAAACAAATAGAGCCTATCACTATTTCCATTGTTTTCCCATCTATTTGCCACAAAGTGATGGGACCAAATGCCATGATCTTAGTTTTTTGAATGTTGAGTTTTAAGCCAAATTTTTCACTCTCCTCTTTCACTTTCATCAAGAGGTTTTGTAGTTCTTCCTCACTTTCTGCCATAAGGATGATGTCATCTACATATCTGAGGTTATTGATATTTCTCCCAGCAATCTTGATTCCCACTTTTGCTTCATCCAGCCCAGGGTTTCTGATGATGTATTCTGCATATAAGTTAAATAAGCAAGGTAACAATATACAGCCTTGATGTACTCCTTTCCCGACGTGAAACCAGTCTGTTGTTCTGTGTCCAGTTCTAACTGTTACATCTTGATGTGCATACAGGTTTTTCAGGAGGCAGGTGAGGTGGTCTGGTATTCCCATCTCTTGAAGAATTTCCCACAGTTTATTGTGATTAACACAGTCAAAGGCTTTGGCATAGTCAATAAAGCAGAAATAGATGTTTTTTCTGAAACTCTCATGCATTTTTGATGATCCAGCGGATGTTGACAATTTTATCTCTGGTTCCTCTCCCTTTCCTAAATCCATCTTGAACATCTGGAAGTTCACCGTTCACTAACTGTTGAAACCTGGCTTGGAGAATTTTGAGAATTAACTTTACAAACATGTGAGATGCAATGGTGCGGTAGTTTGAGTATTCTTTGGCATTGCATTTTTTTTTTTTTTGAGATTGGAATGAAAACTGACATTTTCCAGTCCCGTGGCCACTGCTGAGTTTTCTAAATTTGCCATCATATTGACTGCAGCACTTTCACAGCATCATCTTTCAGGATATGAAAAGCTCTACTGGAATTCCATCTCCTCCACTAGCTTTGTTTGCAGTGATGCTTCCTAAGGCCCCCTTGACTTCACATTCCAGGATATCTGGCTCTAGGTGAGTGATCACACCATTGTGATTATCTGGGTCATGAAGATCATTTTTGTATAGTTCTTCTGTGTATTCTTGCCACCTTTTCTTAATATCTTCTGCTTTGTTAGGTCCATACCATTTCTGTCCTTTAGAGCCCATCTTTGCACGAAATGTTCCCTTGGTATCTCTAATTTTCTTGAAGAGATCTCTAGTCTTTCCCTTTCTATTGTTTTCCTCTATTTCTTTGCACTGATCACTGAGGAAGGCTTTCTTATTTCTCCTTGCTATTCTTTGGATCCCTGCATTCAAATGGGTAAATCTTTCCTTTTCGCCTTTGTTTTTCATTTCTCTTCTTTTCACAGCTATTTCTAAGGCCTCCTCAGACAGCCATTTTGCTTTTTGCATTTCTTTTTCTTGGGAATGGTCTTGATCCCTGCCTCCTGTACAATGTCACAAACCTCCGTCCATAGGTTTCAGGCACTCTATCAGATCTAATTCCTTGAATCTTTTCTCACTTCCACTGTAAAATCATAGGGATTTGATTTAGGTCATACTTGTATGGTCTAGTGGTTTTCACTACTTTCTTCAACTTATGTCTGAATTTGGCAATAAGGAGTTCATGATCTCAGCCACAGTCAGCTCCCAGGCTTATTTTTACTGAATGTGTAGAGCTTCCTCATCTTTGGTTGCAAAGAATATAATCAATCTGATTTCAGTATTGACCATCTGGTGATGTCTATATGTAGAGTCTTCTCTTGTGTTGTTGGAAGAGGGCATTTTCTATGACCAGTATGTTCTCTTGGCAAAACTCTGTTAGCCTTTGCTCTGCTTCCTTCTGAACTCCAAGGCCAAATTTCCTTGTTATTTCAGATATTTCTTGACTTCCTACTTTTGCATTCCAGTCGCCTATAATGAAAAGGACACCTTTTTGGGGTATTAGTTCTAGAAGGTCTTGTCAGTCTTCATAGAACCGTTCAACTTTGACTTCTTCAGCATTACTGGTTGGGGCATAGGCTTGGATTACTGTGATATTGAATGGTTTGCCTTGGAAATGAACAGCGATCCTTCTGTCGTTTTTGAGATTGCATACAAGTGCTGCAATTCAGACACAAATTAGTATGACTGGTGAAATCTGAATAAGCCTTTTGGGTTGCATCAGTATTAGTGTCCTGGCTTGAAAACTGAAGGATAGTTTTGCAAGATATTTACATTGGGAGAGGCTGATGAATGTTGCACAGGAATTCTCTGGAAATTTTTTTGCAGTTTCCTATAAAACTTTATTTCAAAATAAAAATGTTCAAAAATATAATAAATAAGGCAATAGAAGAATTTGTGTTATCATATAATTTATGATTTAGATATTAATGGTTTTTTAGCAGATGGCAAAAGTGATGTATTTTGTTTCTTATAATTTTTACTGGAGTATAGTTCTTTACAATGTTGTGTTAGTTTCTGCTGCATAGTAAAGTGAATCAGTTATTTGTATACATATATTCCTTCTTTCGTGAATTTCCTTCTCATTTATGTCACCGTGGAGTATTTGATGGGGTTCCCTGTACTATACAGTAGGTTCTCATTAATTATCGATTTTATTCATTAAAGTGAAAGTCACTCAGTTATGACTGACTGTTTCAGACCCATGGCCTACAGTCCATGGAATTCTCCAGGCCAAAATACTGGAGTGGGTAGCTGTTCCATTCGCCAGGAGATCTTCCCAATCTAGGGGTCAAACTCAGGTCTCCCACATTGCAGGCAGATTCTTTACCAGCTGAGCTACAAGGGAAGCTCATTTTATACATAGTAGTGTGTATATTAACCTCCAAACTATACAAATAGCTTATACAGCTAGATGATATAAAAACAACCCAAGCAAAAAAAATGGGCAGAAAACCTAAACAGACATTTCTCCAAAGACATACAGATGGCCAAAAGGCACATGAAGATACTCAATATCAATAGTTATTCAGTTCAGTTCAGTTCAGTTCAGTCGCTCAGTCGTGTCCGACTCTCCGCGACCCCATGAATCACAGCACGCCAGGCCTCCCTGTCCATCACCAACTCCCGGAGTTCACTCAAACTCATGTCCACAGAGTCGGTGATGCCATCCAGCTATCTCATTCTCCGTCATCCCCTTCTCCTCCCGCCCCAACCTTTCCCAGCATCAGAGTCTTTTCCAGTGAGTCAACTCGTCGCATGAGGTGGCCAAAGTATTGCACTTTCAGCTTTAGCATCAGTCCCTCCAATGAACATCCAGGATTGATCTCCTTTAGAATGGACTGGTTGGATCTCCTTGCGGTATAAGGGACTCTCAAGAGTCTTCTCCAACACCACAGTAGTTATTAGAGAAATGCAAATCAAAATTACAAGGTATCACCTCACACGGTCAGAATGGGCGTTATCAAAATATCTGCAAGCAGTAAATGTTGGAGAAGCTATGGAGAAAAGGAAACCCTCCTACACTGTTGGTGGGAATGTGAAGTGGTACAGCCACTATGGAAAGCAGTATGGAGATTTCTTAAAAAGCTAAAAATAGAGCTACTGTATAATCCAACAATGCCATTCCTGGGCACATGTCCAGAGAAAAGCATAATTTCAAGTAGATTTGTAGTAGAAAAGTTGTGATTTTATTTGAAAGAGAAAGCTCTATGTACTTTTAAAAATTATTATTATTAGAATGGATGAGAGTAGGTAAAAACATGAGGTGGGGAGTAAGACTTCAACACTGATCTCAGTCACTTAGTCAGTTGAGTCGGTTAGTCATTTCCAACTCTTTGTGACACCACGGACTGCAGCATGCCGGGCCTCCCTGTCCATCACCAACTTCCGGAGCTTGCTCAAATTCATGCCCAACAAGTTGGTGATGCCATACAACCATCTCATCCGCTGTCATTCCCTTCTCTTCCTGCCTTCAATCTTTCCTAGCATCAGAGTCTTTTCCAATGAGTCAGTTCTTCACATCAGGTGGCCAAAGTATTGGAGTTTCAGCTTCAGCATCAGTCCTTCCAATGAACACCCAGGACTGATCTCCTTTAGTATGGACTGGTTGGATCTCCTTGCAATTCAAGGGACTCTCAAGTCTTCTCAACATCATAGTTAAAAAGCATCAATTCTTTGGCACTCAACTTTCTTTATAGTCCAACTCATCCATACACGGCTACTGGAAAACCATAACTTTGACTAGATGGATCTTTGTTGCAAAATAATGCCTCTGCTTTTTAATAAACTTTCTAGGTTGATCACAGCTTTTCTTGCAAGGAACAAGTGTCTTTTAATTTCATGGCTGCGGTCACCATCTGCAGTGATTTTGGAGCCCACAAAAGTAAGGTCTCTCACTGTTTCTATTGCTTCCCCATGTATTTGCCATGAAGTGATGGGACCGCATGCCATGATCCTAGTTTTCTGAATGTTGGGTTTTAAGTCAACTTTTTCACTCTCCTCTTTCACTTTCATCAAGAAGCTCCTCAGTTCATCTTTGCTTTCTACCATAAGGGTGGTGTCATCTGCATAATAGATATTCCCAGCAATCTTGATTCCAGCTTGTGCTTCATCCAGCTGGCATTTCTCATGATGTACTCTGCACAGAAGTAAATAAGCAGGGTGACAGTATACATCCTTGACATACTCCTTTCCCAACTTGAAACCAGTCTTTTTTTCCATGTCTAATTCTAACTGTTGTTTCTTGACCTGCATACAGATTTTTCAGGGGGCAGATCAGGTGGTCTTGTATTCCTTTCTCTTGAAGAATTTTCCACAGTTTGCTGTGATCCACATGATCAACGGCTTTGGCATAGTCAATAAAGCAGAAGTAGATGTTTTTCTGGAATTCTTTTGCTTTTTTGATGATCCAGCAGATGTTGGCAATTTGATTTCTAGTTCCTCTGCCTTTTCTAAATCCAACTTGAACATCTGGAAGTTAACAGTTCACGTATTGCTCAATCTTAGCTTGGAGAATTTTGAGCATTTCTTTGCTAGAGTGTGAGATGCGTGCAATTTTGTCATAGTTTTAACATTCTTTGGTATTGCCTTTCTTTGAAATGAAATGAAAGGTCAGGAATGAAAACTGGCATTTTCCAGTCCTGTGGTCACTGCTGAGTTTTCCAAATTTGCTGGCATATTGAATGCAGCACTTTCACAGCATCATCTTTTAGGATTCGAATTAGTTTAATTGGAGTTCCATCACCTCCACTAGCTTTGTTCATAGTGATGCTTCCTAAGGCCCACTTGACTTCGATCGACACTGATTTACTGTCACATTATAAACCTGTCTACTAAAACATTCCCTTTTGGATCATGAATACCAAGCCAGGAGACACAAGTCCTTATCGACTTATTTTCCTTTGGGAGAAGGAACACATTCTCCTAGAATATATGCTGATGTTTTAACTTTTGGCTCAATATTCATTATATATATTCCCCATCCAGTCCCTTGGCACGGTATCTCCAAGAAGTAAGTTCTAACATTTTGACTCTTCACTTAATGCTCATTTCACTTTCATTGTCCACAGAGTCCTGACTGAGATGATATCTACCATCTCCTTGGTGTTTTAACTTGATCCAATCCACGTAATTTTTAGGACTTTGGGGAATATTTGAAAAGCATATTTTAATGCCCCACC
The DNA here is from genome assembly GCF_049115385.1 of Moschus berezovskii. Classification (NCBI taxonomy): domain Eukaryota; kingdom Metazoa; phylum Chordata; class Mammalia; order Artiodactyla; family Moschidae; genus Moschus; species Moschus berezovskii. The sequence continues at coordinate 137,250,189 of NC_142461.1, read as the reverse complement.
CTTGTGTGCTCAAACTCCCATTTAGCCAGTAATTACTGGCTCCTTAGTTTCTCCAAGTCTCAGTATACTTACTTACAAAGTGACATGGTCACACTTATCCAGTGGAATGAATTAAATGAGATCATTCAGTACCATGCTTGAAAAGTCATGCCACACATGTTCAAATGAAAATGCTTTCAGTCTTACCATTTCTCTTCTAATAATCGATGTTCTCTGAGTAGAGTTAACAACAATAGAAATAGAGCTAATAGAGAAATAGATATGGGATAGAATCTTTTGAATAGCTCATCAGTAAATTTGAACTTTATCAAGTAGCAAACAGAAAACTCTTCTGAACAGAAGAGGGATTAGAGAAGCCCATATGAATATGAACTGCAGGATAACAGATAGAGTGACTTCTATGTTTTAGATACCTCGGTTTGGGGTATATTATCTTAGTACTCACAACAATGCAAAGGGATGAGCATGCACACGTCTGTGTTTCTTTTTGTGTCTGTGTGATGTCATATTATTTTGCTACCATCCTCATAGTTAGTGTTTCACTGTCTATTTCTGTGTAACAAATTGCTCAAAAACTCAGAGGCTAAGAATAATGAGCATTCACTATGCCTCCCACGTCAGTGAGGTGGCTGGGTGGTTCCTCTTGTCTCTGGTGTCTATGCTCAGTGGCAGACTGAGAAGACATGTCTGCTGCTCTTGGCTGGGCTCACTCACATATCTGGTTCAGAATGACTCAGCTGGGACAATTCGGTCTTCTCTGTGAAACTTTTCTGTGTAAATGTCTCATCTCCCATTTCTCTGGTTGGATTTGGAAGATTTCTGTTATTGTTGACTAATAGCAATGGCAGAGAAGCAAGCAAGAAATGAAATACATAAGCACTTTGTCAATAATTTTCTTGTGTCAGTCTTGATACCATCACTCCTTTTGTCAAAGCAATTTACATGGTTTAGCTTATAATCAGAGATTATAAAATTACATAAACAAACATGCAGATACTAGAAGACCATTAATGAGATCAACCAAGCACAATTATTAAAAGGGAAACTGAAACCCTCTGAACCCCAAATCTATAGATAATATCCCCATACAACACAGATTCTCTGTACATAGTTCTTTACGTTCTGAAATGAATGGTTGTGTGCTAAATCATTTCAGTCATGTCTGACTCTTTGTGACCCTATGGACTACAGCCTGCCAGACTCCTCTGTCCATGGGGTTCTCCTGGATGGGATACTGGAGTGGGTTGCCATGCCCTCCTCCAGGAGATCTCCCTGACCTAGGGATCAAACCTGCATCTTTCACATCTCCTGCATTGGCAAGGGAGATCTGTACCACTAGCACCATCTGGGAGGCAAAATGGATGTTTCAGTACTAATAAAACAAAGTAATCAATGGCCATTGAAATTCCACCCAGAGCCTGGACTGCTTAGGAGAATCAGAAACCCAACTCTGACAGGCTGACAAGTTAAGGACACTTGCTTGCCTTCTCTCTGAGTCTTGATACAGCAATACAATTCTATAAACCTAATCATAATTTCATTTATTGTCTTACTTCCCTGAGACACATTACAATAGTCTCACATGTCTAGAACACATCTACACCTTAAAGACCATCTGAGAAGTCTGAAACACAACTCAGACTGAAGCCCACTCTTGGATTTCATACGATGGCAGCTGGAAGCAAATTACATTAACTGAATTCCTTTAGATGGGTCAAAAGAAATCTTGTCTCTCAGGTAGGTAAAAATTAATGAGACATTCAGGATGCTTTCAGTCTATGTAGCAACGGTGGGGTTTCTCTGGAGACTGTAATATTTAAAGTTACATTTTATTGCTAAACCTTGTAGAGGATCTGCAAATTACATTTGCTTAATTCCACAGCTATGAAATGTCAGGCACTTGATGTCTTTGAATATTGGTTTCAGCTGACTTTGAAAACTTGGAGGATCTTGAATCCTTTTCTCCAGTGTTTAACTTTTCAACCAATAAGTGGCAATGGAACAAACACCCCTGATAATACAAGCCAGGTCTGATACAGAAGCTGTTCCTTTTAGAATTCTTGGAGCTTAATTTCCAGGCAGCCTTTCCCCGGAGCAGTTTGATTTGCATGTGAAACTTTTGTTTCTGTAATTTACTTTCTTCCTTTAAAGTGACTTAAGATTTGACAGAAGGTCTGTTCCTCAGTGAGGATGAAAATTTTCCAGTTTTCTTAATTCACAGTTAACAAACATTTATGAAGCTCAAAGTCTAAAGCAGACATTCTGACACCTGGAAGAATTTGGAAATGAATAGAATATGTACCAACCTGGGCATAACCATGTTATGGGATCTGGATGCCAGATTCTTTTAGAGATTAGAGATGGGGGTGTTGAAGAGACAAAATAAAAAGGCCATTATACAAAAAAGATATTCACGACCAAGATAGTCACGATAACGTGATCACTGACCTAGAGCCAGACATCTTGGAATGTGAAGTCAAGTGGGCCTTAGAAAGCATCACTACTAACAAAGCTAGTGGTGGTGATGGAATTCCAGTTGAGCTGTTTCAAGTCTTGAAAGATGATGCTGTGAAAGTGCTGCACTCAATATGCCAGTAAATTTGGAAAACTCAGCAGTGGCCACAGGACTGGAAGAGGTCAGTCTTCATTCCAATCCCAAAGAAAGGCAATGCCAAAGAATGCTCAAACTACCGCACAATTGCACTCATCTCACACGCTAGTAAAGTCATGCTCAAAATTCTCCAAGCCAGGCTTCAGCAGTATGTAAACCGTGAACTCCCAGATGTTCAAGCAGGTTTTAGAAAAGGCAGAGGCACCAGAGATCAAATTACCAACATCCGCTGGATCATGGAGAAAGCAAGAGAGTTTCAGAAAAACATTTATTTCTGCTTCATTGACTATGCCAAAGCCTTTGACTGTGTGGATCACAATAAACTGTGGAACATTCTGAAAGAGATGGGAATCCCAGACCACCTGACCTGCCTCTTGAGAAACCTGTATGCAGGTCAGGAAGCTACAGTTAGAACTGGACATGGAACAACAGACTGGTTCCAAATAGGAAAAGGTGTACGTCAAGGTTGTATATTGTCACCTTGCTTATTTAACTTATATGCAGAGTACATCATGAGGAACGCTGGGCTGGAAGAAGCACAAGCTGGAATCAAGATTGCTGGGAGAAATATCCATAACCTCAGATATGCAGATGACACTACCCTTATGGCAGAAAGTGAAGAGGAACTCAAAAGCCTCTTGATGAAAGTGAAAGAGGAGAGTGAAAATGTTGGCTTGAAGCTAAACATTTAGAAAACGAAGATCATGGCATCTGGTCCCATCACTTCATGGGAAATAGATGGAAAAACAGTGGAAACAGTGTCAGACTTTATTTTTTGGGCTCCAAAATCACTGCAGATGTTGATTGCAGCCATAAAATTAAAAGACGCTTACTCCTTGGAAGGAAAGTTATGACCAACCTTGATAGTATATTAAAAAGCAGAGACATTACTTTGCCAACCAAGGTCCGTCTAGTCAAGGCAATGGTTTTTCCCGTGGTGATGTATGGATGTGAGATTTGGACTGTGAAGAAAGCTGATCGCCGAAGAATCGATGTTTTTGAACTGTGGTGTTGGAGAAGACTCTTGAGAGTCTCTTATACTGCAAGGAGATCCAACCAGTCCATTCTAAAGGAGATCAATCCTGGATGTTCATTGGAGGGACTGATGCTAAAGCTGAAACTGCAATACTTTGGCCACCTCATGCGACGAGTTGACTCACTGGAAAAGACTCTGATGCTGGGAAAGGTTGGGGGCGGGAGGAGAAGGGGACGACGGAGAATGAGATAGCTGGATGACATCACCGACTCTGTGGACATGAGTTTGAGTGTACTCCGGGAGTTGGTGATGGACAGGGAGGCCTGACGTGCTGTGATTCATGGGGTCGCGGAGAGTCGGACACGACTGAGCGACTGAACTGAATTGAACTGAACTGAACTAATCTTGCAAGTATCTCCTAGAATGGCAAGACTCGGGCAGTGGATGGGTTAATTTCTTCCTTCCTGCCATCTACACGTGGACAGGGTTCTGAACAAAGGCACTTTATTTTAACAGGCAGAGGGGCAGGATTCTCTGATAAAGGCCATTAGGTATGATTATAATAATAAAAGCAATGAAAATCAAGTCAAAGAAACTGTGAAGTCAGAATTGGCTTTTCTACCTACCACTTCTGAGGCCTCACTCACAGGGACAGGCCAGGTGAGTCATGAGTGGATGTGACAAGGTGAACCCACCAGCTCTTGACAGAGTTCCTGGGAGCCAGACCAGACTGCCTTACTTGTGCTTTGCAGAAATATCCTCCTCTACCGTCCACCCAGTTCATAACTTCACATTTCTCCTTGGAGATCTGGCCCAGGTGTCAGTTTCCTTGGCAGACTGACCCCATGGTCCTCCCTTGAGGGTGGGCAACTCCCTCCCAAAGTTCAGAGAGCTTTCAAAACCCTTTTCATCACAGACTCCAGCACAAGGTAGGCTGTAATGAAGAAGCAGAAAGGAGGCTCTTCTCATGTTTGTAGTTAAGAGCCTGGTATAAAACATGTCATTGGTGATGAAAACTGTATGTAAAATTCAATCACGGAGCAATTCATACTTTTTACTTTCTTCTCCTTTCCTAAACTCTACACAGGGTCCACATTGCACCTATTATTTCCTTCTTATTTCTAATATAGAAACTGGCCCAGACAAGGGCCTGATAAATGCAAATAAAGACATGAATGAGTTAATTAATAATGAAAATATATTCTCCACAATTATATTGTTAGAGTAGTTCCCTTTGGGGTCAAAGATTCCTTTCTTCTAAGGAAAGCTTTTTATAAGATGCCTTCAGAATCTCTGCAGGCGGTAAAGATGAGAGGAACATCTCCAGCTACAGGCGAAAATTTTCTGAGCTCCTCCATGGGGTCAGAGTTCTGGACTCCACAACTTCTTTTCTCTTTCTAAAACCAGCATATGGGTTGTCTCTGTCTGTGTCTGGGGCTGTGTCTTCCACAGACAGACAGATCTCAGCAGCAAGCAGAGCCCAGTACGTCTTGGTAACTGACACCACTGGGGCTCTACACTGTGCCTCAGGCAGCTCTGTGTCAGGAAGGGTAAGCTCACACCTGTGCCAGCAGGCTGGCACTGTAATCTGTGAGCCTCCATGTTGTGAAGAGTGTTAATTCTCTTCTTCCCTTGTGGACAGACAGAACACCATGATGTCTAACTAAGAAAAGTTTGATACTTAAAAAATATATTCATTTCTCTGAGATGGAAGCAACACTGAGAAGCAAATCTCCCTTCTATAACCTCTTCTGCCTCACTTGCGTGCATGCTAAATTGTTTCAGTCATGTTTGACTCTTTGTAACTCCGTGGACTGTAACCCATAAGGCTTCTCTGTCCATGGGATTCTCCAGGGAAGAATACTGGAGTGAGTTGCCATGCCTTCCTCCAGGGGATCTTCCCAATCCAGGGATCGAACTTGCGTCTTTTACATCTTCTGCATTGGTAGGTGTATTCTTTACCACTAGAGTCACCTGGGAAGTCCCTTCTGCTTCACAACTTTTATCAAACTCAAAATTAGAGCAAAGGGCAGAAACAGAGTCTGATATTGTGTCTTTACCAGTAGTTTTGCCTCTGGGGGTTGTGGCCCACTTAGCCTGCCTGTACTAAGGCTGCTTACTGGGTGTTAAAGTGGTTTGGGGTGTGATGTGAGTGAGCTCAAGTCTATGCCTGTGGAAGTCTGATATTTAATTGGGGTATAAGGCAGTAAGTACTTTAAAGTCCAGTTTGTCCAAAACCCACAGCCCAGGGAAGGTGTTCCAAGAGAGTGGCTGCCAGTGCTCTGTCCTTACAAGTTTAACTTCACCCTCCTCCCAGTGTACCTGGGTCCCCTGCACTGGGTCAGTGAGGGAAATACAGAGAATCAAGACTAACTGCATGGGGAAAGCACGGTAAACTCCAGAGCTGATAGAAAGTGCTCAGATATGAACCCTCCCAGCTCTCCTGGCTGGGGGCAGCAGTATGAGCTTCCTTCTGCATGTAAGGGGCTGCACCCTCCGAAGGTCCCTGCAAATCCTCCTGGCATAGAACCACCATGAAACACACCCCGAGCCCCTATTCTCACTGAAGAGACACAGCAACCCTCTGGGGGGTGAGTCCCCTTCTAGCCCAGGGATCTGGCTCAACAGCACGCACAGTATACAGACCCCCACTCCCTCCAGAGCAGGCACTTGAGGAAGACACTCCAAGCATCCAAAGAGATGGAACCTCAAGAAATCTGTGAGGTTAGTACCTAAACTATTGCTTCATGACAACATTTATGAGGGGTGGAGTTCTCTATATGGGGCTAAGCCCCAGACTCACTTTCAGTGATTTAGTTAACAACCCCACAGGGCAGGTGATTATAGTTCTGTTTTAGAACTAAGGAGCTAAGATTTAGAAATGCTCTGTTATTTGCCTAAGGTTATTCAGCTAACTATAGGACCAAAGCAAAGTTGGGGCTGAGACTGCCTTCTCTGAAGCTGCATTCTTTCCCATAATGCACCCCAGTGACCCCAAATGGGCTTCTGCCTGCCTGCTGTGAGGTGAGGCTGGACACATGGTCTAGGGGATGTGAGGAGTGATGTGTTTTCATTACACTGTTAACATTGGACACACACTTTCTCTAAGCCAAGACAGAAAACAGTTCCTTTGGTCTGCATAGCAGCTTAGAAAATACGTTAGGAAAGTCAATTTTGCTGAATTTGTGACTCAAAGCATAAAAGATGGCACTATGTTTTTCAAATTTAGGTGCAGATGAACAGGATAACAGAGTGCAAAGGGCAAATCTCCTTAAACTCAGTGAGGACCCAATGACATAAATCCTTGCATCTTATATGAGAAGAACACATAGACATCCAATGTGTTGTCACCACATGAGTACCATCCAAACCAGGCCATGTCAGCCTTGCTGAGAATATATACCTCCTATCAGCTTTCTTCTAAGTCCTTGGTGGGTGTGGGAGGAAGAGACCCTGTGTCTGAACCAGCTCTTAGGAGTGATGGGCACCCAGTGGGTATGGCAGGAGAATAAGCTGTGGTCAGAGTTCCCTCTGCTCACTCCAACCTCTCTCTAGCTCCTGATATTTACAATATTTCATCAGATACAATGATTTCTTCAATGAGATGAACTATTGCTAATTATCTATGACACAAATGTTATTTTCACTTATAACAGGCAGTGCCCATTGTGTTCCAGTTTGTATTAGTCAGTTTGGGCTGCAGTAACAAAACAAACAAGCAAACAAAAACATGGTTTAAGGAGGCTTAAAAAATGGACTTTTATTTCTCACATTTCTTGTTATTTGTTTCTCAGTTGCTAAGTCATGTCTGACTCTATGCCACCCCATGGACTGCAGTATGCCAGGCTTTCTTGTCCTTCACAGTCTCCTGAAATTTCCTCAAACTCATGTCCTTTGAGTCCATGATGCCATCCAACCACCTCATTCTCTGTCCTTCCTTTCTCCTCCTGCCCTCAATCTTTCCCAAAGTCAGGGTCTTTTCCAGTGAGTTAGCTCTTTGCATCAGGTGTCCAAAGTATTGGAGATTCAGCTTCAGAATCAGTCCTTCCAATAAATATTCAGGGTTAATTTCCTTTAGGATTGACTGGTTTGATCTCCTTACAGTCCAAGGAATTCTCAAGAGTCTTCTCCAGAACTACAGTTCAAAGGCATCAATTCTTTGGTGCTAAGTCTTCTTTATGGTCCAGTTATCACATTCACACATGAATACTGGAAAAACCATAGCTCTGATAATAGAAACCTTTGTTGGCAAATGATGTCTCTGCTTTTTAATATACCGTCTAGATTGGTCATAGCTTTCATTCCAAGGAGTAAGCATCTTTTAATTTCATGGATACAGTCATTATCTGCAATGATTTTGGAGCCGAAGAAAATAAAATCTGCCACTATTTCCATTTTTTCCTCATCTATTTGCCATGAAGTGATGGGACTGGATGCCATGCTCTTAGTTTTTTGAAACTCACGGTCCTAGAGGCTAGGAAAGCCAAAATCAAGGGGCTGGCAGATCCGGTTTCTGATGAAGGGTCTTTTCTTGGTTTATGGATGGCTGCTTTTTCAAGGTGTCTTCACACAGTGAGAGGAGAGACAGAGAAAGAGGAAAGAAGGCAGAAGGAAGAGGAGAGAAGAGGAAGGAAAGAGAAGAGAACATGTTGAGAGAAGAGAGTAGGGGTGTAGGATGGAAGGTGAGCTCCTGGTGTTACTTGCTACAAGGACACTAATCCTATCAGATCAAGGCCTCACCTTTATGATCTCATTTAGCCTTAATTGCCTTCTGAGAGGCCCTATCTCCAAATACAGTCATACTGTAAGTTATCACTTCTACAAACAAACTTCATAAGGATACATTCAGTTCCCAACACCCTCTTAGGGTCATAGAGTCTGGAGTTCCATGGTGTTCTTTAAATTCCGCCTCTGCCCATTAAAACTGGGGGACTTTGGTCAAGTCACTGGACTTCTCTAGTCTTAGTTTCTCATCTTTAAAACATCTTTAAAAAGGATAATAGTAGTTCTACTTCAGGGATTGTTATGAGGATTAAACTATACAATTTACGAAGTGCTTGGAATGGACCTGGTGTATGGGTAAACTATTACTATTACTCTTTAAAACTGCATGTTATAAAATGTTCTGAAATCATTACTATTGTATTTACTCACCTACTGACGAATGAAAAAGGTGAAAGTGTTAGTGTTCATGCGTGTCTGACTCTTTGTGACCCCATGTAGCCTGCCAGGCTCCTCTGTCCACGGAATCCTCAAGGCAAGAATACTGGAGTGTGTAACCACTCCCTTCTTCAGGAGATCTTTCTGACCTGGGGATCAAACCCGGTCTGTTGCATTGCAGGAAGATCTGAGTCACCAGGGAAGCACTGGCTGACTATGGAACGTAAATTAGTAAAATGTATCAACTAAGATACATTCTTTGAGGTCAGTAATGACAAGGACTTGCTGTTGCTGAGGGCTCCCCATTCCACGGGCTCTGGTGCAGTCCTTTAGGCCTTCATCTCACATAGTCTGCACAACTCCTGAGATCCTACTCTTAACTTTGTCTGACAGAAGTGACAGCTGCCGTCACAGAAGGCCAGTGATGCTCTCAAAGTTACTCAGCTACAAAGCGAAGATTCTGGGTACAATTTCTCAAATCCATACCTTTTACTGTTAATTGTGTTGTAATACAACATAATGTAAGGTTTATTTTCTACAAGTTATCAGTTTCCTCAGTAAAAATTGTATCTGGTTTGTACTTGTTCCAGTCCCTGTGCTGTGCTGTGAAAAATCTCACTCCAGGCAGGTGTGATCCAGGGAGACCAGTGAAACCTCTGCATGACACAGTTTATCAAGCCTGGGGGTTGGGGGTAGGGGCATGCCCTGTGACTGCAGAGATTGGAGGAAGCTTCTTGGAGAGAGCCGCTCCAGGTGAACCACAAAGCAGAGCTTGAGGGAGGCAGTTAGGGCAGGAACTCTGGAGCAGATTGCTTAGATGTATGATATTTTTTTCTTTGTATTTACTTCAACTTCATGAAGTTTTAGGGCACCTGCCACATGCCAGGTGCCCCACTGGACATCAGTGATAAAATACTACCACAGGAACACAACTGTCCATGTAGTCTTTACAGAGGCAGAATCCAGTGGGAGAGTCAGATTTGGGGATGTTATTAAAATACAAGGTGGACACGAAACAGGCAGCTCTCCAGAGCAACCTGCATGAGATCGTGACCATGGGCTTCCTGGAGACTTTGTACCGATCTGATCACAATCAGAGGGGAGAATGGGTGAGGGATGAGCATTCCAAGAAGGGGCATAGCTGACCTAAGGCCAGAGACAGCTCACTTCTGAGTGTTTGGTGAACCCATGCTTTATTTTCTAGACAACAAGAGGACTTGGGGGCTGGCCAGAGATGGGAGAGGTACACCCTGCCTCTGATTTTCAGCCTGTGGCTGTGTGGTTAGACTTTTCACAAGAGCAGGGACCCAGGAAGGCCAGCTGGCTGGAGACACTAATGGTCAGCTTCAGACAGATTGTGGTGAGGTTGGTTAGGCATCTGAAACCTGGAGCTACAGAAATTATTTCCACTCTGAAGGAGAGCTAGTGCTTGGGCTAGCTGTCTGTTTCCTTCTGCTGCTGATTCCCCAGGGTTTGCATTATATTGTGGACATTGGCAATGTGGATCCTCCTCTTGGCATCTGGCTTCCACAAAACCTGACTATTTGGGGATGCAGCCTGTACCCCCACCACCACTTGCCAACCCACTGTCACTTGCTGTAGCCTATTGCTCTAAACACAAGCACTGACCATAGATCTCTGTGTTGGCATCTTGGACTTGGCAGTTGGAAAACCAAATCTCTCTTCTCCTGAAGTGGAAATAAAGCATAAGTGTTGTTGGCAGCTCTATTTTTACATTTTTGGTGGCGTAGAGAAAGGTGAATGAAAACTAGAATGGTATCCACAGCCTGCAAAGATGAGAATTAGACTGTGACACAGTGATATTGGCCCTGACACTGAAGCTTGGGACTGGTCATCTTCCAGTGGAGAGCCTTCCCTTCTCTTTCTGTGGTTTGTTGTAGTTTAGTGCTTTAGCTAAGTTTTATCTGATTCTTTGTGACCCCATGGACTTTAGCCCACCAGGTTCCTCTGTCCTTGGAATTTTCCAGGCAGAAACACTCGAGCGGGCTGCCATTTCCTTCTCTATTCCATGGCTTCCTTGTTGATTTTGTGAGCTGATGCCTCCCCTTTTCAGTTAAGTCCAGTGAAAGGTCTATAGAAGTTTGTTGGGGTTTGGTCTATTTATATATTGTGTTCACAAACCCACATAATAGTGATTGTAGTCTTGACTAAGATTAAAGGTCACATGGCACAGAGTAGATTCAAATTTAGAAAAATTTGACCATTTATACAGCAGATTTGTATTCATAACTGCTATAATTAGCAGCCTGCAAATTTCAATGATTTACTCTCATGAAGTTTCATTCTCACCCATGCCACTGTAGATGTCCCTGGAGAGGCAGACCAAGGCCTTTCACATCTAATATTTAACAGCCTCAGCTGAGAATGGTTCACATCATCTCCACTGGCACTGCTCTGCAAGAACCAGTGATGTGATTACACCTGAATGAAAAGAACTGGGAGGTGAGTGCTTGGACAGGCAGTGACGTTCTAGCCACAGTTACCACAGGATGGGAGCATTGATTATTGATGTCCTTCTGTCTTTACCACAGATCCCATTCAATCCACCAGGGTTCAGTGGAAAGGCAAAGGGATTGAGCTCTCCAGAGTCCTGAGACTGACCTGAGGAACAAGTCAGGTGATGTTGGGTCATTGTGTAGAGAAGGAGAAGTGAACCCCATTGCATCATAAGCATCTGGACACAGGCAAAGATGTTCTTTTCTATGCACATGACCTTGGTCTCCATGGTACTAGGTGGCAAGAATGTGGGGCTTGGTGCACACCTTCAAGCACCACCTAACTCCATGCTTTTACCCTGTGAATGAGAGTAAGGGAGGGAAGCAACAAGTAAATACAGGGCAAAGTCAATCACATGAAATTATAGAGCAAAGAATCAGTCATAGAATATGGACCCTGCTCTCTAAACCTAGGGGTGAGAATAACGGGTCAAGGGTTGATCATTTATCTTCTAGCTTGTTGGTCATGTGATATCATAATAAATAGTCATTTTACCCCCCCCCCCCCAATTAGAGGCCTGCTGTGCCTCATTTATGGGATCTTAGAAGTGCTGTTGGAGCCCAGGGTACACTTTTGAGTATGGTAGCAGCATGGGGTATCCCATGAGCTTTCCAAGGTGGAGTGAATGGACTCATGCAGACTTCAGAGGCATATCCAAGACCTGGCAACTGCCCCTAGCACACCCATTTGTACACACATGCACACATACCACAGTTTGCTTTGGACCTATATAGAAATAAACCACCTGGGCCCTAGGGTTGAAAGCATGCCTCATAATATATGTGAAAGAATAAAATTAGCTTGCAGGACATTTCCTGTTTTCCTTTCAATGCACAGAAGAATGGTGTGAGTCCTGCTCTGCTGATCTCTGAAATGGTTCTTTACCTTGAAACAACATTAAAGTCACTACTGTCTGAGAATCTAGGAGTCTGTTTACAATATAATTAGCATGGTAATCAAAGGCAGTCAATGAAACATAAAAAAACCAATTACTTGTGGCTTTAAACTGTTTGCCATTAAATAATAAAACTAGAAACAACAAGAAATCCTGTTTTTCTAGTGAACTGTCAGGCACACTGTCTTTTGTGAGGCTTTGAGGTAAAAAAAAAAAAAATAGTCAATTCATCTCTGTCTGAGGTCTTAGCTTATTATAGACATCTGCTGATGGCAAAAAGCCAAGACCACTATTACAAGGTTTCCACTAAAGCAAAGACATTTTTATGCTATTCGCAAAGGAAGAAAGGTTGATTTATTTATTTCTGGGGTAAATATCTCTGTATGTTTTTCCTTTCTGCCAGATTTTGACTTCTGAAGTATTCATAAAAATAATTGGCAGAATTCAGTCAAAAGCTGGTCTCCATTTCAATGTCTCCTCAGGTATCCTGCTTTGAGTTGGGCCTGGTCTTGTGGACCGGCAAGGGTGAGCATGCAGGCAAGAGCCTCTCTAGGTCCAGATCATTCACCATGATGGGGCCAGCTGGGTGGGTGGCCTCACCTGGAACTGTTCCTGCACAGGGCCAGAAAGAGGCCAGCAGGTGCCTAAGGGACCTTCATGATGACTGATGAGATGCAGTAGGTACCCAGGGTGGTCCCTCAGCTCTACTGGCAAAGCCAATGGCACCCTTTGATGGCTGGTATATTCCTTGCTCCAGTGAGAGAGGAGAATTGCTTCCAATCATCAGTGGAAAGGACAAGATCAGAGAGAGCGGTAAAATTGCTTGCTGATGTCTCCAGCAAGTGAGATACTGACTCCATATCCCACACTCTTTCCACTGCATCAGACACCCTCTGGACCTATTCTGAGAGTTCTGTTCTCCTAGATGGTAACTTTCTGCAGAGGAGAGAATGTCAATAACTCACCCCCCTTTAGAGCATCTGCAGCAAGAAAAATATAACTCAGAATGTTCTGTTAGCCATCAGAAGGTGACAGTCATCATTTCCTAATTCTAAGTTTGATATATCTGCATTATTGCTCCCGTGTTGGATTCACTTTACTTGGGCTTCCCTCATAGCTCAGTTGGTAAAGAATCTGCCTTCTATGTAGGAGACCTGGGTTCAATTCCTGGGTTGGGAAGATCCCCTGGAGAAGGAAATGGCAATCCACTCCAGTATTCTTGCCTGGAAAATCCCATGGACAGAGGAGCCTGGCAGGCTAGAGTCCATGGGGTTGCAAGAATCGGACACGATTTAGCAACTAAACCACCAAACCATATTCCCCAGATCATTTGCTTCTATTTTTTTTTAATACTGTAGATGGAATCCTGACTTGTAGTTAGGCTGCTCATTTTTTGTTTATCCTGTTGTCCCATCTAGAATTCAATATCCATACTACCTTAAACAGATCATGATTACATCAACCCCAACCACTCATTACTGGACACTAGTTTTATAAATGGGAGTGCTGGAGGTAGGTAATTCAGATTACTGGCTATGCCTTCCACCAAAAAGACTGATTCCTTAAACAAACACATCTCGCTTGATTGTACTAAGATATCTCAGGGCTTTCATTTGCATTAATTTTTAAATATAAACATGCTATATAATTAAGCCATGGTAAACCAAAGCTGACTTTCCTTCCCTCACTATTAGCGCTCACTTGCTCATTGGAAGGACCGATGCTAAAGCTGAAACTGCAATACTTTGGCCACCTCATGCGACAAGCTGACTCACTGGAAAAGACTCTGATGCTGGGAAAGGTTGGGGGTGGGAGGAAAAGGGGACGACCGAGAATGAGATGGCATCACCGACTCTGTGGACATGAATTTGAGTGAACTCCGAGAGTTGGTGATGGACAGGGAGGCCTGGCGTGCTGTGATTCATGGGGTCGCGGAGAGTCGGACACGACTGAGTGACTGAACTGAACTGAACTGGGAAATAAAAACAAAACAGAAATTTCAACAAAATGAAAAGCTTAATTTTACCTTGATTGACACATGATTTTACTTTGGAGTTGTATTATTATCTTAAATAATTCAGTTCAGTTCAGTCGCTCAATCATGACCGACTCTTTGCGACCCCGTGAATCACAGCACGCCAGGCCTCCCTGTCCATCACCAACTCCTGGAGTTCACTCAAACTCCTGTCCATCGAGTCGGTGATAACATCCAGCCATCTCATTCTCTGTCGTCCCCGTCTCCTCCCACCCTCAATCCCTCCCAGTATCAGTCTTTTCCAGTGAGTCAACTCATCGCATGAGTTGGACAAAGTATTGGAGTTTCAGCTTCAGCATCATTCCTTCCAATGAACACCCAGGACTGATCTCCTTTAGAATGGCCTGGTTGGATCTCCTTGCAGTCCAAGGGACTCTCAAGAGTCTTCTCCAGCACCACAGTTCAACAGCATCAATTCTTCGGCGATCAGCTTTCTTCACAGTCCAACTCTCACATCCATACATGACCACGGGAAAAACCATAGCCTTGACTAGACGGACCTTGGTTGACAAAATAATGTCTCTGCTTTTTAATATGCTGTCTAGGTTGATCATAACTTTCCTTCCAAGGAGTAAGCGTCTTTTAATTTTATGGCTGCAATGAGCATCTGCAGTGATTTTGGAGCCCCCAAAAATAAAGTCTGACACTGTTTCCACTGTTTCCCCATCTATTTCCCATGAAGTGATGGGACCAGATGCCATGATCTTTGTTTTCTGAATGTTGAGCTTCAAGCCAACCTTTTCACTCTCCTCTTTCACTTTCATCAAGAGGCTTTTGAGTTCCTCTTCACTTTCTGCTCTAAGGGTGGTGTCATCTGCATATCTGAGCTTATTGATATTTCTCCCAGCAATCTTGATTCCAGCTTGTGCTTCTTCCAGCCCAGCGTTCCTCATGATGTTCTCTGCATATAAGTTAAATAAGCAGGGTGACAATATACAACCTTAGATGAGGAAAATAAGGAAACTGCTTTTTTTATCATAAAAAATTTTGCCCTGAAAACAAACAAAACATCTACAAATTGATATCCTTCATGAACATACAGTGAAAAGTTCTAAAGAAAATTTTATCAAATGGAATCCAACACTATAGTACAAGGATCCCTTCAGATCAGTTCAGTTCAGTCGCTCAGTCGTATCTGACTCTCCGCGACCCCATGAATCACAGCACGCCAGGCCTCCCTGTCCATCACCAACTCCCGGAGTTCACTCAAACTCATGTCCATCGAGTCGGTGATGCCATTGAGCCATCTCATTCTCTGTCGTCCCCGTCTCCTCCCGCCCCCAACCTTTCCCAGCATCAGAGTCTTTTCCAGTG
Organism: Moschus berezovskii; assembly: GCF_049115385.1. Lineage (NCBI taxonomy): Eukaryota > Metazoa > Chordata > Mammalia > Artiodactyla > Moschidae > Moschus > Moschus berezovskii. Next base: position 137,234,681 of record NC_142461.1, on the reverse strand, counting down.
AGTCAACTCGTCGCATGAGGTGGCCAAAGTATTGCAGTTTTAGCTTTAGCATCAGTCCTTCCAATGAACACCCAGGATTGATCTCCTTTAGAATGGACTTACCTCATACTATATGCAACCTGTAGCTCAAAGTGGATCATTTACCTAATGTAAAACCTACATTATGAAACTTCTAGAAGACAACACAAAAGAAAAAAAAAACTGTGACCTTGGATTTTAGTAATGACACCAAAGTCCAAAGCTATGGAATATCAGAGAAATGCAAATTAAAACCACAAGTCACTGTAGGTATGTTTAGATTAAATTAAGAAGTCTGACCGTATGTATTAGTGATGAGAATGTAGAAGAACCAGAGCTCTGCTGGTGGAAGTGTAAGGAAAACTAGGAAGGCAGGAAGGAAGGAAGGAGGGAAGGAAGGGAGGAAGGAAATGGTACAACCATCCTGGGAAAATTTGGCAACTTCCTAAAATATACACCTGCTAAATGATCCAGGTTTCATCCTCAGAGGTTTGGTATGTGGTGGTGTTGTCATTAGCTTTTTTTTCCCCCATGCAGGAGGCTTTCTGTTTCATTATTCCAGCTAAGTATAAGTCTGCAAGCGGTTTTTAGAGATGGAGCTTTATCAGTAAGCACGCAAACACCGCAACAAAACTGCCACCAGGGGCTTCCCATTGGCCACCAAATCTACACTTGTATTTCCCCTGATGGCTAATTCTGTGTACTTTTCTGTTATCTCAAAGTCTGAGGTCATCTCCAGTTCCTATGTCCTGGAATTTCATATTAGTGACTGCGCTTCAGTCTGATTAAAATGTCTTGAGCTCATGATTTGTACCAAGCTCGATAGAATATACTGGGAACAGAGAGGATTTCATCACAGTTCTCAGTGTAGAAAAGAGCCATGTCATCCATGTCAACCGTGAAATTCTAGGTCAGTCTGGATGTTTAGAAAAGGCATTTCATCAAGTCTTTAGGGTATCAGCCTCTCAACATGTGCCTAACCTTACTTTAAGCTATATGTTCATAGCATTCCAACCCATTGGTTCTGCAACCCTATAACACCAAAATCAGACCAGAAGACCATCTCATTTATCTCAACATCAACTCTATAAGTAGATATTATTAGTCACATTTTATGTAAGATGAAATTGATACTTAGAAAATTTAAAGACTCCTTCTTAATCATTCTTTTGCTGCTGCTGCTGCTGCTGAGTCACTTCAGTCGTGTCCGACTCTGTGTGACCCCATAGACGGAAGCCCACCAGGCTCCCCCGTCCCTGGGATTCTCCAGGCAAGAACACTGGAGTGGGTTGCCATTTCCTTCTCCAATGTGTGAAAGTGGAAAGTGAAAAGTGAAAGTGAAGTCGCTCAGTCGTGTCCGACCCTTAGCGACCCCACGGACTGCAGCCTACCAGGCTCCTCCATCCATGGGATTTTACTAGGCAATAGTACTGGAGTGGCTTGCCATTGCCTTCTCCGAATCATTCTTTTAAGCATTGGTAAAGTAAAATTAAGTAAAAAGTAACATATTTCTATCCTATACAGTATCTGTTTTTCTATCACTTACTGTAGATCCAAAGTACAAAACACAGGGCCTAAAACATATCAGGTGTGTGATCTGTGTAAGTTATAGTAATACTAGCAGTGAAACCAAGTGGATGGAAAAAATGTACTTATGCCCATAAATCCCACAGTTGTTGATGTTGTTCAGGAGCTCAGTCAATTCCAACTTTTTGCAATCCCCATGAACACAGCATGTCAGACTTCCTTGTCCTTCACTATCTCCCTGAGTTTGTTCAGAAACTTGCCCACTGAGTAAGTGATGCCATTGAACCATCTCATCCTCTGTAATCCCCTTCTCCTCTTGCCCTCAACCTTTCCCAGCATCAGGGTCTTTTCCATTAAGTCAGTTCTTCACATCAGGTGTTCAAAATATTGGAGCTTCAACTTCAGCATCAGTCCTTCAAAAGAATATTCAGGACTGATTTCCCTTAGGATTGGCTGGTTTGATATCCTTGAAGTTCAAAGGACTCTCAAGAGTCTTCTCCAAAACCACAGTTCAAAGGTATCAATTCTGCAGTGCTCAAATTTCTTTATAGTCCAACTCTCACATCCATAAATGATGTCTCTGTTTTTTAATATGATGTCTAGTTTTGTCATTGCTTTTCTTCCAAGGAGCAAACATCTTTCAGTTTCATGAAAGCACTCACCATCTGCAGTGATTTTGCAGATCCAAAATAATATTAAAAAAAAAAAGTTCTCTCACAGTGTCCCCACCTATTTGCCAAAAAGTGATGGGACCGGATGCTATCATCATAGTTTTTATTTGTTTTTAATCGGAGGCTAATTATTTTACAATATTATATTGGTTGATTTTGCCATACATTGACATGACTCCTCCCCGGGTGTACATGAGTTCCCCCTCCCGAGCCCCCCTCCCGCCTCCCTCCTCCCCTTATCTTCCCTCTGGGTGATCCCCGCATACCAGTAGCGAGCATCCTGTAACATGCCTCGACCCTGAACTGGTGATTCATTTCAAATATGATAATATACATGTTTCAATGCCATTCTCCAAAACCATCCCACCCTCACCCTATCCCATAGAGTCCCAAAGACTGTTCTATACATCTGTGTCTCTTTTGCTGTCTCGTATACAGGGTTATCATGTGCATCTTTCTAAATTCCATATATATGTGTTAGTATATTGTATTGGTGTTTTTCTTTCCGACTTACTTCACTCTGTATAACAGGCTCTAGTTTCATCCACCTCATTAGAACAGGTTCAAATGCATTCTTTTTAATGGTTGAGTAATGCTCCATTGTGTATATGTACCAAAGCTTTCTTATCCATTTGTCTGCAGATGGACATCCAGGTTGTTTCCATGTCTTGGCTATTCTAAACAGTGCTGCAATGAACATTGGAGTACATGTGTCTCTTTCAATTCTGGTTTCCTCCGTGTGTATGCCCAGAAGTGCGATTGCTGGATCACATGGCAGTTCTTTTTCCAGTTTTTTGATGAATCTCCACACTGTTATCCATAGTGGCTGTACTAGTTTGCATTCCCACCAACAGTGTAAGAGGGTTCCCTTCTCTCCACACCCTCTCCAGCATTTATTGAATGTAGACTTTTGGATAGCAGCCATTCAGACTGGTATGAAATGGTATCTCATTGTGGTTTTGATTTGCATTTCTCTGATTATGAGGGATGTTGAGCATTTTTTCATGTGTTTGTTAGCCATCTTTATGTCTTCTTAAGAGAAATGTCTGTTTAGTTTTTGGCCCATTTTTTGATTGGGTCATTTATTTTTCTGGCATTGAGCTGCAGGAGCTGCTTGTATACTTTGGAGATTAATCCTTTATCAGTTGCTTCATTTGCTATTATTTTCTCCCATTCTGAAGGCTGTATTTTCACCTTGCTTATAGTTTCCTTTGCTGTGCAGAAGCTTTTGATTTTAATTAGGTCCCATTTGTTTATTTTTGCTTTTATTTCCAATATTCTGGGAGATGGGTCTTGGAGGATCCTGCTGTGATTTATGTCGGAGAGTGTTTTGCCTATGTTCTCCTCTAGGAGTTTATAGTTTCTGGTCTTACATTGAGATCTCTAATCCATTTTGAGTTTATTTTGGTGTATGGTGTTAGGGAGTGTTCTAGTTTCATTCTTTTACAAGTGGCTGACCAGTTTTCCCAGCACCACTTGTTAAAGAGATTGTTTTTTCTCCATTTTATATTCTTGCCTCCTTTGTCGAAGATAAGGTGTCCATAGGTGCGTGGGTTTATCTCTGGGCTTTCTATTTTGTTCCATTGATCTATATTTCTGTCTTTATGCCAGTACCATACTGTCCTGATGACTGTGGCTTTGTAGTAGAGCCTGAAGTCCAGCAGGTTGATTCCTCCAGTTCCATTTTTCTTCCTCAAGATTGCTTTGGCTATTCGAGGTTTTTTGTATTTCCATACAAATTGTGAGATTATTTCTTCTAGTTCTGTGAAAAATATCAAGGTAGATTGATAGGGATTGCATTGAATGTATAAATTACTTTGGGTAGTATACTCATTTTCACAATATTTATTCTTCCAATCCACGAACACAGTATATTTCTCCATCTATTAGTGTCCTCTTTGATTACTTTCACTAGTGTTTTATAGTTTTCTATGTACCAGTCTTTTGTTTCCTTAGGTAGATATATTTCTAAGTATTTAATTCTTTTCGTTGCAACAGTGAATGGAATAGTTTCCTTAATTTCTCTTTCTATTTTCTTATTATTAGTGTATAGGAATGCAAGGGATTTCTGTGTGCTGATTTTATATCCTGCAACTTTACTGTATTCATTGATTAGCTCTAGTAGTTTTCTGGTAGAGTCTTTAGGCTTTTCTGTGTAGAGGATCATGTCATCAGCGGACAGTGAGAGTTTTACTTCTTCTTTTCCAATTTGTATTCCTTTTATGTCTTTTTCTGCTCTGATTGCTGTAGCCAAAACTTCCAGAACTATGTTGAATAGTAGTGGTGAGAGTGGGCACCCTTGTCTTGTTCCTAACTTTAGGGGAAATGCTTTCAGTTTTTCACCGTTGAGGATAATGTTTGCTGTGTGTTTGTCATATATAGCTTTTATTATGTTGAGGTATGTCCCTTCTATTCCCACCTTCTGGAGGGTTTTTATCAGAAATGGATGTTGAATTTTGTCGAAGGCTTTCTCTGCATCTATTGAGATAATCATATGATTTTTATTTTTCAGTTTGTTAATGTGGTGTATTACGTTGATTGATTTGTGGATATTGAAGAATCCTTGCATTCCTGGGATAAAGCCCACTTGGTCATGATGTATGATCTTCTTAATGTGTTGTTGGATTCTGACTGCTAGAATTTTGTTAAGGATTTTTGCATCTATGTTCATCAGTGATATTGGCCTGTAGTTTTCTTTCTTTGTGGGATCATTATCAGGTTTTGGGATTAGTGTGATGGTGACCTCATAGAATGAGTTTGGAAGTTTCCCTTCCTCAGCAATTTTCTGGAAGAATTTGACTAGAATAGGTGTTAGCTCTTCTCTAAGTTTTTGATAGGATTCAGCTGTGAAGCTGTCTGGACCTGGGCTTTTGTTTGCTGGAAGATTTCTGATTACAGCCTCTAGTTCCGTGCTTGTGATGGGTCTATTCAGATTTTCTATTTCTTCCTGGTTCAGTTTTGGAAAGGTGTCCTTTTCTAGGAATTTGTCCATTTCTTCCAGGTTATTCATTTTATTGCCATATAATTGCTGATAGTATTCTCTAATCATCCTTTGTATTTCTGTGTTGTTGGTTGTTATCTCTCCCTTTTCATTTCTAATTTTATTGATTTGGTTCTTCTCCCTTTGTTTCTTGATGAGTCTGGCTATTGGTTTGTCAATTTTATTTATGTTCTCAAAGAACCAGCTTTTGGCTTTGTTGATTTTTGCTATGGTCTCTTTTGTTTCCCTTGCATTTATCTCTTCCCTAATTTTTACGATTTCTTTCCTTCTACTAACCCTGGGGTTCTTCAATTCTTTCTTTTCTAATTTCTTTAGATGTAGAGTTAGGTTATTTAGTTGACTTTTTTCTTGTTTCTTGAGGTGTGCCTGTATTGTTATGATCTTCCCCCTTATCAGTGCTTTTACAGTGTCCCAGAGGTTTTGGGTTGTTGTGTTTTCATTTTCATTCATTTCTATGCATATTTTGATTTCTCTTTTGATTTCTTCTGATTCATCATAGTTTTTTGAATGTTTAGTTTTAAGCCAGCTTTTTCACTCTCCTCTTCCACTTTCATCAAAAGGCTCCTTAGTGCCTCTTCACTTTCTGTCATAAGAAAGGCAATGCCAAAGAATGCTCAAACTACCGCACAATTGAACTCATCTCACACACTAGTAAAGTAATCCTTAAATTCTCCAAGCCAGGCTTCAACAATACATGAACCGTGAATTTCCAGATGTTCAAGCCGGATTTAGAAAAGGCAGAGAAACCAGAGATCAAATTGCAAACATCGTCTGGATCATAGAAACAGCAAGAGAGTTCCAGAAAAAAATCCATTTTCGCTTCATTGACTATGCCAAAGCCTTTGACTGTGTGGATCACAGTAAACTGTGGAAAATTCTGAAAGAGATGGCCATATCAGACCACCTGACCTGCCTCTTGAGAAACCTGTGTGCAGGTCAGGAAGCAACAGTTAGAAGTGGACATGGAACAACTGACTGGTTCCAAATAGGAAAAGGAGTACGTCAAGGTTGTATACTGTCACCCTGCTTATTTAACTTATATGCAGAGTACATCATGAGGAACGCTGGGCTGGAAGCAGCATGAATCCGGGGCGGATTCATGTCAATGTATGGCAGAACCAATATAATATTTTAAAGTAAAAAAAAAAAAGAAAGAAAGAAAAGAGATCAATAAAGATTAAAAAAAAAAAAGGATTGCCAGGAGTAATATCAATAACCTCAGATATGCAGATGACACAACCCTTATGGCAGAAAGTGAAGAGGAACTAAAAAGCCTCTTGATGAAAGTGAAAGAGGAGAGTGAAAAATTTGGGTTAAAACTCAACATTCAGAAAACTAACATCACGGCATCGGTTCCCATTATTTCACGGGAAATTGATGGGGAAACAGTGGCTGACTTTATTTTTGGAGGCTCCAAAATCACTGCAGATGGTAATTGCAGCCATGAAATTAAAATATGCTTACTCCTTGGAAGGAAAGTTATGACCAACATAGACAGCATATTAAAAAGCAGTGACATTACTTTGTCAAGAAAGGTCCGTCTAGTCAAGGCTATGGTTTTTCCAGTGATCACGTATGGATGTGAGAGACTTTAAAGAAAGGTGAGCACTGAAGAATTGATACTTTTGAACTGTGGTGCTGGAGAGGACCCTTGAGATCCCTTGGACTGCAAGGAGTTCCAACCAGTCCATCCTAAAGGAGATCAGTCCTGGGTGTTCATCGGAAGGACTGATGTTGAAGCAGAAACTCCAATACTTTGGCCACCTGATGCGAAGAGCTGACTCATTTGAAAAGACCCTGATGTTGGGCAAGATTGAAGACAGGAGGAAAAGCAGATGACAGAGGATAAGATGGTTGGATGGCATCACCAACTTGATGGACATGGGTTTGGGTGGACTCCAGGAGTTGATGATAGATAGGGAGGCCTGGCGTGCTGTGATTCATGGGATCGGAAAGAGTCAGATACGACTGAGCGACTGAACTGAACTGAACGTCCACTTTCATCAAAAGGTTCCTTAGTTCCTCTTCACTTTCTGTCATAAGGGTGGGCTCATCTGCATATCTGAGGTTATTGATATTTCTCCTGGCAATTTGATTCCAACTTGTGCTTCATCCAGCCCAGTGTTTTTCATGATGTACTCTGCATATAAGTTAAATAAACAGGGTGACAATATACAGCCTTGACATACTCCTTTCCCAGTTTGGAACCAGTCTTTTGGTCCATGTCCAGTTCTAACTGTTGATTCTTGACCTGCATACAGATTTCCCAAGAGGCAGGTAAGGTCTCTGGTATTCCCATCTCTTTAAGAATTTTCCACAGTTTGTTGTGATCCGCACAGTCCAAGGCTTTGACATAGTCAGTAAAGCAGAAGTAGATGTTTTTATGGAACTCTCTTTCTTTTTTGATGATCCAGCGGATGTTGGCAAGCTGATCTCTGGTTCTTCTGCCTTTTCAAAGTCCAGCTTGAACATCTGGGAGTTCTCAGTTCACATATTGTTGAAACCTTGCTTGGCGAATGGGTATGAGATGAATGCAATTGTGCAGTAGTTTGAACATACTTTGGTATTGCCCTTCTTTGGGATTGGAATGAAAACTGACCTTTTCCAGTCCTGTGGCCACTGCCGAGCTTTCCAAATTTGCTGGCATATTGAGTGCAGCATTTTCACAGCATTATCTTTTAGCATTTGAAAGAGTTTAGCTGAAATTCCATCATTTCCACTAGTTTTCTTCATAGTGATACTTCCTAAAGTTCACTTGGCTTTACACTCCAGGATGTCTGGTTCTAGGTGAGAGATCATACCTTCATAGTTACCTGCTTCATTAAAATCTTTTTTGTATAGTTCTTCTGTGTATTTTTGCCACCTCTTCTTAATATCTTCTGCCTACCATTTCTGTCCTTTATCGAGCCCATCTTTACATGAAATGTTCCCTTGGTATCTCTAATTTTCTTGAGGAATTCCGTAATCTTTTCCATTATATTACTCTCCTCTGTTTCTTTGCACTGTTCTCTTAGGAAAGCTTTCTTATCTCTCCTTGCTATTTTTTGGAACCCTGCATTCAGATGGGTATATCTTTCCTTTTCCAACCCATGTTTTAAATATAGTGGTCCCCATCTTGATGCTTCCTGGCTGAAACATAACTTTGCTTCTCTGTGAAAGCATTTTATGTATAGCAAGATTATCATGTTTATAGTCCTACAAAGAAAGTAGAAAGTCACCTACCAGTCTGAGTTACGCATGATAAAACAGTTTTCCAGCCACTTCTGTTAAATATTCAGATAAACACTACAAATACTTCAAGGCCAATTTATGAGTTTCTTCAGAGGGTTTTGTAAAATCATCGAAGATCTCCACCCAAATATCAAGCCATGTAACTTAGATAATTTATTTCAGGGATTCATAAGTAGTATAAAATAATGCAGTGTGTGTGTGTTTCCAAATGCCACAAGCCCCATACAGTTATTTATGTCACTGTCTTTCACCAGTAACAGTTCCCCAGGATAGTAAGCAAAGGTCCCAGAGCTCCAGAAGCAAGTTTATAAGGGCACACGGTCCCACATTACTCTACCTGCTGGTGGGGACAAAGCCACAGCAGTCGACCCCAGCCCAGCTTCCTCTGAGCTCTGACCATGCTACCTTTCCTGGGACTTTGTTCTCTGCCTTGCAACTGGTTATGTTTTTGCCCACAGACCTCTCTACACTTGGATCTGTAAGGTTATTTCTTGCTGGTGTGTTCTCTCCCTTTCTCCCCACTGATTCCCTAAGACTTTTCTCATTGACTCTCCCTTCAAGGCAGCTGGCAGCCAAATCCTGCAAGTGGTCTTCAGAAAAAAGGCTGAGAGCTTCCTGCTCAACTACTTAGAGAACCAGCAGTGTCAGATCAGTGTTTACAGATGGATGCCCTGCAGAGTGGGCATGTTGGGACACTCCTAAATCCTAGAGAGTCACTCTTACTGGTGGTGGGTGGTGGCAACAACATAAGTGCCTCTGGAGCAGAATTCTCTGAATGAACAGAGGGAATCACATGAGAATGCCCGTGAACTCTAAGATGAGGAGGCAGGATGCCACCACTGCTGCACTTTTGCGACAGAATTCTGCAGCTTGGCACTTTCCAAAGCCACAGGACAACCTCCTGTGAAGGAGGAGAGTGAAGAGCCCAGGAGCTATACTAAAAGCGCAAAATAAACTGAGAATCTTGGTTAAGTCTCCTTGTCCTTTATAGTATGTGGTTCAAATAGGCCTTTGTGTTCTTCTCTGTTCTTGGTTGTACATACAGATTCTGGGTTGGGATCCTTAACTATATTAAGAAAGTACTTATGTAGCAAGATCCCAAACTGGACCCTAAAAAGGGAGTACATGTATAGGCCAAGGGAAGTCTTTTTTCACAGTGTCTGAAAGATGGCCTAGAGAAGGAAAAAAGGCTCAAGGTACAGGGAGACTGGTCTAGCAGCCCAGGCAGAGGCAGATCATAGCCCCTGGCCATGTTTTCTGTGGATCTGGGCTGGGATACATAGAGTGCAGTGTAGCGGGACTTAATTTCTGCTAAAACCTAGAAGGGACACAAGGCCCTGAGTGGTGAGACCCTGAGACCCTGCCTACAAAGGGAGAAATCTTTACCACAGCACATTGAGGTCTACTCTGGGTAGAAGACAGCAACAGTACTTTGGAAGCAGAGGACACATGATCATGTCTGAGGCTTTTCATGACGACTCTTATATGGCATCAGTCAGTCAGTTCAGTAGCTCATTCATGTCCCACTCTTTGTGACCCCATGGACTGAAGCATGCCAGGCCTCCCGGTCCATCACCAACTCCTGGAGCTTACTCAAACTCATGTCCAGCGAGTCAATGATGCCATCCAACCATCTTATCCTCTGCCATCCCCTTCTCCTCCTGCCTTCAATCTTTCCCAGCATCAGGGTCTTTTCTAATGAGTCAGTTCTTCGCATCAAGTGGCCAAAGTATTGGAGTTTCAGCTGCAACATCAGTCTTTCCAATGAATGTTCAGGACTGATTTCCTTTAGGATTGGCTCTTTTGATCTCCTTGAAGTCCAAAGGACTCTTAACAGTCTTCTCCAACACCAGAGTTCAAAAGTATCAATTCTTCAGGGCTCAGCTTTCTTTATAGTCCAATTCTCACCTCCATACATGACTACTAGAAAAACCATATCTTTGACTAGATGGCATAGGATGAGGCCTTGAAAGTCTCAAGGATTTAGGGAGAACAAGTGAAGGGAGGAGTGAGGGATAATATGAACCTGACCAACTCAGGGAGATTGTTCTTCAGTATAGTCTTCTTTTAATGGTCAAACATATCCTGTCCTTGAAAGGATATTGGTGCACAGAGCATAGGTTTGGGGATTATATAAACACGGGGCTTGGGTACCTGTGCTATTTAGTTAATTTCTCTCAGCTTCAGTTTCTTCATCGTTAATAGAGGAATAGCATCTGCTTCTCAAAGGAATCAAAGGGAGTGAAGCGTTCATGCATGTGCAGAGTTTAACCCATCCCTTTGGTGCTCACCCTAGGTTCAGTGAATGCTCACAGGAAAAAAAAAAAAAATGAAAGCAGCATTCTTTGAAAGTCCCTGTTTGTTATACTAGGATTCATCTTTCTCATTCTGCACTGACATTTCCTATAAGATTCATGGACTTGACTGGGTTGCTGGGTATCAGGAAATGAAATTACAGTGACCTGAACGTCATTGTAAAGGTCCCTCCAGAGCGTTTATGTCAACAAAAAGTGGTACCCACCATGAGTGGTAAGACTTTGGGCTTTGCCTGAGAGCCTGGCTGAGCACTGAAGCAGAACAAAAAAGGTTATATAGAATGATCTTGGTTTTGCTAGAAGGGCTCTCTCTATCATGCACAGGTGATTAGATACTGCACAGGTGGATGACAGATATTTTTCAGATAGGTCAATAAAGCAGAATTGCCTTTTATTAAGATCACTTACAGAAGATTATTTCAATCATGCACTGTCTGCATTTCAGATTACATAAATATACCAACTTAGGCCCCAAGTTTATGCTGGATTCATTCTTGCATCCCATGGTTACCCACTGGTGCTAATTTTTACTGGATATTGTAATGATATCTAGGGATAAAACATTGAGTAAGCACCATTCCTGTCCTTTCTTCCAGTGATGAAAAAAGTGAAAAAGTGAAAGTGTTATTCACTCATTGGTGTCTGACTCTTTGCAACCCCATGAACTGTATAGCCCACCAGGCTTCTCTGTTCATGGAATTCTCCAGGCAAGAATATGGGAGTGGGTAGCCATTCCTTTCTCCAGGGGATTTACCTGACTGAGGGATTGAACCCAGTTCTCCTGTATTGCAGGCAGATATGAACCACCAGGGAAGCCCTCTTCCATTAATGAGAACAGAAAATTACACCAGATTGAGATGAATGGTGGAGGGAATTACTTTGTGCTAAATCCATACAAGGACCACAGGGGACTTCAAAAAGTGAGGGCACACCTGAACTGAGGTCAGAAAGACAAGTAGGAATTGGGCAAATGCAAAAGGGGCAAATGGGAAACTCTTCCTGCAATCATTCAAGTTGGGTTTAGAAAATGCAAAGGAATCAGAAACCTGTATGTGGGCTAAAAACAGAACAGTTAGAACAGTTAGAACGTTGTATGGAACAACTGACTGGTTCAGGATTGAGAAAGGAGTATGACAAGGCTATTTATTGTCACCCTGTTTATTTAACTTATATGCAGATGACAACTTGCAAAATGCTGGGCTAGATGAGTTACAAGCTATAGTTAAGAATGCCAGGAGAAATTTCAATAACCTTAGATATGTGGATGATACCACTCTAATGGCAGAAAACAAGGAGGAAACAATGAGCCTCTTGATGAGGGTGAAGGAGGAGAGTGAAAACGTCAGTATAAAACTCGATATTAAAGAATCTAAGATCATGGTGTCTGGTCCCATCACTTCATGACAAATAGAATGGGAAAGGGAAGCAGAGGCAGATTTCCTCTTCTTGGGCTATAAAATCACTGTGTATGGTGACTGCAGCTGTGAGATTAGAAGACCATTGCTTCTTGGCAGGAAAGATATGACAAAACTAGACAGTGTGTTTAAAACAAAGACATCACTTTGCCTACAAAGGACTGTAGAGTCAAGGTTATGATCTTTCCAGTAGTAATGTATAGAGGTGAGAGTTGGACAATAAAGAAGACAGAGTTCTAAAGAATTGATACGTTTGAACTGTGGTGCTAGAGAAGACTCTTGAGACTCCCTTGGACTGCAAGGAGATCAAACCAGTCAATCAGAAAGGAAATCAATCTTTGGAAGGACTGATGTTTAAGCTTAAAGTCCAATACTTTGACAACCTGATGTGAAGAGTTGACTTATTAGAAAAGACCCTGATGCTGGGAAAGATTAAAGGCAGAAGGAAAAGGGGGTGACAGAGGATGAGATGGCTGAATGGCATCACTGATTCAGTGAACATGAACTTGGGCAAACTCTGGGAAAAGAGGCACAGGGAAACCTGGAGTGCTGCAGTGCATGGGGTCATAAAGAGTCAGACAAGACTTGGTGACTGAAAAAACAATCATTCAATAATTACTGGTTTAGCACTTCTCTGTTGTCCTGTGCTCCAATTACAAAATGATGAATAAGATGGAACATTTGTCCAAGGAGGCAGTTAAGGCATGGAGTCATAGGTGCTTCTAAAGGGGAGGTGGAAGTTGCTAAAGGATGTGACCATTGTATCTCTAACCTGGTTGGCAGGGGCAGGGTGGAGGTGTATTGGGAATGTCTTAAAATGAGACTTGAATGCTTGGCAAGTGTTAGGTGGTGTATGTGAACAGAACAGCATTTCAGGCAGAAGGGAGAGCATATGTGAAGGATGAGAAATTATAAAAATATTGGCACTTTCAAGGAAGTGAAAGAATTTCAGCCCATGTAGAGCCTGGAGAGTGGAAGGAGAGGTGATAATAGAGAATTGAGAAGGGCCTGGTCATGCCAGGCTCTGGGACTCAGGTTAGACAGGATGGACAGTTGGAAACATTTTAAGGGCGGCCATAACATTTAGATTTCAGACTGAGAAAAAGCAGCACTTTTGGTTATGATATGAGAATGGATTGAAAGTGGGGCAGGAAATAACTCTCCTCTCTAGAGCAGGTCTGGTGGGACCAGGGGAGCTGAGAATCCACTTAAGAGTTCATTTTAGTAACTCAGACAATGCTGCTGTGAACATCAGAATAGGCAGTCAAAATTGAGACTACAGATGAGTTATATAGGCAACATGGTAGATTGTTTTTCTCAGTAGGTTAAAGCAACTTTTGTAATCTAAATTTGCATATCAAATATTCTTTCTGATCAGTAGGGTAAATTCTTCCTCACCTAAACATTTGCTTGCTCTCAGAAGGAAGAGGGTCCAGACTTTCTGGGCAAAGTATGTAATATGGCACCAACTGCCCACCCACCACCTCTCCTTCTAACTTTGCTCCCATTGCAAAACTTTCTTGAGGCCCCACATGGGTGCAAAAATTAGGAGATGGTCTGAGACCATGACTGCCCTCAACATCAGGTTTTCAGTGGTTAGTTCCACAGAATGACTCATAAAAGGTTGAATTATCAAAAAATATCATGTAAGCTGCTGAAACAACCAACAAATAAGTCCCAACACTGGTGAAACTCAGGCTTCTGTGTGCTTCTCCCTCCAGCTCCTGATGATCAGAACAAGGCAAGTGGCCAGGACACCTTCTTCCAGAGGTGCTGCAGTGAAGCAGGGCTCACCAATCTCTTCAGTGAGCAGGGCTCACCGTTCCTTCTAAACCTCATCAAAGCAGCAAGGTACTGCATTTTTATCTTACTCAAGACAGTCAGATTTAACTGACATTTAAACTCTTTATGCTCAGGACTTGATCAAGTTAGAGTTCTTTTCAGTTTCGTATGGTCACTTAAACCAAAACATATTCCTCACAGAGATGGTTGGAAATGTCCATTCCCAGCCTCCACCATTACTTTTACAAGTGGGCAGTGGGCTGTAGCTACGTGTGATGTAAACCAATTCCACATGTGGACCTTAAAGCTCTCCCATCTGTACTCTAGACATTTCTTCGTCTTCTGTAATGAAGACAACACTGGGTTCCCTGTTCAAGGTGTGAACAGGGAACAAGGGTCCCACCTAACACCTTTAGACTTTGCTTAAGTGAGGAATAAGTCTTTTCATTGTTAAACCAGTGGAGTTTGGGGTTTTACTGATTGATGCAGCAAAGCACATCCAGCTTGTAATGTATTCAGCTTGACTCTTACATGTTTTCTGAAGCAAATGCTCATCAGCAACTTTGAAAGTGCCCAAAGTCAGGCTGCACCTGCTCTCTATGCCCCGTCTGGAAAAGGGCATGATTGTGAAGAAAACCTCTTAACCTCATACAGGACACTTAGGAAGTAAAATCACAATACTTGGATATTTTTGGATGTGATGATGGAGAGGAGTAGTGATAATGAGATACTGCTAGATGGTAGTGTATTGCAGAGAGGAAAATTGAGAGGCAGAGCATATTGTATTCTGATTTCTTATGTTTTGATTTTGTGGGAAGTGAGAAGAAATAGTCAATTCTGTGTTGGACTTGCTGATTTTAAGGTACCTGTGGACATCCACGGAGAAGGCAATGGCAAGCCACTCCAGTACTCTTGCCTAGAAAATCCCATGGATGGAGGAGCCTGGTAGGCTGCAATCCGTGGGCTCGCTAGGGGTCGGACACGACTGAGCAACTTCACTTTCACTTTTCACTTTCACACACTGGAGAAGGAAATGGCAACCCACTCCAGTGTTCTTGCCTGGAGAATCCCAGGGACGGGGTAGCCTGGTGGGCTTCCGTCTAAGGGGTCACACAGAGTCGGACACGACTGAAGTGACTCAGCAGCAGCAGCAGCAGTGGACATCCAAGTTGAGAATCCAGGGGAAATTTGGTTAACTTATATGCAGAGTACATCATGAGAAACTCTGGGCTGGAAGAAGCACAAGCTGGAATCAAGATTTCTGGGAGAAATATCAATAACCTCACATATGCAGATGACACCACCCTTATGGCAGAAAGTGAAGAGAGACTAAAAAGCCTCTTGATGAAAGTGAAAGAGAGAGTGAAAAAGTTGGCTTAAAGCTCAACTTTCAGAAAACTAAGATCATGGCATCTGGTCCCATCACTTCATGGGAAATAGATAGGGAAACAGTGTAAGACTTTATTTGATTTTTTTGGCTCCAAAATCACTGCAGATGGTGATTGCAACCATGAAATTAAAAGACGCTTACTCCTTGGAATGAAAGTTATGACCAACATATATAGTATATTAAAAAGCACAGACATTACTTTGTCCACAAATGTCTGTCTAGTCAAGGCTATGGTTTTTCCTGTGGTCATGTATGGATGTGAGAGTTGGACTATAAAGAAAGCTGAGCGCCAAATAATTGATGCTTTTGAACTGTGGTGCTGGAGAAGACTTCTGAGAGTCCCTTGGACTGCAAGGAGATCCAACCAGTCCATCCTAAAGGAGATCAGTCCTGAACATTCATTGGAAGGACATATGTTGAAGCTGAAACTCCAATACTTTGGCCACGTGATGTGAAGAACTGACTCATTTGAAAAGACCCGATGCTTGGAGAGATTGAAGGCAGGAGGAGAAGGTGATGACAGGGGATAATATGGTTGGATGGCATCACAGACTCAATGGACATGAGTTTGAGTAAGCTCTGGGAGTTGGTGATGAACAGGGACGCCTGATGTGCTGCAGTCCATGGGGTGGCAAGGAACTGGACATGACTGAGTGACTGAACTGAACTGATACACATATGTACATGTACATACATATAAATACACTATGTAGATCAGTTCAGTTCAGTTCAGTTCAGTTGCTCAGTCGTGTCCGACTCTCCGCGACCCCATGAATCACAGCACGCCAGGCCTCCCTGTCCATCACCAATTCCCGGAGTTCACTCAAACTCATGTCCACAGAGTCGGTGATGCCATCCAGCCATCTCATTCTCTGTCGTCCCCTTCTCCTCCCTTCCCCAACCTTTCCCAGCATCAGAGTCTTTTCCAGTGAGTCAACTCGTCGCATGAGGTGGCCAAAATACTGCAGTTTCAGCTTTAGCATCAGTCCTTCCAATGAACACCCAGGATCGATCTCCCTTAGAATGGACTGGTTGGATCTCCTTGCAGTCCAAGGGACTCTCAAGAGTCTTCTCCAACACCACAGTTCAAAAGCATCAATTCTTCGGCGATCAGCTTTCTTCACAGTCCAACTCTCACATCCATACATGACCACGGGAAAAATCATAGCCTTGACTAGACGGACCTTGGTTGACAAAGTAATGTCTCTGCTTTTTAATATATTATCAAGGTTGGTCATAACTTTCGTCCCAAGGAGAAGCGTCTTTTAATTTCATGGCTGCAATCAGCATCTGCAGTGATTTTGGAGCCCCAAAAAATAAAGTCTGACACTGTTTCCACTGTTTTTCCATCTATTTCCCTGATGGGACCAGATGCCATGATCTTTGTTTTCTGAATGTTGAGCTTCAAGCCAACCTTTTCGCTCTCCTCTTTCACTTTCATCAAGAGACTTTTGAGTTCCAGCCCAACGTTCCTCATGATGTACTCTGCATATAAGTTAAATAAGCAAGGTGACAATATACAGACTTGACGCACTCCTTTTCCTATTTGGAACCAGTCGGTTGTTCCATGTACACTATATAGATATATACATATAAAGATACATGTAAGTTTATATATACATATACAAATATTATATATGTAACTGAATCATCTTGCTTTATACTAGAAACAGACACAGCATTGTAAATCAAGTATACTTCAATAAAACCAACAAAAATCTTGTATCTACAGAAAAACTTGCACACAAATGTTTACAGAGGCTCTGCTTAAAATTGCCCCAAATTTGGAAGCAACCAAGAAATCCTTCAAAAAGTAAAGTGATAAACTGTAGTGTATCCCAAAATGGAGTATTATTCAGAAATGAAACAGAAATAAACTATCAAGCCACACACACTCGTACAAAACATGGAGGAAACTTAAATTCATGAAGTGACTGAAGTCAATATGATAATGTTACATACTGCACAATTCCAAATATTTGACATTTGAAAAAGGCAAAATGTCTTTTTTTGGCTATTGGCTGTTAGTTCTTTAAGACGTGGTGCTGGGAAAACTGGTTAACCACTTGTAAAAGAATGAAACTAGAACAATTCCTAACACCATACACAAAAATAAACTCAAAATGGATTAAAGATCTCAATGTAAGACCAGAAACTATAAAACTCCTAGAGGAGAACATAGGCGAAACACTCTCCAACATAAATCACAGCAGGATCCTCCATGACCCACCTCCCAGAATATTGGAAATAAAAGCAAAAATAAACAATTGGAATCTAATTAAAATTAAAAGCTTCTGCACAGCAAAGGAAACTATAAGCAAGGTGAAAAGACAGCCTTCAGAATGGGAGAAAATAATAGCAAATGAAACAACTGACAAAGGATTAATCTCACAAATATACAAGCAACTCCTGCAGATCAATTCCAGAAAAATAAATGACCCAATCAAAAAATGGGCCAAAGAACTAAACAGACATTTCTCCAAAGAAGACATACAGATGGCTAACAAACACATGAAAAGATGCTCAACATCACTCATAATCAGAGAAATGCAAATCAAAACCACAATGAGGTTGCATTTCACACCAGTCAGAATGGCTGCTATCCAAAAGTCTACATCCAAAAGTCTACACTGTTGGTGGGAATGCAAACTAGTACAGCAACTGTGGAGAACAGTGTGGAGATTCCTTAAAATACCAGAAATAGAACTGTCATATGACCCAGCAATCGCACTCCTGGGCATACACACCGAGGAAACCAGAATTGAAAGAGACACATGTACTCCAGTGTTCACTGAAGCACTGTTTATAATAGCCAGTACATGGATGCAACCTAGATGTCCATCTGTAGGTGAATGGATAAGAAAGCTGTGGTACATATACACGATGGAGTATTACTCAGCAATTAAAAAGAATACATTTGAATCAGTTCTAATGAGGTGGATGAAACTGGAGCCTGTTTTACAGAGTGAATTAAGCCAGAAAAACACCAATACAGTATACTAACGCATATATATGGAATTTAGAAAGATGATAACGATAACCCTGTATATGAGACAGCAAAAGAGACATAGATGTGTAGAACAGTCTTTTGGACTCTGCGAGAGGGTGAGGGTAGGGTGATTTGGGAGAATGGCACTGAAACATGTATATTATCACATGTATATGTGAAACGAATCACCAGTCAAGGTTCAATGCATGATACAGGGTGCTCGGGGCTGGTGTACTGGGATGAAATAGTGGGATGATATGGGGAGGGAGGTGGGACAGGGGTTCAAAATGGGGAACACATGGACACCCGGGGCGGATTCATGTCAATGAATGGAAAACCAATACAATAATGTAAAGTAATTAGCCTCCAATTAAAATAAATGAATTTAAGAAAAGATGTGCTTTACCAGGTTGAGAAAATTTTCTTTTATTAAATCTATTGCTTTGTTTTTTTCATGAAAAGATTTTGGACGTTGTCATTATTTTTCTGCATCCAGTGTGATAATCATGTTGTTTTCTATTTTGTTCAATTTATGTGCGGTATTACATTAATTGACTTTTGGGTGATAAATCAACCTTGCTTTCCTGGGAAAAATTCCACTTGTACATGTCATATAAAAATGATATAAAAATGCTGGTTTGCTAAACGTTTTAAATGAGAGTATTGTGTTGGTATTCATAAGAAATATTGGTATAGGAACTCTTTTTGTTAAAACTTTAAAATTTGATTTAAACCGAATTGTCATATAAAAATAGGAGTTGAAAAGTTTCAAACATTACCAGTAACACTATGACAAAAATCAACTGATTAACAAGGGAAACCATGGCTCTGCTTTGTATAAATTAATTGTAGATTCACATGCAGTGTTAAGGTATAATACGGAGAGATTCCTTATAAACTGTGTCCAGTTTGTCCCAAAAGAAAAATCATTACAATACTATAATATGACAAGCAGGATATTTACTTCATATAAACCATTGATCTTATTCAGATTTCCCAGTGTGTGTGTGCATGTGTGTTAAATTCTATACTTTTATCATCTGTGTATGTTTGCATAGCCATCACCACAAGCACGATATTGAAGAGTTCCAACACCATAATGATTCCTCTTCTTGCCTCTATAACCATACCTAGTTCTATCTCCATTGCTAAGCCAAGTCAAATATCTTCCCTTCTAAGATTTTTGCATTTCAAAAGTATGTCATTTTGTTATGTAACTTTTGTTTTTTTCACTTAACATAATTTATTGGCTCTTCGTCTATGTTATCAATATATAGTTATTTTTTAATTGGTGAGTAGTAGTCCATGTAGTGTATATATCACAATTTATTTGACTATTTTCATACTTCTGAGTTAATTATATTTTTTGGTTAATAAAAGTAAAGTCAGTATGAACATTTATGTACTTTTTTTTTGTGGAAACATAAAGTTTAATTTCTCTGGGATAAATGCACAGTTGTATAATTTTTGTGAGATCCAATTTATCTTTTTAAAAAATCTGTTTTATGAAACACTTTTGTTGTCATATCTAGGAACTCTTTGTCAGGGCCAAATTTCAAAGATTTTCTGCTTTTGTTTTCCTAAAAGTTTTATGCTTACATTATTATTTTGGTTCTTTTTGAGGTATTTTTGTATAAGACAGAGGTTTATTTTGAGGGTTTTTGTTGGTGGTGTTTTGTTCTTTTTCATCCCCTGTGGATGTCCAATTATTCCTCTATTTGTTCTGTCCATTCTGTTCCGTTCAGTTGCTCAGTCGTGTCCGATTCTTTGCGACCCTATGAATCACAGCACACCAGGTCTCCCTGTCCATCACCAACTCCTGGAGTGCACACAAACTCATGTTCATCAAGGTGGTGATGCCATCCAGCCATCTCATTCTCTGTTGTTCCCATCTCCTCCCACCCTCTATCACTCCCAGCATCAGACTTTTCCAGTGAGTCAACTCTTTGCATGAGGTGGCCAAAGTATTGGAGTTTCAGCTTTAGCATCAGTCCTTCCAATGAACACCCAGGATTGATCTCCTCTAGAATGGACTGGTTGGATCTCCTTGAAGACAAGGGACTCTCAAGAGTCTTCTCCAGCACCACAGTTCAAAAACATCAACACTCTATCTGTTGGAAAAGCTATATCTCCTTCATTGAATTGGTTCTATATATTTGTCAAAGATAAGCTGAAGTCATACTTATGTGAATTTATTTTCTAGGTTTTTCATTCTATTGATCAATGTCAATATTGTGATATCAATATAGCAAGTCTTAACATTGTGTAGAAAAATTCCTATCACTTTATTCTTTGTCAAGATTGTTTAGCTATTCTAAATGTCTCTTCATTTAATATTTAGAATAAACTTGAGTATACCTGCAAATATTTTGAGATATTGATATGAATTCAACTCTTCAATCAGTTTGGGAAGAGCTGACATATTTACTATTTTGCGTCTACCAAACTATGATCACCATCTTTGCATTTATTTAGATATTTTATTTCATTCACCAATATTTTGCTATTTTAGCAAGTAGATGTATGTTTTATTAAGTGTATACATAAGTATTTCATTTTATTTGCATCAATTTTAAAATGTATTATGCTTTAAATTTCTATTTTCAAATGTTCACTGTTAATATATAGAAATGTGATTGGGGTATGTGTATATGTGTGTTTTATATCTTATCAATCTTGTTGGACTCATTTATTAGTTCTAGGAGATTTTTGCTGATTTATTGAAATTTCCATGTAGACAGTGATGCCGTTTTCAAATGGAGAGTTTTGTGCTTGTGCTCTATTTGCTATCATTATTATTGGAGTTATGTCTGCCATTTTGCTGTTTGTTTTCTACGTGACTCATGCTGCTTTTAGATTTCTTTTCCTCTCTTTTTGACTTCTTTTCTTTAAGTGAATGTTTTCATGTATAATATTTGAATATCTAATGAGTTTTTACTTTATAATTTTAAGTATTTTTTTAGTGGTTGTCTTAAGAATTACAAGATATATATTATCAGGATCTATCACTTACTTTCACTATTTTAATTTCAGTGATTTTGAAAAAAAACTAACACTTTATTTCTCTCTAGCTGTATTCACTTTTCCTTTTTTTCTGTGCCTCTTCTTGCTTAACTACTTTGTTTAATGTATGTTACAGATTATTTAATACGTAATTATAATTATTGTTGTATTTAAATGTGTGTTTGTTATAGCAATACAAAGAAAGGATATACACATGCAAAGGTATACAGATAGATAGATAATAGAAAATTTGTAATATTCTCTTCATTCCTTAACTAAGACTTGTGTTACCTTTGGAAATCTTTTCTTTACTCCAGTATAACTTTGGCTCCATTCTTCTCCTTTTGTGCTGTTATTGTCTAATATATTGCATTTCTACATGACATGGGTGCACAATGCAATAATATACACATTATTTTATGAAATTAAATCTGTTAAGAAAAGAGAAGAAATATGAGATTATACTATCTTTTATGATTTTCTATTAATATATAATTACCTTAATAGCACTTTTTTTTTGTTTTTTGTGTGGATGCAAATTGCTCTTTTGTGTCACTTTTTTCAGTTTGAAGAATTTCCTCTATATTTCCTTTAATGCAAGAAATCTCTTGAATTTTGTTTATGTCATATATTAGTTAACTCAGGCTGTCCTAACAAAAATACCATAGGCTGGGAGGCTAAAGCAACAAAAATTTTCTCATAGTTCTGGAGCTTAGAAGTCTCAGATTGAGGTCTGACTGGGTTGGCTTCTAGAGAGAGCTTCCTCTCTACTTTGCAGTTGGTCATCTAGTTGTATCCTCACATGGCACATTTCAGGTGACTTTGATCTTTGGCAAGTGTGTAATTGGTCTACATGGTACAATCAACTCACTGGATCATTAATTTAGATGACAAACTTCATTCATTTTTTTCTCTCTCTTTAACTTAATTACCATAAAGCTTTTGACAAAAAATACATTAATATTTTGGGAATCAGTTCAGTTCAGTCGCTCAGTTGTGTCCGACTCTCCGCGACCCCATGAATCACAGCACGCCAGGCCTCCCTGTCCATCACCAACTCCTGGAGTATACTCAAACTCATGTCCACAGAGTCGGTGATGCCATCCAGCCATCTCATTCTCCGTCGTCCCCTTCTCCTCCCGCCCCCAATCCCTCCCAGCATCAGAGTCTTTTCCAGTGAGTCAACTCGTCGCATGAGGTGGCCAAAGTATTGCAGCTTCAGCTTTAGCATCAGTCCCTCCAATGAACATCCAGGATTGATCTCCTCTAGAATGGACTGGTTGGATCTCCTTGCAGTATAATACAAAAATTCCCTAGTTACTGGAGAAAGTTTAAAAAAAAAAAAGAAATGCAGAATGGAATCATGGAAGGCATTGTTAGGATGGCAGCATGGTTGGATGACATTTGTCAGCTGAGAATGAAGAATTTGGCTTGTCTCCAGTCTGGTCCATCATACTCTGAGACCTGGAAATGTCATTCTGATCCCTGTTCTTGACTATATACCCTCAGGGAATCCAAGCAAAATCTTGTACAATAATGGGATTAAGTGAGATTCAGAGTCAAGACAGTTGGAATTCTGCAAGAAGTAGACATAAGGATGATGCAATAGATGGTTAGAATCACAGGGTCTGAAAAGTAGAAGAAAGAATGACCACTCATCACATTAGATTTCTAAATTTTTCATCCAAATTAACATTTTTAAAGAAAAAGACTTAAATGGAGCCCTGATATAGAAATATAAATGCTCTGGTAGAAGTGGAGTTGAAGAAAGTCCTGCTACTCTGACCTTCCAGAATCTCCCACAATGGTCACCAAGATGACATTGCCAGTCCTTGGGCTGTTGTGAACCCAATGTGAAAATCTGATCTGATTCAGCATTTTTCTGTGTAAGTAAAACTCAGGGGGTGGCCCCAATAAGGAACATGTGGTAGAAGATACTCTATCCTTTACTGAGTCTTCCTGACTAAGGGATCAGCTACTGAACAAAACCCTATATGTAATATATCAGGCCCACCACTGGCAGTTACAAAAGTTTTATGTAGGTCATTTCATCTGGATGTATGGGAAGTAGAAACTGAACATTTTATGTGCCATAACATAGGTTGCATTCAGCAAAACACCTCCTCTCCTGATCCAGCAAGCCAATTAGTGGCTAGAGAGAATGAGATACATTAGAAAGTAGGAATGACACTGAGGGTAGAGAAGGGTCTTTGGATGCATCCTCAACCTCTAGACCCTGAAGAAATTCCTTTTTGGCTGCTCTTTGTAATGCTGGTATTCAGCCACAGAAAGAGAGTGCCATTGTCTTCCCACTTCTCTCTGGGATCTGATGTAACCCTCTCTTTGAGATGCAATCTATGGCCTGCCACGGGATCCACTGAGGCTTGGGAATTGACATTGCAGCAGAGACGAGAAAGTAGTTTACTGGGCCAGTGGACTCTCTGGAGGAACTGGTGAGAATTTTGTGTCTACAGCTAGTAAACTCCCACATGAGTCCAAGTCAGCTGAGGTGAGCCTCTAAGAATGCCATCTTGGCAGATAAATGGTCCACAAACCCATCCAGCTATAGCTGGCATCATCAGAGTTCATCAGGTTATACCAGATACAGGAGGACAAGGCATATCACCTGGAGACCAGAAGATATCAAGGAAAGCCCATCAGGATTTCTTTCCTCTCCAT
Organism: Moschus berezovskii; assembly: GCF_049115385.1. Classification (NCBI taxonomy): domain Eukaryota; kingdom Metazoa; phylum Chordata; class Mammalia; order Artiodactyla; family Moschidae; genus Moschus; species Moschus berezovskii. The sequence goes on along the minus strand of NC_142461.1, from coordinate 137,210,660 downwards.
CTATCCTCACATCACCATGATAGTGTGGAAGGTCCTCTGCCTCATAAAACTAGATACTTTCTTAGGAAAAGATTCAGGAAGAAGAGATGAGACCTGGGACACTGAACATTTGTGTTTCAAGAAAAATCAAACAGAGGGATTGCACACTATATTTCACTAAACTTTAAATTGTGACAAACTAGAAGTAAATATTTGACATTTGATTAACCATCAGGTGGAGGTTTGTATTTTGGCTAGAAGGAAAACAGTCCCTTTTCAGAGTAGCTACACCTGGTCTGGCAGAACAGTAAGATCAAAGGCTTTCTGAAGTCCAATGATCATTGAAGACATATAGGCCAGGTAGAAAGGGCATTTTAGCCAGAGTATTGCTGCCATCTCCATGAAGAAGCCTACCAGATGAAAGACACAATAAAGTTTCATACCTCTTCTTCTCAATCCCACCCCACTTTGGTTCAGAAGCTTTCATGGTGGAAATGCTGTGAAATGAATCTAAAGGGGCATGATGGCGGACACTCAAAGAAACAGTTATATCTGTAGCTTCTTCCCTCTTGTTCAGTGGTTAATCTCTAATTTAGAAGAGCCCAGGAGGAAATGCAGACATATTAAGAGATCACCATGAACAAACTGTGGAAGCTCCTGCAGTAGAGGTGCCTCCCTGGGATTGGTTTCTCCTCCATGTACTGTATAGTCTATGGGGTCACAAAGAGTCAAACACAACTGAGCGACTTTCACTTCATCACTTCACCATGCACATGAGGGGTACTGGGAGATGTTTTGACAAATATTTTCCACCTGAGGAACCCAGTAGTAGTAGTAGTAAAGTTGCTCAGTCGTGTCCGACTCTTTGACACTCCGTGGACGGTAGCCTACCAGGCTTCTCCATCCATGGGATTCTCCAGGCAAGAATACTGGAGTGGGTTGCCATTTCCTTCTCCAGGGGATCTTCCCGACCCAGGGATCGAACGCAAGTCTCCTGCATTGGAGGCAGACGCTCTAACCTCTGAGCTACCAGGGAAGCCCAGAGTCAAACCTAAATACAAATGTTTGCTGAAAGGATGTGTGGGTGACTCTTCAAATTGCCAGATGAACTAGAAAAGATGGGAGTTTAAGAGGAAGCTTCAGCAACCTAAACATTTATTAACAGAGCAAAGGATAAAGAAGATGTGGTACATATATACAAGGGAATATTACTCAGCCATAAAAATGAATGAAATTGGAACATCTGTAGAGACATGCATGGGCCTAGAGACTGTCATACAGAGTAAAGCAAATCAGAAACAGAAAATAAAATATTATATATTAATGTATATATGTGGACTCTAGAAAAATGGTACTGATGAAACCTATTTGCTGTATAGGAATAGAGACACAGATGTGGGAAGAGAGAAGTGTGGGATGAATTGGGAGATTGGGATTGACATATGTACACTATTGACACTATGTATAAAATAGATAGCTAATGATAACTTACTGTATAGAACAGGAAACTCTACTCAATACTCTGTGGTGACCCATGGGAAGGTACTCCAAAAAAGAGGGCATATATGTATGTGTGTAGCTGATTCACTTTATTGTACAGTAGAAACAGGCAACATTGTAAAGCAAATATACTTCAATAAAAATTAATTTTAAAAAAGAGGAAGCTTCAGGAATATTTCTTTAAACCAAATCATGACCAGTCTGAAAAGGAAACGATGGTGCTGCCATCAAGCATTAGAAGCTTCATTAATTCATTTCTGCACTCATTCATACATTCAAGAAGACGTACTTGAACACCTACTGTGGGCAGGCAATGTTTCAGGCTCTGAAGATTAAGCAGGGTGTGCAACCACAGTTTGACCACTAACTGTAATAAGCCAGCAGTCCTGTTTGACTGTCAGTGCTACCACTGCCAGTTCTCTGTCCATTTTCTTTGGACTCACAGTCTTATGAAGTCATGGATGTGGCTGGCAAAGTCTTCAAGGGAAACTTAAAGACGAAATAGCTAGCATTTTTCTTCTTCTTTAAAGAGAGATGTGTCTGCAATTCACCTAGACTCAACAACTGGAGGATCACCCAACTACAAAACAAGGTTTGGTTCCTGTTCTTCCAAAAGAAAAGGCAAACAACCACCAGGAAATGTGTCACAGCGTGATAGACAAGGGGACTAAGTCTTGCAGGATGAGCGGTGGTGTCGCGTAGTGAAGGAGGCAGTAGGGGCAAGTTTCTGTGCTGAGAAAAACACCCGAGTCAGGCAGAGACAGCACTGGGCCTTCAGATGGTGAAACTATCTGCAGCGTCATCAGCATCATCATTTAAAAACAATTACAAGTAAAACAAAATATTTAATTGTGCCTTTATTTACTGCTTTTCTGTCATTCTTTCTGCATGCATGTCCAGAATTTCTGACCCTTATAATTATCTTTCTGCTTGAAGAACTTCTTTCAGCATTTCTTGTGATGATATCCCTCAGTGTTTAATTATCTGCTAAAACCTCTATTTTTACTTCACATTTAGAATTATAAGTTGTCATTTTTTTCTTTCATCACTAAATATTTCATTCTGTTCTTCTTGCTTGCCTGGTTTCTGATAAAAAGTCCACTGTAATTATTGTCTTTGTTTCTCTATAGGTGAAACTTTATTCTCTGGTTTCTTTTAAGATTTTTCTCTTTGTCTTTGGTTTTCTACATTTCAAATATAATTTATGCCTAGGTATGATTTTATTTTTTAAATTTATCCTGCTCAGTGTTCTCTGAGCTAAACCATCTGATTAAACCTTTCTTTTGATATCTATCTTTAATTTCTGAATGTTCTCAGCCATTAATACGTCAAATATTTTTGACATATTAATATTCTCCTCCTGCATCCCCATTATGATATGTTATACCTTCTTGAAATTGTCACACAATTCTTGGATGTTCTGTTCTGTGGTTTTCATTTTTTTTCTCTTCGATGCTTCAGTTTGGGAAGTTTCTATTTTCCTGTCTTTAATTTCATTGATTCTTCCCTTGCTGTGTCAAGTTTACTCATGAGCCCATCAAACACATTTTTCATTTGCCTTACAATGAGTGTGATACCTAGCATTCTCTTTTGATTTATTTTCCTGGAATTTCCATCTCTCTGCAAACATTGCCCATCTATTTGTTCTTTTACTTGGGTACTTTTTTTTTTTTTCATTATAGCCCTTAACAAACTTATCATAGTAATTTAAAATTCTCTGTCTGATAACTTCAACATCTGTATCATATATGAGCCTGGTTCTGATGATAGCTTGTATTTCTTCACTCTTTTGTTTTTTGTTGCCTTTTAAAAGATTTTTTACAATTTTTTATTGAAAGCTGGATACAATGTATCAGGTTCCAGGAATTTTTATAACAGGGTGAGAACTTAAGTTATAGGAATTGGGCCATGTTTGCTGTAGCTGTAGTGTCAGAGACTACAAATCCCTCTACTACCTCTGTTTATATCTCTCCTCCTGGTTTAGGCACTTAACTTTGTGCTATTCCTCTAAGTAAGTTTGTGTTTACAGTACTTTCATTCTGTAATGCACTGTTGTTATGCTGGAAGCTTGTTGGTTTGGCCATACGGTGTGGGGTGGGGGAATAGTCTAACTGTCACATGAAGTCTCTGTTACTCCATGAGCCTGTTGTTCATTACTGTGGCCTTTAAAAGTGTCTCTGTTGCTCCATTTCCAATTTCTGTCCTTAAATTCTGGTTCCCTATTGAGTACATTTAATTTTTTTTTCCCCTAGGTGAGACAGAAAGCCTAGAAGGAACTGGTTTGGGTCAGAATTCCACACCCTGGTCCACTGGATTCAGCTTTTGGTGTTGTCCTCTGGTCATTCCTGTTCACCACATCCCCAGCCACTGGAGCCATAAGGGGATCTTCTGGGTTTCTCCCGGGAAGGACCTAGTAAGGTTTCGGGAGGGACATCCTAGGACAGTGATACCTCACACCTGGACTGTAAGGGCCACCCTCAGAATTCTCACTGTATTATTAAGGTGCACTCAGCCATCAGCACTGTCATGATTACTAGACAGCAAAGTATTCTGTCAGTTTCATCAGTGACTTCTTGTCCACGTAAACAGTCTTGGGTGCTCTATCTCTGGGTTGCTGTTGACCCTACAGATTTCTTGTACCTTCGGGTCTCTAATGGACCTAAGAAAAACTGGTCCATATTTTTCCAATTGGTCCACATTTTTCCTGTTGTAAGGACTAAAGTAATGGCTTCCAAGTTCTTTCCTTGTTGAGGCCACTGTAAAAAGTCTAGTTACCATCATTTTAACCAGAGGCATTTCATTGTGGAGGGCTGAGGGAGGTATCTCCTGGTGGGGTTGGCTGGGGTGATGCTAATCTACCTTTTCTGCTTTTACCCTCAAGACTAGGGAAAGTCTCACCAGGACCATCATAGATGACTTAGAACAATCATACTAGTAGTCAGAAAAAACTGCACATCTCAATTAATCCAACATTATGGTTAGGAAGGAAACAGAACAGAGACAGGAATTCGCCGTCAGCAACTGATGAATTATCTCAAGATTTCAAGAACAGTGATGGAAAGTGAGATGTTCCAGGTTTTGAAATCAGATGAGTTTCAGTTCAGTTCAGTTCAGTTCAGTCGCTCAGATTATTAATAATTGCTCTTCCTTTCACTCTGTAGTTTTCCTTCATAGTCATAATTTCCTCATTTTAACCAGAGGGTAACAGTACAGAATTTATAAGTTGCTGCAGGGATTAACGGAGGTCATTTAGTTAATGTCCTCAACCAGATCCTGCCACCTGGTCAAGACTTGTTGACCTGAAGCCACTAGCATCTGACTGTGCCTTCTGTCCACTGGAGCTACCCCAGCCTGAGCATTTTAACCACTAGCGAATGGGTTCACAGGAACCTGACCCTGACTTGGCCAATGCCTTCTGCTCTGCTCCTTGTGCTTTCTGAGTCTGTGCCACAAAACTGGCACATGGCGGGTTAGCTCCAAGTTCAGGCAAGTGTTTTACTTCCTAATTAGTAAAGGCAGAGCTCCTGTTAAATTACTGGCAGATCAAATGTCTCATTGCTTTTTATCCATTGCTGCTGCTGCTGCTAAGTCGCTTCAGTATTCATTACTGGCTTCTAATTATTCTAAATTGTTTCTTAATTAGATTCTGTCCAGTGGAAATTGAATGTGAAAGAGCAGGACACAGGGTAGACCTCCAGGGTAAAGCATTCCTCAGGATGGTGTTTGTCATTAGAAGCGAATGCTGTATCTGAAGGTCCTAGTTTCTTGCCAAGCCCACCTTTCCAAGCCCTGAAGGAAATACCATCTCTCCAGGGCTCTCAGTAAAGACAGTCTGCAGTCTATAAGGAGCAAATATTCCCAGGAGACTGCCAGTCTTGAGCAGGAGCTGTCTGTTGGGGAAGGGTTAATAGAACCAGACAGTATCTGCCTTGATAATTTTGTCTTCTTGGTAGTCCTCTTGTTCAGAAGATTCTTTCCCCAACCCTTTGCAACCTAAAGCCTTCACCTTCATCCTTCTCCTAGTGGAATGTGACCCAGACAAGGCATTGCTTTTGTACCCTTATCCTTCCCTTTGCATTATGGATCCTATTCTTGCCAGGGGACTAAAGATGCTTCTTACAAGTCTCTTATTAAAAATGAAAGATTTCTCTTACAGAAATGCAAGTTATCACTTTGTTGGTTTTTTTAATTTATTTATTTTAATTGGAGGTTAATTACTTTAAAATATTGTATTGGTTTTGCCATACATTGACATGAATCTGCCCCAGGTGTACATGTGTTCCCCATCTTGAAACCCCCTCCCATCTCCCTTCCGCTCCCATCCCTCTGGTTCATCCCAGTGCACCGGCCCCGAGCATCGTGTATCATGCATTGAACCTGGACTGGCGATTCGTTTCACATATGATAATATACATGTTTCAATACCATTCTCCCAAATCATCTCACCCTCACCCTCTCCCACAGAGTCCAAAAGACTGTTCTATTCATCTGTGTCTCTTTTGCTGTCTCGTATACAGGGTTATCATTACCAACTTTCTAAATTCCATATATATGTGTTAGAATCCTGTATTGGTGTTTTTCCTTCTGGCTTACTTCACTCTGTATAATAGGCTCCAGTTTCATCCACCTCATTATAACTGATTCAAATGCGTTCTTTTTAATGGCTGAGTAATACTCTATTGTGTATGTGTACCACAGCTTTCTTATCCATTCGTCTGCAGATGGACATCTAGGTTGCTTCCATGTCCTGGCTTTTATAAATTGGCAAGTTATCACTTTGATAGCATGCAACAATGATCTAAAAAATTATAGTCATTATCTCTATTTCTGAGAATTTGATCTAAGAAAATAATGCAGACAAAGTTTAAGCTGAAAAATACTGTTATGGGTTGCATGTGTCCTGCCAAAACTCATTTGACGTTCTAAATCTCAATACTTCAGTAAGTGATCTTATTTGGGGACAGATTTTTTTAAAGAGATAATTTAAATGAGGCCACTAGGGGCTCTCACATTATAACTGGTGTCCTTATAACAAGGAGAAATTTAGACACAGATATAAGCACACAAAGATGATGTGAAGAGACGCAGGAGAAGATGAGCAGCATCTATAAGTCAAGAAGAGAGGCCTAAACTAAGATTCCGTGAAGTACTGCAGTGAATACTGAAGATCCCATGTGCTGTAAATAAAACCTGGTACAGCCAAAAAAACAAATAAACAAATACAAATAAATATATTTTAAAAACAACAAAGACATACACATTTTCCCAGCTACATTATATTAAAAGATCAAGCTACTTTATTCTGAGGAAATCCAATGATATGAGTTTTCTTATATGCTATGGAGTGTGGGTTGGGATAAGTTTTCTGAAATCAATTTAGCTAAAATATGAAGAACTTTATCTTTTCTGTGCTTTATGGGCTAATATATCAATTTCTAGCTTATTCTTAGGAAACAATTGTGGTTTCTAACAAAGGTTTTTGGTATATGATTTTTTGGTATAGATGGTTCATAATAGAAAAACAAATAGAAGTAACACAAATGCCCAAATTAAGAAAATTATTATATAACTTCTCATATGCTTGTAAAATTATGTATTATTAAACAATTACAAATGTTTTTAAGACTACATTTCATACTATGAGAATGCATTGGATATTTTATAAAATTAAAGCCACTAAATGTATTATTAAAGAAATAAGCCAAGATTTTATACAAATTATCTTTAATTATAATAATGTTATTTTTGTTATTCCATATATAATTTGAAATTAAAATATATAATTAATTATATGCTGTGAATAACAATACTTTTTGAAAAAAGAAGAACTGTAAAGCATCATTAAGAAGATGTAATAATATGTGGAATGTACAGGTGGATGTGAGCCTTTCCAATATTCCTAAAATAAATTACAAATGTGGTTGACTGCCTTTAATTTACCTTTCTGGACCCCAAATAAAACCATGGTTGTTTCACTGGGGAACAAGATTAATAGGCAGGAGATGCAGTAATATTCAATAGAGTGCAAATCAGAGAAGAGCAAAGCTTTATTTACCCACTCTAGAGAGGCAGTAGGTAGACTGTGTCAATCAAGGCAGGAAAGCCTTTAGGACATGCATACAGGACTCAGTGAGTGAGCATCAGCTGACACATTTTCAGCTGAAAATGTGAAATAAAAAAGTGTAGGAGGCTGGACCTGGACTAGATAGATGATAACTCCTTGACACTTAGGATCAAATGCTTTGCTAGCTCACTTTTAAGGAAGAATTGAAACATTGTCCTACAGAGAAGTTCTCAAATCTTTTAATCTTGGCTTACTTTTATACTCTCAAAATTGCCTTACACACCCAAGACCTTGTCTTTTGGTATTTTCTATATTAGACATGAAAACTGACATATACTAATACCTTTATTATTTAGTTAAAATAACAACAAACCCATTTGATAATAAAATTAATTAGGTTTTATGAATATTAAATAAAATTTCCTTAAAAAGAAAAAATGCCAGAAAACTGGCATTGTTTTATTTTTTCACAAATCTCTTTACTGTCTGGCTTAATAGAAGATAGCTTTATCCATTCCTTTGTTGATAGACATTTAGGTTGCTTTCATATGCTGCCTATGAAATACTGCATATGTAAATACTGCTGCAAAGAATATTGGGGTGCATGTATCTTTTCAAATTATTTTTTTTTCCAGGTATATGCCCAGGAGTGGGATTGCTGGATTATATGGCATTAATACGTCTATTTCTTGTCTATTTATCTTACTTTTTTAATGGATAAAGATGTGGTTTATACTGTGCTGTGTGTTCAGACACTACAGTCATGTCTCTTTGCAACCCAATGGACTGTAGCCTGCCAGGCTCTTCTGTGCTTGGGATTCTCCAGGCAATAATACTAGACTGGGTTGTCATGCCTTCCTCCAGGGAATCTTCCCAACCCAGGGATCGAACCCACATCTCCTGCATCTCCTGCAATGCAGGTGGATTCTTTACCTGCTGAGCCACCTGGAGAGCCCACAATAGAAGACTACTCAACCATTAAAAATGAAATAGTGCCATTTGCAGCAACATGGATGGATCCAGAGATTGTCATACTGAGTGAATTAAGTCAGACAAAGACACATATCAGGATGATATTGTTTTTATGTGGAATCTAAAATAAAAAGAGTGCAAATAAACTTATCTACAAAACAGAAATAGAGTGACAAGTGTAGGAAATAAACAGCGTTACTAGGGGGGAAGGGGAGGGATAAATTGGGAGATAGAGATGGACATATATTAATATACACAACTGTGTATAAAATAGATGACTAATAAGGATCTATTGTACAGCACAGGGAACTGTACTCAATACTTTGTAATGGCCTATACAGGAAAGTATCTTAAAAGATACATATATGTACATGTATAAATGATTCACTTTTGCTTATAAAAGAAACTAACACAACATGGTAGACCAACTATACTCCAAAAGAGAAAAAAATAGAAGATGGCTGAACTCTACTTGTTTGTATGTAATCTATGGTGATATATGCCATACTGCCTCTTAAAAATCCTACTCAGTTCATTCAGTCATATCCAACTCTTTGTGACCCCATGGACTGCAGCACGCCAGGCTTCCCTGCCCATCACCAACTCCTGGAGCTAAATCAAACCCATGTCCATTGAGTCAGTGATGCCCCCCAACCATGTCATCCTCTGTGCTCCCCTCTCCTTCGGCCTTCAGTCATTCCTACATTCAGAGTCTTTTCCAGTGAGTCAGTTCTTCACATCAGGTGGTAAAAATATCAGAGTTTCAGCTTCAGCTCAGTCCTTCCAATGACTACTCAGGACTGATTTTCTTTAGGATTGACTGGTTTGATTTCCTTGTAGTCCAGGGGACTCTGAAGAGTCTTCTACAACACCACAGTTCAAAAGCACCAATTCTTCGGCACTCAGCTTTCTTTATAATCCAACTCTCACATGCATACATGACTGCTGGAGAAATCATAGATTTCACTATACGGACTTTTGTCTGAAAAGTAATGTCTCTGCTTTTTCGTATTCTGTCTAGGTTGTTCATAGCTTTTCTTCCAAAGAGCAAGCCTCTTTTAATTTCATGGCTGCAGTCATTATCTGAAGTGATTTTGGAGCCCAAGAAAATAGCATATGTCACTGTTTTCATTGTTTCAACATCTATTTGCCATGAAATGATGGGACCGGATGCCATGATCTTAGTTTTTTGAATGTTGAGGTTTTTTTAATCTATTTTTAATTTTTATTGGAGGCTAATTATTTTACAATATTATATTGGTTGGTTTTGCAATACATTGACTTGAATCTGCCCCAGGTGTACATGAGTTCCCCTTCCTGAACCCCCCTCCCACCTCCCTCCTCCCCTTATCCTCCCTCTGGGTCATCCCCACACACCAGCCCCGAGCATCCTGTAACATGCACAGACCCTGAACTGGCGATTTGTTTCACATATGATAATATACATGTTTCACTGCCATTCTCCCAAATCATCCCACCCTCACCCTCTCCCACAGAGTCCCAAAGACTGTTCTATACATCTGTGTCTCTTTTGCTGTCTCGTATACAGGGTTATCATTTCCATCTTTGTAAATTCCATATATATGCGTGAGTATACTGTATTGGTGTTTTTCTTCCTGGCATACTTCACTCTATATAATAGGCTCCAATTTGATCCACCTCATTAGAACTGATTCAAATGTATTCTTTTTGATGGCTGAATAATACTCCAATGTGAATATGTACCAAAGCTTTCTTATCCATTCGTCTGCAGATGGACATCTAGGTTGCTTCCATGTCCTGGCTATTATAAACAGTGCTGCAATGAACATTGGAGTATATGTGTCTCTTTCAATTCTGGTTTCCTTGTTGTGTATGCCCAGGAGTGCGATTGCTGGATCATATGGCAGTTCTATTTCCAGTTTTTTGAGGAATCTCCACACTGTTCTCCACAGTGGCTGTACTAGTTTGCATTCCCACCAACAGTGTAAGAGGGTTCCCTTCTCTCCACACCCTCTCCAGCATTTATTGCACGTAGACTTTTGGATAGCAGCCATTCTGACCGGTGTGAAATGGTACCTCATTGTGGTTTTGATTTGCATTTCTCTGATTATGAGGGATGTTGAGCATTTTTTCATGTGTTTGTTAGCCATCTGTATGTCTTCTTTGGAGAAATGTCTGTTTAGTTCTTTGGCCCATTTTTTAATTGGGTCATTTATTTTTCTGGAATTGAGCTTCAGGAGCTGCTTGTATATTTTAGATATTAATGCTTTGTCAGTTGTTTCATTTGCTATTATTTTCTCCCATTCTGAAGGCTGTCTTTTCACCTTGCTTATGGTTTCCTTTGCTCTGCAGAAGCTTTTAATTTTAATTAGGTTCCATTTGTTTATTTCTGCTTTTATTTCCAATATTCTGGGAAGTGGGTCATGGAGGATCCTGCTGTGATTTATGTCGGAGAGTGTTTTGCCTATGTTTTCCTCAAGGAGTTTTGTAGTTTCTGGTCTTACATTTAGATCTTTAACCCATTTTGAGTTTGTTTTTGTGTATGGTGTTAGGAAGTGTTCTAGTTTCATTCTTTTACAAGTGGATGACCAGTTTTCCCAGCACCACTTGTTAAAGAAGCTGTCTTTTCTCCATTTCATATTATCTCTGGGCTTGTTATTTTGTTTCATTTGTCTATATTTCTGTCTTTATGCCAGTACCATACTGTCTTGATGACTGTGGCTTTGTAATAGAGCCTGAAGTCTGGCAGGTTGATTCCCCCAGTTCCTCAAGATTGCTTTGGCTATTCGAGGTTTTTTGTATTTCCATACAAATTGTGAGATTATTTGTTCTAGCTCTATGAAAAATACCGTTGATAGCTTGATAGGCATTGCATTGAATGTATAAATTACTTAGGGTAGTATACTCATATTCACAATATTTATTCTTCCAATCCACGAACATGGTATATTTCTCCATCTGTTAGTGTCCTCTCTGATTTCTTTCACCAGTATTTTATAGTTCTCTATGTACAGGTCTTTTGTTTCTTTACGTAGATATATTCCTAAGTATTTAATTCTTTTCGTTGCAACAGTGAATGGAATAGTTTCCTTAATTTCTCTATTTTCTCATTATTAGAGTATAGGAATTCAAGGGTGTTGATTTTATATCCTGCAACTGTGTGTTGATTTTATATCCTGCAACTTTACTGTATTCGTTGATTAGCTCTAGTAGTTTTCTGGTAGAGTCTCTAGGGTTTTCTGTGTAGAGGATCATGTCATCAGCGAACAGTGAAAGTTTTACTTTTTCTTTTCCAATTTGGATTCCTTTTATGTCTTTTTCTGCTCTGATTGCTGTAGCCAAAACTTCCAGAACTATGTTGAATAGTAGTGGTGAGAGTGGGCACCCTTGTCTTGTTCCTGACTTTAGGGGAAATGCTTTCAGTTTTTCACCATTGAGGATAATGTTTGCTGTGGGTTTGTCATATATAGCTTTATTATGTTGAGGTATGTTCCTTCTAGTCCCACCTTCTGGAGGGTTTTTATCATAAATGGATGTTGAATTTTGTCAAAGGCTTTCTCTGCATCTATTGAGATAATCATATGATTTTTATTTTTCAGTTTGTTAATGTGGTGTATTACGTTGATTGATTTGTGGATATTGAAGAATCCTTGCATTCCTGGGATAAAGCCCACTTGGTCATGATGTATGATCTTCTTAATGTGTTGTTGGATTCTGACTGCTAGAATTTTGTTAAGGATTTTTGCATCTATGTTCATCAGTGATATTGGCCTGTAGTTTTCTTTCTTTGTGGGATCTTTACCAGGTTTTGGGATTAGGGTGATGGTGGCCTCATAGAATGAGTTTGGAAGTTTCCCTTCCTCAACAATTTTCTGGAAGAGTTTAAGTAGAATAGGTGTTAGCTCTTCTCTAAATTTTTGGTAAAATTCAGCTGTGAAGACATCTGGACCTGGGCTTTTGTTTGCTGGAAGATTTTCGATTACCGCTTCTATTTCCATGCTTGTGATGAGTCTGTTCAGATTTTCTATTTCTTCCTGGTTCAGTTTTGGAAAGTTGTACTTTTCTGAGAATTTGTCCATTTCTTCCAAGTTGTTCATTTTATTGCCATATAATTGTTGATAGTATTCTCTAATGATCCTTTGTATTTCTGTGTTGTCAGTTGTGATCTCTCCCTTTTCATTTCTAATTTTATTGATTTGGTCTTTCTCCCTTTGTTTCTTGATGAGTCTGGCTAGTGGCTTGTCAATTTTATTTACCTTCTCAAAGAACCAACTTTTGGCTTTGTTGATTTTTGCTATGGCCTCTTTTGTTTCTTTTGTATTTATTTCTGCCCTAATTTTTAAGATTTCTTTCCTTCTAATAACCCTGGGGTTCTTCATTTCTTCCTTTTCTAGTTTCTTTAGGTTTGCTACTGCTCCTGCTAAGTTGCTTCAGTCATGTCCGACTCTGTGTGACCCCATAGACGGCAGCCCACCAGGCTTCCCCATCTCTGGGATTCTCCAGGCAAAAACACAGGAGTAGGTTGCCATTTCCTTCTCCAATGCATGAAAGTGAAAAGTGAAGTCTCTCAGTCATGTCCGACTCTTAGTAGAGTTAGGTTATTTAGCTGACTTTTTTCTTGTTTCTTGAGGTGTGCCTGTATTGCTATGAACCTTCCCCTTAGCACTGCTTTTACAGTATCCCAGAGGTTTTGGGTTGTCGTGTTTTCATTTTCATTCATTTCTTTGCATATTTTGATTTCTCTTTTGATTTCTTCTATGATTTGTTCGTCATTCAGCAGTGTGTTGTTCAGCCTCCATATGTTGGCATTTTAAATAGTTTTTCTCCCGTAACTGAGATCTAATCTTACTGCATTGAGGTCAGGAAAGATGCATGGAATGATTTCAACTTTTTTGAATTTACCAAGGCTAAATTTATGGCCCAGGATGTGATCTATCCTGGAAAATGTTACGTTTGCGCTTGAGGAAAAGGTGAAATTCATTGTTTTGGGGTGAAATGTCCTATAGATATCTATTAGGTCTAACTGGTCTATCGTATCATTTAAAGTTTGTGTGTCCTTGTTAATTTTCTGTTTAGTTGATCTATCCATAGGTGTATGTGGGGTATTAAAATCTCCCACTATTATTGCGTTGTTGTTAATTTTCCCTTTCATATTTGTTAGTAATTGTCTTACATATTGTGGTGCTCCTATGTTGGGTGCATAAATATTTATAATTGTTATACCTTCTTCTTGGATTGAGCCTTTGATCATTATGTAGTTTCCTTCTTTGTCTCTTTTCATAGCCTTTTTTTGAAGTCTATTTTATCTGATATGAGTATTGCTACTCCTGCTTTCTTTTAGTCTCTATTTGCGTGGAATATCTTTTTCCAGCCCTTCACTTTCAGTCTGTATGTGTCCCTCGTTTTGACGTGGATCTCTTGTAGACAACCTATATGGAGGTCTTGTTTTTGTATCCATTCAGCCAGCCTTTGTCTTTTGGTTGGGGCATTCAACCCATTTACGTTTAAGGTAAGTATGATAAGTATAACCCCATAGCCATTTTCTTTATTGCTTTGGGTTCGAGTTTATACACCCTTTCTGTGTTTCCTTCTAGAGAAGATCCTTTAGCATTTGTTGGAGAGCTGGTTTGGTGATGCTGAATTCTCTCAGCTTTTGCTTGTCTGTAAAGCTTTTGATTTCTCATTCATATTTGAATGAGATCCTTGCTGGATACAGTAATCTGGGCTGTAGGTTATTTTCCTTCATCACTTTAAGTATGTCTTGCCATTCCCTCCTGGCCTGAAGAGTTTCTGTTGAAGCTGTTATCCTTATGGGAATCCCCTTGTGTGTTATTTGCTGCTTTTCCCTTGTTGCTTTTAATATTTGTTCTTTGTGTTTGATCTTTGTTAATTTGATTAATATGTGTCTTGGAGTATTTCACCTTGGGTTTATCCTGTTAGGGACTCTCTGTGTTTCTTGGACTTGGGTGATTATTTCTTTCCCCATTTTAGGAAAGTTTTCAACTATTATCTCCTCAAGTATTCTCTCATGGTCTTTCATTTTGTTTTCTTCTTCTGGGACTCCTATGATTCGAATGTTGGAGCGTTTAACATTGTCTGAGAGGTCTCTAATATTGTCCTCATTTCTTTTAATTCTTTTTTCTTTTTTCCTCTCTGTTTCATTTATTTCTACAATTCTATCTTCTAGCTTGCTTATCCTGTCTTCTGCCTCTGTTATCCTACTGTTTGTTCCCTCCAGAGTGTTTCTGATCTCATCTATTGCATTATTCATTGTATATTGACTCTTTTTTATTTCCTCTAAGTCCTTATTAAACCTTTCTTGCATCTTCTCAATCCTTTTCTCTAAGTTATTTATCTGTAACTCCATTTTGCTTTCAAGATTTTGAATCATTTTCACCATCAAAATTTGAAATTCTTTATCAGGTAGATTCCCTATATCTTCCTCTTTTGTTTGTGTTGGTTGGCATTTATCTTGTTCCTTTACTTGCTGGGTATTTCTCTGCCTCTTCATCCTGCTTATATTGCTTTGCTTGGGGTGGCCTTTCCCTCTTCTGGCAGTTTGTGGAGTTCTCCTTATTATGTAGTTTCCTCACTGTGTGTGGAGTTGGATGGGTGACTTGTCAAGGTTCCCTGGTTAGGGAAGCTTGTGTCGGTGTTCTGGTGGGTTAGCTGGATTTCTTCTCTCTGAAATGTAATGAAGTGCCCAGTAATGAGTTATGAGATGTCGGTGGGTTTGGAGTGACTTTGGGCAATCTGTATATTGAAGCTCAGGGCTATTTTCTTGTATTGCTGGAGAATTTGCGTGGTATGTCTTGCTCTGGAACTTGTTGACCCTTGGGTGGTGCTTGGTTTTAGTGTAGGTATGGAGGCATTTAATGAGCTCCTATCTATTAATGTTCCTTGGAGTCAGGAGTTCTTTGGTGTTCTCAGGATTCGGGCTTAAGCCTCTTGCCTCTGGTTCGGTCTTATTCTTGGAGTAGCCTCTAGACTTCTCTATCTGTCATTTCCAAGGTGGTTCTCTCTGTTTTAGCTTCTGCTTGCTGTTCTCTTCAGTGTCTAATTTCTGCCCTGACACTCGAGAACGGTGGTGGACACTTTTTAAGGGCCAGTTGTTCAGTACTGTTCTGGGAAGGGAGGAACGCTGCAGACAAATATCTCTGGCATCTGTGGGGAGTGCTCGCGGTTTCTTGGCCGCAATGGGTTTGTCCCTTCTCACAGCGCATGTGCTGTCCCAGTCTACACTGCACAGGCTCTAGGTCGCTCTGCTGGGAACTGTCCGAGGCCGGCACTGGATGGTATGCACTTCCCAGGTCTGAGCGGCTCAGGTTCAGGTCCTTGGGTACTCCACAAAGGCGCAGACTTGGTTGGGCCTGCGTTTTGTGCCTTCCCCGGTCCGAACAGCTCAGGTGACCAGGTGTTTGGTAAGCGTGGTCGCTGCGACTTATCGCCTCCCTAGTCCCTGCCACTCAGTTTTCTGGGTTTACAACCAGTGAAACTTCTCAGGCAGATATTGACCGGTCCGAGCCCAAGAAGTCTTGATTAGCAATGACGCCAGCCTGCAGTTTGGTATCGGATGCCTTTCTGGGGCCGCGGTTGCCCCCTCTGGCTCTGACTGTCCTCCCTGCCTGTCTCGGTGGGGCATGGGGGATGGGCCGACCGCAGCCAGCTTGCTCTGCTCAGTCCTTTGTTCTGTGAGCGGGGCTGGCAGAGTCTTAGGTTAGGGCTTTCTGCTTTTTTGCCGGGGAAGCTATTCCAGTCTGCTTTGCTATCCCCAGTTAGTTCTCTCAGATTGTTCTCGCGGCATTCAAGCCCGGTCCTCTCTCTAAACAGTTCAGCCGGCTCCTCCCTGCCCAGCCCCTGCTTACCAATGGCGGATGCAGGCGTCTGTGCTGCTTCTCTGCTGGGAGTTACCGTTTGGTGGGTAATCTGTGTGTTTTAATTATTTCTTTCTTTTCCCTCATGGTTATGTGGCCCTCTGAGGTTTCAAGGCTCACCACAGACTCGCCAGTGAGAGTGTTTCCTGGTGTTTGGAAACTTCTCTCTTTTTAAAGCCTCCCTTCCCCAGATGGAGCTCTGTACTTACTTCTTTTGTCTCTCTTTTTATCTTTTATGTTTTTTCCTACCTCCTTTCGAAGACAATGGGCTGCTTTTCTGGGTGCCTGATGTCCTTTGCCAGCATTCAGAAGTTGTTTTGTGGACTTTACTCCGTGTTCAAATGTTATTTTGATGAATTTGTGGGGAATAAAGTGGTCTCGCAGTCCTATTCCTCCGCCATCTTGTTCCTTCCTCTGAATGTTGAGTTTTAAGTCAGTTTTTACACTCTCTTCTTTGACCTTCATCAAGAGGCTTTTTAGTTCCTCTTCATTTTCTGACATAAGGGTGGTGTCATCTGCAAATCTGAGGTTACTGATATTTCTCCCAGCAATATTGATTCCAGATTGTGCTTCATTCTGTCTGGCATTAGCATGATGTACTCTGTATATAAGTTAAATAAGCAGGGTAACAATATACAGCCTTGACTTACTCCTTTTCCTATTTGGAACCAGTCTGTTTTTCCATGTCCATTTCTAACTGTTGTTTCTTGACCTGCATACAGGTTTCTCAGGAGGCAGGTAACAAGGTCTGATAGTTCCATCTCTTGAAGAATTTTCCATAGTTTGTTGTGATCCACACCATCCAAGGCTTTGGCATAGTCAATAAAGGAGAGATAGATGTTTTTCTGGAATTCTCTTGCTTTCTCGATGATCCAGCAGTGGTTGGCAATTTGATCTCTGATTCCTTTGCCATTTCTAAATCCAGCTTCAACACCTGGAAGTTCATGATTCACGTACTGTTGAAGCTTGACTTGGAGAATTTTGAGCATTACTTTACTAGTGTGTGAGATGAGTGCAATTGTGCAGTAGTTTGAGTATTCTTCAGCATTGCCTTTCTTTTGGATTGGAATGAAGACTGACCTTTCCAGTCCTGTGGCTACTGCTGAGTTTTCCAAATTTGCTGGCATATTGAGTGCAGCACTTTCACAGCATCATCTTTTAGGATTTGAAATAACTCAACTGGAATTCCATCACTTCCATGAGCTTTGCTGCTAGGTATGTTTCCTAAGGCCGACTTGACTTCACATTCCAGGATGTCTGGCTCTAGGTGAGTGATCACACCACCATGATTATCTGCGTGGTGAAGATCTTTTTTGTACATTTCTTCTGTGTATTCTTGCCACCTCTTCTTAATATCTTCTGCTTCTGTTACATCCATACCACTTCTATCCTTTATTGTGTCCATCTTTGCATGAAATGTTCCCTTGGTATTTTTAATTTTTTTTGAAGAGATCTCTAGTATTTTCTGTTCTATTGTTTTCCTCTATTTATTTACACTGATCACTGAGGAAGGTTTTCTGATCTCTCCTTAGCATTCTTTGGAACTCTGCATTCAAATGGGTATATTTTTCCTTTTCTCTTTTGCTTTGGACTTTCTGTCTTTTCACAGCTATTTGTAAGTCCTCCTCAGGCAACCAATTTGCTTTTTGTATTTCTTTATCTTGGGGATGGTCTTGATCACTGCCTCCAGTACTGTGTCACAAACCTCTGTCCATAGATCTTCAGACACTCTGTCTATCAGATCTAATCCCTTGAATCTATTTCTCACTTCCACTTGATTTAGGTCATACCTGAATGGTCTAGTGGTTTTCTCCACTTTCTTCAATTTACGTCTGAATTTGGCAATAAGGAATACACGATCTGAACCATAGTTGTATCTCCCCATTTTGTTTTTGCTGACTGCATTGAGCTTCTCTGTCTTTGGCTGCAAAGAATATAATCAATCAATCTGATTTCAGTGTTGACCATCTAGTGATGTCCTTGTGTAGAGTCTTCTCTTGTGCTCTTGGAAGAGGGTGTTTGCTATGACCAGTGTGTTCTCTTGGCAGAACTCTATCAGCCGTTGTCCTGGTTCATTCTGTACATCAAGGCCAAATTTGCCTGTTCCTCCAGGTATCTCTTGACTTCCTATTTTTGCATTCTATTTCCCTATGATGAAAAGGGCATTTTTTTGACTGTTAGTTCTAGAAGATCTTGTAGGTCTTCATAGAACTGCTCAATTTCAGCTTCTTTAGCATTACTGGTTGGGGCATAGACTTGTATTACTGTGATATTGAATGGTTTGCCTTGGAAACAAACAGAGATTATTCTGTCATTTTTAAGATTTCAACCAAGTACTGCATTTGAGACTCTTTTATTGACTCTGATGGCTACTTCTTTTCTTCTAAGGGATTCTTGCCCACAGTAGTATAAAATGGTCATGTGAGTTAAATTCACCCATTCCAGTCCATCTTAGTTCACTGATTCCTAGAATGTCAGTGTTCACTCTTGTCATTTCCTGCTTGGCCACTTCTAATTTACCTTGATTCATTGATGTAACATTTCAGGTTCCTATGCAATATTGCTCTTTATAACATAGAACTTTACTTCCATCACCAGTCAGATCCACAACTGGGCATTGTTTTTGTTTTGGCTGCATCCCTTCATTCTTTCTGGATTTATTTCTCCACTCATTTCCAATAGCATATTGAGCACCTACCCTTCTGGAGAGTTCATCGTTCAGTGTCCTATCTTTTCATACTGTTCATTGGGTTCTCAAGGCAAGAATACTGAACTAGTTTTTCATTCCCTTCTCCAGTGGACCATGTTTTGTCAGAACTCTCCACCATGACCCATCTGTCTTGGGTTGCCCTACATGGCATGGCTCATAGTTTCACTGAATTAAACAAGTCTGTGGTCCATATGATCAGTTTGATTAGTTTCTGTGACTGCTTTTCATTCTGTTCACCCTCTGACAGAAAGCGATAAGAAGCTTGTGGAAGCTTCCTGATAGAAAACCTTACTGAAGTATTCTTAAAGTTTCCTGGACCAACGTTTGACAACCAATCAGTTCAGTTCAGTTCAGTTCATTTCAGTCGCTCAGTTGTGTCTGACTCTTAGCGACCCCATGAACCACAGCACGCCAGGCCTCCCTGTCCATCACCAACTCCCGGAGTTCACTCAAACTCATGTCCATCGAGTCGGTGATGCCATCCAGCCATCTCATTCTCTGTCGTCCCCATCTCCTCCTACCCTCAATCGCTCCCAGCATCAGACTCTTTTCCAGTGAGTCAACTCGTCGCATGAGGTGGCCAAAGTATTGAAGTTTCAGCTTTAGCATCAGTCCTTTCAACAAATATTCAGGTTTGATTTCACCTAGAATTGAGTGTCTTGATCTCCTTAGAGTCCAAGGGACTCTCAAGAGAATAATATTACTCTGGTTTAAATTTTTATTTAAATATTTATTTTACCTAAAATTTTATTTCATTATTAGTAAAGTTGTATCATTTCAGATATTTATTGGACATGTGTGTTTATTCATATGTAAATTATGTGTTCATAACCGCTATCAGATCTTCTTTATCTTTTTTCAATGTTGTGTAGATACTCCCTATATATCATAAATATTAATTCTTTGTTCAACTTCTCTGGTGGCTCAGACGGTAAAGTGCCTACCTATAATGTGGGAAACACGGGTTCCATCCCTGGGTCAGGAAGATCCTCTGGAGAAGGAAATGGCAACCCACTCCAGTACTCTTGCCTGCTCTTGCCTGGAAAATCCCAGGGATTTTTAATTCTTTGTTCATAACATATATTTCCAATATTTTCCCCATGTTGTCTCTAAACCATTTATATAATGCCTTTCAAAGTACCAAATGTTTTAATATTTATGAAATCAAATCTTGGAGCCTTTTCCCTTAGTGGCATCTGACTGGAATCTGTCTCATGCTTAGAGTTTTGAGATGATTTTCAATTTATTTTTCAATTTATATTTTACTTTTCTAAAAAAATAAGTTTATTTTATATTTGGGGAAAACCCATATTTTAAATATTCACATTTCCACATTTGTGGGACCAAAATCACAGGTCTCCTTATGCCACAAAGCCTAATTCTTTTCTTAGCTCGAGATGATATGTCAACTGACCATTAAAACTAGTGACTTCATGAATCCATCCACAGCTCTTAAGAATCCTCTTGGTTGAATATTGTCAGTCAGAGAGACTGATGTCACCATCGGTGTCATATACCAGAAAGTGTTGGCTATACACATACTCTTTCCACACAGCTCCTAGGAGAGAGGTGGAGTTCCCTCCCTGCTCCCCCAGGTAAGCACCACTATGATCCTTATCTCCAAGAAGGTTTAGCAAGGAGTGGAGAAAAATGTCCTCGTTAAGCGACCACTTGCTACGGCAGAGGCATGTAAGTATTCCATGAACACATCGTTCAAACCTTCTTGTTGGCCTGGCATAATGGAAAGTAATTTCACTTAAGGTGTCACAGACTCCCAGTATAGTCCAGCCCAAGCATTAGAAAAGACCAGCAAAGAAGCCTCCATGGAAATAGTTCTTTAGGAACTGAGCAGAGGCTTTGGAATCATGACTAATGTTTTTTTCCTGTTAAAATAAACAACAGTATGATGTCCCCCTGCCCTTGCTGCACTTCTTCACCCCTACCTGGCTGTGGTGACATTTCTGAACTTTTTACAGTTTTACAGTTCACCTACTTCTTCAGTTAGAAGAATTTAACGTCCCTCATGATTTAGGATTTAGGAGCTCTCACAGTGCAGCTTATCCATGAATACATCAGTTGAGGAGAAAACTCAAAGCAACATAAGCCTTTTCACCAAATGAGACTCCATTCACAGAGAACCTGCAGCATCAGCTAGGCATTCAGAAAGACAAGGGGATAGATGGAAGTAATTTACTTCCAGGAGCTTTTCATCAGGTATAGGTGGGTTACAGGAAACTTTGCTCAAGCTATTTCTTTCAACCTGAGGCCTGGACATTTTATATCTTGCATATGTAGTGATGAGGTTCTTGTGGAACTGGAGTGAAATGGATAACCCAGAATTCACTACAAGTAGTAGCCGAGTTATGAATTTGGACTGAGAATGGGCAGTGGAAATGTGGGGTCAGGGAAAGCCTCAGAGATCAGAAGCCCAGCTGTGTAGAGGAAGATTGATGGTGTTCTCCACCCTCATTTGTGTCCAGGGCTCACTACCTTGCTTTTTTCATTGTTTAAATGTATTTTTACATAATTTTAGATTTGTTGGGGAGTTGTGAGAACAATAATGTTTCCTGTATACCCTCCTTCCCTTATATTAGCATCTTACAGAACCATGATACATTTACCAAAACAAAATATTTACATCAGTACAACACTATAAGCTGAACTACAGACTTTATATTTCACCATTTTTTGCACTAATGTTTATTTCTCTGTTACATCATTCAATCCACACACCATGCTACATTTAATGATTACGTCTCCTTAGTTTTCTCTTATCTTGTTTTTCATGACCTTGCCACTTTTGAAGAATACTTGTCAGATATAGTTGTAGAATCTACCTTAATTTGGAATTGTTGGATATCTTCTTGTAATGAGACCTGTATTTTCCCAACTCATTACATCAGGGAGTACACGTCAACATGATTTTCCACTGGTAGTGTTCCTGTTGATCGCTTGGTTAGGGTAGTTTCTGCCAGGTTTTCCACTATAAACCTGTCAAGTTGTTTTTCCCTTTCCACATTATACCTCAGGGGTTCTCAACTAGGAATGATTTTATTGCCTCGGACATACTCAGTAACATCTGAAGACATGTTGTCACAGATGAATGAGGGAGCTATTGGCACCTAGAGATGATAGCACAGTAATTAAGTATTTTGCAGGAGATACTGAGGCTGTGAAAAAAATCGCTATTTCTCTTTAAAGTACTACCCAATAATTTTAGCATTCATCAAATTGCCTGGAGCAATGATTACTGTGCTGTAATAGTAATTTTCTATTTCCCTCATTTCTTCTACATTTATTATTCCTGACTCGCTCTTTAATTAGCTTTTCATGTAGCCATAATTTGAGTTAAAAAGTGATTACATTTCCTGTGTCACTAGTAGAGTTGGCTTGAAATATATGTTCTTGCCTTTTTCATTTATACCTTATATAGTTATCCATTCATTTATTTTTAATTAAAGTATATTGATTTACAATATAATTGTAAATTGATTTACCACATTATTTTAGTTTTAGATGCACAACATAGTGATTCCATATTTTTATAGATTATACTTAAAGTTATTGCAAACTAATAGCAGTGTTTCCCTGTGCTGGACAACAGATGCTTGCTGCTTATATATTTTATATGCAGTCATTGCAGCTCTGAATCCTCTAGCCCTATTTTGACCCACCCCTCTTCCCTGTACTCATTGTTGTTGTTCAGTCGCTCAGTCATGTCCAACTCTTTTCGACCCCATGGACTGTAGCATGCCAGTCCTCCCTGTCTTTCACCATCTCCCGGAGTTTGCTAAAACTCATGCTCATTGAGTTGGTGATGCCATCCAACCATCTCATCGTCTGTCGTTCCTTCTCCTCCTGCCATCAATTTTTTCCAGCATCTAATTTTCTCATTAGAACCCTCAGTTCTTCCCTTCAGGTGGAGCGTCAGTTTAAGCAGCAGTCCAACTAATGAATATTCATGGTTGATTTCCTTTAGGATTTGATCTCCTTGCAGTCCAAAGGACTCTCAAGAGTATTCTCCAACACAGTTCAAAAGCATCAATTCTTTGGCACTCAGTCTTCTTTGTGGTCCAGCTCTCACATCCATACGTGACTACTAGAAAAACAAAGTTTTGACTTTGTCAGCTAGGTAATATCTCTGCTTTTTAATATGTTGTCTAGTTTGGTCATAGATTTTCTTCCAAGGAGAAAGCGTCTTCAAATTTCATAGCTGCAGTTACCATCTGCAGTGATTTTGGAGCAACTCAAAATAAAGTCTGCCACTGTTTCGACTGTTTCTCCATCTATTTGTCATGAAGTGATGGGACTGGATGCCATGATCTTTGTTTTCTGAATGTTGAGCTTTAAGCCAACTTTTTCACTCTCCTCTTTCACTTTATTTATTTATTTTTTTGCTTTCTTTTAAAAAAATATTTATTTTAATCGGAGGCTAATTACTTTACATTATTGTATTGGTTTTGCCATACATTGACATGAATCTGCTCCAGGCGTACATGTGTTACCCATCTTGAACCCCCCTCCCACCTCCCTCCCCATCCCATCCCTCTGATTCATCCCAGTACACCAGCCCCAAGCATCCTGTATCACACATCGAACCTGGACTGGTGATTCGTTTTACATATGATAATATATATGTTTAAATGCCATTCTCCCAAATCATCCCACCCTCACCCTCTCCCACAGAGTCCAAAAGACTGTTCTATACATCTGTGTCTCTTTTGCTATCTTGTATACAATGTTATCGTTATCATCTTTCACTTTCACCAAGAGGTTCTTTTTTAGTTCTTCTTTGCTTTTTGCCATAAGGGTAGTGTCATCTGCAAATCTGAAGTTACTGATATTTCTCCCAGGAATCTTGATTCCAGCTTGTGCTTCATCCAGCCTGGCATTAGCATGATGTACTCTGCATATAAGTTAAATAAGCAGGGTGACAATATACAGCCTTGACGTACTCCTTTTCCTATTTGGAATCAGTCTGTTGCATCACGTCCAGTTCTAACTGTTGCTTCCTGATTTGCATAAGATTTCTCAAGAGGCTGGTCAGGTGGTATGGTATTCCCATCTCTTGAAGAATTTTCCACAGTTTATTGTGATCCACACAGCCAAAGGCTTTGGCATAGTCAATAAAGCAGAAGTAGATGTTTTTTGGAACTCTCTTGCTTTTTCAATGACCCAATGGATGTTGCCAATGTGATCTCTGGCTCCTCTGCCTTTTCTAAAACCTTCTTGAACATCTGGAAGTTCACAGTTCATGTATTGTTGAAACTTGGCTTGAAGAATTTTGAGCATTACTTTACTAGCATGTGAGATGAGTACAATGGTGTGTTAGTTTGAGCATTCTTTGGCATTACCTTTCTTTGGATTGGAATGAAAACTGACCTTTTCCAGTGCTGTGGCCACTGCTCAGTTTTCCAAATTTGCTGACATACTGAGTGCAGCACTTTTTCAGCATCATCTTTTAGCATTTAAAATTTAGAATTTTAACATGGAGTTTAGAAAGATGGTAACAATAACCCTGTATATGAGACAGCAAAAGAGACGAAGGTGTATAGAACAGTCTTTGGGACTCTGTGGGAGAGGTGAGGGTGGGATGATTTGAGAGAATGTCATTGAAACATGTATATTATCATATGTGAAACGAATCACCAGTCCAGGTTCAATGCATGATCCAGGATGCTCGGGGCTGGTGTACTGGGATGACCCATAGGGATGATATGGGGAAGGAGGTGGGAGGGGGGTTCAAGACGGGGAACACATGTACACCTGGGGCAGATTCATGTCAAAGTATGGCAAAACCTACACAATATTGTAAAGTAATTAGCCTTCAATTTAAAAACCAATTAAAAAATAATTTTAAAAATTTAGAAAAAGAAATATATTTGATTAAGTATTTAAAAAAGGATAAAATAACTCAACTGGAATTCATCGCCTCCAGTAGCTTTACTTGAAGTGATGCTTCCTAAGGTCCACTTGACTTCTCATTCCAGTATGTCTGGCTCTCGGTGAGTGATCACACCATCGTAATTATCTTGGTAGTGAAGATATTTTTTGTACAGTTCTTCTATGTATTCTTGCCATCTCTTCTTAATTATCTTCTGCTTCTGTTAGGTTCCTACTATTCCTGTCCTCTATTGACCCCATCTTTGCATGAAATATTCCCTTCAGTTCAGTTCAGTTCAGTTCAGTCGCTCAGTCATGTCCGACTCTTTGCAACCCCATGAATCACAGCACGCCAGGCCTCCCTGTCCATCACCAACTCCCGGAGTTCACTCAAACTCATGTCCACAGAGTCGGTGATGCCATCCAGCCATCTCATTCTCTGTCGTCCCTGTCTCCTCCCACCCCCAATCCCTCCTAGCATCAGAGTCTTTTCCAGTGAGTCAACTCGTCGCATGAGGTGGCCAAAGTATTGCAGTTTCAGCTTTAGCATCAGTCCTTCCAATGAACACCCAGGACTGATCTCCTTTAGAATGGACTGGTTGGATCTCCTTGCAGTCCAAGGGACTCTCAAGAGTTTTCTCCAGCACCACAGTTCAAAAGCATCAATTCTTCGGCGATCAGCTTTCTTCACATTCCAACTCTCACATCCATACATGACCACGGGAAAAACCATAGCCTTGACTAGACAGACCTTTGTTGGCAAAGTAATGTCTCTGTTTTTTAATATGCTATCTAGGTTGGTCATAACTTTCTTTCCAAAGAGTAAGCGTCTTTTAATTTCCTGGCTGCAATCAGCATCTGCAGTGATTTTGGAGCCCAAAAAATCCCTAAGTTTCTTGAAAAGATCTCTAGTTTTTCTCATTCTCTTGTTTTTCTCTATTTCTTGGACTGGTTACTGAGGAAGGCTTCTTATCTCTCCTTTCTATTCTTTGGACATTTGCATTCAAATGGGTAAATCTTTCCTTTTCTCCTTTGTTTTTCATTTCTTATCTTTTCACAGCTTTTTGTAAGGCCTCCTCAGACAGTCATTTTGCTTTTTGCATTTCTTTTTCTTGGGGATGGTCTTGATCCCTGTCTCTTGTACAGTGTCACAAACCTCCATCTGTAGTTCATCAATCACTCTGTCTATCAGATCTAATTCCTTAAATCTGTTTCCCACCTTCCACTGTATAATTATTAGGGATTTGATTTAGGTCATACTTGAATGGTCTAGTGGTTTTCCCTACTTTCTTTCCTTCTTTATTTTGGAGGCTAATTACAATATTGCATTGATTTTGCCATACATTGACAATTTAAGTCTGAATTTGGCAATAAGGAGTTGATGATCTGAGCCACAGTCAGCTCCTGGTCTTGTTTTTACTGACTGTATAGAACTTCTCCATTTTTGGCTGCAAAGAATATAATCAATCTGATTTCACTGTTGACCATCTGGTGATGTCCATGTATATGAGGCTTCTCTTGTGTTGTTGGAAGAGTGTGTTTGCTTGATCAGTATGTTCTCTTGGCAAAAGTCTATTAGTTTTTCTTTCTTTTTTTTTAACAGTTCTTTGCCCTGCTTCATTCTGTACTCCAAGGCAAAATCTGCCCTTTACTCCTGGCATTTCTTGAACTCCTACCTTTGCATTCCAGTCCCAATAAAGAAAAGGATATCTTTTTTGAGTGTTAGTTCTATAAGGTCTTGTTTTCATAGAACTGTTCAGCATCAGTTTCTTCAGCATTACTGGTTGGGGCATAGACTTGGATTACTGTGATATTGAATGATTTAAGTTGGAAACAAACAGAGATCATTCTGTCGTTTTTGAGACTGCATCCAAGTACTGCATTTTGGACTCTTTTGTTGTCTATGATGGCTACTCCATTTCTTCTAAGGGATTCTTGCCCACAGTAGTAGATAATGGTCATCTGAGTTAAATTCATCCATTTCAGTCCATATTAGTTCGCTGATTCCAAAATGTCGACGTTCACTCTTGCCATTTCCTGTTGACCACTTCTAATTTGCCTTGACTCATAGAACTATCATTCCAGATTCCTATGCAATATGCTCTTTTACAGCATCGAACCTTGCTTCCATCACCAGTCACATCCACATCTGGGTGTTGTTTTTGTTTTGTCTCTGTCACTTCACTCTTTTTGGAATTATTTCTCCACTGATCTCCAATACAATATTGGGCACCTACTGACCTGGGAGTTCATTTCAGTGTCCTACCTTTTTGCCTTTACATACTGTTCATGGGGTTCTCAAGGAAGGAATACTGAAGTGGTTTGCCATTCTGTTCTCCAGTGGACCACAATTTGTCAGAACTCTCCACCATGACCTGTACATCTTGCGTGGCCCTACACAGCATGGCTCATATTTTCACTGAGTTAGACAAGGCTGTGGTCCATGTGATTAGGTTGGTTAGTTTTCTGTGATTGTGGTTTCTGTCTGTCTGCCCTCTGATGCCCTCTCTCAGCGCTTACCATACTACTGGGGTTTCTCTGACCCTGGACGTGTGTATCTCCTCACGGCTGGTCCAGCAAAGTGCAGTTGCCATTACTGTCCTTCACCCTGGGGTATCTTCTCTTAGCGGTTTGCTGCTCCAGTGCCACACACCTGCTATACAGTGCTGCAGCGCCGCCTGGCACTCACTTCACTGTTATGTAAATACTGCTAATGGTCTTTTACTTTATTTTATTTTTATTGGAGGCTAATTACTTTACAATATTATATTGGTTTTGCCATACATTGACATGAATCCACCCGGGTGTACATGTGTTCCCCTTCTTGAACCCCCTTCCCACCTCCCTCCTCCCCTTACCCTCTCTCTGGGTCATCCCCGTGCACCAGCCCCGAGCATCCTGTATCATGCGTCGAACCTGGACTGGTGATTCATTTCACATATGATAATATACATGTTTCAATGCCATTCTCTCAAATCATCCCACCCTCACCCTCTCCCACAGAGTCCCAAAGACTGTTCTATACACCTGTGTCTCTTTTGCTGTCTCGTATACAGGGTTATCATTACCATCTTTCTAAATTCTATATATATGCGTTAGTATACTGTATCGGTCGCATGAGGTGGCCAAAGTATTGGAGTTTCAGCTTTAGCATCAGTCTTCCAATGAACACCCAGGACTGATCTCCTTTAGAATGGACTGGTTGGATCTCCTTGCAGTCCAAGAGACTCTCAAGAGTCTTCTCCAGCATGGGGTCGCAAAGAGTCGGACATGACTGAGTGACTGAAGTGAACTGAACTGAACTGATACTGTATTGGTGTTTTTCTTTCTGGCTTACTTCACTCTGTAAAATAGGCTCCAGTTTCATCCACCTCATTAGAACTGATTCAAATGTATTCTTTTTAATGGCTGAGTTAATAATCCATTGTGTATATGTACCAAAGTTTCTTATCCATTTGTCTGCAGGTGGACATCTAGTTTGCTTCCATGTCCTGGCTATTATAAACAGTACTGCAATGAACATTGGAGTACATGTGTCTCTTTCAATTCTGGTTTCCTCGGTGTGTATGCCCAGGAGTGTGATTGCTGGGTCATATGGCAGTTCTATTTCCAGTTTTTTAAGGAATCTCCACACTGTTCTCCATAGTGGCTGTACTAGTTTGCATTCCCGCCAACAGTGTAAGAGGGTTCCCTTTTCTCCACACCCTCTCCAGCATTTATTGCATGTAGCCTTTTGGATAGCAGCCATTCTGACTGGTGTGAAATGGTATCTCATTGTGCTTTTGATTTGCATTTGTCTGATTATGAGGGATGTTGAGCATTTTTTCATGTGTTTGCTAGCCATCTGTATGTCTTCTTTGGAGAAATGTCTGTTTAGTTCTTTGGCCCGTCTTGACTTTGCCCAAAGCCCTGAAACTTGTATTTCTAGAAAACTGATGTAACCTGGCTCTCTGCTTCATTGCCTCCCATTCAAGGGAGTGGACTATCTCTTGTGTATTAATGTGTTTACTAAGGAACGCAATAATAATACTCTCTGGATCTGTTTCTTAAATTTCCTCTTCCATCTCCTTCATCTCTTTCTCCACCATCTCTCCCAGTTTTGCTCATGATGTATATTATACAGAAGCATTAAGTAACAGTAGGCACTGGTGAGATGATGCAGCTATTCAATCTCTAGATTCTATTTGCTCAGAGTCTGTAACATTAGCACTTAAGATAATGTGTCCCTGGGCTTATGCTGGCTAAACCTGGAAGCTATGGATTGTCCAGCACCTGCCAGATAGATTATATAAAACATCCTTCCAATGAAATTTTCTTGTCAGCATTTTAACAAAATGTATGGAAATCCCAAGACTATGTTACAGAATGCCAATCCCCCAATATAGTTTTTGTTTTACTTTATAGTTTTTCCATAGATACAATAGGCAGAGTAAAATACATGCATTTCCATCATGTCTTGGAAGAAAATCTATGACAATCTTTGTGTATTAAAAAGCAAACCTTTGCCAACAAAGGTCTATATAGTCAAAGCTATGATTTTTCCAGTAGTCATGTACAGATGTAAGAGTTGGAACATAAAGATGGCTGAGCACCAAAGAATTGATGTTTTTGCACTGTGGTGCTGGAGAAGATTCTTGAGAGTCCCTTGGACAGCAAGGAGATAAAAACAGTCAATCTTAAAGGAAACAAACACTGAATATTCATTGGAAGGGCTGATATTGAAGCTGAAACTCCAATACTTTGGCCACCTGCTGCAAAGAGCCAACTCGTTGGGAAAGATACTGATGCTGGGAAACATTGAGAGCAGAAGAAGAGGACAACAGCAGATGAAGTGGTTGGATGGCATCATTGACTTAATGGACGTAAGTTAGAGGAAACTCCTGGAAATAGTGAAGGATAAGGAAGCCTGTCATGCTGCCGTCCATGGGGTTGCAAAGGGTTGGACACGACTGAGTGACTGAAGAATTAACATCCTGTTAATTTGCCTTTACTCCTGAAAGAGCAGTCCCCAAATAAAGGCACATAAGTTTTTTTCCCCTAGATGTTTTCCTCATGGGTTTTCTCTCTCAACTCTCACTCCCCATCCCTCACCGACATGTCATCTCTTTCTAGCTTCCATCACTGTGTGTCTGTTGATATAAAAGTTTAGAGTTTATAAATACTTTATGTAAAAGGAATCAGTAGGTATCCATCTTATTTCTGGCTTATTTTATTCTATATAATGTTTCTGAAAGTCATTCACACTGTGTAGCAGTCATTTCTTTTTTGTTCTGTGATGCTTGCCTTGTCATTTGGTATGTCATTGTGTACATGTATGGCATTTTGTTAATCTGCTGTCTTTGTTGGGCATTTGACTGACTTTCATTATTGACAGTCATGAAACTGCTGAATACATGATTGTATTTTGGTGGAGATGTGCAATTCATTTCTGTTGGAAATTGTTATGGCTTGAATTGTGCCTCCCCTAATTCATTTTTTTGAAGTCCTAACACTCAGTATCTAAGAATGAGATCTTACTTGGAAATAGGATCACACAAACATAATCAGTTTAGAGGAGGTTATCCTGGAATAGGGTAGTCCTAATCCCATATGGCCAGTGTCCTTATGGAAAGGGGGGATTTTAGATATACATGCACACATAGGGGAAATGCCATGAGAAGACTGCAGTGCTTTTACCAAGCAGTGTTGAAAATGTTAGTCACTCAGCCATGTCCAACTCTTTGTGACCTTTGTCCATGGGATTCTCCAGGCAAGAATACTGGAATAAGTAGCAATTTTCTTCTCCAGGGGATCTTCCTGTCCCAGAGATCGAACCTGGGTCTCCTTAATCACAGGCAGATTCTTTACTGTCTGAGCCACCAGCGAATCCTAACCACCCTGAACACAACCGATCTTGTCTACCAGACAAGGAACTACCTAAAAGCCAGGACAGACATCTGAAACAGCTTTCTTTAGTGCCTTGAGAGGGAGCAATGGTCCTGCTGATGCTTTGGTCTCTGACTTCTAGCATCCAGCATGGTGAAATAATACATCTCTGTTGTTTCTGTCATCCAATTTGTGTATTTTGTTATGACAGTTCTAGAATACTAATATAGGTATACACTTAGAAGTAGAATTGCTGAGACACAGGGTAAGAATCAGTTAAACTTTGTTGTAAACTACCAATTTCCTAAATTGTTACACATTTTACAGTCCCAAAAGCAGTGTACATTTGCTTTATTCTTAGCATTTGGATTATCTGTATTTTTCATTGTGGTCATCCCAGTGAGTGTGTAGTGATTTTTCATAATAGAATTCCTTTTTGCATTTCTCTGGTTAATAAATTAATGTGAGCATCTAATCATATGTTTACTGACTTTATGAATGTTTTCTTCGTGAAGTTTCTGTTCAAGTCTTTTGTTAATTTTTGAACTCGGTTGTGTTTTCATTGATGTTAGTACATGTTTGTCTCTTCTGAATAGAAGTTTTTATTATATATATATATATATATATATACACACAGCATATATATATCTAATATACTGAATATATTTTTTCTCAGTCTATGCCTATTTTTTCCCATATTTCAGGTGATGTATTTGACAAGTAAAATATTAAATTTTGATGAAAAGTGAAAGTAAAGTCACTCAGTCGTGTCTGACTCTTTGCAGCCCCATGGACTGTAGCCTACCAGGCTCCTCTGTCCATGAGATTTTCCAGGCAAGAGTACTGGAGTGGGTTGCCATTTCCTTCTCTAGAGAATCTTCCTGACCCAGGGATTGAACCCGGGTCTCCAGCATTACAGACAGATATTTTTCCATCTGAGCCACCAGGAAAGCCCAAACTTTTGATGAAGACAGTTTTATTTTTTTATTCTTCTTTGGTTAATGCTGTTTGTATTTTTTTCTAAGAAACTTTTGCTTACTCCAGAACCAGGAAGATATTTCCTTTTGTCTTTAAGCAGAACTGTATGGTTTTAACTCTTTTCACATGTAGCTTTATAACTTATTTCAAATTAACTTTTGAGTATAGCCAAAATCTCAAGGTTTGCTTTTTTCACTTTTATGTACAGAAACTGTTCATTTGGTCAAGTTGGGAGACCCACAATTCAGTTCAGTTCAGTTGCTCATTCATGTCCGACTCTTTGTGATTCCAAGGAGAGGGCACACCAGGCTTCCTTGACCATCACCAACTCCCAGAGCTTGCTCAAACTCATCTCCATCAAGTCAGTGATACCATCCAACCATCTTATCCTCTGTCGTCCCCTTCTCCTGCCTTCAATCTTTCCCAGCATCAAGATATTTTCCAATGAGTCAGTTTTCACATCAGGTGGCCAAAATATTGGAGTTTCAGCTTCATCATTAGTCCTTCCAATGAATATTCAGGGCTAATTTCCCTTAGGATTGATTGGTGTGATCTCCTTGCAGTTCAAGAGACTTCTCCGGGTCTCTTGAACCACAGTTCAAAAGCATCAATTTTTCAGCACTCAGCTTTCTTTATAGTCCAATTCTCATATCCATATGTGACTACTGGAAAAATCATAGATTTGACTAGATGGACCTTTGCTGTCAAAGTAATGTCTTTGCTTTTTAATACGCTGTCTTGGTTGGTCATAGCTTTTCTTTCAAGGAGCAAGAATCTTTTAATTTCATGGCTGAAGTCACCATCTGCAGTGATTTTGCAGCCCCTAAAAAAAAAAAAAAAAAAAAATACCCCTAGACTAGGCCAAATGTAAAGGAACTTAAGGAGAGGGTTGAGATGCCAAATGTAAAGGGGCTTAAGGAGAGGGTGGAGATGGATTCAGTTCAGTTCAGTTCAGTTCAGTCGCTCAGTCGTGTCCGACTCTGCGACCCCATGAATCACAACATGCCAGGCCTCCCTGTCCATCACCAACTCCCGGAGTTCACTTAGACTCACGTCCATAGAGTCGGTGATGCCATCCAGCCATCTCACTCTCTGTCATCCTCTTCTCCTCCTGCCCCAACCTTAGGAATACTTATTTCAGATTCAATCAGAAGATTTAATTAAATTTAGCCACATAGTCAGAGAAGGCAATGGCAAGCCACTCCAGTACTCTTGCCTGGAGAATCCCATGGATGGGGAAGCCTGGTGGACTGCAGTCCATGGGGTCGCTAAGGGTCGGACATGACTGAGCGACTTCACTTTCACTTTTCTCTTTCACACATTGGAGAAGGAAATCGCAACCCACTCCAGTGTTCTTGCCTGGAGAATCCCAGGGACTGGGGAATCTGGTGGGCTTCCATCTATGGGGTCACACAGAGTCGGACACGACTGAAGTGACTTAGCAGCAGCAGCAGCAGCCACATAGTGGCTGCCAAAAGTAAGTTTATTTTTAAATCAGTGGCAGAGCATTTGTGAGACAGTGGGAACCATGTGAAGCAGAAGCCTGTGGCTAGACACTCACTCTGACTCCGTCCCCAAACCAAGGTGCACACGCTACTGCAGCACACAATCTGCCACATCCATTCCTACAAATCACATGGTGACCTTGTTAGGTTGGATCTGAGATCATGCAAGTAGTGGGGATCTTGTGGCCAACAGTGGGGACAGAAGGAAACAGCCATCTGGGGGTGTTAGCAATGCAGCTGCAGAGGACTATGTGCAAGCATGTGTGCATACACACATATATGTGCATTCATTGCATGTGCATATGTGTGTATGCACATGTGTGTGAGTGCATGTGTGCTATGTATTCATGTACACGTGTCCTCTCCAGAGTATGGGTCAGTCCATGGTGTCGGGTACACTCCCTTACAACTCCAAAACTCCTCCAGAAGAAATGGACTATGTACTCACTGTTGATCTTCAAAATTTACCTTTTCTTATGTATTTTTATCTTCTCATCATTTGTCATTTATTCAACATTTTGTTTACTTGCTTTTGTTTTAACTTTCAATGTTTTTGGAGGAGGAGTGGAGCATTGCATTTTTTTTAAATTCTAAGAGCTTCTTTCTTCCTTCCTTGCCTCCTTCTTTCTGTTCTTCCTCCGTCCTTCTGCCTCCTTCTTTCCTGCATTTTCTTATCTTTCTTTGTCTCTTCTTTAAATAGCTTGTTGCTGTTTTATGGAAAAAATATAATTTCAAACTTCACTAAGGATTCTAGACTTTAAAAATGTTAATATACCTTCCATTTCCCCAATTACCTGTTTGGTCCACTGTCAGATTTTGTTACTTTTCCCTTGGCCAGTCATTCATTCAGCAAATATTCATTGAACATCTTCAACGTGCATCAACAGTTCTAGTCCTTGGGGTACATCAGTGATCTTTCTTTAAATGTCTGGTTTTCTTGGTTGTCATTTTTAATTTCATATCTAAGACTGAAGCAATAATAAACTTGAATGGCATCTGGTCCCATCACTTCATGGGAAATAGATGGAAAAACAGTGGAAATAGTGTCAGACTTTGTTTTTTGGGGGCTCCAAAATCACTGCAGATGCTGATTGCAGCCATGAAATTAAAAGACGCTTACTCCTTGGAAGGAAAGTTATGACCAACCTTGATAGTATATTAAAAAGCAGAGACATTACTTTGCCAACCAAGGTCCGTCTAGTCAAGCTATGGTTTTTCCCGTGGTCATGTATGGATGTGAGAGTTGGAATGTGAAGAAGGCTGATCGCCGAAGAATCGATGCTTTTGAACTGTGGTGTTGGAGAAGACTCTTGAGAGTTCCTTATACTGCAAGGAGATCCAACCAGTCCATTCTAAAGGAGATCAATCCTGGGTGTTCATTGGAGGGACTGATGCTAAAGCTGAAACTGCAATACTTTGGCCACCTCATGCGACGAGTTGACTCACTGGAAAAGACTCTGATGCTGGGAAAGGTTGGGGGCAGGAGGAGAAGGGGACGACGGAGAATGAGATGGCTGGATGGCATCACCGACTCTGTGGACATGAGTTTGAGTGTACTCCGGGAGTTGGTGATGGACAGGGAGGCCTGGCGTGCTGTGATTCATGGGGTCGCGGAGAGTCGGACACGACTGAGCGACTGAACTGAACTGAACTGAACTGCGAGCCTGTGAGTAGGGATTGTCTACTGGAGCCCTTCACCTTGAAATGAGCAGATTAAGCCTCAGCCAGCCGGGCTTCCCTGGTGGCTCAGAGGTTAAAGCGTCTGCCTCCAATGCGGGAGACCCCGGTTCGATCCCTGGGTCGGGAAGATCCCCTGGAGAAGGAAACGGTAACCCACTCCAGTATTCTTGCCTGGAGAATCCCATGGACGGAGAAGCCTGGTAGGCTACATGCCCACGGGGTCGCAAAGAGTCGGACACGACTGAGCGACGGAACGGAACGGAACAGCCTTACTGAATGGAGGAAAGGGCAGGACCATAAGACTGCATACTTATCTCAAGTCTTCTAATGACCATATCAGACACTCTAAATCTTGAGCAGCTTGTTCATACCTCTCCACCGGGAGAGAACCAGTCTGGCTACTGAGATTCTTTTGTGTCTGTTGTTTGTGGGTGATGACATGGTAATAGGAATCTACTACTCCATATAAAAATTTAATTATTAACTTTCCCAACAACCAAACCTGCAAATGCTACATAGAGCCAAAACCATTCAGAGTTGAGGACAGTTGACACCTTTCGGTAATTCTGAACTTTCCCAAGCATCCATGTTGCATCTAATTTTTTGTGAACATTCTTTTATCTTCTTTATGTCTTCTTGAACTCAGTTTAATTCTCTTTTCTGCAAATGTTATCTTCTTGAGTCTTCTCTTTGCCTTGCTTTCATTTAAATGAAATCCTGGGAGGGAGAGAATATAAATGCATGAGGTCAGTCTACTACTTGGGACTAAAAGCTTGATTGGAAATTTTTGAATGTGTAGATCAAGTAGAGAAGAACCAGTGTTTTTACAATATAGAGCTTTCCCAGTCAGAAGCATAGTATGCCTTTCTGTTTGTTCAGATATATTTCATATTTCACATTTTTGGATTATCTTGATATACTTATGAGATTTATTTTTCACATAACTTGTCTTTCTTTTTGCTAGTATGACTGATGATTTTTCCCCCTGTAGGCAATTTTGTTGTTGGTTCCTGATGTTACATAAGAAATTTCATTAATACTTATATTAATTTTAATTTGAGTTTTTAAATTGAGCTCATATTGATTCAATTAATTTTTCAATTGATTATCTTATATTTACATGGTTAGCTATCTTGAAAAGTGAAACTGAAGTTGCTCAGTTGTGTCCAACTCTTTGTGACCCCATGGACTGTAGCCTACCTCCATCCATGGGATTTTCCAGGCAAGAATACTGAAGTGGGTTGCCATTTACTTCTTCAGGAGATCTTTGTGACTCAGGGATTGAACCCGGGTATCCCAAATTGTAGGCAGACTCTTTACCATCTGAGCCTCCAGGGAAGTCCTCAAACTATCTTACTGTCTACAAAAAAATAAGTTTTGATTTTTCCTATCTAACATGAAATCTTATTTGGTTGATATTTTTGATTAATACATAGTAAGAGAGCTTTCAAAGGTCATGACTAATAGCAATGATTGAAGCCATCCTTATCTTAAAACTGTTTCATATGGATGTCTAATTTGATGTTTCCTTAGATTTCTTGGAGAAAATGCCTAAAAGATATTTCCTTTTATTTTTGGTTTACCTGCACTTTTGTGTTTGTTTTTCTTTTCATGAATGCAGGGTGAATTTTGGAAGATATTTTTCACCTTCTATCATGTGCTGTTGCTCAGTTGTACCCAACTCTTTGAGACTCTATGGACTGTAGCCCACCAGGCTCCTCTGTCCATGGGGATTCTCCAGGCAAGTTTACTGGAGTGGGTTGCCGTGCCTTCATCCAGCTGGTCTTCCCAAACCAGGGATCAGACCCAGGTTTGATTTGTCGTGTAATCATATGCTTTTATCCTCTTTTTAATTTGCTAAAATGCACTAATGACTTAACTATCTTTACTATATCTCATTTTAATTGATCTATTCAAGTTTTCTATTTCTCTTTGAGTTGGTTTTAATAATTTATTTTTTTCTAAATAGAACATATATTTTGCATCAGTTTTCAAATTTATATATAAACTAAACATAGTATTTTATGCTCTTCTATACTTTATTGCCTCTATTTGTGTTTTTGTGATTCTCCCCCTTCTGGATCACAGCCGTAACATGGTGAAGGGGCTTGCTTAACTCAATGAAGCTATGAGCCATGCTGTGCAGGCCACCCAAGACAGACAGATCACAGTGAAGAGTTCTGACAAAACATGGTTCACTGGATGAGGAAATGGCAATCCACTCCAGTATTCTTGCCTTGAGAACTGCAATGAACTGTAAGAAAAGGCAAAAAGATATTACACCAGAAGATGAGTCCCTGAGGTCAGAAGGTTTCCAATATGCTGCTGCGGTAGCTATGCTACTGGGCTATTACTAATAGCTCTAGAAAGAATGAAGCGTCTGGGACAAAGCAGAAACAACACTCAGCTGTGGATATGTCTGGTGGTGAAAGTAAAGTCTGATGTTGTAAAGAACAATATTGCATAGGAAACTGGAATGCTAGGTCTACAAATCAAGGTAAATTGGATGTGGTCAAGCAAGAAACAGCAAGAGTGAACACTGACATTTTAGGAATCAGTGAACTAAAATGGACAGGAACGGACAAATTTAATTCTGGGGACCATTA
Organism: Moschus berezovskii; assembly: GCF_049115385.1. NCBI lineage: Eukaryota > Metazoa > Chordata > Mammalia > Artiodactyla > Moschidae > Moschus > Moschus berezovskii. The sequence goes on along the minus strand of NC_142461.1, from coordinate 137,173,062 downwards.
TATCTACTACTATGGAGAAGAAGCCCTTAGAAGAAATGGGATAGTCCTCATAGTCAACAAAAGAGCCCAAAATTCAGTACTTGGGTGCAATTTCAAAAATGACAGAATGATCCCAGTTCCTTTCCAAGGCAAACACTTCAACATCACAGTACCACAAGTCAATACCCCAAATACTGATTCCAAGGAAGCTGAAGTTGACTGGTTCTGTGAAGACCTACAGCATCTTCTAGAACTAATACTAAAAAACAATTTCATTTTCTTCATAAAGCGATGGAATGCAAAAGTAGTAAGTCAAAAGATTCCCACAATAAAAAGCAAGTTTGGCTTTGGAGTACAAAATGAAACAGAGGAAAGGCTAATAGAGTTTTGTCAAGAGAACACACTGTTCACAGCAAACACCCTCTTCTAACAATACAACAGACAACTCTACACATGGACATCACCAGATGATCAGTACTGAAATCAGATTGATTGCGTTCTTTGCAGCTGAAGATGGAGAAACTATACAATCAGCAAAACTAAGACCTGAAGTTGACTGTAGCTCGGGTTATAGCCTATTATTGCAAAATTCGTACTTAAATTGAAGCAAGTAGAGAAAGGCCTAGGCTTTTCATGTATGACCTAAATCAAATCCCTATGACTATACAGTGGAAGTGAAAAATAGATACAAAGGAGTAGATCTGGAAGACAGAGTGACTGAAGAAATATAAAAACCATCCCAAAGAAAAAGAAATGCAAGAAGGCAAAGTGGTTGTCTGAGGAGGCTTTACAAATAGCTGAGGAAAGAAGAGGCATGAAAGGCAAAGGAGAAAGGAAAAGATATACCTAACTGAATGTAGAGTTCCAGAAAAAAGGCAAGGAGAGATAAGAAGGTTTTATTAAATGAACAATGCAAAGAAATAGAGAAAAACAATAGAATGGGAGCTAGTGGAGGTGATGGAATTCCTCCATCACCTCCTCCAATATTTTTTTTTTTTTTTGGTATCTGAATGTCAGTCTTCTTATTTTTTTCCCCATGTTAAATTATTTTCACCAGGTTATTTTACTGGTTCCTTAATCCAAGTTGAAATTTTACAAATCTTAGCCTATAAGGTGATTTGCTAAGTATTATACAGTACATAGTGAAAGAGTGGACTTGGAAGTTAAAGATTGCACAATAAAATTAAATTTTTCTCTCAACTTGCCAGTATGCATTTCTAGACATGGTTTTCCTTTGTTTAATTATTATAGTTCTACATTTGGCCTTTAGATAAGCAGAATTAGACCATCACCTTTGAACCTTCATCACCTTCATCACCAGTTGAACCACATCACCTCCATCACCTTCATCACCAGTTGAACTCTTTAAAATTCTAAAAGATAATGCTGTGAAAGTACTACACTCAATATATCGGCAAATGTGGAAAACTCAGCAATGATCACAGGACTGGAAAAGGTCAGCTTTCATTCCAATCCCCAAAAAAGGCAATGACAAAGAATGTTCAAAATACAATACAGTTGTGTTCATTTCACATGCTATAAGTTAATGCTCAAAATCTTCCAAATTATGCTTCATCAGTGTACGAACTGAGAAATTCCATATTTATAAGCTCAGTTTTGAAGAGACAGAGGAAACAGAGATTAAATTGGCAACATTTGTTACATCATGAAGAAAGCAAGGGAGTTCCAGAAAAATATCTGTTTCTGCTTATTTGACTATGTTAAAGCCTTTGACTGTGTGCATCACAACAAACTGGAAAATTCTTAAAGTTATGGTAGTACCAGGCCACCTTACTTTTCTCCTGAGTAATCTGCATGCAGGTCAAGAAGTAATAGTTAGAACTGGACATGCAACACAGATTGGTTCAAAATTTGGAAAAGAGTACTTTAAGGCTGTCTATTGTCACCCTGCTTATTCAACCTATATGCAGAGTAAATCGTATGAATTAATGGGCTAGATAAATCCCAAGCTGGAATCAAGATTGCTGGGAGGAATATCAGCAACCTCAGATATGAAGATGATACCAATATAATGACAGAACCTGAAGAGAAACTAAAGAGCCTCTTAAAGAGGATTAAAGAGGAGAGTGAAAAAGCTAGTTTGAAACTCAACATTCAAAAAACTAACATCAGGCATTCAGTCACATCACTTCATGACAAATAGATGGGGAAAAAGTGGAAACTAACAGATTTTCTTTTCTTGGTCTCCCAAATCAATGCAGATAGTGACTGAAACCATGAAATCTAAAGACACTTGCTCCTTGGAAGGAAGGATATGACAAACCTAGACAATGTAATAAAAAGCAAAGACATCACTTTGCAGACAAAATTCTGTATAGTCAAAGTTGTACTGTTTCCAGCAGTTCCATACGGATGTGAGAGTTGGACTATAAAATAGGCTGAGTGCCAATGAACTGATGCTTTCAAATTGTGGTGCTGGAGAAGATTCTAGAGCTCCCTTGGATTTCAAAGAAGTCAAACCAGTTAATCTTAAGGGAAATCAACCCTGAATATTTATTGGAAGTTCTGATGCTGAAGCTGAAACTCTTATACTTTGGCCACCTAAGGTGAAGAAGGGACTCTGCAAAACTAGGAAAGATTGAGAGTGAAAGATGGGGGTGACAGAGGATGAGCTGTTTAGACAGCACCATTGATTCAATGAACATGAATTTGAACAAACTCTGGAAGACAGTGGAGGACACAGGAGCCTGGTGTGCTGCAGTCTATGGGGTTGCAAAATGCTGAACATGACTTAGGACTGAACAATGACAACAACAATTTATGTTCTTTGTCTCCTTAATCAATTCCAAGTTTGAAATTTAGTCCTTCTCAAGTTTTTTTGTATTTAGTTCAGTTCAGTCGCTCAGTCGCGTCTGACTCTCCGCGACCCCATGAATCACAGAACGTCAGGTCTCCTTCTCCATCACCAACACCCGGAGTTCACTCAAACTCATGTCCACAGAGTCGGTGATGCCATCCAGCCATCTCATTCTCTGTCGTCCCCTTCTCCTCCCGCCCCCAACCTTTCCCAGCATCAGAGTCTTTTCCAGTGAGTCAACTCGTCGCATGAGGTGGCCAAAGTATTGGAGTTTCAGCTTTAGCATCAGTCCTTCCAATGTTCACCCAGGATTGATCTCCTTTTGAATGGACTGGTTGGATCTCCTTGCAGTCCAAGGGACTCTTAAGAGTCTTCTCCAGCACCACAGTTCAAAAGCATCAATTCTTCGGCGATCAGCCTTCTTCACAGTCCAACTCTCACATCCATACATGACCACGGGAAAAACCATATCCTTGACTAGACGGACCTTTGTTGGCAAAGTAATGTCTCTGCTTTTTAATATACTATCTAGGTTGGTCATAACTTTCCTTCCAAGGAGTAAGCGTCTTTTAATTTCATGGCTGAAATAATTATCTGCAGTGATTTTGGAGCCCAAAAAAATAAAGTCTGACACTGTTTCCACTGTTTTTCCATCTATTTCCCATGAAGTGATGGGACCAGATGTCATGATCTTTGTTTTCTGAATGTTGAGCTTCAAGCCAACCTTTTCACTCTCTTCTTTCACTTTCATCAAGAGGCTTTTGAGTTCCTCTTCACTTTCTGCGATAAGGGTGGTGTCATCTGCATATCTGAGCTTATTGGTATTTCTCCCAGCAATCTTGACTTCAGCTTGTGCTTCTTCCAGCCCAGCGTTCCTCATGATATATTCTGCATATAAGTTAAATAAGCAGGGTGACAATATACAGCCTTGACGTACTCCTTTTCCTATTTGGAACCAGTCTGTTGTTCCATGTAGAGTTCTGACTGTTGCTTCCTGAACTGCATACAGGTTTCTCAAGAGGCAGGTCACATTTTATTATATTGGTTTCATAGAATCAGATTTTTGCTTTTTTGATCAAAAATATTATTTTTCTATTATTTGTTTTTATTAAATTATGCTTCTTAAAAATTAATTTCTAGTGTGTCTTACCATATGTTGCTCCTCTTGTGTTTCTGCATACTCCTTTTCCACAGGTTTTGAACCTGCTGTCAGGACCAAAGGAGGAAGCACTCAGGTTTTCTTATTAATTAAGCCAGATGTTGGAAAGAAATTGAAGGGGGGCAATAGGATTTTAAAGCTGTCATCAGACAAACATTAAACATAGAGTCACGCTCTTTAGTAAAGATGCATAGATTTTTGTGTCTCCTAAAGGAGACCAATCCTGGGTGTCCATTGGAAGGACTGATGCTAAAGCTGAAACTGCAATACTTTGGTCACCTCATGCGAAGAGTTGACTCACTGGTAAAGACTCAGATGCTGCGAAAGGTTGGGGGTGGGAGGAGAAGGGGACTACAGAGAATGAGATGGCTGGATGGCATCACCGACTCTGTGGACATGAGTTTGAGTGAACTCCGGGAGTTGGTGATGGACAGGGAGGCCTGGCGTGCTGTGATTCATGGGGTAGTGGAGAGTAGGACACGACTGAGCAAATGAACTGAACTGAACTGAAGACAAATGCCCAGGAGTGAACAGTATGTTTAGTTTCATTGTTTAAAAGATGCTGTCAATCTACAAACTCCTTTTCAGAGTAGCTATAACATTACACATAGTAATATACAAGAAATGCAATTCCTTTTCAGGCTCACCAGTATTTCTAATTGTCACTGTTTTTTAAACTGCTCTAACAGTTGTCAGACTTTATTTTTTTGGGCTCCAAAATCACTGCAGATGCTGATTGCAGCCAGGAAATTAAAAGACGCTTATTCCTTGGAAGGAAAGTTATGACCAACCTAGATAGCATACTAAAAAGCAGAGACATTACTTTGCAACCAAGGTCCGTCTAGTCAATGCTATGTTTTTTCCAGTGGTCATGTGTGGATGTGAGAGTTGGACTGTGAAGAAAGCTGATCGCCGAAGAATTGATGCTTTTGAACTGTGGTGTTGGAGAAGACTCTTAAGAGCCCCTTGGACTGCAAGGAGATCCAACCTGTCCATTCTATAGGAGATCAATCCTGGGTGAACATTGGAAGGACTGATGCTAAAGCTGAAACTGCAATACTTTGGCCACCTCATGCGATGAGTTGACTCACTGGAAAAGACTCTGATGCTGGGAAAGGTTGGGGGCGGGAGGAGAAGGGGACAACAGAGAATGAGATGGCTGGATGGCATCACCGACTCTGTGGACATGAGTTTGAGTGAACTCCGGGAGTTGGTGATGGACAGGGAGGCCTGGAGTGCTGTGATTCATGGGGTCGCAAAGAGTCGGACACGACTGAGCGACTGAACTGAACTGAACAGTTGTATATTGTTATGCTAGTGTGATCACAATTTCTATCTCCCTAATTATTAGTGATGTTAAACATACTTCCATGTGCTTATTTGTCATCTGAATATGCCTTTTGGTGAAATGTCTCTACACATTTTTTATTTTTAAATTGGACTGGTTGTTTCTTTAATGTTGAGTTTCTTTCCTATATTTTAGATCTGAGTCCTTTGCCAGAAATGCAGTTTGAAATATTTTCACATAGCCTGTTGCTGATCTTTTCATTTCTTAGGAGGGCTGTTTGCAGAGGGAAATTTTTAATTTTTATGAAGTCTAATTGTTTGATATGAACATAGACATCTCTTTATTTTGATCCTGTTTGATTTCTTTCATAAGTATTTTATATTTTTCAGGATACAAATTCCACATATGTTTTGATAGATTTACACCTAAATATTTCCTTCTTTTTTTTGACCAACTAAGTTGTATTTTATTTGTGAGTATAAAAAATACAGTTGAATTTTTAATGTCAATGTTGTGCTCTATAAGCTTGCTGAACTCACTGATTAGTTTCAGAAGTTTTTTGTTTGTGTGTAGAATCATTGTCATGTCATTTCATCCACAAATAAAAACATTTATTTTCTCTTTCTAAACTGTATGTCTTTTATTTTCTTTACCTGTGTTATTATACTGATTGGAACTCCCAGTACAATATTAAATTACAGTGCTAATAAAAGAGATCCTTGTCTTTTCTCAGTTTAAAAGGGGTAGAACATTGAATTTTTCATCATTAAGTGTGATGTCAGCTGCAGTTTTTTTATAGATGGTCTTCATTAAATTTAGAAACATCTCCTAGTTGTTCCACTCTATTTATAGTTTGTTAAGAGTTTTGGAAATCACAAATGCATGTGAAATTTTGCAAAGTGCTTTTGTGTATCAACTGATAAGATCAAATGGTTTCTGTTTAATTTGCTGACATGGTGAGTTACATTTTCTGATTTTGGAATGCTGAACAACTTTTGTGTCTCTGGAATAAAGCCCACTTGGCCATAATGTTTGTTGTTTATACATTGTTGGATTCAGTTTTCTAGCATTTTGTTAAGGATTTTTCCACACCAGTTCAAGAGGAAGAGTGTATATTTTTTCTTTTCTCTTTTTAGTACTGTGTCTGGCTTTGATGCCACTGTACTACTGGCTCATAGAATAAGTTCAGAAATTATACATCTTAGTCTATTTTCTGGATGAGATTTATGTAAAATTAGTTTTAATTGTTTAAATGTTTGGTATAGTTTACCTTATGATGCTCATGGGTCAAGATTTTCTTTTTTTGTCTAGAAAAATATTTCATTATAAATTCAATTTTCTTGATAGCTATGGGGGCATTCAAGTCATTTATTTCTTATTGGGTGAATAGTGATAGTTTAAGGTAGATTTTGAGGAATTAGCCCATTTTATCTAAGTATTCAAATTTATAATTAGAGTTGTTTATAGTCTTCTATTATTATCATTTTGAAATCTATGGGATCTCTTGAAGTATCACCTGTTTCATTCTTGATATTGGTGATCTGTGTCTTTTCTCTTTATACATTGTCACTCTTGCTAGAAGTTTGTCAATGTTACTGATCCTTTCAAAGAACTGAAATTCATTGACATCCCTATTTGCTTTAGTTTTAACTGATCTGCTCTTATCTTCATCATTTCTTTCCTTCTCCTTGTTTTTGGTTTACATTGCTCTTTTTTTTCCCAGCACCTAAGGAGTCCAAGTCCCTGTTATTAATGTTTATATATAATTTCCCAGCCACAATCACAGGCAATGAAGAAGGCCTTACCCGCTCTCCCCGCATAGGCTTGGTGCACAGCTACTGCAATGCAGCCTCTGAAGGGAGCTGCAGTCAGGACGCCTTCTCTAATTCATGTTCTTTCCTAGCCCAGACACCACCATTCAGAGGCCTCTTGATTTGGCTCTTCAACCAACATCATCCCCAAATCTTCCCTTTCAATCTTCCTCAGGCCCTTGGGTCTACAAAACACAGGAGCCTTTTGTTTAGGGCTTCCTTTGGTGGTGAGACAATCTGTGTGTGTCATCTATCTGATCTAACATGGACAACATCCCCCTGGGAAATGTAATAGGAGATGGCCAGCACGTTCTGCAGTGCAGCCTCCTGCTTCTATTATTGCAGTTCATAATTTAAAATTACTGTTATTTTCATTTTGTTGTTGTCTAACTTGCTGCTCCTACATCTGGCCCCTCTGCTGTCTCTCCAGCTGAGCTGAGTCCTTGACAAACATCAAACAGGATAGTCAATTAAGTACAATGCCATTATGGAAGAGTAAAAGGCTTGAAGATATCATAGGGCGCCTTTGGAGGGGGCTAACAGAGAATGTGGGGTATTCTGGAGGGGTACTAGTAAATCATTTGCAAGAGTATGAAAGTTTTACAAGGCACTTTGCCAAAAGATCTTGGAAAGTACTAGAGCTTCCCATGGGGTGCTTTATTAGCCAAGCCAGTGAGTCTTGGGGAGAGCTAATAGAAGTCACAGAGCATTGTTGGAGGATGCTAAGGAATTGTTTATGTAAGTTATTTGGCTCCAAGGGGAAACTTTTGGTCCTTCTGTTTAGCCTGGAATTCCTTTGATGAGTTCCTCTTGTAAGTTAACTTAGACACACCAACAGAGGAGTTCAAAAAAGTAAAGACAAACCGCCCCAGCACTGCCTGCAGCAATCTGACAGTGGAAACAGAGAGTGGGGAGCCTTCATGAGTTGAGTAACTCCAAGCAGTTATCAAACACAGATAAATGTCCTGAACCACAGCAAGCTGTTGATATTTCAAAAGGGATAAAAGAATGTAGAGCCGTTTGAGATCACTTTGACCAGTGACCATGAAGAGGCCTTAGAGATGTAATTAGATGATCTTAAGAGATAATTTTGATAAATTTAGTAAGGGAGAGTGGCATGATGTGGCATGCACTACTAAAATCCTCTACTTCAGAGTGCCCCGACAGTGGCTGATGCCGGGAAAACAGAAGTCAAGCAGGAACATCAAGAACTTTCTGAGTGCAGAAGTCTGGGCTCTGCTGGAATGAGCCTGTGCTATGCTATCCCTGGAGTCCTGTCCGGGAAACGGCTGTCTACCCCAGATTGGTTCTCCACCTGGCTCTGTACACTTTCCCCTAACCCCAGAAAACTCGTGACCAAAGCTGAGAGATGACCTTATAGAGATTTGTACTTTGGCAAATTCTGTGATTGATAAAGGGGCGGTGTCTTCTGCATCTTTCTATGGACCTCTGGATAGGTTGGAGGGATCAATTTCTTTTTTTCAGATTGCACAATTGTTCAGAAAAAAAGCAATATTAGTGGTTTGCTAAGACAATGTCCCTCTGTTCCTACAAGAGATCAGAGGCAATATGCCAAGGTTGAAAGTCCATGGAGAGGTAGGGAAACTGCACTGCTCACATCATTTAGAATCGGCTACACAGATAACACACTGTCCCTGCCGTTGAGATGAGGTGGAAAATAGCTCTCTGCTTTGGGGTCTGAGGTCACCAACACCAGAATACTTGGCCAAGCCTGATTATAGGTAGGTTCTTTTGGGTATCTACAAAACTTTATTGCTATGGCCCCTACTACTGAATTTATTATGGGAATTATCTATGTACATCCCTCTTACTCTTCCCCCCTCCCCAAGCCTTAACAGGAATTACTGCAGTTATGACCATTAGTGTAGTGTGGAGGAACACTATGAACTTCATAGGCTACTGTTAATGGCCTGGCCATTTGACAAGACACTGGCAAGCCTCAGGCTGACATATAAAAGAAAGTAAACATTAAGTACTATAAATTTAATGCTGCACTTAATGCTCCTCTTAATGCTGCTCTAGTAGTGTTTTGAGGGAAACATTTTGTACATTGTCTTTTTGTTTTCATCCAGATCAATGTAATTTTAATTTCGCTTGGGACATCTCATGAATAATGGATTACCTAGAAGTGTGCTTTTTACCTCCTAATTATTTGGAAATTCTTCTGTTACTGTTACCTTATTGATTTCTAGATTTATTGTCAGATAACTGCATGATTTCAGTGTTTTATTTGTTGAGGTTTGTTTTATTGCCAAGAATATACAGCTGGTCCATGAACAATGTGGGGGTTAGGGGTCCCAACTCTTTGTGCAGTTGAAACTCTGCGTATCGAGTTTGGCCTCTGTAGTCAGGGTTCCTTATCCATGGATTCAATCAATCATGGACTGTGAAGTACTATAGTATTTATTGAAAAAAAAAACTGCATATAAGTGGACCTACACAATTCAAACTTGTGTTCTTCAAGAGTAACTGTGGTCTATTTTTGTTATATGTTCAGTGTATTATTGAAAAGACACTTTTTGGGGAGTGTAATGTTCTATAATGTTGATTAGTTCATTTTGGTTGATGGTGTTGAGTTCTCTTCTTTACTTAATCTTCTGTCAAGTTGGTCTACCAATTGTTGAGAGAGAGGTGTTGATGTCTTCAAATGTAACTGTAGATTTGTGTAATTCTCTTGTTTCTTCATTTTTGCTTTGCATAGTTTCTAGATTTGTTGTGTTTTTGGTGCACATACTTTTAGGATTGCTGTGTCTCTTTGGTATATTGATTATCATCATTAGGTCTCTTTACATACACTATTTTTTTGGCTCTGAAGACAAATTTATATATTAGTATAGTTGCTCCTACTTTTGATGGATGTTTGCACAGCATATTTCTCCATACTTTTGCTTTTAACCTACAAATATCACGGTATTTTAAAGTGTGTTTCTTGTAGACAGTATACGAATTGGTTATATTTTTGTCTTCTTGCCAATTTCTGACTTTTAAGTGCTGTATTTAAATTATTTGCTGCTGCTGCTGCTAAGTCACTTCAGTCGTGTCCGACTCTGTGTGACCCCATAGACAGAAGCCCACCAGGCTCCCCTGTCCCTGGGATTCTCCAGGCAAGAACACTGGAGTGGGTTGCCATTTCCTTCTCCAATGTGTGAAAGTGGAAAGTGAAAAGTGCAAGTGAAGTCGCTCAGTTGTGTCCGACCCTTAGCGACCCCATGGACTGCAGCCTACCAGGCTCCTCCATCCATGGGATTTTCTAGGCAAGAGTACTGGAGTGGCTTGCCATTGCCTTCTCCGGTATTTAAACTATTTACATGTAATGTAATCATTTCTTTTTCAGGGCATTGTTTTTGTTGTTCTATCACTCAGTTGTGTCCAACTCTCCGTGACATCATGGACTACAGCACACCGGACTTCCCTGTCCTTCACTATCTCTGTGAGTTTGCTCAAACTCAGGCCCATCGAATCAGTGATCTATTGAAACACCTCATCCTCTGTCGCCCCCTTCTCCTCCTTCCCTCAGTTTTTACCAGCATTAGTGTCTTTTCCAGTAAGTTGGCTCTTCACATCAGGTGGCCGAATTATTGGAGCTTCAGAGTCAGTATCAGTCTTTCCAATAAATATTCAGGATTGATTTCCTTTAGGATTGACTGGATTGATCTCCTTGTGGTCCAAGGGACTCTCAATAGTCTTCTCCAGCACCACGGTTCAAAAGCATCAATTCCTCCACACTCAGCTTTCTTTATGGTCCAACTTTCACATTTGTACATGACTACAGGAAAAACCATACTTCAACTATACGGACATTTGTCAGCAGAATGATGTCTCTACTTTTGTAATACACTGTCTAGGTTTGTCATAGCTTTAATTCCAAGGAGAAAATGTCTTTCAATTTCATGGCTACAGTCACTGACAGCAGTGATTTTGGAGCCCAAGAAAGAAAATCTGTTACTGCTTCTACTTGCCCCCCTCCATTTGCCGTGAAGTGATGGAAATGGATGCCATGATCTTGTTTTTTGAATTTCATTGAATTTTTGAAATCATTTGAAGTTTATTGAGCTTTAAGCCAGCTTCTTCATTTTCTTCTTTCAGCCTCATCAGAGGTTCTTCACTTCCTCTTCAGTTTCTGTCATTAGAGTGGTATTATCTTCATATCTGAGGTTATTGATTTTCTCCTGGCAATATTGATTCCAGTTTCTGAGTTATCCAGCCTGGTATTTCACATGATGTACTCTGCATATAAGTTAAATAAGAGGGGTGACAATATACAGTCTTGTACTCCTTTTCCAATTTTGAATCAGTTCATTGTTCTATGTCTGACTGTATTACTTCCTGACCTGCAAACAGGATTCTCATGAGACAGATAAATTGGCTTGGTATTCCCATGTCTTTAAGGATTTTCCACAGTTTGTTGTGATCTACATAGTTAAAGGCTTTAGCATAGTCAATGAAGTAGATTAGATGTTTTTCTGGAATTCCCTATCTTTCTCTATGCTCCAACAGTTACTGGCAATTTGATCTCTTGTTCCTCTGCCTTTTCTAAATCCAGCTTGCACATCTGGAAGTTCTTGGTTCATATACTGCTGAAGCCTAGCTTGAAGGATTTTGAGCATTACCTCTGTAGAATGTGAAATGAGTACAATTATACAGTAGTTTAAACATTGTATGGTATTTTGAACACTTGTTGACATTGCTGTTCTTTGGGATTAGAATGAAAACTGACCTTTTCCAATCCCGAGATTTCCAAATTTACTGGCATATCAAATACAACATTTTAATGGCATCATCTTTTAGGACTTTAACTAGCTCACCTGAAATTCCATTACCTCCACTAGCTTTGTTTGTAATAATGCTTCCTAAGGTCCACTTGACTTCTCACTCTAGGATGTATGGCTCTAGGTGTGTTATCACACCATTGTGGTTATCTGGGTCATTAAGACTTTTTTTTTTTTTTTTGTAGTTCTGTGCATTTTGCCCCCTTTCCTTAATCTCCTCTGCTTCTGTTAGGTCCTTTTCATTTCTGTCCTTTATTGTACCTATCGTTGCATGAAATGTTCCCTTGATATTTCTGATTTTCTTGAAGAGATCTCTAGTCTTTCTGATTCTATTGTTTTCCTCCATTTCTTTGCATTTAAGAGGCTTTCTTATCCTTACTTACTATACTTTGGAACTCTGCATTCAGGTGGGTGTATCTTCCTGTTTCTCCTTGCCTTTTGCTTCTTCTTTTTTCAGCTATTTGATAAAACATCCTCGGGAAACCATTTTGTCCTTATGCATTTCCTTTTTTGGGGGATGGTTTTGGTCACTGCCTCCCATACAATGTTATAAACCTAAGTCTGAATTTTGCAATAAGGAGCTCATGATCTGAGCCAGAGTGAGCTCCCAGTCTTATTTTTGCTGACTGTATAGAACTTCTCTATCTTCTGCTGCAAAGAATATAATCAATCTGATTTTAGTGTTGACCATCTTGTGAGGTCCATGTATAGAGCCGTCATGGGTTGTTGGAAGAGGGTATTTGTTATGACCAGTGTATTCTCTTGGTAAAATTCTGTTAGCCTTTGCCCTGCTTCATTTTGTACTCCAAGGCCAAACTTGCTTGTTACTCTAGGTATCTCTTGACTTCCTCCTTTTGCATTCCAATCCTCTATAATGAGAAGGACACCTTTTTTTGTGTTAATTCTAGAACCTCTTGTAGGTCTTCAGAGAACCATTCAACTTTTGCTTCTTTAGCATTAATGGTTGAGGCATAGATTTGGATTACTCTGATGTTGAATAGTTTTCCTTGGAAACAAACCAAAGTCATACAATAAGCTCTGACAAGCTATGTATATGTAATATGCATATTATTATACATATATACACAAGTCATGTATGTGTAGTATATACTTATATATAGATACATACACACATATTACATATCATAACTTGTCAGAGTCTATATTTGTTGACATTTTGCTAATTAAAATGGTGTCTAAAATTTTTGTCCCATTAAGTCCCCCATTATAATATAATGATGTTAAATATTTCCTCCACTTTTATTGATAGACACATAAGACTATGTAATTCTTTCATCTAACACAACTTATAAAACTCAAGGGAAAAATTCAAGAAGAAAAACAAAGTCTACTGTATTTATTACTCTTTTTACTCTGACCAATTTTCTTTCTTCTTTCTGATATTTTCAGATTCCTATTTTTATTGTTTCCTTTCTGTTCAGAAATATTTCCTTAGGCAGTCTTTTGGTATAGGGAAAATTCTCTTAGTTTCTTTTCACCTGACAATGTTTTGATTTCCCTTTCATTCTAAAGGGTATTTTTACTGGATATAATATCTGGGTTGAGAGTTTCCTTTTAATTCCTGAAAAATGTGCCACTTCTGACCTCCCTGATTTCTCATGGGAAATGAACTTCATTTGACTTAATTTTTACTTGCAGTTAATATTTAACATTTGCTTTTTTCAAGATTTTTTGTGCTTAGTTTTCACAAATTTCACTAAGATGTGTCATAGAATGATTTCCTTGGGTTTATACTGTTTGAAATATGCTCAAATTCTTGGATATGTAGGCCTACACTTTTGTCAAATTTAGAACTTTTTGGCTCATTATTTATTCAAATAGTTTTTGGCCCTGCTCTTGTTTTCCTTTCCTTCTAGAATTCCAATGATATGTACATATATATCTTCTGTTACAGCCTTGCAGGTCCCAGAGGCTTTGTTCATCTTTTTGTCTGGGCTATTTGTACATGGTTGTTCAAATTGGATAATCTCTGTTATTATAGCTCCAAGTTTCTCTTAATTTCTCCTTTTTGTTGTTCTGTTTTCCTCTTATGAAGTTTCATTTTGATTATTATATATTTCAATTATAAAAAGTGAATTTGTATTTTCTTTATATCATTTGCTTGCTAAGATTTTCTATTTTATTTATGAGGCTTTCTATTTTTAATTTGTTTCAATTGCTTGTTAAAGTTTCTTCTATTAGGGCCATTTTAATTTTTGTGAGATAACTCTAACTTCTGTGCCCTTTTAATATTGACATCTGTTTGTTCAGTGTGATGTTTTTCTGTTTATTGGGATAATGAGTCATTTTTATTGACAATCTGAGCATTTTAGATATTATATTGTAAGACTTTGGATCTTATTTAATCTTGTTTTAGCAGTTTTCTTATGGCACAGCTTCTTTGAGAGAAGGCAGCTGCTTCCTTATTATTGCCATATGGGAAGTTCAGGTTCACTACTCAGATTGCATTGCCACCATCTGTCATTCTTTGCATCCTGATGTCCCTGGCTAGTTTTCTTATCTACCTTTTAGAGTATTCTTACATTTGTTTTAAGTAGACTCTAGGTTTTTATGAATTCCACTGTTACATAATAAGGTCAGTGGCTCATGTCTTCTTGGTGGACTTGGACCTCAGCATACTGTCTGATAGTAATTTAACAACTACTCCTTTTTTGCTCACTTCATCAGTAAATCTATGTTACTATCTTACAAAGTTTCTCGTATGTTTTTCCTTCGTTTCTCTCTTACCCTATTTGCAAAAAAAAGGGAAAAAAGCAACCCGATGCAGGTTTCTACGTCTTTATAAAAGAAATTCAATTAATATAATTATATTTATAATTAATATGGTTATTTTGGTTATATTTTAATTGATATGATTAGATATATGTGCCTGTGTGCTCAGTCACCCAGTTATGTCTGACTTGTTGTGACCCCAAGGACTCCTCTGTCCTTGGAATTTTCCCAGCAAGAATACTAAAGTGGGTTTCCATTTCCTCCTCCAGGGAATCTTCCTGACTTAAGAATCCAACACCCATCTCCTGCATCTCCAACATTGCACATTGCAGGCAGCATCTTTACTGCTGAGCCACGGTGGAAGCCTGGTTAGATATATTCCTTTTACTTATTTCACAGTTGCCATTTGTAATATTTCTAGTGTGTTTACTTCCTTAAATTTTCTTCTTCTTTTTTTAAAATTTATTTTAAATTTTTATTTAGTAAATGTTACAAAGCACAGTGCCAAAAACATTAACAGTTAAAATTTCACCAAATGAAAAAAATACTATAGAATATACAGTTGCAAAAAAGCTACATTATTTTATTTTATTTTTTTTTTAAATTTATTGGTTTTTTTTTTTATTGGAGGCTAATTATTTTACAATATTATATTGCTTGGTTTTGCCATACATTGACATGAATCCGCCCCGGGTGTACATGAGTTCCCCCTCCTGAACCCCCCCTCCCACCTCACTCCGCCCTTTATCTTCCCTCTGGGTCATCCCCGCACACCAGCCCCGAGCATCCTGTAACATGCATCGACCCTGAACTGGTGATTCATTTCACATATGACAACATACATGTTTCAGTGCCATTCTCCCAAATCATCCCACCCTCACCCTCTCCCACAGAGTCCCAAAGACTGTCCTATACATCTGTGTCCCTTTTGCTGTCTCGTATACAGGGTTATCATTTGCATCTTTCTAAATTCCATATATATGTGTTAGTATACTATATTGGTGTTCTTCTTTCTGGCTTACTTCACTCTGTTTAATAGGCTCCAGTTTCACCCACCTCATTAGAACTGATTCAAATGCATTCTTTTTAATGGCTGAGTAATACTCCATTGTGTATATGTACCAAAGCTTTCTTATCCATTCGTCTGCAGATGGACATCTAGATTGTTTCCATGTCCTGGCTATTATAAATAGTGCTGCAATGAACATTGGAGTACATGTGTCTCTTTCAATTCTGGTTTCCTCGGTGTGTATGCCCAGGAGTGCGATTGCTGGATCATATGGCAGTTCTATTTCCAGCTTTTTGAGGAATCTCCACACTGTTCTCCATAGTGGCTGTACTAGTTTGCATTCCCACCAACAGTGTAAGAGGGTTCCCTTCTCTCCACACCCTCTCCAGCATTTATTGAATGTAGACTTTTGGATAGCAGCCATTCTGACTGGTGTGAAATGGTATCTATTGTGGTTTTGATTTGCATTTCTCTGATTATGAGGGACGTTGAGCATTTTTTCATGTGTTTGTTAGCCATCTTTATGTCTTCTTTGGAGAAACGTCTGTTTAGTTCTTTGGCCCATTTTCTGATTGGGTCATTTATTTTTCTGGAATTGAGCTGCAGGAGCTGCATGTAAATTTTGGAGATTAATCCTTTATCAGTTGCTTCATTTGCTATTATTTTCTCCCATTCTGAAGGCTGTCTTTTCACCTTGCTTGTAGTTTCCTTTGCTGTGCAGAAGCTTTTGATTTTAATTAGGTCCCATTTGTTTATTTTTGCTTTATTTCTAATATTCTGGGAGGTGGGTCTTGGAGGATCCTGCTGTGATTTATGTCAGAGAGTGTTTTTCGTATGTTCTCCTCTAGGAGTTTTATAGAATCTGGTCTTACATTTAGCTCTCTAATCCATTTTGAGTTTATTTTGGCGTATGGTGTTAGGAAGTGTTCTAGTTTCATTCTTTTACAAGTGGCTGACCAGCTTTCCCAGCACCACTTGTTAAAGAGACTGTCTTTTCTCCATTTTATATTCTTGCCTCCTGTGTCAAAGATAAGGTGTCCATAGGTGCGTGGATTTATCTCTGGGCTTTCTATTTTGTTCCATTGATCTATATTTCTGTCTTTATGCCAGTACCATACTGTCTTGATGACTGTGGCTTTGTAGTAGAGCCTGAAGTCCAGCAGGTTAATTCTCCCAGTTCCATTCTTCTTCCTCAAGATTGTTTTGTCTATTCGAGGTTTTTTGTATTTCCATACAAATTGTTAGTTTATTTGTTCTAGTTCTGTGAAAAATATCATTGGTAGCTTGACAGGGATTGCATTGAATGTATAAATTACTTTGGGTAGTATACTCATTTTTACAATATTTATTCTTCCAATCCATGAACACAGTATATTTCTCCATCTATTAGTGTCCTCTTTGATTACTTTCAGTAGTGTTTTATAGTTTTCTATGTACAAGTCTTTTGTTTCCTTAGGTAGATATATTCCTAAGTATTTAATTCTTTTCGTTGCAACAGTGAATGAAATAGTTTCCTTAATTTCTCTTTCTATTTTCTCATTATTAGTGTATAGGAATGCAAGGGATTTCTGTGTGTTGATTTTATATCCTGCAAATTTACTGTAATCATTGATTAGCTCTAGTAGCTTTCTGGTAGAGTCTTTAGGGTTTTCTGTGTAGAGGATCATGTCATCAGCGAACAGTGAAAGTTTTACTTATTCTTTTCCAATTTGTATTCCTTTTATGTCTTCTTCTGCTCTGATTGCTGTAGCCAAAACTTCCAGAACTATGTTGAATAGTAGTGGTGAGAGTGGGCACCCTTGTCTTGTTCCTGATTTTAGGGGAAATGCTTTCAGTTTTTCACCGTTGAGGATAATGTTTGCTGTGGGTTTGTCATATATAGCTTTTATTATGTTGAGGTATGTTCCTTCTATTCCCACCTTCTGGAGGGTTTTGATCATAAATGGATGTTGAAAGAAGTGATTACATTAAGTTATTTTACAACTGCCTCAAGCTGCAAAAAGAAAAAAAAACCCAATGCCATACCTAAGTTATCCCTCTCTCAAAATAATACCATTTATATTATAAACCACAAGCTCCCCATCAAAAGACGGGAACTGCTTTTGTTAATTTATATATTTATATATATATATATATATATATATATATATATATAACTGTATCACTTTGCTATACACCTGAAACAAACAAAACGCTGTAAATAAAATATAGTACAATATAAAAAAAAAGTAAGTAACAGACCTTTGGGGCTTTACACCGAGTTAGAGTTCCTATCAGAGGGATAACAGCACCACAGCCGCACTGAATCCTCATGAAGGAGGCACACGAATGACTGGGTTACAAGAGTTACAGGAATGAGAGCTGCTCACTTCCCAGAAACTACAGCTCACAGAAAACCAACAAAGGCACGAGATACAGACCATTCACTTATGAATGTGTAAAACTCAAGAAAGTACACATCACTCCTACAACATGTCGAAAGTGCCTCAGAATTCACACAATACCAACTTTCTCGTGGTTCTGGTTAAATTACATATACCAGTTTATAACAAATGGCAAAATCTGTAACTCTGTTCAAAGTTTTAAAAGATTACTTAAGAATAGTTTCTTGTATTTCTATGCCACCTTTATAATTCTGGTTTCTCATTTCTTAATTAGTAAAGTCAACATACAGGTTCTATCCCAGTCTAATGTATACACTTCCAGAAGGAACGGCCTCTTAAATCCACAGAGTGTTGAGGTGGGGAGCCCCCAACTATGTCAGATTCATTTCACATATGATAATATACATGTTTCATTCCATTCTCCCAAATCATCCCACCCTCGCCCTCTCCCACAGAGTCCAAAAGATTGCTCCACACATCCAAGTCTCTGCTGTTGTCTAGTATACAGGGTTATCGTTAACCTCTTGTTATATTTCATATCTATGTGTTAATATACTGTATTGGTGCTTTTGTTTCTGGCTTACTTCACTTTGTATAATAGGCTCCAGTTTTGTCCACCTCATTAGAACTAATTCAAATGTATTTTTTTAAATTGCTGAGTAGTACTCCATTGTGTAAATGTACCACAGCTTTCTTATCCATTCGTATGCGGATGGACATCTAGGTTGCTTCCATGTGCTGGCTATTATAAACAGTGCTGCGATGAACATTGGGGTACATGTGTCTCTTTCAATTCTGGTTTCCTCAGTGTGTATGCCCAGGAGTGGGATTGCTGGGTCATATGGCAGTTCTATTTTCAGTTTTTTAAGGAATCTCCACACTGTTCTCCATATATCTACCTAAAGAAACAAAAGAACTATATATAGAAAACTATAAAACATTGGTGAAAGAAATCAGAGAGGACACTAATAGATGGAGAAACATACCATGTTCAAGGATTGGAAGAATAAATATTGTGAAAATGAATATATCATCTGAAAGTAACTTATAAGTTCAAGGCAATCCCTATCAAGCTACCAACGGTGTTTTTCACAGAGCTAGAACAAATAATTTCACAATTTGTATGGAAATACAAAAAACCTCGCATAGCCAAAGCAATCTTGAGAAAGAAGAATGGAACTGGGGGAATCAACCTGTCAGACTTCAGGCTCTACTACAAAGCCACAGTCATCAAGACAGTATGGTACTGGCATAAAGACAGAAATATAGATCAATGGAACAAAATAGAAAGCCCAGAGATAAATCCATGCACCTATGGACACCTTATCTTTGACAAGGAAGGCAAGAATATTCAATGGAGAAAAGACAATCTCTTTAAAAAGTGGTGCTGGGAAAACTGGACAGCCACTTGTAAAAGAATGAAACTAGAACACTCCCTAACACCATACACCAAAATAAACTCAAAATGGATTAAAGGTCTCAATGTAAGACCAGAAACTATAAAACTCCTAGAGGAGAACATAGGCAAAACATTCTCCGACATAAATCACAGCAGGATCCTCCATGACCCACCTCCCAGAATATTGGAAATAAAAGCAAAAATAAACAAATGGGACATGATTAAAATTAAAAGCTTCTGCAAAGAAAAGGAAACTATAAGCAAGGTGAAAAGACAGCCTTCAGAATGGGAGAAAATAATAGCAAATGAAGCAACTGACAAAGGATTAATCTCAAAATATACAAGCAACTCCTGCAGTTCAATTCCAGAAAAATAAACGACCCAATCAAAAAATGAGCTAAAGAACTAAACAGACGTTTCTCCAAAGAAGACATACAGATGGCTAACAAACTCATGAAAAGATGCTCAACATCACTCATAATTAGAGAAATGCAAATTAAAACCACAATGAGGTACCATTTCACGCCAGTCAGAATGGCTGCTATTCAAAAGTCTACAAGCAATAAATGCTGGAGAGGGTGTGGAGAGAAGGGAACCCTCGTACACTGTTGGTGGGAATGCAAACTAATTTTCTTCTTATTTTTATTAAATTGATCTCTTAAAAAATCTTGCTTTCTTTTTTTTTTTTTGTAAAATGGCATGTTCTTTTCTTGTCTTGTTTTACCAGTGGTCATCTTGCAGTTTATTTTGGTTTAAAGATTAATGGCTTTTTTTGAGGGAAAAAATTCCAGCATCTTAGGAAAGTGAAAAGACAAACCAAGTGCCACCACCCAACATTAATTAATGTTTATGAAATATTATTCCAGAGGCCACCCAATGAGACTGGTTGAATAAATCTTTAAATAAACTTAACATTTAAATTATAAAATGTTGAAACAAAAATTAAGTAGGAGGCATTGTTGATCACTGCCTAAACCAAAGGAGATATGAGATTCTAAACAACTCAGAAATTAAGAGGAGAAAACAGAAAAAGGTAAAAAGAAATGAGTGATTGTTTATGGTTATTTATTGCCATTCTGTGATTTGAAAACTATTTCATCTTTAGAAAGACTACGGTTGTCCTGCAATTAGTGATGAAGACGTCAGCTCATCCACACTTTCTCTTCCTCTCCCACACCATCTTTTGTTCGATCTCTAGGGGCTCTAATCTCCCTTTACCTCTATAATGACAACAATCTCCTGGAGCAGCTAAGAGTAGGCCTCCTTTTTCCTAGAGTGTCTTCATTTTCATGTATATTCCTCAGTGCAAGAGGGAGGAGAGTCTGTGGAGCTTCCTTGGTGAAGAAACAGGAAACACAGGGGGTCAGAAGTGTGTTTTCTGATTGTCAGAACTGGCTACCCACCTCTGTGCTCTTTCCAATATGCTAATACTTCAGTTTAATCCCTATTCCACATTATCCATTTCTGAACCATTGGGCAAGTTCTTTCAAGTATCTAAATTCTCTATACATCTATCCTATTCTACTTTCCAGGCACTTTCAGGAATAATCATACTTGCAAAAGGGATATTAAAAGAACAAAGTTTGATGCACATTTAAAGATGATCACTCTTTTAATTATTTTTTCTCTAGTCTCCTTTATGTGTTTAAAATTATTTTGTATTAAAGTGAAATTGATTAACAATGTTGTGTTAATTTCAGGTGTATAGCAAACTGATTCAGTGATACATATCATGTACTTATTTTTTTTCAAATTCTTTTCTCATTTAGGTTATTATAGAGTATTGAGCACTGTTCTTGTGCTATACAGTAGGTCCTTGTTGGTTATCTCTTTTAAATACAGTAGTTTGTGCATGTCAATCCCAAAGTACCAATCTATATATTTTTTAATAATAGGCAACTGTTAAATAACAGGCAACTCTGGATTTTTCTTCTTCCCAAGATTCTTATAATCATACCAATCCAATCTGTTTTATCTCTTTTTCTCTCACTTTTAATCATAAAGTAATCAAGAACTTTCAAACTTTACCATTTTCTTCCTGCAGCCTACAGTCCCTCTGTATGTCTCCTTTGCAGCAGCCTTAGGATCTTCATCTCACAGCTGCTGTCAGCTGAGATTTTCTACTAGAGAAGTCCTTTTGTATTGCATCCGGATAATCATGGTGTGTGCCTTTTAAGTTCTTTTGAGTGCAAGAGTTCTCAAGTAACAGTCATTCTTTTCAGGAGAATCATTAGTGAGGCTGATGTTCAAATGTGGTGAATGAGAACATGTAGGCAATGAGCTGAAATCATTTGCTAAAGATCACATCCTGAGTCAAGGGCTGATATGGAAACAGATGAAAGCAAACTGAAAGTTTGATGTCTTCAGAAATATGACAGCTTTTATGGAGAATATTGTTGAGATTGTTGATCTTTGCTATTTCCTCCCTTCACTTTGACCCTTTTTGGACACTTCCTAAGAATGTGTATGTACATTTTGGTCTCAAGCTTACCAGTGTTCATTCTGTAGCCACATTCAAGCATAAAAACCTAGTCCTAATCTGTTTCCCAGCTCATCTGCATCCTCACTCCTTCTATCTCACCACAGCCACCACTCCCATCAACATCACCATGACCAATACCAAAAGCAGCCACAGCTCTACCACCAAAACTCTGACAAGACCAACGTTGCCAACACCACCACTAATACCACCACCAACAACATTATTGGTGCTTCAAGCACTGCCACTGCTACCGCTAGCACCATGATCATCATCATCATCATCATCATCATCATTGCTCCCACTCTTTCATCATCACACCAACACCTCCAACACCACCAACACTGCCACAGTCTACCACACTAACCAGCATTTACCACTACTGCCAGCAAACACCACAGCCATGAATGCCATCACCACCACTATTGAAACTGTGTAGATGAGATGACTGGTATGGAGAACTTCTTTTATTGAGCTTTGCATTTGTGGATAATTATAAATTCACTAACAGTTGAAACATTAATAATGTAGAGGTCCTATATTTCTTTTACCCAACTTCTCTTGTAATAGCACCTTGAAAAACTATAGTTAATTTTAGTAACTAGGATATTGACATCAATACAGTCATGATACAGAATATTTTCAGAAATTCTCACAAAGATACTATACGCTGCCTGCCTTTTAACAGCCACACCTACTTTCCTCCTGCTTCTGCTTCCTCATTAATCCTCATCTCCATTTCTATAATTTTCCCATTTCAAAGATGCTATTTAAATGGAATCATATAGAATGTATTCTTTTGATATTGGCTTTTATTCATTCAGCATAATTCTTTGGATAATCATCAGCTTGAGGTCTTCAGTAGTCTTTTTATTTTCATTGCTAACTACTGTGTCATTGTATGTGTGTGTGTGTGTGTGTGTGTGTGTATAAGTCCTATATATAACTATACAACTGTAGTGTGTATGTATATATATATATATATATATATATATATATATAACAGTTGATTTACCTGATGAATGGCTACTAGGTTGTTTCCAGTTTTTCATTTTAACAGATGAAGCTGCTGCACACATTTGTGTACAGAGTGTTGTGTAGACGTTAATCCTTTATTTCTCTTGGAATTTATTTCTTTGGGAATTTTCTCAGTGAACTTGGTGGGTCATATGGTAGTTGCATAGTTAGTCATTTTCATGAAACTCCTAAACAGTTTTCAAGTGGCTGTACCACTTTATATTCCTACAAACACCATGTCAGTGATCCAGTTTCTTTTTATTTTTGCTAATATTTTATTTGTCACTATTTTGTATTTTAGACATTTTATTAAGTGTGCTTTGATATCCTGTTGTGGTTTTAATTTGTATTTTCCTTATGACTAATGAACATGAATATATTTTAATGTGTTTATTTTTTTTTTTTAATTTTTATTGGAGGCTAATTATTTTACAATATTATATTGGTTGGTTTTGCCATACATTGACATGAATCCACCCCGGGTGTATATGAGTTCCCCCTCCCGTACCCCTCTCCCACCTCCCTCCTCCCCTTATCCTCCCTCTGGGTCATCCCTGCATACCAGCCCCAAGCATCCTGTAACATGCATCGACCCTGAACTGGAGATTTGTTTCACATATGATAATATACATGTTTGGTACATATACACAATGGAGTATTACTCAGCCATTAAAAAGAATGCATTTGAACCAGTTCTTATGAGGTAGATGAAACTAAAGCCTATTATACAGAGTGAAGTAAGCCAGAAAGAAAAACACCAATACAATATACTAACACATATATGTGGAATTTAGAAAGATGCAAATGATGACCCTGTATATGAGACAGCAAAAGAGACACAGATGTATAAAACAGTCTTTGGGACTCTATGGGAGAGGGTGAGGGTGGGATGGTTTGGGAGAATGGCATTGAAAAATGTGTTTATTTTTCATCTGTATAGCCTCAATGATCAAACATCTTTTCATGGTGTTTTTCTCCATTTTTCTAACTGAGTTGAGTTTGATACATATATTCAATAGATTCTAGGTTCTAGTTGCTTATATGATTCATATGTGGTTTACCAATATTTTATCTTGGTTAGTAGTTTGTCTTTTCATTTTCTTAAAGGGATTTTCCACAGACCAAAATATTTAATTTTGATGAGAGCCGATTTATTATTTCCCCTTTAATGGATTGTGTTTTTTTAAATTAGTTTATTTATTTTAATTGGAGGCTAATTACTTTACAATATTGCAGTGGTTTTGGCCATACATTGACATGAATCAGCCATGGGGCATTGTGTTTTTTCTGTCAAATGAGAGATCTCTTTGCTCAGCCATAAGTGCCAAGATTTTTTCATATTTTTTCTAATATTTTTATAGTTTAAAATTTTATATGTAAAGCTGTGATATATTTAATAACATTTTATATAAGGCATAAAATTTAGGTTGGGGAGGTTCTTTTTCCTTTGCCTATGATGGTATGTTGCCTTATTTACATTTGTCAAAAATGTTAGGGGAAACACTGACAGAAACAGCCCACCCTGGCCAGCCACCATAGTAACAATTTGCTTGAGTTATTACATATCTTACATATCCTGGTAAGGAAGACAGAACTAACAAGCCACTACCAGTAAAAAGAATTTGAGAAAGGTCAAAAGGAGATGCCATATGTCCTACCAACTTCCCAGAATTCTCCTCATGGTAATCCATCTTGGCTGAGCAATGATTGGCCAGAGACAATCTGGAAACTAATATCATCACCATAAAACCCAAAACTTTAAGTCATGTGGCAGAGTAGTCCTCCAGGGTTCCCTTACCCTCTTGCTTTCCACCTGGGCGCCTCTTGCCAGGAAAGTCTCTTGCTTTGTCAGCAGGTATGTCTCCTTGGACAATCCATTTCTGAGCATTAGACAAGAGCCCATTCTCAGCTCTGGAAGAGCGCCCCCCCCACCCCAAAACAAAAGGGCTAGTTTTCCTCCATTGAATTTGTTTTTTAACTTTTTATATAAACTAACAAAACCTGAACAGCATTATAAATCAGCATTATATAATTAACTTTTATAAAATATTCCATATGACAATAGCAGAAAGCACATGCTTCTCAGCCTTATATGAGACATCCACTAAGATGTATCCCATGATGTACCTCATCAAGGTCCCAAACCATATATTAACATTTAAAAGAATAAAAATCAGGCAAAGTATGTACTCAGATCACAGTGAAATTAAACTAGAAATCAATAACTGAAAGATAGTTCAAAATTGTACAAATATTTGGAAATTAAGTAGCACCTTTTTAAAACTATTATTAATTTTTGGCCACATTGAGCAACATGTGGGATCTTAGCTTCCTAACCAAGGATCAAATCCATACTCTTCTCAATGGAAGCATGGAGTCTTAACCATTGGACCCCCAGGGAAGTCCCAGTAGCACCCTTTTAAAGCACACTTGAATCAGGTATTAATCTCTGTGTGGCTATTCCTCTGTCAATATCACAGATTTGATACTATACCAAATAATAATTCTTGACAGCAGGTAGGCTTTTTCCTTCCATTTTGTTTTTATTTCCAAATACTTTTCAGTTCAGTTCAGTTCAGTTGCTCAGTCTTGTCCGACTCTTTGCAACCACATGAATCGCAGCATGCCAGGCCTCCCTGTCCATCACCAACTCCCGGAGTCTACCCAAACTCATGTGCATTGAGTCAGTGATGCCATCCAGCCATCTCATCCTCTGTTGTCCCCTTCTCCTCCTGCCCCCAATCCCTCCCAGCATCAGGGTCTTTTCCAATGAGTCAAATCTTCTCATGAGGTGGGCAATGCCAAAGAATGCTCAAACTACAGCACAATTGCACTCATCTCACACGCTAGTAAAGTAATGCTAAAAATTCTCCAAGCCAGGCTTCAGCAATATGTGAACCTTGAACTTCCAGATGTTCAAGCTGGTTTTAGAAAAGGCAGAGGAACCAGAGATCAAATTGCTGGATCATGGAAAAAGCAAGAGAGTTCCAGAAAAACATCTATTTCTACTTTGTCAACTATGCCAAAGCCTTTGACTATGTAGGTCACAATATGTGTACTAGTTTCTCTAAAATCTATTCACAGAATAGGAGTTTTAGGCTGAAGGTCTTGCACATTTTTATCATTCATGGGTACAGACAAATTATTCCTCAAAGTTGTGTTCCAGGGTTCCTTTATGCTGGTAGTGTATGATGAATTGAGCCCTGAATTTAAGGTGGATGGCCAATTGAGTCCTGAACGTAAGGTGAATGGGGAGCACGTTTACTAAATTCCTTTTAATGTCATCACATGAGGGTATCAGAACTGCTAGCTTCCTTCCAGATGCCCATCTTTTTCCTTTACTAAAGAGCTTGAATGTTGCATACAGCCTTCAGCAACATCCTTAGCTTCAAACTCTCAATTTTCCAATTGTAGGGTGGATGACAGATCAACGTTCTACTAGCAAATGAAATGTTGGTAGAAATCCCTTAGAAGCACATGTATCCATGAACAAAAATGTGCAGGCTTATTGGGAAAAAGCCTCTCTGCCCATTTGTACCTTTTGAGCCTGCTTGGAAGGGAATGTAAAGCTAGGAGGCACAGCAGCCACATGTGACCTTTCGGTAACATGCATGAGGATGAAACCTTGCTAACTGTAGTGGACAAGACACCTTGAGGATCCACACACCAATAATAACTGAGACTACACTTGCATCACTGGTTGGAAATTTCCTTTTACCTATGGGAACTGCTCACTTAGAGTTATCTCTCCTGCCCTCCATGGGAAAGGTGATGGCAATGCACTTTCTAATGATCTGCCCAATGAAGGTGATGGCTAAAGCAGAGTTATGGAGACTCCACTGCTGTATCTTCATTTGGGATAGGAATATCCTAGTTCCAGAACTCTAGTAGGATTGACTGAGTCATCAATTGCAAACATTTTTGCTGTTCAGCTTCTCCCTTTGCTTAGACCTGCTTTCCTTATGACCTTAATGTTGTATCTCCCCAAAACTCTCCCCAGGGAACCTTCTGCTGTCTGAGATTATTTCCAGGGTACACACTCTAACACACACACAAAGCATGCAGAACACAAATATTGAAAGGGTCCAATGTCACTGGTTGGATATCATAACTGCCCTGAACTGCACTCAGGTGTTTTGCGATCAGTTCAATCACTCAGTCGCGTCCGACTTTTTGAGACCCCATGAATAGCAGCACGCCAGGCCTCCCTGTCCATCACCAACTCCCAGAGTCTACTCAAACTCATGTCCATCGAGTCGGTGATGCCTTCCAGCCATCTCATTCTTTGTCATCTTCTTCTCCTCCTGCCCCCAGTCTCTCCCAGCATGAGGGTCTTTTCCAATGAATCAACTCTTTGCATGAGGTGGCCAAAGTATTAGAGTTTCAGCTTTAGCATCAGTCCTTCCAATGAACACCCAGGACTGATCTCCTTTAGGATGGACTGGTTGGACCTCCATGCAGTCCAAGGGACTCTCAAGAGCCTTCTCCAGCACTACAGTTCAAAAGCATCAATTCTTCAGTGCTCAACTTTCTTCACAATCCAACTCTCACATCCATACCTGACCACTGGAAAAATCATAGCCTTGACTAAACGGACCTTTGTTAGCAAAATAATGTCTCTCTGCTTTTTAATATGCTATCTAGGTTGGTCATAACTTTCCTTCCAAGGAGTAAGCATCTTTTAATTTCATGGCTACAGTCACCATCTGCAGTTTTGCAATACAAGACAAATAAAACTAAATGTATTTAAGCTTCTGCCATTTGAACTTCTATTTCTTTTAGCAGGATCCAGTTTTAACTGGCAACTATAGTCTCACATGCTTGGAAAGTGGTCAAGGTCCTGTCAAACTTGGGAGTGTTAAAAATATAATGTTTTCCCTTATGTTATGAGGTTATGTAAAGACAAAGAAGGTGAAAATTGTCCTCACCTTTCCTTCACCTTCCCTCTCCCAAAACCACTCCTATTCTATGCTTCAGCAATATGGAAGCACCTTTGGAACTCAGATTCTGCTTTATTCCTCTTTACCACATGCTATTATTTCCATCTGAGAATATTTCCCTGAATATTCCCCTGAAAGGGCTTCCCTA
This sequence comes from Moschus berezovskii, assembly GCF_049115385.1. Lineage (NCBI taxonomy): Eukaryota > Metazoa > Chordata > Mammalia > Artiodactyla > Moschidae > Moschus > Moschus berezovskii. The sequence continues at coordinate 137,145,108 of NC_142461.1, read as the reverse complement.
GTGGCTCAGAGAGTAAAGAATCCCCTGCAATGCAAAAGACCTTGGATCCAGAAGATCCCCTAGAGAAGGGAATGGTAACCCACTCCAGTATTCTTGCCTGGAGAATTCCATGGACAGAGGACCCTGGTGGGCTATGGTCCATGAGGTTGCAAAGAGTTGGACACTACTGAATGACTAATCCCCTGAAAACATGTCATTCTTCACAACCCAGATCTGGCTCATTAGCATCATTCCCTGGATGTCCTACACTTCTACTATCTTCCTGTGGTGGACATAGATCCTTGCCTGCACAATACCTATTATCCCTTCTATCTTGATGGTGTAGTTTTGAACTATGTTCACTTAGCTAAATTGGAACCAACTTCCCCAAACTTCTTTCTGTATGGTTTTGGATAAGGGTTAACGAGAAAATAACTTGTGTAAGATTTAAAATGCAGTGGTGAAACAGTAGGCATTGTTTAGGCTCTGAAGTTTGCAAAGAACACTGGTGCTGTTGTTCTCATGTGTGTTGTCTCTGCCTTTTTGGCCCCCCTTGCTAGCTCATGGCTCCTGAAGCTCCACCAGATTGCCTTGTCCAGCTTCTCTGTGTTTTGGGCAAGGTGTATGCATCACTCCTTGGCAAAGGGCACTGACTTTTCCCATAGGTCACCCGTGTCATTAAGATTAGAGGCAGTGAGAGACATAAGTAGGTTCCACTTTATTCTCATAGCTTGCAGGCTGTCCTCATGCTTAATTCACAGGCTCTGCTTTGTCATTGCAATGACCCATCTCACATCCACCTTTCTGCCAGGCTGAGTTTAGGCTCAGAACCAAAACTGGACATACAGGGAAAATCTACATACCTTACTGTCTGCAACTTCAAATGATCTAATGCTGCTAATAAATCTCTTATTCTATACAACATAGTGATTCTGTTTCTGTTACTGAATCATGACTAATACACTTAAGAAAAATTCCTGATTTATTCAGTGTTAATATGATCAGCTACAAAATTAAATTACCCATATATTGCAGTAAGACTGGCTAATGATTTGTGAGTGTATACCATTGGATGAGGCTTCTGGGAAACTGAGGGTGAGTGTTCTTTTTGTTCCTTGACCTTCCTCTACTTCCCTTTTGGAACTCAGATATAAAGTTGGTGCTCCAGCAGCCTTATTGCAACCCTGAGAATAGAAGACAGAAACCGACATAGTGAAGCAGAAGGAAGGAGTCTGGGTTTCTTGTGTCTTCCTTCAGCTTATAACAGAGCCATTAACAGTCAACTCTAGACTTCTTTATGTGAAGGAAGAAATCTACAATTTAATGAAACAACAATAATGAAAACAACAAAAACACTGGAGTTGTAAGTCTATAGGCACTAAAACTGTTGTGAAAGTTCTAGGCCCTGCAACAGGCTTCATAAGCTGGGGATCTGACAAAAGGACTGAGGATCCTTAGGGAATCTGATTTGAAGTTCAGTGGGACTTTATTACAGAATCCCCACAGGACTGGGGAAATAGAAACTCTTGGAGGGCACAAACAAAACTGTGTGTGCACCAGAACCCAGGAGAAAGGAGCAGGGCCCCCAGAAAAGACTGAGCCAGACGCATCTGTGAGTGTTTGGGAGTCTCCAGCAGAGGCGTGGGTTGACAGTGGCCTGCCTCTGGTCAAGGGAAACTGACAGCAGCAGTCCTGGGAGGTGCAGCATGAAGGTATAAATTCTTTTGGAGGAGGTTGCCATTAGCTCTCTCATAGTTTGGCCCCAGGCCAAACTACAGAGAGGGAACACAGCCTTACCCATCAGCAGAAAATTGTATTAAAGATTTACTGAGCATGGTCTTGCCCACCAGAGCAAGACCCAGTTTTCTCCACAGCCAGTTCCTCCTACCAGGAAGCTTGCACAAGCCTCTTATCCTCATCCAACAGAGGGCAGATAGAATGAAAACCACAATCACAGAAAATTAACCAAAATGATCACATTATAGCCTTGTGTAACTTAACCAAACTATGAGCCATGCTGTATAGGGCCACCCAAGATGGATGAGTTATAATGGAGAGTTCTGACAAAGCACGGTCCACTGGAGAAAGGAATGGAAAGACACTTCAGCATTCATTCCTTCAGAATCCCATCAATAGTTAAAAAAAGGGAGTGGGGAGAGGGCAAAAAGACGTGACACTGAAAAATGAACCCCTCAGGTTGATAGGTGTCCAATATGATACTGGAGGAGAGTGGAGAAATACCTCCACAAGGAATGAAGAGACTGAATCAAAGCAGAGACAATGTGCAGTTGTGGATGCATCTGGTGGTGAGACTTAAGTCCAATACAATAAAATACAATATTGCATAGGAACCTGGAATGTTAGGCTCATGAATAAAGGTAAGTTGGAAGTGGTCAAACAGGAGATGAAAAATCGACAATTTAGGAATTAGTAAATGAAAATGAATGGGGATGGGTGAATTTAATTCTTATGACCATTATATCTACTAGTGTGGGCAAGAACTCCTAAGAAAAATAGTCAAAAAAAGAGTCCAAAATGCAATACTTGGGTGCCATCTCAAAAACAACAAAACTATCTCAGTTGAAAAAATTACATTGTTTTATGTGGTTATCAATAAACATAGAAGAAATATTTAACATCATTATATTACAATGGGGGCCTTAAAGGGACAAAAATTTCTAGACTCCATTTAAACTGGCAACATGTCAACAAAAATAGACTCTGAAAAATTACGTATATGTAATATGTGTACACATATATACACATATTACATATACATAACTTGCCAGAGTTTATTATATGATTAGAGTTCATTTCCAAGGAAAATTATTCAACACCACAGTAATCCAAGTCTGTGCCCCAACCACTAATGCTGAAGAAGCTGAATGGTTCTATGAAGATCAATAAGATCTTCTAGAATTAACACCAAATAAAATATGCCCTTTACTTCATAGGGGACTGGAATGCAAAAGTAGGAAGTCAAGAGATACCTAGAGTAACAGACAAGTTTGACCTTGGAGTATAAAATGAAGCAAGTCAAAGGCTACCAGAACTTTGCCAAGAGAATGTATTGGTTATAGCAAATTCCCTCTTCCAACAATACAAGAGATGACTCTACACATGGACATCACCAGATGGTCAATACCAAAATCAGACTGATTATATTCTTTGCAGCCAAAGATGCAGAAGCTCTATACAGTCAGCAAAAACAAAACTGGAACTGACTGTGGCCCGGATCATCAACCCCTCATTGCCAAATTCAGACTTGAAGAAAGTAGGGAAAACCACTAGGCCATTCAGATATGATCCAAATCAAGTCCCTTAAGATTATACAGTGGAAGTGCTGTCACTTCCAGATAGATTCAAGGGATAAGATCTGCTAGACAAAGTGCCTGAAGAACGATGGACATAGGTTCATAATATTGTATATCAGGGTGTGATCAAAACCATCCAAAAGAAAAAGAAATGTTGCCAGTCCAGGTTTGATGAATGATACAGGATGCTCAGGGCTGGTACACTGGGATGACCCTGAGGGATGATATGAGAGGGAGGTGGGAGGGGGGTTCAAGATGGGGAACACATGTACACCTGGGGCAGATTCATGTCAATGTATGGCAAAACCAATACAATATGTAAAGTAATTAGCCTCCAATTAAAATAATAATAATAATAAAAAGAAAAAAAATGTATAAAGGCAAAATAGTTGTCAGCGGAGGCCTTACAACTAGGAGAGAAAGAAGAGAAGTAAAAGGCAAAGGAGAAAAGGAAAGACATAGCTATCTGAATGTAGAGTTCCAGATGATAGCAAGGGGAGACAAGAAAGCCTTCTTAAGGGAACAATACAAAGAAATAGAAGAAAACAATAGAATGGGGAAAGCTAGAAATCTCTTCAAGATAATTAGAGATACCAAGGGAATATTTCATGCAAAGATGGGACAATAAAGGGCAGAAATTGTATGGAACTAACAGAGGCAGAAGAGGTGAAAAGACTATACAGAAGAACAGTACAAAGAAGATCTTAAACACCAAAGAAGGCTGAGCATCAAAGAAGTGATGTCTTTGAACTGTGGTGTTGGAGAAGTCTCTTGAAAGTTCCATGGACTACTAGATCAAACCAGTCAATCCTAAAGGAAATCAATCTTGAATATTCGTTGGTTGAACTAATGGTGGCCACCTGATGTGAAGAGCTGACTCATTGGAAAAGACCCTGATGCTGGAAAAGATTGAAGGCAGGAGAAAGGGATGACAGAGGATAAGATGGTTTGATGGCATCACCAACTCAATGGACATGAGTTTGACTGAACTTCTGGAGATGGTGAAGCACAGGGAAGCCTGGCATGCTGCAGTCCATGGGGTCACAGAGTTGGACACGACTGAACTGAAGTGAATGGCAGAAAGCAAACAGGGACTAGAGAGCCTACTGATGAGGTGAAAGAGGAGAGTGAAAATTCTGGCTTAAAACTTAACATTCAGAAAACTAAGGTCATAGCATCTGGTCCCATCACTTCATGGGAAATAGATGGGGAAACAATGGAAACAGTGATAGTCTTTATTTTCTTGAGCTCCAAAATCACTATGAACAGTGACTGCAGCAGTGAAATTAAAAGACAGTTACTCCTTGGAAGAAAAGCTATGACAAACATAGACAGTGTATTAAAAACAAAAACATCACTTAGACAACAAAGGTGAACATAGTCAAAGCTATGATTTTTCCAGCAGTCATGTATGGATTTGAGAGTTGGACCATAAAGAAGGCTGAGCATCAGAGAATTGATGCTTTCAAATTCTGGCACTGGAGAAGATTCTTGAGAGTTCCTCGGACAGCAAGGAAGTTAAACCAGTCAATCATAAAGGAAAGCAAACTGAATATTCATTGGAAGGACTGATGTTGAAGGGGATGCTCAAACTTTGGATACTTTGGCCACCTGATAGGAAGAACCAACTCATTGGAAAAGACCTTGATGCTGAGAAAGATTGAGGGCTGGAGGAGAAAGGGATGACAGAGGAAAAGATGGTTGCTTGGTATCACCAATTCAAAGGACATGAGTTTGAGCAAACCCAGGGAGATGATGAAGGACAGGGAAGCCTGGCATGCTGCGGTCCATGGGGTTGCAAACAGCTGGACACGACTGAGTGACTGAACATCAACACGTAGTAGGCATGCAGAAACATCTCAACTATGACTGAGCTAAATATTGACAAGGTTATTAATTCCCCTTGAAGAAACTGAAGTCCATTGAAAGAGGAAGCAATTTGGAATCTCATGATGCAGCCTATCATGAATTGTTTTCTTCCCCATTTATTTTTCCTGTGTCTACCTTTCCTAAAAGAAGTCTAAAATAATTGCATTTTAGGCTTATTACATGAGCTCACCTTACTCTTTACATGAGTTAACCTTCCTCTTCATCTGTACTCTTTCTTTAGTGATGTTTCTGGGGTTTTTCAAAATGTTACAGTCAAAGGTCATGTTCCCCTAAGTTGGGTCCAGTGTCTTGGGAAAAACAAGATCTGGATACAAGATAATTCTACAACTTAGCCACTGTCAAGATAAAATAAGGGAAGGGAAACTAGGAAAACTGCATCCACTGGCCAAAAGACCAATAAATGGAAAACCAAGTGGGGATGGGAGGTAAAACTGTTACCAAATCCAGGATCACACTGCTTTCCACAAAAGGACAATGACTTGAGCGGCAAGTTCTTGGGGCCAAAAATAGCAACTTTATTTCCAAAACCAGCAGACAGAGAAGCTGGTGAGCTCATGTCGCAGAGAACCACCGTGGCCAGGTTTGGATGCTAGTTTCTATTATGGAACAGAAGAGAAGATAAAAAGGTAAAGTAAAAATGATGATAAATTGTTGCAAATATTTCCTGGTTCCAGCCACACTCAGAGAGGATGTATTAACTTTTTCTTTCCTTCAACCATTCACAGGTGGGCCTAGTCAGAATGTTTCCTGTGAGCTAAACAAAGGCATTTAGCTTAACACTCAGACACCCTTAACAGGAGGGAGGGTTCCTAAACATGGGCCATTATATATCCTTTAATCTATAAGCATTGAACCTCTAGTAATTAACTAGTAGCAAAAGCAATAGAACACAAAGGTAAAGGTAAAAGAAATGGATTCAATATGTTTTGTTCTTCTCTATTATAAAACATTCTGTCAGAGGCAGTGGCAGCTTATCTGTACACAAGAGCATTTCCAGTGGAATCCAGTCCAATTCTCCCACTGCCTCCCACCCACTTGCTGCAACTAGTCTAACTTGCTCAGAATGGAAAAGTCAGCAGAACACTGCCCACTAAAGCAAGATGACTCATGCTGAAACAGAAGATCTAAACAGGATCAAGAATCCAGTAATATAATATCTAAAATATCCAGAACACAGTAAAAAGTCATTGATCACACCAAGAACCAGGGAAATCATGACTTAAATGAAAAAGACAGTCAAGAGATACCACATTAAGATGAATTTGAGAAGTTGGATATGTCTGCCAAAGATATTTGAGCAGCCATCATAGAAGTGGTTAAACAAATTAGATAAGAACTCCCTTGGAACAAATGGAAACATAAAGAAGAGTTCAGGAAAGAAATAGAATTTAAGGGAAAATGAGTCAAATAGAGATTATAGAATTGAAAAATATAAAAGCCAATGTAAAGAACTTGCTGGAATGGCTCAATAGGAGCACGTACATGATAGCACATACATATATAGTTTGAAACAGAACGTATTCAATCTGAACAAGAGAGCAAATTGACTAAAATGGACAATGACAATGAAAACAGAGCCTCAATGACCTGAAAAACAATCACAAAATATCTAATATCTATATTATAAATCTGTATCATAAACCTAGAAAGAGTGGAGATGGTACACACAAAGATAAACTGAAATGGATTAAAGATATAAATGTAAGACTGGACACTATAAAATTCCTAGAGGAAAATGCAGGCATGACACTCTTTGACATAAATCAAAAAAGTATCTTTTTTGGATTGGTCTCCTAGAGTAATGGAAATAAAAACAAGAATAAACAAATGGGACTTAATTAAATGAAAAAATATTTGCATAACAAAGAAAACCATCAGTTCAGTTCAGTTCAGTCACTCAGTCGTGTCCGACTTTCCGCGACCCCATGAATCACAGCACGCCAGGCCTCCCTGTCCATCACCAACTCCCGGAGTACACTCAAACTCATGTCCACAGAGTCGGTGATGCCATCCAGCCATCTCATTCTCCGTCGTCCCCTTCTTCTCCCTCCCCCAACCTTTCCCAGCATCAGAGTCTTTTCCAGTGAGTCAACTCGTCGCATGAGGTGGCCAAAGTATTGCAGTTTCAGCTTCAGCATCAGTCCCTCCAATGAACACCCAGGATCGATCTCCCTTAGAATGGACTGGTTAGATCTCCTTGCAATACAAGGGACTCTCAAGCGTATTCTCCAGCACCACAGTTCAAAAGCATCAATTCTTTGGCGCTCAGCTTTCTTCACAGTCCAACTCTCACATCCATACATGACCACGGGAAAAACCATTGCCTTGACTAGACGGACCTTTGTTGGCAAAGTAATGTCTCTGCTTTTTAATATATTATCAAGGTTGGTCATAAATTTCCTTCCAAGGAGTAAGCGTCTTTTAATTTCATGGCTGCAATCAGCATCCGCAGTGATTTTGGAGCCCAAAAAAATAAAGTCTGACACTGTTTCCACTGTTTTTCCATCTATTTCCCATGAAGTGATGGGACCAGATGCCATGATCTTTGTTTTCTGAATGTATAAACACAACTAAAATACAATCGGGAGAAAATATTTGCAAATGATATGACTGACAAGGGATTAATCTCCAAAATATACAAATAGTTCATATGCTTCAATATATTAAAAAAAACAACAATTAAGAAAGGATAGAAGATCTAAATAGACATTTCTCCAAAGAAGATATACAGATGGCCAAGTGCACATGAAAACATACTCAACATCGCTAATTATTAGAGAAATGCAATTCAAAACTACAATGAGGTATCACCTCACACTGATCAGGTGGCCATCATCAAAATATCTACAAACAATAAATGTTGGAGAGGATGTGGAGAAGAAGGAATCCTCCTGCACTGTTAGTGGGAATGTAAATTGGTACAGTTCACTATGGAGAACAGCATGAAGGTCTCTTAAAAAAATAAAAATAGAGCTACCATAGGATCTTTAAATCCCACTCCTGGGCATATATCCAGAGAAAACCAAAATTTGAAAAGATACATACACCCTAATGGTCATAGTGGCACTGCTTACAATAGCCAAGACATGGAGCAATCTAAATGTCCTAAAGCAGATGAATGGATGAAGATGTAGCATACTTATGGGGGCTTCCCTGGTAGCTCAGCTGGTAAAGAATCTGCCTGCAATGCAGGAGACCCCAGTTCAATTCCTGGGCTGGGAAGATCCCCTGAGGAAGGGATAGGCTACCCATTACAGTAAACTTGGGCTTCCCTGGTGGCTCAGACAGTAAGGAATTCACCTGTAATGTGGGAGACCTGGGTTTGATCCCTGGGTTGGGAAGATACCCTGGAGGAGGGCATGACAACTCATTCCAGTATTGTTACTTGGAGAATCCCTATGGACAGAGGAGCCTGGCAGGCTATAGTCCATGGGGTCGCAAAGAGTCAGACACGACTGAGCAACTAAGAGCAGCATAGTAACAATATGTTTATACAATTGAATATTACTCATCCATAAAAAACAATGAAACAATGCCATTTGAGGCAACAGGGACGGATCTAGATAGTATCATATTAAGTAAACAATACTTTGAGAGACAAATATTGTATCACTTATACGTAGATTCTAAAAAAAAATTGGTACAAATGAACTTAAATACAAAACAAAAATAAATCCACAGATATAGAAAACAAACTTATTATCAAAGGGGAAAGGGAGAAGAAGGGATAATTAGGAGGTTGGGATGAACATATACACACTATACTTAACATCTGGTAATAACCTATAATGGAAAAGAATCTGAAATATATATATATATATACACACACACACTTTACTGTATACCCGAAACTAAATGCAACATTGTATACCAACAGTAGTTCAATAAAAAAGAGAAAAAGAGAGTGGAAAAAGAATAAGGGGTTAAAAATATATTTGGAGAAATAATGCTTTAAAATATCTTGAATATGGAATAAGACAAACCGAAAGATTCAGAAACTTTCTCACACCTCAAGCAGGGTAAACCTTGGGTCAGGAAGATTCCCTGGAGAAGGAAGTGGCAACCCATTCCAGTATCCTTGACTGGGAATTACCATGGACAGAGGATTTTGGTGGTCCCAATAGTCCATAGGGTTGCAAGAGTCCAACATGACTTAACGACTAAACCACCACCACCAAAGAACTTCATACCAAGACAAACTATATTTAATCTTCTAAAAATTAAAGAAGTTACCCTAAAACCTACCAGAGAGAAATGATATATTTACTATAGAGGAACACCGATTTAAATAATAGCAGATTTCCTGTCGAATAGTATAGAGAACAGAAGGAAGTGGCATAATATTTTTCGTGTGCTTTATGAGCTATTATTTTATTTTCTTATATTTTCTTATATATTTATTTTTTTTGCATGAAAAATTACTTTAGTTATACTCATTCTACCTTATTTAATAGTAATAGTATTCCTGGACTTGAACATCTTATAAGTATAACTTTGATTTCATACAAAGTTTTTGATATATAATACAGTCTTTTTACTTTTGCTATCACCTAGTATTCCACTCCAGTACTCTTGCCTGGAAAATCCCATGGACGGAGGAATCTGGTAGGCTGCAGTCCATGGGGTTGCTAAGAGTAGGGCACGACTGAGCGACTTCATTTTCACTTTTCACTTTCATGCATTGGAGAAGAAAATGGCAACCCACTCCAGTGTTCTTACCTGGAGAATCCCAGGGACAGAGGAGCCTAGTGGGCTGCCATCTATGGGGCCGCACAGAGTTGGACATGACTGAAGCGACTTAGCAGTAACAGCAGCAAGTATTCTATAGTATGTTTGTATTCTTCTTCACTTGAGTTTTTAAAAGATCATTAAAATAATAGTTATTAATTTAGGGTATAAGTTTATTTCAGTTTTACATAACCTTCAAGTACATGATCAATTTTACTATAATATTGAAAGTGATTCATATATTTATGAGCAAGTAAAATGATTTTGTTCCATATAAAACTGCCTGTTAGAGAATCAATCTGCACTTTTTAAACTCACTTGCTTACTTCTGGAAGGATGAATCACTCCATAGAAACAATTTATTCTCACATACTCTTATATTAAATGACTCTGGTCTAAAGTACCTGTATTACTTGGAGATGGTCGAATCCTATTATTAAGAAAATAATAAATGGTATTAAGGTAGTCGATCTGATCACACTGACCACAGCCTTGTCTAACTCAATGAAACTAAACTATGCCATGTGGGGCCACCCAATGGTGGAGAGATCTGACAGAATGTGGTCCACTGGAGAAGGGAATGGCAAACCACTTCAGTATACGTGCCTTGAGAACCCCATGAACAGTATGAAAAGGCAAAATAATAGGATACTGAATGAGGAATTCCCCAGGTCGGTAGGTGCCCAGTATGCTACTGGAGATCAGTGGAGAAATAACTCCAGAAAGAATGAAGGGATGGAGCCAAAGCAAAAATACCCAGTTGTGGATGTGACGGGAGATAGAAGCAAGGTCCGATGCTGTAAAGAGCAATATTGCATAGGAACCTGGAATGTTAGGTCCATGAATCAGGGCAAATTGAAAGTGGTCAAGCAGGAGATGGCAAGAGTGAACGTAGACATTCTAGAAATCAGTGAACTAAAATGGACTGGAATGGGTGAACTTAACACAGATGACCATTATATCTACTACTGTGGGCAGGAATCCCTTAGAAGAAATGCAGTAGCCATCATGGTAAACAAAAGAGTCCGAAATGCAGTACTTGGATGCAACCTCAAAAACGACAGAATGATCTCTGTTCGTTTCCAAGCAAACCATTCAATATTACAGTAATCCAAGCCTAGGCCCCAACCAGTAACACTAAAGAAGCTGAAGTTGAACGGTTCTATGAAGACCTACAAGACCTTTTAGAACTAACACCCAAAAAAGGTGTCCTTTTCATTATAGGGGACTGGAATGCAAGTGTAGGAAGTCAAGAAACACCTGGAGTAACAGGCAAATTTGACCTTAGAACACGGAATGAAGCAGGGCAAAGGCTAAGAGAGTTTTGCCAAGAGAACGCACTGGTCATAGCAAACACCCTCTTCCAACAACACAAGAGAAGACTCTACACATGGATCACTAGATGGTCAACACCAAAATCAGATTGATTATATTCTTTGCAGCCAAAGATGGAGAAGCTGTATACAGTTAGCAAAAACAAGACCAGGAGCTGACTGTGGCTCAGATCATGAACTCCTTATTGCCCAATTCAGACTTTAATTGAAGAAAGTAGGGAAAACCACTAGACCATTCAGATATGACCTGAATCAAATCCCTTATGATTATACAGTGGAAGTAAGAAATAGATTTAAGGGACTAGATCTGATGGATAGAGTGCCTGATGAACTCTGGACGGAGGTTTGTGACATTGTACAGGAGACAGGGACCAAGACCATCCCCGTGGGAAAGAAGTGCAAAAAAGCAAAATGGCTGTCTGAGGAGGCCTTACAAATAGCTGTGAAAAGAAGAGAAGTGAAAAGAAAAGGGGAAAAGGAAAGATATAAGCATCTGAATGCAGAGTTCCAAAGAATAGCAAGGAGAGATAAGAAAGCCTTCCTCAGTGATCAATGCAAAGAAATAGAGGAAAACAACAGAATAGGAATGACAAGAGTTCTCTTCAAGAAAATTAGAGATACCACGGGAACATTTCATGCAAAGATGGGCTCGATAAAAGACAGAAATGGTATGGACCTAACAGAAGCAGAAGATATTAAGAAGAGGTCGCAAGAATACACAGAAGAACTGTACAAAAAAGATCTTCACGACCAAGATAATCACGATGGCGTGATCACTGACCTGGAGCCAGATATCCTGGAATGTAAAGTCAAGTGGGCCTTGAAAGCATCACTACGAACAAAGCTAGTGGAGGTAATGGAATTCCAATTGAGCTATTTCAAATCCTGAAAGATGATGCTGTGTAAGTGCTGCACTCAATATGCCTGCAGATTTGGAAAACTCAGCAGTGGCCACACGACTGGAAAAGGTCAGTCTTCATTCCAATCCCAAAGAAAGGCAATGTCAAAGAATGCTCAAACTACCACACCATTGCACTCATCTCACACGCTAGTAAAGTCATGCTCAAAATTCTCCAAGCCAGGCTTCAGCAATATGTGAACTGTGAACTTCCAGATGTTCAAGTAGGTTTTAGAAAAGGCAGAAGAACCAGAGATCAAATTTCCACCATCCGCTGGATCATGGAAAAAGCAAGAGACTTCCAGAAAATCATCTATTTCTGCTTCATTGACTATGCAAAAGCCTTTGACTGTGTGGGTCACAATAAACTGTGGAAAATTCTGAAAGAGATGGCAATACCAGACCACTTAACCTGCCTCATGATAAACCTGTATGCAGGTCAGGAAGCAACAGTCAGAACTGTACATGGAATAACAGACTGGTTCCAAATAGGAAAAGGAGTTCGTCAAGGTTGTATATTGTCACCCTCCTTATTTAACTTATATGCAGAGTACATCATGAGGAATGCTGGGCTGGAAGAAGCACAAGCTGGAATCAAGATTGCCGGGAGAAATACCAATAACCTCAGATATGCAGATGACACCACCCTTATGGCAGAAAGTGAAGAGGAACTAAAAAGCCTCTTTAGTAAAGTGAAAGAGGAGAGTGAAAAGGTTGGCTTGAAGCTCAACATTCAGAAAACTAAGATCATGGCATCTGGTCCCATAACTTTGTGGGAAATAGATGGGGAAACAGTGACAGACTTTATTTTTCTGGGCTCCAAAATCAATGCAGATGCTGATTGCAGTCATAAGATTAAAAGACGCTTACTCCTCGGAAGGAAAGTTTTGACCAACCAGATAGTATATTAAAAAGCAGAGACATTAATTTGCCAACCAAGGTCCATCTAGTCAAGGCTATGGTTTTTTCAGTGGTCAATATGGATATGAGAGTTGGACTGTGAAGAAAGCTGATCACCGAAGAACTGATGCTTTTGAACTGTGGTGTTGGAGGAGACTCTTGAGAGTCCCTTGGACTACAAGGAGATCCAACCAGTCCACTCTAAAGGAGATCAGTCCTGGGTGTTCATTGGAAAGACTGATGCTGAAGCTGAAACTCCAATACTTTGGCCACCTCATGGGAAGAGTTGACTCATGGGAAAATACTCTGATGCTGGGAGCGATTGGAGGCAGGAGGAGAAGGGGACGACAGAGAATGAGATGGCTAGAAGGCATCACCGAGTCGATAGTCATTATTTCGAGTGAACTCCAGGAGTTGCTGATGGACAGGGAGGCCTGGTGTGCTGTGATTCATAGGGTTGCAAAGAGTCGGACACGACTGAACGACTGAACTGAACTTAACTTCAGACTTACCAGGTGACGCTAGTGGTAAATAACCCAGCTGCTAATGCAGAAAACTTAAGAGATATGGGTTCAATCCCTAGTTTCAGAAGATCTCCTGTAGAAGGGTATGGCAACCGAATCCAGTATTCTTGAATGGAGAATCCCATGGACAGAGGAGCTCGGTGGGCTACAGTCAACAGGGTCACAAAGAGTTGGACAAAACTGAAGCAACTTAGCACACTGGCAAAGTTTAACACATTTCAGCTCTAAGATGTAGAGAGCGGAAAAGCATGTCACTCTTACCCTCATCACAAGAAAAAAGCTGGCAAACTTCAAATTGATGACTTTTTTTGAGCAAATCAGAGAATGGAGGGTTAGGGTAAATGTGTGCATGTGCATGCTGTTACTTCAGTCATGTCTGACTCTCGGCAACCCTGTGGACCTTAGCTCATCAAGCTCCTTGTCCATGGGATTCTCCAGGTGAGAATACTGGAGTGGGTTGCCATGCCCTTCTCCAAGGGATCTCCCTTCCCCATCCAGGGATCAAACTCATGTCTCTTACCTCTCCTGTCTTTGGGAGGTGGGTCTTTACAAATAGCGCCACCTGGGAAGCCCAAGAGGGCAAATTAGTTCAGTTCAGTTCAGTCATTCAGTCGTGTCCGACTCTTTGTGACCCCATGAATTGCAGCATGCCAGGCCTCCCTTTCCATCACCAACTCCCAGAGTTCACTCAAATTCATGTCCATTGGGTCTGTGATGCCTTCCAGCCATCTCATTCTCTGTCATCCCCTTCTCCTCCTGCCCTCAATCTTTCCCAGCATCAGGGCTTTTTCCAATGAGTCAACTCTTCGCATGAGGTGGCCAAAGTATTGAAGCTTCAGCTTTAGCATCAGTCCTTCCAATGAACACCCAGGACTGATCTCCTTTAGAATGGACTGGTTGGATCTCCTTGCAGTCCAAGGGACTCTCAAGAGTCTTCTCTGACACCGCAGTTCAAATCATCAGTTTTTCAGCGCTCAGCTTTCTTTATAGTCCAACTCTCACATCCATACATGACCACGGGAAAAACCATAGCCTTGACTAGACAGACTTTGGTTGGCAAAGTAATGTCTCTGCTTTTTAATATGCTATCTAGGTTGGTCATAAGTTTCCTTCCAAGGAGTAAGCGTCTTTTAATTTCATGCCTGCAGTCAGCATCTGCAGTGATTTTGGAAAAAATAAAGTCTGACACTATAGTCAGCCTTAAATCTACAGTGATAGTATGTTGCAAGGAGACAAAGACAAATGATTTACCTGGACAGAAAACATGGAATGCTAAATATGTCTGTAAGAAAATCAAAGTAGATATTCTAATACAGTTTCCAAAGGCCAAATGTGGACTGGCATGAGAGCATGACAGACTCTAGGGGCTGAAGACAGGAATCTTCACACCAATTTGCAGACTTCCCAAGAACTCCATCAGGCTCCCACAAAGAGGAATGAAGAGACCTGAGAGAAAGCCACGCCCCTAGATGGGGGAGGGAAAAAGCAGTCACAGTGAAAACTGCCAAAACTCATCACAACTATGAATGAACAGTCTTCCCTGGGTCTTGAAGATCTCCTGGAGAAGGAAATGGTAATCCACTCCAGTATTCTTGCCTGGAGAATCCCATGGACAGAGAAGCCTGGTTGTCTACAGTCCATGGGGTCGCAGAGCCAGACACGACTGAGCGACTTCACTTTCACTTTTTCCCTGGTGGCTCAGCTGGTAAAACATCTGCCTGCAATGCTGGAGACCCAGATTCAATCCCTGAGTCAGGAAGATTCCCTGGAGAAGGAAGTGGCAACTCATTCCAGTATGCTTGCCTGAGAAATCCCATGGACAGAGGAGTCTTGTGGGCTATAATCCACAGGGTCACAAGAGTCCATCATGACTTAATGACTAAACCACCACCACCAAACTTTAGGGGAAAGGTAAAAATTATGTAGCCTAAGAGTACATGTGACAACTCATTACAGCTGGGGGAGAGGGTGGAGAATGGAGGGGAGAGCCCTCTGCCCCGGAAGAGGGGCAGGTATATAAGCTAGGCCCAGAATTTACCTAGTGAGGGAGGGGTACTTGTAAAGACCACAGCCCCAGGCTGCATGTTCACAGTGCCTGCTTGAGACTGAGGCTTAAGGCAAACATCAGAAAACATAGCCACAGTATGTTAGCAAGGATAAAGTTAAAATAGGAGATAAGAAATCAAAGAGAATCTGATGGCATTATCAGAACTTAAAGGCTTATGTATGTGTTGTCATAAGCGTTAGTGAGAATGAGGAACACAGCTGCTGACAGCATCTACCTGTTCAATTATTGGTTGCCTTCAAGTTTTTCTCCTCACCTTTGGTTTTCAGTGAAATTTGTTGTACCCATGGTTATATATATATGTATTTATTTATTTCTTGATTTCTGAGCTTCAGTGATCTCTGGTTTACTATATGTTGCTAGTTACTAATTATGGAATATTCTGTTTTTTCTTCAAATATGCATATCTTCAACTCCATTCTCTTTCTTCTTCATCTGGGATTCTAGATAGAGAATTTGTGACAATATCAGTTTACATTTCCATCAGCAGTGAATTAATTTTATAATTTCTTTGAAAATATGCCAATTAAAAAAAAAGATAATTTGTGTCATTCTTGTAGGTGTGCAGTGATATTTTATTGTGAAATTTTTGTACTATTTTCCTGATAACTAAAAGGTTGGAAAATTGTCCAACATGTGTAAAATGTTTAAAGAATGTTTATTAAATGAATGGCTAAAGAACACAATAAATGAAGTACAAGGAAAGGCATGACTTCAATTAAAAGTACATATTCCCTGTTTTGTGGCAGGAGAGTTCCTCTGATCATTTAGTCCTATGCTCACATGTGTGTGAGGGTGGATCACCAATGGGACTTAGTTTATCTGAACTTGCCATTCCTCGTGCAGTGGCAACCAGTCCTCCTCCTTCCCATGAGCTTGAAGACACCAAGTCACAGAATGTTCTTATATCTGCCAGTTTTTCAGCTCTGTATTTACTTGTTTAGTTGGGTTATGATTAAATAGGACACAGGAACTCTGTGATGTACTGGCACATGAGTTCCTAGTGAAGTAGAAATTGCTAGGCAATGTGGGACTCTGAGACCTCGGTCTTGTTCTCAATAAGCATCTTAATCCATTAAGCTCGGAGAAGGCAATGGCAAGCCACTCCAGTACTCTTGCCTAGAAAATCCCATGGATGGAGGAGTCTGGTAGGCTGCAGTCCGTGGGGTCGCTGAGGGTCGGACATGACTGAACAACTTCACTTTCACACATTGGAGAAGGAAATAGCAACCCACTCCAGTGTTCTTGCCTGGAGAATCCCAGGGACAGGGAAGCCTGGTGGGCTTCTGTCTATGGGGTCACACAGAGTCAGACATGATTGAAGTGACTCAGCAGCAGCAGCAGCATACCCTTTGTCCTGAATTCCTGGAATGTGTCCTTGGTCTGAAAAATTGTCAGCATTCAGAAGGGCAATAATAATTAACTCCTGTTTCATATGCCTGAGGGAAAAATAACTGGTGATCATTAATCTTTAGTCCATATATCTGGTCCATTGTAAAATGGCTATGGGGCATGAAAAAGGTAAACAGAAAGATGTTAAGTTAAACATTTTGACCTCTACACTGATTGGTTAAATATGATGTATTTTACGGACTGGGGCCAACCAAAAGTGTAGAGATTAATACTGTTAGGGATATAAACTGCTCCAAGCCACCTTTGCAGGACTGTACTCCCTCTCAGTGTTTATTCTGAGGTTTGTACTTTCCTTCTCTTTAATAAACCCTATTCTCTTGCTACTATGAGTCTCTGTGTGTTCATGAAGTTCATTCTTCAGCACCATGAACAAGAACTCAGATACTTGCTACACTAGTGAGCACACTACTAGAGTCTGACTGAACCATTGCAGTGAGTCTTAGTGGAGACAGCCAAGAGTAAAGAATGACAGACATCAACTTAATGAAGCCAGGGTTTGTACACACCAAGTGTTGTAACTGAGGAACTCAGTGTAACTACTAGTCTCAAAGAGCAGGGGCCTGAAGAGTATCAGAGTCAGGCTTTCCAGGGCTATAGGCACAAAGGGAGCCAGAAAATATTTGATATTCTGAGTGGTAGGTGAGCAAAGGAGACCCTTCCATGCCACTGTCTTCAGCAGAGTCTTGTGCTGGGTAAGCTCAGTGGCTGCCAACCATGGTCCCACTGAGCATATCTCATGTTTGTGTCTGCACCATCATGATGAGAGTGGTTCATGTCTTCTCTGATGTTTAATGAAGCTGACACTGATTCAGCCTTTCCTTGAAAGAGGACTTTCTTTGAAAGAGGAAAACTAATTGTTTGCTGAGAACCAATCACTGGTATCAGAATCAGTTCAGTTAAGTCGTGCCCAACTTTTTGTGACCCTATGAACTGAAGTAAGCCAGGCCTCCCTGTCCATCACCAACTCCCAGAGTCTACCCAAACCCATGTCCATCGACTCGCTGATGCCATCTAACCATCTCATCCTCTGTCGTCCCCTTCTCCTCCTCCCCTCACTCTTTCCCAGCATCAGGGTCTTTTACAATGAGTCAGCTCTTCACATCAGGTGGCCACATTATCTGAATTTCAGCTTCAATATCAGTCCTTTCAAAGAATACCCAGGACTGATCTCCTTTAGGATGGACTGGTTGGATCTCCCTGCAGTCCAAGGGACTCTCAAGAGTCTTCAACAGCACAGTTCAAAAGCATCAATTCTTCAGGGCTCAGCTTTCTTTATAGTTCAACTCTCACATCCATAAATGACCACTGGAAAAACCATAGCCTTGACTAGACGGATCTTTTTTGACAAAGATCTGCTTTTTAATATGCTGTATAGGTTGGTCATAAGTTTCCTTCCAAGGAGTAAGCGTTTTTTAATTTCATGGCTGCATCACCATTTGAGTGATTTTGGAGCCCAGAAAAATAAAGTCAGCCACTGTTTCCAGTATCTCCCCATCTATTTGCCATGGCAGGAATAAAGACCATCCAACAAGGGAGAAAAAAAAATGCAAAAAAGTAAAATGGCTGTCTGAAGAGGCTTTACAAATAGCTGTGAAAAGAAGTGAGAAACAAAGGAAAAAAGGAAAGATATAAGCATCTGAATGCAGAGTTCCAAAGAATAGCAAGGAGAGATAAGAAAGCCTTCTTCAGCAATCAATGCAAAGAAATAGAGGAAAACAATAGAATGGGAAAGACTAGAGATCTCTTTGAGAAAATTAGAGATACTAAGGGAACATATCATGTAGTTCAATTCAGTTCTGTTGCTCAGTCGTGTCCGACTCTTTGTGACCCCGTGAGTCACAGCACTCCAGGCCTCCCTGTCCATTACCAACTCCCGGAGTTCACTCAAACTCATGTCCATCGAGCCGGTGATTCCATCCAGCCATCTCATTCTCTGTCATCCCTGTATCCTCCCACCCCCAATCCCTCCTAGCATCAGACTCTTTACCAGGGAGTCAACTTGTCGCATGAGGTGGCCAAAGTATTGGAATTTCAGCTTTAGCATCAGTCCTTTCAATGAACATCCAGGATTGATCTCCTTACGATGGACTGGTTAGATCTCCTTGCAGTCCAAGGGACTCTCAAGAGTCTTCCCCAGTACCACAGTTCAAAAGCATCAATTCTTCGACAATCAGCTTTCTTCACAGTCCAGCTCTCACATCCATACATGACCACGGGAAAAACCATAGCCTTGACTAGACAGACCTTGGTTGGCAAAGTAATATCTCTGCTTTTTAATATGCTATCCAGGTTGGTCATAACTTTCCTTCCAAGGAGCAAGCGTCTTTTAATTTCATGGCAGTAATCAGCATCTGCAGTGATTTTGGAGCCCAAAAAATAAAGTCTGACACTGTTTCCACTGTTTCCCCATCTATTTCCCATGAAGTTATGGGACCAGATGCCATGATCTTCATTTTCTGAATGTTGAGCTTCAAGCCGACATTTTCACTCTCCTCTTTCATTTTCATCAAGATGCTTTTGAGTTCCTCTTCACTTTCTGCCATAAGGGTGGTGTCATCTGCATATCTGAGGTTATTGATATTTCTCCCGGCAATCTTGATTCCAGCTTGTGCTTTTTCCAGTCCAGCGTTCTTCATGATGTACTCTGCATATAAGTTAAATAAACAGGGTGACAATATACAACCTTGACATACTCCTTTTCCTATTTGGAGCCAGTCTGTTGTTCCATATCCAGTTCTAAGTGTTGCTTCCTGACCTGTATACTGGATTCTCAAGAGGCAAGTCAGGTGGTCTGGTATTCCCATCTTTTTCAGAATGTTCCACAGTTTATTGTGATCCACATAGTCAAAGGCTTTGACATAGTCAATGAAGCAGAAATAGATCTTTTTCTGGAACTCTCTTGCTTTCTCCATGATCCAGTGGATGTTGGCAATTTGATCTCTGGTTCCTCTACCTTTTCTAAAACCTGCTTGAACATCTGGAAGTTCATGGTTCACATATTGCTGAAGCCTGGTTTGGAGAATTTTGAGCATGATTTTACTAGCGTGTGAGATGAGTGCAATTTTGCGGTAATTTGAGCATTCTTTGGCATTGCCTTTCTTTGGGATTGGAGTGAAGACTGACCTTTTCCAGTCGTGTGGCCACTGCTGAGTTTTCCAAATGTGCTGGCATATTGAGTGCAACACTTTCACAGCATCATCTTTCAGGATTTGAAATAGCTCAACTGGAATTCGATCACCTCCACTAGCTTTGTTTGTAGTGATGCTCTCTAAGGCCCACTTGACTTCACATTCCAAGATGTCTGGTTCCAGGTGAGTGGTCACACCATCGTGATTATCTTCATCGTGAACATCTTTTTTTGTATAGGTCTTCTGTGTATTCTTGCCACCTCTTCTTAATATCTTCTGCTTCTGTTAGGTCCACACCATTTCTGTCCTTTATCGAGCCCATCTTTACATGAAATGTTCCCTTGATATCTCTAATTTTCTTGAAGAGATCTCTTGTTTTTCCTATTCTGTTGTTTTCCTCTGTTTCTTTGCATTGATCACTGAGGAAGGCTTTTTTATCTCTCCTTGCTATTCTTTGGAACTCTGCATTCAGATGCTTATATCTTTCCTTTTCTCCTTTGCTTTTCACTTCTCTTCTTTTCACGGCTATTTGTAAAGCCTCTTCAGACAGCCATTTTGCTTTTTTGCATTTCTTTTCCTTGGGGATGGTCTTGGTCCTTGTCTCCTGTACAATGTCACGAACATCCGTCCATAATTCATCAGGCACTCTATCTGTCAGATCTAGTCCCTTAAATCTATTTCTCACTTGCACTGTCTAATCATAAGGGATTTGATTTAGGCCATATCTGAATGGTCTAGTGGTTTTCCCTACTTTCTTCAATGAAAGTCTGAATTGGGCAATAAGGAGTTCATGATCTGAGCCACAGTTAGCTCCTGGTCTTGTTTTTGCTAAGTGTATAGACTTTCTCCATTTTTGGCTGCAAAGAATATAATCAATCTGATTTTGATGTTGACCATCTGGTGATGTCCATGTGTAGAGTCTTCTCTTGTGTTGTTGGAAGAGGGTGTTTTCTATGACCAGTGTGTTCTCTTGGCAAAACTCTAATAGAGTTTTTGAGTCCTTAGTGGACACAAACCTTTATGACTAATGTCTTGACATTCTATCTAGTGAAAGATTACATTTTAGCATATTTCATATTTTCGTTCGTTTCGTTTTCGTTCCGTCGCTCAGTCGTGTCCGACTCTTTGCGACCCCGTGGACTGTAGCCTACCAGGCTTCTCCGTCCATGGGATTCTCCAGGCAAGAATACTGGAGTGGGTTACCGTTTCCTTCTCCAGGGGATCTTCCCGACCCAGGGATTGAACCCGGGTCTCCCGCATTGGAGGCAGACGCCTTAACCTCTGAGCCACCAGGGAAGCCCAATTTCATATTTTAACAACTCATTATTAATAGTTCAATTAAAGCAATTCATGTTGGGTCTGGTGAACTTGGATTTTGAAGTTCCTATTTCTACCATGGTTTCATCAAGTAGTATATGTATGTGAAGAGTATACATAGTAAACAGAGCTTTCCAGTTTAACTCATGATTAAAACTAAAACCTCCAGCAACAATTTGTGTTCCTTTTTTGCTTATGGTTTCCAATCTATAGCTAAGAATTCCCTTTTGGGGGACAGCATGCAGAAAGTTTGCTGACAAAATGAATTGTGACTAGACCTAGTGGCAGGGACAGTTGATTTCTTACAGTCTCTGTGGTGATGCTGGCAAAGTAGTAAAAGTTGCTGGTCCAGTCAGTCTTTTATTTTATTTTTTCTTAATTGGTAAATTCAGCATGCAGGTTCTATCCCAGGCTAATTTATAGTCTTCCAGAAGAAATGGCCTCTTGAATCTACAGAGTGTTGAGGTGGGGAGCCCCCAACCATGTCAGATTTGTTTCACATATGATAATATACATGTTTCAATGCCATTCTCCCAAATCATCCCACCCTCGCCCTCTCCCACAGAGTCCAAAAGACTGTTCCATACATCCGTGTCTCTGCTGTTGTCTCGTATACAGGGTTATCATTATCCTCTTGCTATATTCCATATATGTGTGTTAATATACTGTATTGGTGTTTTCTTTCTGGCTTACTTCACTCTGTATAATAGGCTCCAGTTTCATCCACCTCATTAGAACTGATTCAAATGTATTCTTTTTAATGGCTGAGTAATACTCCATTGTGTAAATGTACCACAGCTTTCTTATCCATTCCTCTGCAGATGGACATCTACGTTGATTCCATGTCCTGGCTATTATAAACAGTGCTGCGATGAACATTGGAGTACATGTATCTCTTTCAATTCTGATTTCCTTGGTGTGTATGCCCAGGAGTGGGATTGCTGGGTCATATGGCAGTTCTATTTCCAGTTTTTTAAGGAATCTCCACACTGTTCTCCATAGTGGATGTACTAGTTTGGATTCCTACCAACAGTGTAAGAGGGTTCCCTTTTCTCCACACCCTCTCCAGCATGTATTGTTTGTAGACTTTTGGATAGCAGCCATTCTGGCTGGCATAAAATGGTACCTCAATGTGGCTTTGATTTGCATTTCTCTGATTATGAGTGATGTTGAGCATCTTTTCTTGTGTTTGTTAGTCATCTGTATGTCTTCTTTGGAGAAATGTTTGTTTAGTTCTTTGGCCCATTTTTTGATTGGGTCATTTATTTTTCTGGAATTGAGCTGCAGGAGTTGCTTGTATAGTTTTGAGATTATTCCTTTATCAGTTGCTTCATTTGCTATTATTTTCTCCCATTCTGAAGGCTGTCTTTTCACCTTGCTTATAGTTTCTTTGCTGTGCAGAAGCTTTTAATTTTAATCATGTCCCATTTGTTTATTTTTGCTTTTATTTCCAATATTCTGGGAGGTGGGTCATGGAGGATCCTGCTGTGGTTTATGTCGGAGAGTGTTTTGCCTATGTTCTCCTCTAGGAGTTTTATAGTTTCTGGTCTTACATTTAGATCTGTAATCCATTTTGAGTTTATTTTTGTATGGTGTTAGGGAGTGTTTTAAATGTCCAAAGTTTCACCATGTGCAACTAGCCTGTAGGATCTGTGGGAAATATGTAAAAACAGATTGAAGGCATCCAAAATATGAGAAGAATATACACTGAAGATCTTGTCACTGAGAGTGTGGACAGTAGTCTGAATGCTCTTAATATTTTGTGTACCTTGCAAGTTTAGTTGTTAATTATGTTGTTTGGTAATACTGTTTTAAAAAGTTTAATATATCCTTTCAGCAGCAGTAAGTCAAAATTTTAAAATAAATGTTTAATGACAAAGTACTAAAATTAGTTTTTCAAGAATGTTTATAAACATGTACAAAATGCAGATGTAACCATTACAAGAGCTATTTTTATTAGTGAAAGTATAAATCGCTCAGTTGTGTCCAACTCTTTACAACCCCTGGACTATACAGTTCATGGACTTCTCCAGGTCAGAATACTGGAGTGGGTAACCTTACCCTTCTCCAGGGGATCTTCCCAACTCAGGAATTGAACCCATGTCTCCCACATCACAGGCAGATTATTTAGCAACCAAACTACAAGGAAGCCCATAGTGTTATTAAGAAACACACAAAAGCAGAGGACAGAAGTATGAAGAAGATGCATCAATATTTATTTCAAAAGTCAGTTCTTATTTTAAGAAGATTGTACTCAAAGAGATCTCCTGAAGGAACATTTACATATTACTCAGTAAAGCACAACTTTTCTTTTAGATCAACTGACTCATTTTCCAAAATAACATATTTTTAATTCTAATATTTCTTGCACACATGCTAAAAAGAGTAGTTGCTCAAAATGAATTGGCTCTGTTATAAGAAAAACTTCCATCAGTTAAATATGTAAAACAGAGAGGATTTCTAACAAACAAACCTGTACCAAAAAAAGAAATATAAAAGAAAAAAAATTGACACAAGGATAATGACCCCACAGGGAAACAGAACTGTGGGAAAAGATAAAGAGCAATAGACAAGGTATATGTTAAAAAAAAAAAAAGTGTTTTGAGATTTTAGAAACTACTGGAAAAAAAGTAAAATTGCTAATTTTTCTTAGACTAAGTCAAAACAGCATGCCTTTAGAATATCTAGGATAAATTCTGGATGAATAATGAAAGAATGTATCAGTCATAAATTAATAGAAAAAGGATATTGATGAAAATATCTAATTAATTTAGAAGGTAAACAGATAAAAGGAAACATTGAAAAGGTATTATAGAAAACAAGCAGTAATACAGTAGATAAAAGACAAAATGAATCAATATTTATATAAAATTGATTTTATATAAGGTAGTATGCTTTTCAGGTATTATTAAAATTGAGAATTTTTATAATTGGACATTACTAATATAAAAAACTCAAAACTGTTGCTCTTCAAAAACTCATGTAGATAGGATGAAAGACAAACTACAGACTGGGTGAAAACATTTGCAAACCACTTATTCAGCAAAGTACAATCCTGGGTGTTCATTGGAAGGACTGATGCTAAAGCTGAAACTGCAATACTTTGGCCACCTCATGCGACGAGTTGACTCACTGGAAAAGACTCTGATGCTGGGAAAGGTTGGGGGCGGGAGGGGAAGGGGACAACAGAGAATGAGATGGCTGGATGGCATCACCGACTCTGTGGACATGAGTTTGAGTGAACTCGGGGAGTTGGTGATGGACAGGGCAGCCTGGCGTACTGTGATTCATGGGGTCGCAGAGAGTCGGACACGACTGAGCAACTGAACTGAACTGAACTACTATATATAATATATAAAGAACTCCAAGCATTTAACAGGTTAGAAATGTAAAATTAAAATTAGAAAATGACCTAAGTCATGAACAGAAATTTCAACAAAGAGTTATACTGAGGGAAAGTAAGCCCATGAAATGATGTTTGGCATAATTATCCACCGAGGAGATACAAATTAAAATCACAATGAGATATCAGTATAGACATATCAGACTAACTAAAGTAAAATTTTAAAAAATAGTGACAACATCAAATGCTTTTTGGACAAGGGAAAACTGAATCCCTCCTGTATTGCTGTTGGGAATATAATATGATCCATCATGCAAGAAAACACACCACCACCACTTAGGACAAATGTGACACTTCAGTGCAATATGTAAAAGTTATTATTTTTAACGTACTGTTTTAATTGGCTACCACATGGGAAAAATAATGTATCTTGGCTCCTACTTCACAATTTACACAAAAATCAATTTCAGGTGGATTGTTCATGTAAATATAGAAAGCAAAACTATTAAACTTTAAGAATACAACATAAAATATATCTTCATAGCTTGATGGCAGGCAGATATTCTTAAATACGGAATAGAAGTGCTAATATTTTAGAAAACTGCTGCCAACCACACTACAACTGAGAATTTGCATTTATCAGAGGACATTGTTAAGTGTTAAAAGGCCAGTGCATAGAGCAGATATTATATATAATAAATACATCTAGCAACGGTCATTTGTCCAAAATATATAATACATAGTTTCACAGGGCGAAAGACAAGAGCAATCATTGAAAGGGCCATAAAAAGTAATAAAAATGACAAAATCCATTAATCATCTGGGAAATGTAAATTAACACACAATAATTGCAGCTATATTGTTTGCAAACGAGGCTTCATTAACTTCTTAGCTTCTGTAGACGTGGATTTTTGAAATGAGAATTAGTTTTTCCTCCCATGAGAAGATAACATTAATTTCTACAAGATTGACATGCTTTCATACAAGACACCAGAAGGCCTTGAATCTTAAATGACCTTGTAACTCACTTTGACCAGTGGAACGTGGAAGAAGTGTTGCTGAGGACCTCCTAGGAATGCTGTAGCCACCATGCAAAGAAGCCCAGGCCAGCCCCCTTGAAGAAGACAGAACATCTGGAGAGGGAAGCAGAGCCAGTCATGAGTACAAAATGTCACATATGTGAGCGTGGCCATGTGTGGACCAGTACCATTTAGCATCTGGATGACTGAAGCAGCATGGGTGTTCCCTGGAAACACTAGCAAAAGTACTACCCTGATGAAAATAGGCCAAAACCTTTGAGGCATATAACTGGCCCATGTAGAAAAATAGTGGTTATTTAAGCGTGTAAGTTTTGGTGTATTTTGTTACACAGCAATTGCAAACTAAAACAATTATGCAGCACTGCACACTCACCAGAGTTGCTAAAATGCAAAACAAAGACAAAACCAAATGCAGAGCATCTGGAACTCTTACACCATAGAGGTGAACAACACTTGACAACATCTACTAAAGTTAGACACACACGTACTCTAACACCCAACAATTCCACTCCTTAGTTACATGCCCAGGATAAAATGCATCTAAAACACATGTAAAAATGTTTATTGCAGCAGGAGAAGACTCTTGAGAGTCCCTTATACTGCAAGGAGATCCAACCAGTCCATTCTAAAGGAGATCAATCCTGGGTGTTCATTGGAGGGACTGATGCTAAAGCTGAAACTGCAATACTTTGGACACCTCATGCGACGAGTTGACTCACTGGAAAAGACTCTGATGCTGGGAAAGGTTGGGGGCTGGAGGAGAAGGGGACGACGGAGAATGAGATGGCTGGATGGCATCACCAACTCTGTGGACATGAGTTTGAGTGAACTCGGGGAGTTGGTGGTGGACAGGGAGGCCTGGCGTGCTGTGATTCACGGGGTCGCGGAGAGTCGGACATGACTGACTGACTGAACTGAACTGAACTGACTGATTTATAAATATGAAAACTTCAATAGCTCAGATATCCTTTTAAAGTAAAATGGATAAAAAATTGTGATATATTCCTACATTATACAGACATGAGAACAAACCACAACTATGCACAACAAATACACAGCTATACACATAAGCATCGAAAGCATACTCCTAAGAGAAAGACGTGCAATTGAATTTTTATAAAGTTCAAAAGGGAGCAACAGTAGTCCATGTTGTCAACAGTGAGGAGAGCAGTTAAACTTGAGGGGGAGTGTGGGGAGGCAAAACAAGGAGGCTTTTGGAATGCTAGTAACACTTACTCTCTTGATGTGAATGCTGGTTGAGTGCGTGCTAAGTCACTTCAGTCCTGTTTGATTCTTTGCCACCCCATGGACTGTAGCACACCAGGCTCCTCTGTCCATGGATTTCTCAGGCGAGAATACTGGGTTGCCATTTCCTCCTCCAGGGGACCTTCTTGACCTGTACTTATTTACTTTATGAGAATTCATCAAACTGTACACTTAATGATCAGTGCACTTCAGTGTGTGTGTGTATGTATATATATATATAAAATATATATAGTAACGTACATATATTATTCTTCAATACAAATTAAAAAAACAAAACCCTACAATGAAAGAGAATACCTTCTTCAGAAAAATAGTAGTGTTTTGTTATTAGAAGGATATGACTGAAAAGTTGGTTGAACTGCATGAATAGAAACCAAGGATAATTTAAAATACAATTTTAAGATGTCCACATAACTGATATAAAATTGTTTTTGTAATTTTTGTTTTAAAGTTTATTTATATAGATTATATTTAAAATTATTTTAAAATAGTTTTTGAATAGGACAATTTTGTGGCTCCAACAATATAATACAACTAATTTGTGATCAATAAATAGTTTTCAAACTTTAGATCTTTTTAATGCTTTCTCTCACTCTCAAATGTTCCCTATTTTGAAACAAAAATTATATGGTTACACATCTATCATGCTCCACTTGTTTTTTCACATACTAACATCTGGGGGTTTATTTCTATTTGCTGATGGTTGCTCAAGGTTTGCTCTTGAGTTTATTTTTAAATAATTTTTCTATAAATGTTTTCTTCGTGTAATGAATTTCATGGCTCTTTGCTTCACTTGCTAAAACAGATGGTTTGGGGTATTCAGTTCAGTTCAGTTGCTCAGTTGTGTCCGATTCTTTCTGACCCCATGGACTGCAGCATGCCAGGCCTCCCTGTCCATCACCAACTCCTGGAATTTACTCAAACTCATGTCCATTGAGTCGGTGATGCCATCCAACCATCTCATCCTCTGTCGTCCCCTTCTCCTTCCTCATTCAATCTTTCCCAGCATCAGGGTCTTTTCCAATAAGTCAGTTCTTCTCATAAGGTGGCCAAACTACTGGTGTTTTAGCTTCAGAATCAGTCTTTCCAATGAAAATTCAGGACTGCATTCCTTCAGGATGGACTGGCTGGATCTCCTTGCAGACCAAGGGACTCTCAAGAGTCTTCTCCAACACCACAGTTCAAAACTGTCAATTCTTCAGCGCTCAGCTTTCTTCAGAGTCCAACTCTCACATCCATACATGACTACGAAAAAAACCATAGCTTTGACTAAATGGACCTTTTTCAGCAAAATAATGTCTGCTTTTTAATATGCTGTCTATGTTGGTCGTAGCTTTTCTTCCAAGGAGCAAGTGTCTTTTAATTTCAAGGCTGCAGTCACCATCTGCAGTGATTTTGAAGCCCAGAAAAATAAAGTCTGTCACTGTTTTCCCCTGTTTCCCCATCTATTTCCCATGAAGTGATGGGACCAGACACCATCATCTTAGTTTTCTGAATGTTGAGCTTTAAGCCAACTTTTTCACTCTCCTCTTTCACTTTCATCCAGAGGCTCTTTAGTTCTTCTTCACTTTCTGCCATAAGGGTGGTGTCATCTGCATATCTGAGGTTATTGATATTTCTCCCAGCAATCTTGATTCCAGCTTGTGCTTCCTCCAGCCCAGCATTTCACATGATGTACTCTGCATATAAGTTAAATAAGCAGGGTGAGAATATACAGCCTTGACGTACTCCTTTCCCAATTTGGAACCAATCTGTTGTTCCATGTCCAGTTCTAACTGTTGCTTCCTGACCTGTTTACAGGTTTCTCAAGAGGCAGGTCAGGTGGTCTGGTATTCCCATCTCTTCCAGAATTTTCCCTGGTTTGTGGTGATCCACAGAGTCAAAGGGTTTGGCACAGTGAATGAAGAAGAAATAGATGTTTTTTTTCCGGAACTCTCTTGCTTTTTCAATGATCCAACAGATGCTGACAATATGGTCTCTCGTTCTTCTGCCTTTTTTAAATCCAGCTTGAACATCTGGAAGTTCATGGTTCATGTATTGCTGAAGCCTGGCTTGGAGAATTTTGACCATGACTCAAAATGGTTTGTGGTATGCTCTCCTTCTAACTCACTGGTTCTTAACTGCTCAGAATTAGAGCTTTCATTGCAAATCTCTTGAGAATTCTGCATCTCCTCTTTGAGAACAGTGTTCTACCTCTTTCGCTCACACACATTTTCTTGCAGTGTCAGGGATCATTAGGAGACCTGATCTGAAGGAATCCTCTGGTGGTCTTTAAGCCAGGTGCTGTTGGCGTGGCCAATTTCCTCAGCTGGGAAGACCCACTCTCCAACAGAGCCTGGAGTTCATAGGAGGGTGTGCTGCTCTATGTGTTGCCTGGTGGCCTCCCCACCACATCCCATGGTGGCCTTACCATTTCCATGTGTGGGGCTGCTCTGCTTCTTGTCCCCTCTAACTGCCCTCCTGCCTCCATTTCTCACGGATTCTGAAGAAGCCCCACCAGCAGCTTGAACTCTCACTGAGCCCATGTGGAATCCTCTCTTTCCTCTGATTTTCTTTGCCATTTGGACCTTGATGAATTTACCTCTTTTTTAAAATTACTTATTTTTTTCTGTAGGTTTCTTATCTTACCAAGAATATTACATATTTTCTAGGTTTATGGCTGTGATTTGAGATGAACCCATTTCAACAAGATAATCACAATATTAAAAAAAAATGTCTTTACTGCTTCATTGACGTCCAACATTCTACTTGATTAAAAAAAAACTTCCCTTGTGCCAACTCTTACTGTGTTGAAGGTATTGGTTATGGATGAAGGAAGTGTTGAACACAGAGGCTCAATGACTTGCCTAGGATCTCTTGGCACGATATGACAGAATGAAAATAGGTACTCTGGTCTGGTATGGGACTCTAGCACATGCCTTGTTCCAGCCAGCTTCTTCTTAGGCCATGGCTATGTCCAGTTCTGACAGTAAACCTAGCTGATTGTGGTGAATTCTTTTTTTTATTTTTTCCTCCCTGCGTTTATTTCTTTTTGTTTTTCAATACACCACAGCAACCATGAGTTTGGCATCATGTGTTGAAAGCTTTTAATCTCTGGATTTATATGACCCCTATTCAAAACTCAGATAAAATACAGAGAATTGATCATATCTTATAGAATTAATTATTTTAAAAAAAGCCAAATGTACACATGTACAGGTAATGCTGAATATTAAAGATGGGGGAATTTTAAAAATCTGATCTCATGGAGCCTGCCTCAGACCACACTACAGGTTCCCTGGGTGCCTGCTTGGAGGTCTCCACGTACACGTGTCACTGAACTCTGGTCCCACTGCTTGATTAATGATCGAAAATCAATACCTGTGGGGCAAGAATTGTTTGAAAGCAAAGTTAGTTTTAATCAGGAAGCCGGCATCTTGGAAGAAGGTGAACTCTAGTTCAGTTCAGTTGCTCAGTCATGTCCGACTCTTTGCAACACCATGGACTGCAGCACACCAGGCTTCCCTGTCCATCTATCACCAACTCCCAGAGCTTTCTCTAACTCATGTCCATCTACTCAGTGATGCCATTCAACCATCTCATCCTCTGTCATCCCCTTCTCCTGCCTTCAATTCTTTCCCAGGATCAGGGTCTTTTCCAATAAGTCAGTTTTTCGTATCAGGTGGCCAAAATATTAGAGTTTCAGCTTCAGCATCAGTCCTTCCAATGAATATTCAGGACTGATTTCCTTTAGGATTGGCTGGTTTGTTCTCCTTGCAGTCTGCACTGGTTCTAGGGCATGTGGGCTTCAGCAGTTACATCATACAGCTCATCAGTAGTGGCACAAGGGCTTAGTTGCCCCACGGCATGGGGAATCTTCCCAGATCAGGGATTGAATATGTGTCCCTTGCATTGGCAGATAGATTTCCTTCCACTTTACCACCAAGGAAGTCTGAGGTGAACTCAAATCCCCCAAAACTCTGAAGATTCTGCTCGGCTATGAAAATCTTTAAAGGGACAACAGGAAGTAATCTTAGCTAATTATTGAGATGAGCGATCAAACTCATAGTCATCTCCCAGTGTTTGCAGGCTTGTTGACTCCTAGTGATCTTTCTTTAGATGCCATCTTTTCACACAGTTTGTTCACAAGCTACCTTGTTCACACAGTCTGTTCGCAAGATGACTGTTTGCTTGGTCATCTGTTAATTACTCATTCTTCATTTCTACTTCTTTGATCAAGGAAAGAACCAACAAATTAGGCAAGGTACAGGGTGATCAAAAGACTTAAAAGTTGTGCTTGGGCTGGAGATGAGCAGAACATGGCCTGCTGTTTTAAGGTTGGTTACAATAAAGATCTGCTAAAGTGACAAGACAAAAGGAGCTTCCTGCAGAGAGCTCTTTCATGCAAAAAAAAAAAAAAAAAAAGCTGCTTACATCCACTTTACAAACAAAGGTGAGAACCACAGAGAAGGGGCCATTTCATGGTAAATAGAAATTTCAGTGCCTCTGCCATCATTTCTTGGGGTGAAATATTTCAACATAGGACAGAAATAACTGTGGTCCCACAGAGATGCTGCAGAAACCTCTTCTTTTCTATTAATAGCTACTTTTAATGTTTTGCTTTCCTGGAGCATTTTCCTCCTGCAGGGGGAGAACACTCTGCATGGAAAAAGCAACTGGTAGACAGACACAGGTCTGTAGCCATCCAGCCATCTCATTCTCTGTCTTCCCCTTCTCCTCCTGCCCCCATCCCTCCCAGCATCAGAGTCTTTTCCAGTGAGTCAACTCGTCGCATGAGGGGGCCAAACTATTGGAGTTTCAGCTTTAGCATCAGTCCTTCCAATGAACACCCAGGATTGATTTCCTCTAAAATGGACTGGTTGGATCTCCTTGCAGTCCAAGGGACTCACAAGACTCTTCTCCAGCACCACAGTTCAAAAGCATCAATTCTTCGGCGATCAGCTTTCTTTACAGTCTAACTCTCACATCCATACATGACCACTGGAAAAACCATAGCCGTGACTAGACCGATCTTGGTTGGCAAAGTAATGTCTCTGCTTTTTAATATGCTATCTAGGTTGGTCATGACTTTCCTTCCAGGAGTAAGCGTCTTTTAATTTCATGGCTGCAATCAGCATCTGCAGTGATTTTGGAGCCCAGAAAAATAAAGTTTGACACTGCTTCCACTGTTTCCCCATCTATTTCCTATGAAGTGATGGGACCAGATGCCATGATCTTAGTTTTCTGAATGTTGAGCTTCAAGCCAGCCTTTTCACTCTCCTCTTTCACTTTCATCAAGAGGCTTTTGAGTTCCTCTTCACTTTCTGCCATAAGGGCGGTGTCATCTGCATATCTGAGGTTATTGATATTTCTCCCAGCAATCTTGATTCCAGTTTGTGCTTCTTCCAGCCCAGCGTTCCTCATGATGTACTCTGCATATAAGTTAAATAAGGAGGGTGACAATATACAACCTTGACGTACTCCTTTTCC